>NC_069383.1:95242272-95858409 GCF_027475565.1 Acinonyx jubatus | reverse complement strand
GGTGAAACGTCTGGCTTTCAAGAATCCCCATTGGGATTTGAAACTTGGCTCAAGGCCCCATTCTGCAGAGAATGGGGGATTGCAGATACTGTCATGTAACTCTCCAAGGATGCTACCACCCACTGACGGCTGAGTTACATGACCGTGTCGAAGGGCAGCAGTTACATCAGCCCAGCTGAGCACCACATTCTGGGGCCATGGCTCCTCAAAACAGTTATCACTGGAGGCCATGGTCAGAGACCCAAGGTCGTTGGCCTGCTTATTAGTCAGCAGTTTCAAAGGTAAATGATTCTGGGGAAGGGAGAGGTAGTGGAAGGTAAGAAGGGAATGCAGTTTTCAATTTTCAATTTCAACACCCTCGATATTGGCAATGGAGACACGGGTGATGAGCAAGATACCCGATTCCTCTATGCCCAGAGCTGAGAGGCCAGTAGAAATGCAGACTTGAAATCAGGAAGAGAGATGCATGTTAAAATAAAGAGGGGAGGGAATTCTGATGAGAATTAAAAATAACTGAACCGTACGGGACTTCCCTGGGAAGTGAAGCTAGGGAAAGATTTGAAAATGAACAGGGAGTAATGTCCCCCCCCCCAAACCTTCAGGCCTTACCAAGCCTCCCCCATTTCCCCAGTCAACAAAGTTCAGCCAGGCTGCTGACAGCTACTCTGTGCTTTGGCCAACCTGGATGCTGTCCTGAACATCGGTGTGAAAAAGCAATGTCTCCTATTGGTGTGACCTCCACAGTAGACGTGTCACTCTCTACCACAGTAGGTTCCTGTATTCCCAACATGGTGACATACCAGGCATTGGCAGTCCACTGGAACATTTTAAATCAGACCCTGCCTCCCTGGGAATCATGACATGGGATGGCACAGAAAGACCACAGATGGTCATGGATAGTGACAGTGGGCATCCCATCAGCCTCCACACTTATTCATGGAATTCTGTGGCCTCTTCTACTCCACATTCAGCTGTGGATGCCACCATCTGGAGCATTTTTGTCCGGTTCTCTGAATGAGTCTACTGTTCTGCCACACAGCAGTTTGTGGTAGACTGTGACACGGGCTCCCCATTGGTTATGCATCCCCGTACTCTCGCCCCTGAATGACCCATTCCCACATTGATCCTGAGCTTGGCCATGTGACTTTAGCCAGAGTGAGCAAGCAGGGGTTGATAAGCATTTGCCCAATGGGTCTTGTCCTTCCAGAATGATCCTTCTTGGAACCCACCATTCTGTAGGGAAGTTCTGGCTCTCCTGCTGTGAGAGAGAAGCCACGTGAAGAAGAACTAAGGCACGTCAACCCACAATTAGCACCAAAGCCTTTCGGAACCTTCTACCCCAGCCCAATCACCAGCTGGATGAACCCACAGGAGTGGGCCCAGCAGATACCAACAAGGAGCAGAGAAACCACCTCACTGAGCCCAGCCAAACTCACCGGACCATGAGAGAGAATACATTGTAATTGTTTTAGACTTAAAAATATTGAAGTGCTTGCCTCACAGCAATATTTACCATATAGATGTGAGCCTCAGGCCTTTTTTTCTCAGCAACCACTCCAAACACAGACCCTTCTACAGTGTAGTAACACTTGTTCTGTTCATAGGATGGTCTCTCTGGGTTTCAATTTCCCTCAAGAGAAGTGTTTTGTTTCATTCTCAGAAGAGAACTTTGAAGGATTCAGAACCCTCCTCTTGTAAAGTGGTAGATGAGTGTCTTGTGACAAGTACAGTGATAAAGCAGGGTGGCGTTTTTAAAATACTGTATTTAGACAATGAATTGGCATATTATGTATAAAGAGAGAGAGCCTGTGTTTATTTCTACAGAGCCATTTCCCACCCCACCCCCCCATAAACACAGTAGACAAGATGGAGAAGAGCAGAGGAGGGGAGAAATGCCCTGGGGAAACAGTCTAATCTCTGATGTTCACCCAGGAGCCAGCCTGTCTTCCAAGTGACTCCTGGAAGTCCTTTAAGCTCAGCAGGTATCTTGGAGACTGCTTTGGAAAGTCATAGAAGTGCCGTATGTCCTATTTTCTGAACCCTGTGAGTAAAGGCCAGTTTCACACCCTCATCCTCCACTGAATGAAGTCCTCTCTCAGGTGGGCTGTGTGCTTCTTGCTCAGCTCATACCTGCAGCTGTGTGTATCCAACACCTGGCTGATCTACGCCATCTCATTGGGCTCCATGGAGCTCATGAACTTCATGCTCCATGTAAAGCATGGAGAGTGTGCTTGACTTCCTGACTTGCTTTCTTGTTTGTATCACTACCTTGGCTTCCCATTACCTGAGGTCTCCTCTTACGCTCTGCTCTCAGCCTCATGCCAGTTCTTTCTAGCTGACCTGAATCGCACGTGTCTGCAGATGAAGGACCGCCCCATGGTCCCTGCCACCATGGCTGCTCCCATGATCACACTGCAAGGCAAATTCTGCTAACCTCCCACTTGTCCAAGTTGCCCAGGATGAAGGGAATTTCCTTTGGAGGATACACCCTGGGGCAAGGTGGTTCACTGGGGGCTCCACCAACGGTTGCTAGTATGGGTAGAGGAGGGCCAGGCTTGTGGGCTTGCCAGAGTGGTCTTTCTCTCCATGCCAGGTAGGAGACTGACAGGCATTTGGCTGTGCTACTGGCTTTTGTCCTAATTCCTGGTCCTCCTCAGACAGGTGATTTTCACTGCTACTGCTCTAACTGTTCTCACAGTAGGAATTAAAAGGTAGGAATAGCAGGCTTGCTGAATCTCCACTTTGGGCTGGAGTTTGTAAGGTTCCTATGCTATGCCTCACAGAATAGAGGAGGGCAGCTGTTGGTGGGATAAGCTGAAGGAGAGGGCCTCAGGATAATAACGAAGCTCTCCAGCTTGGATCTCATGTAACCCAGGAACACATACACGGCCATCACTCTGCCATCCTTCTGGCCCATTAGAGGTCCTGGATCCCCACCCACGTGTAGCCAATGGACACCTCCAACTCAGTCTGCCCAGACTAATATGGTTATGATGCCTTCTAGAGCAAGTTTCTGAGTTAATCAAAGCCCCTCTCTAATGGCAGATACTTGCCAATTTTAATTCTATAATTAAAATTTTCTTGCCATGGGAAGCTTCAGAGTAAGGTGCTCTTCTGACAGATGCAGCGTCACCCAGGCTGGCAAGTGATGTCCTCAAGTGGAAGTAATCAAAGCACCTCCCTTGCCATAGTACCTGGATGATTCTCAACTGGAAATGAGCCTCCTTTGCAGGAGCAAAAAAGAACTAAATACAAATGGGTAGTCTCTTCAACATCCTTCAGTATCAACTGATTCAAACCATGTACTATTTCTTTATTGGCTTCATTCCTCCCCCAAATGATTCGATGAAAAGTCGGATCTTTTCATTGAATAACCATAGAAATAGAGGTGCTGATGATAGCCATGGCTCAGGAGTGAAGGGATTAAATGACTCCCATTGTTTCAGAAAGCAGAATTTTCACAGTACTGATTTTACAGGAGTGCAGATTTAAATATCCAAGGATACTAAGTAGAGTAATACCAGCTTCTTCAGGAGATAACACAAAATATCAGAATAACACATGAGAAGTCTGTTATTCACTCACATCAAGTCCATTTGGCAATCAAGTTAGGAAGGGAGTGGGAGGGAAGTTTTGCTCCATGCTGTCATTCAGGGAGCCAGGACCCCTCCATCTTCTGATTCCACCATCCTCTAGAGACTCAGAGCCCTCTCCACTCAGTCAGGAGACTGCAGGAAAAGAATGAGTGGTTTTTATGAGCCAGGCTGGGAAGCAGGATGCATCACTTCCAACCACACTCCTTTAGTTAGAACTTGGTAATATGGTCCCAGTCAACTGAAAGGAAGGCTGGGGAATATAGTCTTGAAGTAGGTGAGAAGATAAAGAACGGGTTTGGTGAACATCTAGCCAGTTTCCAGTCTACCAAGATAAGGACAGCAGGAGCTGACCAAAGTCTTTTCTTCTTCTTACATTAGCTATTTTGTTTTAAAAGAATAATGTGGTTCAGGGGCACCTGGGTGGCTCAGCTGGTTAAGCATTCTATTCTTGATTTCAGCTCAAGGGGTGGAATCCCTCCATGGTGGGCACGGAGCCTGCTTGGGATTCTCTCTCTCCCTCTGCCCCTCTCCCCTGCTCACACTCTCTTTCTCTCTGAAATAAAAAATAAAAAAAAGGTTAATGTGCTTTAGCCACTGGTTGTGTTTTTCAGCATACTCTCATCTAAACTATAATTAGTCAAACTTTCCCCTGAGAAAATACTTGAAGCTCATATATCTGATAAGGACCCTCATCATGAATATATTAATAACTCCTAAAATCAATAAGAAAAAAAAAGAAAAACAATTCATTCATTTTAATGTTCCAAAGATTGGAAAAGGTATTTCTTCTTCATAGAAGATTTCTTCTTCATAGAAGAAGATATCACAATAGTTAACACGCATATGAAAAGGTGCCCAACATCATTTCTTACCAGGAAAATCCAAATTAAAACCAAAATGAGATCTACTATAGAGCCATCAGAATGGCTAAAGTTAAATTTTGAATTCTCATTTTTCAAAAACTGGAAATTCCAACTTTGGAGAGAAAGTGCAGCGATTGGAACTGTCAGATGTATTGGCAGGATCATAAAGCATTACAACCATTTTAGGAAACTTTTTGGCAATTTCCACCAAACATATATGTAAACTGTAACACAGCGATTTCTGGCTTAGGAATGTAGTGGATTCCAATTCCAAAAGAATCAAGGATGTGTATCCACCAAGAGTCTTGTATCTGGTTTTCATAGACTATATTTATAACAGCAAATAATTGGGATTTTTTTTAAATGTCCATGAGTAAGGGAAAAATAACTAAATGCGGTCTTCAATACCTACACTAAAGATTTGGTGTTTCAATTGCATATAAATGTATTTTAAGTTTATTCATTTATTTTGAGAGAGAGTGTGTGTATACATGCACATACATGAGTGGGGGGGGTGCAGAGAGAGAGAGAGAGAGAGAGAGAGAGGATTCCAAGCAGGCTCTGTGCTGTCAGGGCAGAGCCCGATGTGGGGCTCAAACTCATGAACCATGAGATCATGACCTGAACTGAAATTAAGAGTTGGGCGCTTAACTGACTGAGCCCCACAGGCACCTTTTAATTGTATGTGAATGTTTTTAAATCTGAACTTTTTAAAGTGAGGTTTATTGAAGAATAGTTTACATACAGTAAATTTTCTTTTTGTTCAGTTCAGTTCCATGAGTTTTGACAAATGTATACGATGCTATAATCAAGATATGATATTTCTCCATCACTCCAAAAAGGTTCCTTGTGGCTTTTTGTAATCAATTTCCTCCTTCCATACCCCTACATCCACTGATCTGATTTCTGTTCCCATGGTTTTTGGTTTTCAAGGATGTCATATAAATGGAATCATGTAGACTTTTGTGATGAGCTTTTGTCACTCAGCATAATGCTTTTCGGATCCATTAATTACGCACATACCAGTAATTCATTCCTTTTTCTTGTTGAGTAGTATTCCACTGCGTGGAGTTAGCACACTTTGTTTATTCGCTCACCAACTGAGAGATATTAGACTTGTTGGGTCAATTTTGAATAAAACCGCTATAAACATTACCTATAAGGGTCATGTGGACATGTATTTCTATTTCTCTTGGATAAGTACTTAGGAATAAGATTACTGGGTCATAAGTCAAGAAGGCATTGAACTTTGTAAGAAACTTCCAAATTGTTTTCCAAAGTGGCTATAGTATTTTTTATTGCCACCAGCAATGAATGAGCATTCTAGTTGCTCTACATCTCCATGCAGCACTTGCTATTGTCAGTTTATTTTAATTGTAGCCATCCCAAATGATGTGTAGTATCATTTTGATCTCAATTTTTCTTTACCTAAAACTAATGATATTGAACATCATGCATCTGTTTAGTTGCCATCTGTAAACCTTTTCTCCTGAAGTGACTGTTCAGGTCTTCTGCTCATTATTTATTGGGTTGGTTGATTTCTAGCAAGCAATATATGAACATTATATATTTATAATGCAAGCCCTTTTTCAATTACATGCTTTGCAAATAATCTCTCCCAATCTGTAGCTTGTCTTTTCATTTTCTTAACAGTGTCTTTTAAAAAAACAAAGGATTCCAATTTCAATGATGTTGAATGTATCACTTTTTCTTTTATGATTTATGTTTTCTGCCTCCTAAGAAATATTTGCTTAACCGAAAGTCACACAAATTCCTTCTATGTTTTGTCTTGGAAGTGTTAAAATTTTAGGTGTGTGCCTTTATCAGTTTATTACCTTTCACCTCCAAATTAATTCTTTTTGCCTGCTCACTGAAAACAGATCTGCGCCCATTAAATATTTTTTCCTTTTCCTACTGTCATTGAAGCCTTGTCAATAGAAGGTACTAGAGAGACTGCAGGAGGAAAGGAGTTTTGTTTTCTGGTTTTAGAGTGCTCATACCACAGGCTCCTGTAATACCCACAGCTTCTCCAGAGCTGGCTGCTCTAGGGCACTTCCGTCAGAGTCAGCAGACTGGTGACCAAGCAATGACATCCCCTGGCAGCCCTGAGGGCAGCTGTGTAGGCCAGTGTTTCTGGTAAGACACTTTGCTATGAACAAGTTCCAGAGGGCAGCTCTCCAGCATGTTCCACCAGCACAGCACCACAGTGATTCTTTGCCATTCAAAGACCCACAGCCGTGCCCTGTCTAACAAAGTCTAGATCTCAGCCCTGGAGATCATGGTTTCTCTTAATAACTGCTATGACTCTATTCTTCAGAGTTGTTATTTTTTACAAACCAATCCATTGTTATTTTAATCCCTGAATATAAAATCATTCTTTATATTAACTTTTCATGTTTTGGTATGGTATGAGATGTTGGTGAAAGATATTATGTACATATCCACTATTCTAGAACCATTTGTTGGAAAGATTATTCCTCCTACATTGAATTACCTTGGAACTATTGTCAATAATCAATTGATTGCACCTGTGCTGACCTATGTCTGGTATTTATACTCGATTTCATCGATCCAGTTGTCTATTATTTCATCAATACCACGCTATCTTGATTATTATGATTTTATATTAAATCTTGAAATCAGCTAGTATGAATTGTTTAAGTTTGTTCTCTTTCAGTATGGTTTTGGCCATATTAGGTCCTTTGCTTTTCCATGTGAAATCAGCTTACCAATTTCTACCAAAAAAAAAAATGTTGCTTGGGATTACATTGTATCTATACATCAATTTGGTATAAACCAACATCTCAATATAGAGATTTGCAATCCATGATCATGATAAAGTCCCACTTTTATTAAATCTACTTTGATATCACTCATGAATGTTTTACAATTTTAACATACATATTTTAGCATATATATGCATACTTATAATGTTAAGTCTTTTTCTGTATCAAGAATTTCATGTTTTGTTATTATAAATGGTACTTCAAAATATTCTTAATTTTAAATTTCATTTTTTTAATACTGACTTTGCATCCCATGATCTTGCTAAATTAATCTGTCAGTTATAGGAGCATTTTTTTGTAGGTACTTTGAGATTTTCTGTAACAGGCCTTAATTAATCCCTTAATCCTTTTGGATTTGAGCTGATATAACAAAGCACTACAGATTGGGTGGCTTATAAAGAACAAAAATGTATTACCCACATTTCTGGAGGCTGTAAGTCAAAGATCAGGGTACCAACATTTTCAGGTTCTGGTAAGAGTCATTTTCTGGGGTTGCAGAATGCTGACTTATATCCTCACAAGGTAAAAAGAGAGATAGCTAATTCTCTGGCCTTGTTTTATAATCCTATTCATGTGGGCTCCATCTTCATGACTCAATTACCTCCCAAGGGTCCCACCTCTAAATACCATCACAATGAGATTAGAGTTTTAACATATGAATATGTGGGGGTCACAAATATTGTCCATTGCATCTACATAGACCATCATTGACCTGCAAATAAAAACAGATGTATTTATGTATTTCCAATCTGTATGCCTCCCCCTGCCCCTACTTTTCTTCCTTTATTGCATTGGCTACTAACTCCACTAAAAAGGTGGAATAGGAGTGGTGACAGCAGACTGACTTTCTTTGTTTACAAAGAAAGCATTGTTTACAAGGATGAAAGCATTCAATCTTCCATTAAGACACAATAATTAAAAATATCAACTATAAGTTTTTCCTATATGCCTTTCATCAGGTTAGTAAAGTTCCTGTTTATTCCTTATCATAAAAGGGATCTTAAGTTCTGTTAAGTGTGTTTTGTGCATTTATTGAGAAAATCATATGATTTTCCTCTTTCAGTTTGTTGATATTGTGAATTTCATCACTTGGTTTTCTAATGCTGAATCTTGCATATCAGGGATTCTCAGCCCATTGCTTAATCTAAAAAAGCCTATCCTTGGTTCCCAGGAAGATATTATTTAGATTACCAATGAACATAGAATCAGTTATTATTAGTTATGATTTATTACACAAGTAATTTCCTTCATTCAGTCCTTCAACGAGTATTTGTCGAGACCTACTGTTCTCCTGAATTAGGTGCTCAGGAAAGATCTGTGCTTGGCTTTCTGATGAGACATGTCTGCCTCTCCTGATTTTTAGCTATATGACCTTCGGGAGGTCATTTAACTCTTCAAAGCCGCATTTTTAAAAATCCATCAAACAGAAACAGTAATTACACTGATCTTTTCCTAGATCCCCACAGGGCTGACTTCTTACAGTTCTGCTCTCATGGCACCACCGTACCAAAGCCTCTTTCTCCGACCACCCATGAAATTATGGCCCTTCTCTCACTCCCTTATTTCCAGTCTTTTATCCATATACATTGGAGTATGAATTCATATTTCTGAGCTCCTCCAGCAGAATTTAAGCTCCACAAGTTCAAAGTCTTCTTCTACTTTGAACACTAGTTCCCAAAGCCTAGAGTCATACTTGATATGCAGATATAATCAAAATATATGTTGCATGAAGAGAAACTAAATGACATTGTACATGTAAAGCATGTAAACCTTACATGGCCCAAAGTAGATGCTCATAAAAATTAATTATTGATACAAATATTTATTCTTCTTTGTACTTTCTCATATATGTTCCTATCATAAAGTGTCAGGTCCCAGCAGATGGCACACTCAAACAGTGTACTTGAAGAGACAAATACATGAATGGGTTCTTTAGAAAAGGTGACCTGGGGTGGGATAGTTGTCAGGAAAATTAACAAGGGAAAGTTATGCCCCTAGGACTAGCAGTATCAGGGAGTCCTTGTCACCTTAGATTTAAAAGGGAAGGAAAGGTAATGGTTATGTAATACAGAAGAGGCAGCTGTAGCTGGAAGAGAGGGCCACCTGACCACACTGGCAGACTTTAGTGGTAGAATATCACACCCCAGTGCAATGAAATGAGTACCCAACACCATTGGCCGAGCCCAGAAACTAAAGGGCAGGGAAACCCCAAGCACTGCATAAAGGTCAGTCTTTCAGGGAATAGAGCAGAGAGGTGTGGAATCCATCGAGAGAGGAACATGGAAATACACCACACCCATAACACATAAAGCAATTGCATGAATTCAGATTCTCAACAATGAGGAAATTGTATAAAATGCTACCCTCCTAGGCTACCTTCCAGAAACATCTTTTTGCCCAATCTTTTCCCTCCTTAACCTACTAGTTCCAGAAGTGTTGCTTGGCTGGGATGTTTGCCTTGGGTGAATGTGCTTTGTTCCTCTAAGATTCTATGAAGAGCATGTTCATACAGACGGTGGTAGTGTTCCCAGGCAATTTCCTGATTCTGTTCTCCTGATCTGCATCTCTTGCCATGCAAAATAAAAGAGAGCTGTGAATCCAGCAGCCTCCTGTGTTCATGCTGCGGTACAGTATGTCTGTGCATTGTTAAGCAGCTGCCACAATTTCCCCTAGAGGTTGCTACATTTCAGAGCTGGATGAGGTAATAGGGATATTTAGCCCAAGTTAAGCTTGTAAAAGTGCTTTGGGAATCTTTGGAATGAAAAATATCCATGCATACCCAAAAAGTTTGTTATTAATTACACAATATATGCCCAAGGTTTGAAAAGATCTTCTCATGGGTGTCTCCTGCTAATAAACATACCTACTTCTTTGCTTAGACAAGATTAATCAGAGAACTGAAATGCAAAAAATAAATAAATAAATAAATAAACAAACAAACAAATAAATAAATAAATAAAATTTTAGGCAGTGATTAGTGGCGGGAAAAGTTGAGATCATTTTCCTACAAGATGGGAAGGCTGATGATTGTCACATCATCAAGACTTGGGGAGGGTGTAATGGCAATAAAATGTATGAATTAACTTATGAGGAGTTCTTTCAAGGTGTCAGATAATGTTCTTGGAAAGTGACTAGATCATTCCAAGGACCCTTACAGAGCCATCCTCCTGAAAACAAAATACAACTTCTCTCTCCATCTGGGTTATATCTTGGAAAACAGCCAAGCATGACTCAGTTAATTGAGTGGACTGAGGAGGCTGAAGACAGTGAGACTGAGGAGGGCTTGGAACCTTAAAACCAGTCCTTCCCTCCTGGGGTGAGACAGGTGGTAGGCAGCTTGACCCAGCTGCTGATGCTTGGAGGAAGTCCAGCCCAGCAGGCAGAGTTTAGTGTCCAAGAGGGAGGCAAGAGACCAGGCCAACAGTCAATTTCAGAGGGTCTAACTGAGTAGAACACTACAACCATGAATGGCAGACCCATGGATGTTTTCAGCCAGGCAAGAGCCACTGTGGATGTCCCTCAGCAAGGACAGTGGCCATCAACATGGGGCTCAAGCTCAGATTTTTACTCTACAGAAGAAAGACTAGCAATTTTAAGCCAGGGGCTGGGATGAGGCAGGAAGTCCATGAAGAAAGACAACGAGGTGCAGGGAAAAGGCTCAGACTTGTCACGATCCAGAATTCCTATATAGAGTGTATTTGAGGAAGGCAGTCTTGTTGGAAGAGGAGATTTGGGACTGTGTTTATATATAACTTTATATCAACTTGATAAAATAACAGTTTTCCATATCACAGAATATAGTAATTACAGAGGAAAGGGGGCTAAACCCCTTTCAGTAGTTTCAGACTACTTATACTCAATTCACATACACACTCACAGGCTACACTTCTACTAGCCCAAAACTAGCCATCAGAATTGAAGTCTAAAATTAGAGCAGACAAGCAGACAGCACTATTATGGTGAGTATCTCAACTCAGTCAACTCTGCCAAGTGCCAGGTGGTGCCTAAAAGGCCCATCCTAATACACTCTCTGTGTTTCTGATTTTCACCCCTGATGGCCCTTTTCATCAGCATGTACAATACAAATAAAAGTCTTGTAGAATTATCATCTTTGGCATGCAGGTGGGTTTTGAGCCCCATTCAGTCCAGGGGTTTCTGGCCCCAGAGCACAGAGGCAAACCTTTTTGACCTCAGCCTCTTTCTTCACAGGTTGGGTCAGTTTTCATGGGCAAGAGTTTTTGGCTAATAATCCAGAAGGTGAACCTCAAGTTAGAAAGCCAAAGCTCCCATTATAGAACTGGTTCCTTGTAACCATGACATCGGCATCATCTTCAACAGAATTTTACTGAGATCAGTAAGATACCCCAATATAGCCCCAAACCTGGGCTGTGCCCAGGCATCAGGATTACGTGTGGCAATACATAGAGGTGTCTGGCCCCACCCGCGGAGATCCAATTCTCTACGTTTGGGGTAGTATCCAGGCACTGTAACCAAAGGCCGGAATGCAGTCAAATTCCAGACGACAGCCATTTTGGAATGAAAAATATTTCTAAGGTTCTAAGACAACGTATTCTTCCCTAGGAAGCAATGAAGAGAATTTGAATCCAGGAAACACAGATCTTTCCCACTGTATTCTGTTCTATACGCAAAATTGTACAGCTCTGCCCTTCGCTGCTGCATGTTTTCTGTGCTTTTCTCCTTCACTTGAAAAGCCAGCAACCAGGATGTGATTGATGTCCATTGCGGGCTTGGCAGAGGCGCTCCTTAACAGCAACCTAAACAAGAAGCCTCTGGCCCTGTGTTGTGTGTGGATTTCAGGGATCTGTCCTAAGTGTCAACTAAATTCATCTTGACCTTAGAACAGATGTTTCCACTTAATTTTTCAGAGCCATAGATGGCAATCAACTCACAGCAAATCTTTGTCTCAAAAACACCCACCTGGCTTCCCAGAGCGAAACCGGCAGCATTTCAGCAAATCTCCAGGCAGAAAACTTTGAGAAAAGCAGAGAAATGGAATGCATTGTAAATGCCGGGCATCGTAGGTGTGCAGAAAGAAAAACTGATTTAGATCAGAAAGATTGCAAGATACATTCTATAATCAAGGACCTTAGTGGCCAAGCAGAATTTGAGCATCAGGATCCCCTAAGGAGTTAAAGCACAGACACTCTGAGATAGTGTCCCTCGGATTTTAATGTGCATATAAACCACCTGAAGTCTTATTAAGATGCAGATTCAGGTTCAGTGGTGGGTCCTGAGACCCTGAATTTTTAAGTGTCCCAGATAATGTTGATGCTACAGATCCAAAGGCCACATTTTGATCCCACAGCCACAGGCCTCTGAGTCAAGTTCAACAGACAAATTATCAGCTTTGATGAATTCTCAGCCAAAGGCCACAGTGTCTTTAAGGCCAAGGAGAAATTTGACTTTCCCGAAGTCATCCAGAAGACAATGACTTTCTTATCCATTGAGAGGCAAGGTAATTTTGTTTCCTCTCCTACCTCTCTTTCTAACGAGAGTCCTAGAGGATCTGTCACGTAGACAGATGTTTTGCAATTGTAAGTAAAGATGATTAAGATGATCTCAAATTTGGAATAAAAGTTGAGTCGGTTTCTTTGGCAATGTTTAATTCAAGCTCCCACTGATTTTATTTTTTTTATTTGTTTGTTTGGTGGAGGAAGTTTTAATTCAAAAACATCATCACTTCCACCCTTTATATATGTGAATGAAGAGTTGGATTTTAGTAGTTCCTGGGTAAGTATTCTGCTCAGTGCCTCTGCCGCGTTCTGTCCCACCTCCCCACCCCCATCTCCTTGTGACAAATGGCGGCTGGCTGAGTTTCAGATGCTGACTGCACTCACAGGTCCACGTAGGGATTGAATTCATAACTGGAACTCATTAGAACAGCCATGGTAAAGCAACTGTGCAATTGGCCAATGAATGTGACTAACAGAGAAAGCCAGTTCGGTTAAGGTGGGGCCTCAAATCCCCAAATATGACATGCAATCGCCCAACCCATTCCCTAAAGGGTGGAACCATGGCTGTGGTTTCACATGCCCATCTAAGCCTTCCCCCCCACCCCCGCCCCTCCTGCTCTGACATCTCATGTGGCGTTATCCTCCTTACCATGGCATTTCTATCAGTCAAAATTTAATATATATTTCTTTAAGAACTTTTCAGCGTAGTCAGAAAGAGAAAAAATGAATTTTTTCTTGCTAAGATCTATGAGTGGAATATGGAATTTATCAGAATCAAGCTCATAGAACCTACCATGCAGTCTATCACCTGTCTATAAGAATGACTAATATACCCTAGATTACTAAGAACTTATATGCTCTTTATAATCAGCATTAGAGAAAAGAATTCTGTAACTTTCTTAAAGAATGCCACTTACAGTTATACAGTAAAGATATTCTTCTCCCACCTGAGTGTATTTCTTTGTACTGGAAGTTTAAAAAAAGAAAAAAGAAAAAAAGTTCGCAACCCAACTATCACGAGTCCACTTCCAACATCATACTTGTTCGTGCACATCTTTTTTAGCGTATTCCCTTAAGGGCCTAGAACAGAATGACAAAACCCCTACTCAGTGTCAGAAACAAACAACCCCTGAGGAGCAAAACCACTAAGTTCCCAGTACTAACAGTTTCCAGGCATTCTCTTTTGATCAATATAAATGAAATGTGTTTTTCTTTAATCTATGTCTATAAAGAACATAAAGGCTTGCATATTCAAAGAAAAGATATAGACCTGTACTGACCAATATGGCATCCAACAGCCATGTAGGCTATTTCTATGTACATCTAAATTAATGAAAATTTAATTATGTTAAAAGTTCAATTCCCCAATCACAGTAGCCACATTTCAAGTGCTCGGTATATAGCCCATATTAGACAGTGCTGACAGAGAACATTTCCACCATCACAAGAAAGTTTTATTGGACAACGTTGGTCTAATAGGATGAAGAATGGATGGTAACTGCCACTAATAATCTGGGATTATTATCTCTGTAAATTGAGATTGAAGAGTAGTGTTGTGTTTCTAGAGTAGAAAATTGTGTTTTCTCATATGCTCATTCATGTCAGTTCAAAAAATATATAATTTAGTTTTAACATGAAAACCTTGGAAACCCTGAAATGTCAGTTAAGAATCTAACGATTAATTAAATGTGCTTTGGAGCCATGTGTGGTCAATGTGTCCTGTTTCCTGTGTGCATTTAGTAGCAAAGCTCTAATTAAGTAGGTATGGAGTTTACCCACCTGAGCAGTCTTCCAGATCCAGAACAGAATCACTCTTGCTGTTTTTATTCCATTTCTATTTTATAGATAAAGGAATGAAGGAACAGGGGCTTGGAAGCAAAATTCTAAATTGAGTTGGGTGTAATTTCACATAGAGCTTCTACTGTGGTCAGGCTCAATATATCACAGTGAGGATGAATGTGGTCCCAAGCAGCTTCAGCCTAGTGGGAAGACAGGCCGATAGATAGATCTTTCCAAGTCAGAGCAGCAGGGGTGATGATGAACCTATGTGCAGCAAGTGCTTTAGGAATCCAAGAAGGATCATTAGTCCAACTCTGAAGATCAGAAGAATCAGAATGCAAGTACCTTAGAAAAGGATGAGTACACATTAAGGAGGAAAAGGAGGGATTTAGGAAAAGAGAAGAACTCCATGCTTGGAAAACATGTGCAAAGAAAGGAAGGAGCTTAGAACAGGAAGGAGATCGTGCAGTCCACAGGCAGGGTGGCCCCAGTGGGACACCTCACCCTTCAGCTAAAAGGCTTATGCCCTACACGACTCTGGAAGGTGTGGACACCGTACTCTTAGTGGAAACAGCATGAGCTGTCGTGTCCAGCAAGCCTGGATCTGAATCCTGGCCCCTCTGCTTCCTGGCTAATTAACTATGTAAGCCGCCTCACTCTACAGGCCTGCTTTCTCCTTGAGCAAAATGCCCAATGATACCCAACAGGCAGGATGGGGTGAGCATGAGGTGAGGTCCTGCTGGCCCTGATGCCCGGCAATGCTCTATCGCTTTCCTCTATTATCCCAGTTGTACCGTATAATAAAGTGTTTCCCTCCTGGGACGCATCGAAGAGGTAGAATAGAGATAATAACGTCAACAGCGTCAATTGTTGCCTTGTACTGGACACTCACTGCCCTCATTTTTCCTGTGCTACCCACAATTCGCAGTGCCTGTCTCCATCCTCCTCACAAACCCCTGAAATAAGCAGCATTTCCCCCACATTGTAGCAGGGAAGGCTGAAGCTTGGAGAGGTAAGGCAACTTGCCCAAACTCCTCTGCCCAAATGGAAGCCCCGGGATTTGCACCAAGGTCTGTCCAGTAACCAGTACTCTGTGCTTCTCCAGATGGAGCAGCCATGCGTCATTCGGATGTAGCTGTGGGTCCACTTTGCAGAAGGGGTTTTGGAAACAGTTCAAACAACCAAGAGTTATCACTCACAGTCTCCTGTGAGTTTCCTGAAGGACGGCACACAGGACTCTGTTTTAAGACAGTACAAAGTTTCTCTCAGCATAATCTGCCTGCATGAGTCAATTTTTTCCAAAGTCCAAAAGGCAGCCTGATTTAGACATTGGCCCTGGACAGCTGTGCTCTAGCAAGCCTGGGCGGTCTTCCGGTCCAGTCTCCAGGGGCTCTGCATGGCTGCAAGGTGGACACTAGGCTGCATTCTAGACCCTAGACTCCAGCCACTCAAATTCTGATCAAGGAATAATTTAAATAATAATATTTAAATGATAACTACAAGCGGCTTCTCCATTTGAATGAAGCCAACATAGGCACATCTTCAAGCCCCCAATGCCCAGCCTCAGGCTCTGACACAGGCCAGGTGTCGGCCACACCAAGGAGCTGACAGGCTCTGGGCCCACAAGATCTCCAACCATCTTCATCTGGGTTTCATATTTCAAGAGAGAACAGACAGCCACAAACTGGCAAAGACATTTTCTTTTTAAGATTTGTTTTTCTATTCTAGAAAGAGAGAGAGAGCACAGATGGGAGGAGGGGGACAGAGGGAGAGAGAGAGAGAGGGAGAGAGAGAGAGAGAGAGAGAGAGAGAGAGAGAGAGAGAATTTCCAGCAGGCTTCATGCTCAGCACAGAGCCCCACTCGGGGCTCGATCCCACAACCCTTGGATCACGACCTGAGCTGAAACCAAGAGTCGGAAGCTCAACTAACTGAGCCACCCAGGCGCCCCTGGGAAAGACATTTTTAATTAGTTACCAGACTCCTTTGAACTTCAACATGAGTCCCCTCAAATTGTGCTTCAAATTTAGAGTAGGAGCTACCAAGAGAAGCAGTCTGAGATCGTTCAAACCAGAGCGGCAGAAGCCAGGTCTGCTCGTGCCCATCAGCCAGGCCTCCCCAGCCCCGTTGTGCAGACATGGACATCATTCATGGGTTCCAGGAGCTCTGCCCGTTCTGAGGTTCACCCTGTGAGTCTGCTAGGGTGCAGCTGGGGAGTAAGAGGTCACCTCTGCTGGGTCCCTACCGGGACCAACGTATTTCTGGGCCCAACATATTTCTGGACCTCAGCGGCTTTCCCATCTGCAGGCATGAAATCCAGATTGCCATTCTTAATATTGATGTTTATTACTTGCATTCCCACGCTAAACAATTGCTCTAAGCCAGCGAACATTGGGCCAAGCACCTTAGCAGCAGCACCTCATTTGAACTTCACGAAAACCTTGCGAAGAAGGTAGCATCATCCCCACTCTACAAATGAGGAAACCAGGCTCAGCAAAGTTGAATAAACCGTCCCAGAATACACAGTTGTGCGTGGTGGGACAGGGTTACAAAAGCATGTTGTGATTATCAGGAGGAAATCAGGGCTGAAAGGCAGAAACCTGGCTTTAGAGGAAAGGACGGTAATTGCCTTTAAGTGACATCTGCGCAATTAGCTCTGTGTCCAACTGATCTTAATTTCCTCTGGGCCACAAAACTCCCATCAGGAAAATGGGACTCATGGCTCAGCCCGTTAAGGACCACCTCACTAATTAATTGACTCATCTGTATCCCCTAGGTGCCAGGTCCTGACTCTTTATTGTGAAGTACTTAAATCTATCTGCTCGCTATTTCAAAGAACACTTTACAAAAGGCGTGCGGACCGGGTGGCGGGCGCGAGCCCGTGCACCCGTGAATTGAAATGCAGTATCTATTTAATGAGCGGTCACCAACTTAGGCAATGTATTGGACACTCTGGAAATCAAATTTAAATGATGGGGGATGCTGAACAGAACATGTCCCTTTAGCAAAAATAATGAGGTCTTTGCCTAATTGCTCATTCATCACAGGATTTTATCTCAGTCTGCCAACAAGCAAAAAGGAAAAGGTGGCAACTGATTTAGCCTTGTTCATCTACAACTTTAACCAGCATGTGCTTCTAATGAAGCCAAGACTTTCTGAGCTGGAGAATTTACTGGGCTAGAAGGTAACCGAATGTTCTATCACCTCCTCTAATTGAAAAGTAATAAAAACGTCACAAACAGTGTCAATTACCCACTGATGGGTTGCTTTCCTCCTATTTACCTTTTAAGACATCCAGTGGTTCTGGAAAATACTTTAGGCTGCTTTTTTCCCCCACCCTCCCCCACCCCAGTAATATTTCTTTCAGAAGTGACAAGGAGAGACAGTGTCCCTTGTTGGTGTCTGGTCATTAAATATCTGTCGGAATCCATGACTGAGGTTGGGTCCAGACATTCAATCACAGAATGAGGAGGAAAAAAAAGTCAAAATAACTGCAGAAAAAGTGAGTGTTGGTTAATTATGATCTGAAAGTCAATAAAGTCATCTGATGGCAGATTTAGGGGAACTCATTAGAGAGTGGAATTCAATTGCAGGGAACTGCAGGCTGCTGCTGCTCTGAACCAGCCCATTTCATTAGGGTCTTCAAATGGGAAGAGAGCAATGCCTCCAGGGCATGAGTAGGGGGGTGGGGGGAGCATCTGTAAAGCATTTGCAGGAATCAGGAGAGAAGTAAGCGAAGGATAAGATATCCAGGTATCTCGCACCAGCTACTTTTTCCCATTTCTCAGAATTGAAATCACTTACTTAAAAAAAAAAAAAAAAAAGCCCGTCAAACTTAAGGATCATAAGAATTTCCTTGGGCACGGGGAGGGGGGGCAGGCAGAGTTGTGTGACCAGTTTGAGTGTGGCTATTAATAGGGAATTGAGCCCTGCTAGACTGCCTTGAATGACTGTGTGAGCTCCTTGTGAGCCATGTAGAATATATTTGTTTAAGTGTGGAATTAGCTCTACCCGCCCTGGAACCTAAGTCTCCGAAAGCAAAGCTATAAAACAGGCAATGTTTATCTTTGGTTTCTGACTGCCAGAATCTTCTCCTTTTGGGGGCCCTCTGCTCCCAGCTCATTTGTCCTCGCTGCTTAGGGTCGCGCTCCTCAGTCTCTTAAAACCTTCCTATCAATCATTTATGCATCAGGCACCCATCCTGTGGCACCTTGCGAGGCTACTGGGGGTGGGGAGGGGTGGATAAAAAGATAAGCAAATCAGCCTTTGTCTCCCCGGATCTGTCAATATTGTTTAAGAAAAGAGAGACGGACATATGACAAGACAAGATGGACACCCAGCCCATTCCTTCCGAAGCATTCCCAGAAAGAAAAGTGTCCTGCTCTCCTCATTTATCCGACAAAGTGATATAATTTGAAAGCTCACAAAGTCAGAATTGGAACACATACACCCAGATCCCCACACTAATAAAATAAAAATAAAAGCAGCGTGAAATCAGAGCATCTTCTAAAACCATCAGGCCCAAGAAAAGGGCGGGAAGCAAGGCTATAAATTATAAGAGTGAGTTTGTATCACCCAGTTTGCTTACCTGTCTGCATTTCTAGTGTGCCATCCCTAGGAACCGGGTTTTTCTCTGCCTTAAAATATGGAAATAAAGAACCCGAATCCCATAGTTCTCTCGAAGGTGGTGCCTTCCCTCATAGGTAGCAATTCATCAACATGAAATAGATGAGCCCCAACATGGGAAAAAATGGGCAAAGCAATGCAAAACGAAGAAATGCATGCGTGTTAAAAGAGAAACGAATTCCATTTCATTCATAAGCACAGATTAAATAACCATGAGTTGGCATTTCCCATCTATCGTTAGTGAGGGTTGGCGAAAAAGGATACAGCAGGGTGCTGCTTAGGGGAAGTGTAAGCCGACACAATCGTTTTATGGCGCGATTTCTGATCGGTAATCGTAAAAATGTTCATAGCCTTGGGCCTGGTAATCCTCCTTCCAAGAACGTATCCTTAGGAAATAAACCGAGATGCATCTGAAGCTCTGAGCACAAAAACCGTTCATCACACCCCGTGGTCCCCAGCAGGGGCTGCCTCCCTCGGCCCAGGCGGGGCTGCCGGGAAGCCTCATGCCCCAGCTCCCCCGAGGGAGCAGCTTACACTTTTCAAACACACTGAAAGAATCCAGATGTTCTCCTGACCTCCCAACGGTCTAACCTCATGTCGGCCCTGGCTCCTTTAACCTATGGGTTGCCAGCAGGTTTCTGCCCGTGTCTCTGCCACTTACTCCGTCTGCACACTGACCCTCTTCCTGAGGGTGAGTCACGAGTTTGTCTTTCCGTTCAATTCATTCTCATCCAGCAGAAATTCTTGGAGATTCGGTGTGCACATTTCAGCCTTCCCAAGCGTCAGCACGCGCTGCAGTTTTTTTCGCTTATTTTTACACCTATCGGTCATTTTAATGGGGAACTGGAAGGAGAGGAATTAGACACTTGTGCTGACATCACATTCTTACCCAGAAGTCCTGGGTTGCTTTTCCAAAACAAAAGAAAATCAGAGGCAGAGGGAGGCAGGAGGGAGGTGGGGGGAGGGTGAGTCGGGAGGGGGAGGGAGGCAGGGGAAGATCCATTTACGTGGCCCTCTTCATAATTTGAGATAACTCCCCGCAAGTTTGTTGACTCATGCGAGTTATTTTAAACAGTTTGCCACTTGTCTAGATGTTAAGGAACAGGGATTTGGTGGGGAAGGGACTAGGAACAGAAAGAAAAGTAAAAGTAACTGCAGAATGGCAGAGGGCAGGGGTAGAAGAGAATCAGGTGTGATACTGCCTTGATGGGGGCTCAACTGGTCTGTCACTGAGGACTTTAAGGGTCTGGAGTCAAGAGAACTGGCATCCTGGGAAGTCACAAAGTGAGTGAAGTGCCCCCAAAAAGCAGAAGACTTGAACCCTTCCCCCTTTGCAATGCTGCCCACCCATCTGGTCATAGCGATGGCCTCATCTACAATCTCTGAATCACAGGTTCACCGTAATGAATTGCGTTGAGATGTTTGGCTACACAGAACCCATTTCCTCATAGAGCGTTTAATTTAGTTGGCTATTTGGAAAATGAGAGTGGGTGGCTTTCAAAGTAACACAGAGATTTGACCGAGTACAGCCATAATTATTGTGGAGGAAAAGCTGGGGCCTCCAAGCACTGCCGGGCACGCTAAACCATGCAGCTGTAGTTCCCTTGTCTTTGGACAGCCATCCCAACTCTGCAGACCTCTCTTCTTTTCCATCTGCAATGGAACCCAAACCTGATCTCCTCTAGATGGTCTTTGTTTCTACATGGTGCACCATAGTAAAAATGGAAAATCCAGGCTTGGTCGGTGGTGGTTGTTATTTTTTAATCATTCAGAACCCTCACAAAATTGGCATTCACTTACACAAAATCTCTTGTCTTCACATCAGTGGTGCCTCTGTGTGTGTGCCTGCACAGGCACGCGTGTGTGCAAGAAACAGTTGTTCAAACCGGGCTGATTGTAACTGGGGAATGCTTGAGGAAAACAAAGCTGATCAAGGAAAGTTTGGTGATGTTTAACAGCTGTTTCCAGGGTACATATCTGTTATATTTATTAGGCCACAATTAAATATGATTTTAATAATCATTTGGTATCTAAATAATATACTCTGATTGTCATATGGAATTTTAATTAGATGCACATTTTCAACTAAAATATGAAGCGTTACCACTGTGAAAAGACCTTTTCTCTCTTACGAATATTTTTTAAAAGTAATGTGCCTTGTGATTCAGTAAAGAACAGATTCTTTTCCAATAGTCTTTCCCCTTCTACATTAATCCAGCCCTTGATGAGTCTTGAGGGAATGAAAGACAAGAATTTTAGACTAAGTAAGTGTTCTCATAATCTCATAATGAGGGTAATGAAAACAGCACACAGAAGGATATGTTTAAGATAAAACATGCTTCAAGTAAATAGCACATAAGAAGCAGAAGTTACTTCCACTTTATCTCCATTCAAGGCATTTCCTGGACGCCATGTTTGTAACGCAGCCGCATTCCCTCTTCTTTACCTTTGTTCTCATTTTCTTTAGGAAATTTTTATCTCAGATTCCCATCCCCCCACCCTCAGCATTCAAAAGCTATGAAGTTAGATCTTAATTAAAAGCAAAGCCAGTAAATGGAACTGTTCAAATCCCCAGCTATTCTTCCCAGACTCCACAAAATCAGTGTGTTGGTGCTCATCAAATTTGCATTCTGAGGATCCTTTCACTTTGTTTTTTTCTTTGCCTTTATTTTATCTATCTATTTACTTATTTAAATGCTGATTAGTACACAGTACAGTATTGTTTTCAGGGGTAGAATTCAGCGATTCATCACTTCCTTACAATGAAGATCCCTTCACTTTTTTTTTAATTTTGTAGTTATTTTTCAGGTACCATTTTTCTGATGTTGTCCTTATATGATATCGGCCACCTGTTCATCTACTCTTACGTCTGGTCTCAGTGAGGTGAACACTAACGATGACAGGCCCAGGATCTCAGGGTTGATGTTAGAAACCCAACACCTGATGAATTCAATGCTAATTTAAAAATAAAAACATATGAAGCTAAACCGTGCAACACTTTTCCTTTGTCAAGTGGCCACAGCTCCAACCACTGTCTTTTCTTTTTGTTTCTATGTTTGCTTTTCATCTTCCTGAAAGTCCAAGAAACCTTCCTGTTCAAAGCATGTTAGCCAGATTTCAGCCTCATTTCAGGGCAAAGGGCATTTTGTCATCCAAGTAGTAAATATGGAGAAACTTCTAGCTATTTTTTAAAGCCAAAGGTTAGCATAAAAAAGAAAAACACTGAGCCTCTAGTTGTTATGAAAATGCCAACACCTTTCTCTCAAATATATTTAACCTGTAAAAGTGATTGGAAGGTCACCTTCGTTCCTAATACTCCCGCTCACCATTTTCTAGTGATAAAAAAGAAAGTATATTTTCTAAGGGTTGGAGGAATTACATAAAATACAGTTGATTGATTTTCTCTCTTCAAGTCTTAACCCTCCTAGAGAGAGAGCATATCGGTTGAATAAAATATTGCAGAACTAACGCTTGATCACAGGCTGTATATCAGCCACTGTGGAGGTAATCCCAGCTAGAATATCTTACTGAGATGTGAATAAGCACTGAATCTCACTCCTATGGCTGGGAGGAGGGAGAGGATTATGACACAGAGGAGAGGCAACAGGAAGTCTCGCCTGTTTGGGCCTTGAGCCTCAGGTAGGTAAAAGAATGTCCCTTCTCCCACAGCCTAGGGCGCCTAACACAGGCTGCGCTGAGAGAAAAACCAGAAGCTGAAGTCTGTAAAGCACAGAAGGGATTCTACGTGAGCCACCAAATGCAGGGGGCAGAACAGATATCAAAAGATTAAATATGGAACCAAGGACTAGACAGCCAGAGAGCTAAGATCATGGAAACAAGTGCCAGAGCTTTCCAGAATGTCAGTCAGCATCCTTAGTGACATCCTCTCAGCACACCGTTGTGGCCAGCAGGGCAGAGCGCCAGGAGGAGGTGTGGAGGGCAGGGTCTGGGTTGCGGCAGCAAACACGGAAAGGTGGGGGTGGGGCAGTATCCCTGGTACCTGGAAAGACCATAGAAGTCCTGTGTGGGGCATGGGCAGATGGTGTGCATAGATGTGAAGGGAGAGTCAAATGTATCTCCTCCTAATCCCATATACTGCCTAAGCAAGAAAATATGCTTATAAGAGGGCTGAAAATATGTGGAATAAAATCTAGCACACCCTCCTTCTTAGCCCACAGGACACATTGTTAATAAACCATGGGACACTGCATAACGAAATTCAGAATTCTCTTTAACATAGACTCCTAAGTTACAACTGATGAGAGGTGACACTCACACCAATTTGCCATGTCTACTCACACTAATCTTTGACGTGTGGCAAGATAGCTCTTGCATCCCTACCACCTCCAGTTACTGCCACGGTCAGCACAGTGCTGGGGCTATAGTTCATGCCAGGTCACAAGGGCTGAGCGTCAAGTTTTCAGGAATCTTGCAAAAACAGTTGTTAACCATAGCTGTCGTGAAGAGTCATATCTTCCAATCTTATAACTTACAATGGAGCAAATTACAGATGGCTCCCAACGTACAATGGAGCAAATTACAGATGGCTCCCAACTTACAATGGTTGGACTTAGGAGTTTTTGACTTCAGGGTGATGGAAAAGCAATACACATTCAGTAGAAACCATACTTTGATTTTGGATTTGCATCCTTTCCCAGGCTATGGGATATGCAGGACGATCCTCTCTGGTGATACTGGGCAGGGCAGCAAGACACAGCTACCATTCAGCCACATGATCATGAGGGTCAACAACCAAAACACTGACCACCATTCTGCACCCACATCGCCACTCTGGTTTTCACTCTCAGTACAGTATTCCGTAAATTGCATGAGATAATCACCACTTTATTACAAAATAGGCTTCACGTTCGATGATTTTGCCCAACTCTCAGCTCTTATAAGTGGTCTCAGCCTGTGCTAAGCTATGAGGTTCTGTAGTTAGGTGTATGAAATGTATTTTTGACTTAATGATATTTTCGACTTACAATGGATGAAACTCCACTGTGAGTTGAGGAAAATCTCTGTGTTAAACACAAATACTTAAAAATTCCTTACTTCCCAATTGTTTTACTACGACCTACGCTCTCGAAGTTATCCCTATCTGCGGTCTCTGTATGAAGCAAATGCTCTGTAATGTTCTGCCATTTACGTCTGTGCCTCACTCCGCCATTCAGTGGCAACATTGGTGGTTTGGAATCGGCCAGGATGTAAGAGGCAAACGCTATAAATCAGGGCTCTTGGCCCCCCAGGAGAGCCAGTTATTTAAACATTTACCAGCATACTACTGGAGACAGTAGTACTTGAATGCGGGGGAAGAGTTGGAGAAGCGGAAGCCAGATATTTGAAGAGATGTCATCTGAGTAGAAGAGTACAGAGAGACTTTCTGTGAGAACTGGCATTTATGTGCTCCTCTCAGTGTGCTCCATGGGCAAATCGTCGGCATTTACAGGGTCAGTGAAAGGGTAAATAGTCAATGCCTCTGAAAGCACCATTCATCTTCCCAAATGAAAAAGTGCATCTCAAATGATGGATTTTGCTGTAAACTGTCATGAAGAACCCTTGAGGTTATTCTCACAGGAGAAATGAATACAGTACAGGTGGCCAGGAAAGGAATGGAAATTAATATAAATCAACATGAAGGAACTACAAGAGGAAAAGAGGAATGGGGATTGCATTGATGATATAAAAAATAGGTACATGGAAAATTCCCAAAAATAAATACGTTAGAAGAACTATCAATGCAAATGGAAAAGTTTAAAGCTATGGCGTTGCTCCTTTTTTTTTTTTTAATAATGTTTGATAGGTTAAGCCAGTGGATTTCAGCTGTGTTCCCTAGGTGGTTCAGAATCTAGGTCGGAAGCTAAGAAGAAGATCAAGCTGACAGAAGCCCAGGTTCCATTATCTTACCAGGGCAACTAATTTTCTCATTTCACATTGGGCTTCCTAATAAGATTCCATTGCAAGAAGTCTTCCTCTGCTTTTAAAATTTGAGGGGAAAGTGAAAAAAGAAAAATTGGGTTCTATCCCTTTATGGAAACATGAATTTACAGTCAAAGCCATTATAATAATACTATCAAGCATTGCCATTAAAAATATTATTGAAAAATCCATGTTAATGCAGTAACCATAATCATCTTCCTACTTGTAAAATCCTGAATAGTGGGTGTGTTTCAAGCATAGGTATTTTTTAAGACTTTGAAACATGATTAACAGTTTTGTGGCCATCTACTTGTATGATTTGTTGATTTTTTTTTTTTTTAAGTAGGAATCAGGTGTGAAAGGCTGAACGAGCAGAAAGAAGCCATTCAACGCAGGGTCTCTTTAGAATCTGGGCCCATAGGCTCAGTTGGATTTGCATTTTGAAAACACATCCTGACTCAATGTGGAGAAAGCTAACCATGGAGATGGAAAGATTAGTTAGGAGACCATTAAAATGGTCCAGACTTACTACGGTGGTAATGTGGAGATGTACAAAAATGGATGAAAGAAAAACCCGGGAAATAGAATGGGCAGGACTTAGTTAAACAGAGGGAAGTGAATAAAAAACGACTCTTGGGTTTTTGCATCATATAGCCAAATGAGAGAACAGAGTTGTACACCGAGACAGGGAAATCTAAAAGGGGAACAGGAGATGAGAGGGACAGTGTTAATCCAATTTGGATACACTGTCTTTAAGACATCTTTGAAGTATTCAGAAGGAGGTTAAAGGCGAGCAGTTGGATATCATGCCACTGGAGCTCAAAAATAGATATGTTTCTCGTATCATATTGATAGTCATAAACCATAATTCATCAATTTAATGTGTGCCATTCAATGGTTTGTAGTATATTGACAGAGTTGATGACCATGACCACAATAATTCTAGAACACGTTCATCACCACACACAAAAAAGCCCTGTTTCTACTAGCAGTCACACCCAATTTCTCCCTCCCTCCATTCCTAGGTAACCGCTAATTTTCTTCATCTGCTTTTGAAATCTATGGCTTTCCATATTTTGAACATTTTATATAAATGGAATAATACAGTACATACATTTTGTGTCTGGCTTCCGTCATTCAGCATGTTTCCGAGATTCATCCATGAATCATTTAGAGGGCTGAATACTATCCTGTTGAATGGATATAATGTACATACCACATTATGTTTACCCAATCACCAGTTGATAGACACTTAGGTTGTTTCTACTTTGGGCTTATTCTAATTAATGCAGATGTGAGCATTCATGAACCAGCTTTTCCGTGGGCACGTGTTGTCATTTCTCTTGGGTATATATTTAGGAGTGGAATTTCTGGGTTGTATGAGAACTCCATATTTAGTGTTTTGATGAGCTGCCAAAGTGACCTTTGCAGAAATGGTACCATTTTACTCCTCCAAGCGATGTAGGAAGCTTCCAATTTTCCTGTTTCCATACCAAGACTTGTTGTCCATTTTTTAAGTTACAGCTATTTTTGTATGTGTGCAATGATATCTCATTGTGGTTTTGATTTGCATTTCCCTAATGATTAATGATGTTTAACAGATGTTCACGTGCTCACTGGCCTGTTGTGCATATTCTATAAGGAAGTACCTGTTCAAATCCTTTGCCTGTTTTTAAATTGGGTCTTTTGTCTTTGTATTGTAAGAGTTCTTTGTATATTCTAGGTATGAGTCCCTTTAGTAGATACATTATTTGCAGACATGTTCTCTCATTCTGTTGCTTGACCTTTTACTTGCTTGATAGTGGTTTTTGAGGCACAAATTTTTTCTTAGTTTTGATGAAGTCAGCTTCCTTTTTCCTTCGGTTGCTTATTCAACCAAAATTCTATTGAAAAAACCATTATTGGAATTTTATAGCCATAAAACCATCACCTAATTCAAGGTCACAAAGAGCTACACCTACGTTTCTTTGAAGAGTTTTACAGTTTTCACTGTTACATTTAGCTTTTTGATTGATTTTGAATTAAGTTTTGTATGTGGTATGAAGACAGAGTCCAACTTTATCCCTTTGCATGTGGTTATCTCATAACACAGCACCGTTTGTAGAAAGGACTATTTTCCCCGTTGAAGTGTCTTAGCACTCCTGATGAAAAATAATTGACTATAAAAGTTAGGGTTTGTTTTTTCATTCTTAATTCTTTTGATATTGATTTTGATTCTTCATTCTAATCACCTTGATGTATATCCATTGTTATGCCAATATCATAATGTCTTCTTACAAAGCTGACTGAAGCTTTGTGCTAAGTTTTGATCACAGGAAATGTGAATCTTCCAAATTTTTCCACCTTTTTCAAAATTGTTTTGGCCACTCTGGGTCCCTTACATTTTCCCTATAAGTTGTAGGTTCTGCTTGTTAACTTATGGGGGGGGGGGGGGAGGCAATTGGGATTTTGATAGGTATTTCACTGATTATGTAGGTCAGTTTGGGGGGTGTTGGCACTAATATCAAGTCTTTCAATCTGTAAACATGGAGTATCTTTCCACTTTGTCTTCTTAAATTTCTTTCAAAATGTTTTGTAGCTTACAGTGTGTAAATCTTAACATTTCTTTTGTTAAATGTACTCCTAAATAGTTTATTCTTTTTTAGGTTATCTTTCTTTCTTTCTGTCTGTCTTTCTGTCTTTATTTATTTATTTTTAATGTTTATTTATTTTTGAGAGAGAGAGAGAGAGAGAGTACGAGTGGGAGAGGGGCAGAGAGAGAGGGAGACACAGAATCTGAAGCAGGCTCCAGGCTCTGAGCTGTCAGCACAGAGGCCGATGCAGGGCTTGAACTCACGGACCATGAGATCATGACCTGAGCTGAAGTTCGACGCTTAACCAACTGAGCCTCATTTTAGGTTATTTTAAATGGAATTTTTTCTTCATTTTATTTTAGGATGTGTATTGATAGACATACTATTTTGGTATTTAGATCTTATATCCTGTAACATTGCTAAACTTGTTTATTAACTCTAATAGTTTCCTTTTGAATTCCTTAGTACTTTCCATATAAAACATCAGGTTATCTGAAAATAGTAGGTTTACTATTCCTTTCCAAATTGAATGCCTCTTCTTTTCCTTTTTTCTTGCTTAATTGCCCTGGCTAGAAACTCCAGCACTGTGCTGAATAGAAATGGTCAGAGCAGACATCCTTGTCATTTTCCTCTTCCTCATTTTGAAAGATTGTTTTGCTGGACATAGAATTCTTGGTTAACATTCTCTGTCAGCACTTTGAATATATCATTTCACGGTCTTCTGGCCTCCACGGTTTCTGACGAGAAATCAGCTGTTAATTTTACTGAGGCTTCCTTCTGCATGATGCTTCTCTCGCTGCTTTCAAGACTCTCTGTGTCTGGTTTTTGACAATTTCATCATGTATCTAGCTGTGGATCTCTTTGATTTTATCCTCCTTAGAGTTTGTTCAACTTCTTGGATGCATAGATTTATGCTTTTCATTAAATTTGAGAAGTATGAGGCCATTATCTTTTCAGATATTCTTTCTGCCCCTTCCCTCCCTTCTGTCCTTCTAGGATTCACATTATGCATATATTGTACTCTTTAAGGTGTCCTCCCAGTCTCTGAGGTTTTTTTGTTCACTTTTCTTCATTCTTTTTTCTTTCTGTTCCTCAGACTAAGTAGTTTCAGTGGACCTCTTTTCAAGTTTGATGATTCTTTTTTCTGTCTGTCCAAATCTGCTGGTGGTTCCCTCTAGTGAATTTTTTATTTCAATTTTTGTACTTTCCAATTCCAGAATTTCTCTGAATTTCTTTATCATTTGTATCTTTTTATTGATAATCCATATTGAGTGAGACATTGTTTTCAGACTTTAGTTCTTCAGACATGTTTTGTTTTAGTTCTTTGAACATATTTAAATTGACTGATTTAAAATCGTCAGGTAGTAAGATCAATGTCTGGGATTACTCAGAAACTGTATCTATTGACTACTTTTTTCCTGTGTATGGGCCATAATTTCCTTTTCCTTTCTATATCACAATTTTTTCTGTTGAAAAACTGAATGTTTTAAGCAACATTATATGGCAATTGGACATCAGATTCTTTTCCTTCCTTGGCATTTGTTGCTACCTTTATTCTTATCATTCTGCTGCTCCTGGGTTTTTTTGGCAGCTCCTCTGAACTAATTATAAACTGTTCAAGTATTTTGTGGTATTAATGGCAATAAATAGATAAGTAAATGAGTGGGGGAAAGGGTGAAAGAGGTGAAGGGGATTCAGAGTACATTTACTGTAACCAGCACTGAGTAACGTAGAGAATTGTTGAATTACTATATTGTACACCTGAAACTAATGTAACACTGCATGCTAACTACACTGGAATTAAAATTAAAAACTAAATAAATAAATAACTATGATACTTCAGGAATCTGATCATCTAATCCGAGATCCAGTGGGCATCTTCCTTCCCATGTTGTTATCTTCCTTTTCATGATCAAACCAAATCTGCTATGTGATGATACATAATTAATAATTTCATCCTGTCCTCACTTTGTAACACGAATACTTTTGTTTTCTTGATTTGGCCTCTTTCTTACCCACACAGAACTTCTCCAGGATATTTTTGTTCTGTGAGAGTGTGTTCACCCTTTCTTCCTATTCTGAACATTCGTGAATAAAATTCATTTGTAAAAGAGTAATTTGAAAACATATGATTAAGTCTGCTGTGAAAACACGTAACAGAGCATTATAACTCTCTTAAAAATGTATATGAAGTGCCTACCTTAAAGCGTTCTTACATAAAAGGTTCCATCCTTTCTATCTTTCCATGAGTTTGAATTTCTTATTGTGTGGCACTTTAGAGTCATTGGGGTTAAAGGACGATGATATATGGAGGGAAAACCCACGATAGGAAGAAAAGAGCAATAGCAACTTCTCTCTCTCTCTCTCTCTCTCTCTCTCTCTCTCTCTCATGCCAGGCTTTGTACCAGGCCTGTATTTAATGTCAATAAATCTTCACGTGTATATTAATACGAGGTGCATATTAATGATTCTGGTTCAAGTGGAGATACTATCGTTCAAAGAAGTTATGTAAAATTGGACAAGTTCAGCAAATGCAAGTAGATGCAAGACAAGAACCAAGAAATTTTGACTTCACACTCTTCTAGGGTACCAGGCACGTTTAAACTTTAATCTTCAAAAGTCAATAAAGAGGAGGAAAGAGTATCTACATTTGTTGGAGCTTCCTCATGCCATATACTAGTGAACACTTAAAATTGGTTATTTTATTTTATCTGTACAATGACATTGGGAAGAATCAGAAATATGGAGAAGTTGGGGCACTTGGGTGGCTCAGTTGGTTGGGCGTCCGACCTCAGCTCAGGTCATGATCTTAGGGGCCGTGAGTTTGAGCCCCACATCAGGCTCTGTGCTGACAGCTCAGAGCGCGGAGCGTGTTTCAGATTCTGTGTCTCCTTCTCTCTCTGCCCCTCCCCAGCTCACACTCTCTCTCAAAAATAAATAAACATTAAAAATTTTTTTAATAATATGGAGAAGTTAAATAATTTGATAAAATTGCACTTCCAGAATATGCCTGGTGTACAATGCTGTTTGGTAACAATTTATTAAAGAGATGAATGCCCTTGATCTTTCCATGGGGCACCTGGGTGGCTCAGTTAGTTAAGCATATGACTTCAGCTCAGGTCATGATCTGGCGGTTCGTGGGTTCAGCCTTGGGTCGGGCTCAGTGCTAACAGCTCAGAGCCTGGAGCCTGCTTGGGATCCTGTGTCTCCCTCTCTCTGTCCCTCCCTTGCTCATGCTCTGTCTCTCTCTCTCTCTTAAAAATAAATAAACATTAAAAAAAATTTCTTTTAAAAAGAGATGAACAAACATGGCAGGGCTGGCCTACCTCTGATGGACTGCCCATTTCTCTTCTATAATACGCCTATATTACACATAGGCAGCAAGCCACATCTCTGATTTTTCATAGACAACCTTTTTTTTTTTTTTTTTTTTTTTTTTTTTTGCAACCTATTAAAGAACCAGACTCGGAAAGATTCAGATTCTTGCTTTCATAGAGAAAGGAGGTAAGAAAGACAGGCTATTGCAGTGCCCAGAGCAATAGGCCAGGAAAAGAGCATGGAAAATGCTGCAGTAAGTACAGAGCTTGGGAAGTCAGTCTCTGCCCCAAAACTACAGCTAGGGCCTCTTAAAAGCCACTCTGTTGTCAGTCTTAAATTCAACCAATGATTTTGCAACAATCTTTTCTACTTTCATGATCTGTAAAGATTAAAGATTCCAGACGAGGTGGGAAGAGAACTTCAAAAGTTCATCTTACAACAATTTCGGATCAAAGGAATTTTATTTTCCCAGCAGTGAAAAACTGAAAGGTAAATAAAAAGACGCAATATTTTATAGGGTCCTTCATTGATGGGCTATTCTTTACATGCTGAGGAAAGAAACAAATAAACACTTCTGATTATTTAATCGAAGTTTGCATAAAGCCTGTGTGCTGCTGTGTCAGAATGCTTTCTCAGACTTGTTAACGAGTGGGTCCAAGTAAATGCGGAAGGGCACGTCTACACGTACTTTAACAATTACTACTTACCTGCCTTCAGCATCCTGCCCTTAATCTCAAGGATATAAATAGTGGATGAAAAAACACAGTGACTTGATTTACCTACAAGATCACCCTGGAGGACAATGTCAGGATTTACAACAATCGGTTTTGGAGAAATGATGGCTTTCAATGAGTAAAAATAAGGACTCGTATGGTGAAGGAGGGAGAGAAATCAACACAAGATCAAAGAAAAGGCCCTTCAAAATCTGGCCCCTGCCTACCAATCTGGCCTGATCCCTGCCACTTGTATGCATACCTCTTTCGTCTCTAAGGAGCAACCTGGGTTTCTCAAGTAGTGAAGGCAGCTGTAAAATACTGCCTTCATACCAGAAGTTCCTCTAGATGTCTAGGATGTGATTTTCTTTTTCATTGAACCTCTCTAGTTTATGCTCCCATTCTCCTAACAAGACTCAGTTCCCCAAACCGTGAAAACATCTTGTTCCTCCAATTCTGTGTCTTTGTAGATGACACTCTCCACTCTTTCAACTTCCCTGTTACGGCTTCATCCCACATACTCATCAGGGTCTGATTCAATAGTGCCTCCTTCCAGAAGACTTACCCCATAAATCCTGCTCTTTTGCCTTAGCCCCTTAGCTTCTGAGGACACAAAGCATTCTCATGTAGTTCCTTCTATCCATTTCTATGCAACTCACATGCTTCCTTACTACAAGATTCAGGTACAGACTCAACATCCTGTTGACTTTTCCACTGAAGCTTTCCAGTGTCTTAGGTTAACCTTCTGCAACTGGGAAACCCAAGGTCCTTTGATATTCTAAACCCACATTTCTTGTCATGAAAGTGAATCGATTGTTAGAAATGACTAATAACATAAATCATTTTTGAGCTATATGGCTTTGGTAATTTATAATCCTGGTCGAAATATTTGAGGTCACATTCTTTTCCAGCTGTGATGATTTGAATCTTCTTACAGTTATTTGCTTATGTAATTAACTTTATTAGACCCAGGCTGTTAAGCCATTTTGATAAGTCATTTTAAGAGTCAGGGGTGAAAACTTATGCTAAGGTCCAGAACTAATAGCTATACTGACAAGCAACTCTGTGTCATGCCTGCACTACAGGAATAAAAAAGTGCCAGGGGAATAAAAAAGCATGACCCTTAGATGTGGCTAGAAATGCATTTACACGTACCAGTTGGGGTGTACCTATTATGGGCTTACCTGTGTCCCCCCAAATTCACATGTTGAAGTCCTAAACCACAGTATCTCGGAATGTGACCATCACTGGAGATAAGATCTTTAAAGAAGTAATTAAGTCAAAAGGACATCACTAGGTTAGCAAAATGACTGGTGTCCTTCTAAGGAGTGGAGATTAGGATGCAGACATGGACAGAGGGAATATAAAGTAAAGACACAGGGAGAAGATGGCCTTCCACAAGCCAAGGAGAAAGGCGTCAGAAGAAGGCACCTCTGCAAACACTTTGATCTTGAACTTGTAGCCTTCAGAACTGTGAGGAAATAAATTTCTGTTGTTTAAGCTCCTAGTCTGGAGCACTTTGTTATTGCAGCCTTGGCAAATTAAAACAAGAACACTTCTCTTCTTCCAAGTTCAAGGTCCACTGAGAGTCAGACACAAAAGTCAGTCACACCAACAGGAAAACACTATGTTTCTTCCCAAGGAAACTGATTGAAGGCCATGGCTTTAGTTCTATGGCTCACTGGGCTTGCTAATACCTCCTTTTAAAATAGACAAACTTTCCTACCCAGTTATTTACTGTGTGGTAGAGAAGCAACCAGAATGTACACCTCTTAAAAATAGGAAGATCTGAAAGAGAAAGACAGAAGGAGCTGAGCTCACTGTCTTCTAGAAAAGTTACCGTCTACATGGGGCTGAGGGTATAGACAGAAGCCGGGAGTGTTACTAACAGAAACTGCTTGTCATGGAAACATAAGGAGTGGGGAATAACTACCAATGCAACAATCCCAAGTTTTTGCTCTCCTGACTCATTTGACATGAGCTCAAAGACTCTGGTCAGCCAAGGATATGACTGTCCCTCTTAAGAGAGAGGACGAGCGATCACAAGGCTAATTCCATCTGCACACTTCCTGAGCCCCATTAATTTCATGAAACCTCATCAAGGTTATCTAGAGAAATGAGAGGGGCCAGAGGCCAGTCTACAAAACTTGTCCAGTATGGACAATCACAAGGTTAACTGTGGAATTGTGTTTACCATGTGTGTGGAAGGAGGCAGAGGGTGGGGGTGAACCTCATCTATACTACTCCTCTAGAGAATGACAGCTGAGATATTTCTGCTTTCTTACACAATTCAGAACTTTGTAATGGTGGTGTCCCATGGGCCCAGGGTGTCTTTTATTTTTCTCCTCATCTTCTGTGTTCAAGATCATTAACACCCATTACATTGTCAGTCCATGACCTTATTTCCTGTGCTCTGGATTTGCTTAGATCCAGCCACCAAGAGTGCTTCCCAGATAATTTTACTCTTGTCTCTAAATTGCCCTCAACTGGTCAATCACTGTAGCATATTCTTAAACTGAAACAACTATTGGTGCTTCTGAAACCTGTCCCTCCAGAAGCCTGGTATAGATAAATATCTCTGCCATGTGTACCTCACCTTTAACATTGCAATAATGAAATAGCATCTATTTCTGTCACATATGGTTCCATTTCAATTTCCTCCATAGAATGAACTTTATTTGAAATGTGATTTTGGGGGTTTTTTGTTACCATATTTACAGTTACAATTGTTTGACGTAGCTAGGTGGCTGATTTTCTCTTTTTTTCCTCTGCTATCTAACTGAGACAATAGGTTTTGGGGAGTTTGTTTTTTCAGAAATGTTCCTTTAGGTTTTACTGTGAGCGGTCCTCCAAAAAGAGAGGCAGAGGTAGCCTAGTTCTGCCAAAGTCAGCGGTGTTCAAGCAAATCTTGCTCTCCTTGACTTCCCTAGGAATTAGGAAACAGCACACAGGAAGGATTCTCTAGTTAGACCCAATGTGCTATTCTTTTCTTGCTTTGGTCCCCTTGACTATGTTTTACTCTCCCTGTGCTGCCCTCCAAAGTCACAGCTCCAAAGATTTCTTAGGCACCTTGTCTCAGGACCTCGGAAGTTCCTACATCATCCAGTGATGGAAGTGTCCCATGCTGGCCTTGTTAGTCTTTTCTTCTCAACTTATAAAGACTATTTGTAACAGTGTGATATATTTTTCCCAATTCTTGGCGGTGGGGGTGGGGGAGCATTTCTTAAATTGGTCATCAGTTTAAAGTAAATTTCATGAAATTGTTTCCTGGGTCCTGGATTTTTCTAAAGAAACCAACCTGAGCTACTCTTTGGGTCTGGCCTTTCTTCCGCTGTTAGAATTAGTTTCATTTTCTCAGGACATCTGTCTTTTACATCCGTCCAGCCTGGCCATCAAAACCATCTTTGGTCACTCATCTAAGCCCTCTATCTGCCTCCAAATAAGCCTGCCTTTCTAAATATTTCCTTTATTCTCCCATTAATACTATATTGATAATAAAACTGGGCCCCATCTTTCAAATGACCCTAATTCCTCCTTTATTTCCAGAGGAAATCTTGTCCCTAGAGATAAGGCATTCTAAGCCCGGAGTTTGGTCTTCTTAGCCTTTGGGTTTGCATAATTTCACTGAGTTGTTTTCCTATATCCACCCACAAAGATACCATACTCTCTTTATATCAAGACAACTAATTCTTTTGCTTTTGATTATTAATAAAACATCCCCTACCTCTCTAAGCAAAGCAACAGATTGGAAGCCCCGATCTATGGTCAGAGGTGAGATCATTAGCGAACTGACAGCCAACTTGGAGCCATATGATAAAGCATAAGAAATAATGGATTAAGTGAAGTTCTTAAAAAGTTTTTCTTTACTGAGAGTTTTTTTAAGAACATTTAATATGTTAACATGTATTGATATTCTTGGAATCCATTCTGAAACATTTGCTTATGAAACTCGCTTTTAAGGTAACCTGGTGGGATCTGTTTTCCATGGAGCATTCTTTGGAAATACTGGCTTATGTGCCAGGACTTGAGAGGAAGGCCCAGTTTCCCACATCAAATAAGAAAGAGAAGGCTTCTTTTCAGTGGCAACAGCAAGCCCAGAGTACTTAGGAAAACTTCTTCACTAGGTGGACCACATAAATAATAACTTCTGTAGTGACTTCGATTCTCTCATCTATGAAAGAATGGCTTGATCTTGTAAACCTCTAAAATCTCTTCTGCATTCGCATTTTATGGTACTAAGTTTAATATTATGATGGAAGAGGACACGCTAAAAAACTTTTGTGAGGTTATTAAATTCAAGAAAAGCTAACCATTTGTATAATAAAAGCCTGATAAAATGATATCCGTCAACAAGAAAATTATTCGTTTTTTTTACTTTTAAACTTAGATGTACTTTCAATTTGTTTATGAAGTGGATTATCTTCTTTTTTCCCTAAACTTGTACTGAAATGAGAGTAAGAGTGAATAAAGATGAGTAAACTTATAAAAACATAGAGGACAGGAAGGTAGTCATCAGAAGACAAGAGATTTTTGCTTAATTTATTGAAGATACAAAGAGGACTGTTTCAAAAGAAAGCGATAGCTAAGAATATGCTTAGGAAAGGCTGTAGTAAAGGTGGGAAATATTGATTCTCCTCAGTGGAACCAGAGAACTTCCAAGCCCAGTCAGAAAGCACTGAATGTAAATGTAAGAGCCATAGGCAGAAACCCATGGACAGGTAATTAATTAAAAACTGCCCACACAACATCTGGGACCATTCTCCCATTCATAATGCTGAGAGATAGGAAACAGTAACATATGTTGTCATAATAAACTGGAAGTTTCCTCAGAAAGTGAGCACTCTGCCCTGGGAAGGCCAGATGCCTAATATCAGCACCCCAAAGGAAAGGTGCTCCCTATTCAACACTAAAGAGAATGATCAGCCTGCCTGCACTTTCTGCCCATATATCCTAGAGAGTTTCTCAGCAGTGGCACTGTTGATGTTTTAGGCAGCATACTTCTCTGTTGTGGAGGGTGTCCTTTGAACTGTATTTTGTACCATTGGGTGTTTAGAATCTACTGGCCTATATCCATTAGATGCCAGTAGTAACCCCATTTGTGGAAGCCAAAAATGTCTTCAGACATTGCCAGATATACTTGGAAAAATCACCCCAGATGATTGAAAAATCATACCCCAGAGCAACAAGTAAAGATACAAATACACCACTGGAAGCTGGAACTGAGGGATATGGCAGATGGGGGAAAACATCTAAACAGCTTCAGAGGAAACTCTTTCTTCCTAAGTGTAAATGGATAACCAAGACGACCAGATATTTGAGGAAAACCAAATGCAAAGCAAAAAAGACAAAGAACTAAATGCAATAATTGACCCTCGGAAAAACCAATATGGATTATTTAAAGACAAGAAGACAAATTTCTCAAAAGCTATAATGAATATCCTCAAAAGGTTTTGAAGGCCGTGGGTCTATAAGATAGAAAGAGATTTTGTTGTTGAAAATGAACATCAAAGAATAAAAAAGAGTTTATGGAAATGAAAATATGATTCCTCCCCTCCAAAAGCAACTTTACAATTTAACTGAAGCTCTAAAAATGAAACTCGAAGGAAGTGTTCCGACACTAGAAAATACCAGACACAGAAAACATAAGCGAGCAGTTAAGAAACACCACGGATAAACCCCAAGGTTTAACATCTCTCTAATAGTTCTGGAAAAAGAAAACAGGATGTAGGAAATAAGAGGAAGCTTTGGGAAATCTCCTCCTCATTCCCCTCCTTCACCTCCACCAAAGCACAAGAGGGATGCTAGTGTTCAAACTTAAAGCAAATCCCACTCCTAAACACATCTTGACTCAGAAGAGCAGGACTGAAAAAAATACCCTAAAATCTTCAGGAGGGGGAGGGGTGTCAATGCTTATTTACAAATGAACAGTAATCAGAATAGTGAAGTTCTTATGAGCATGCTAGATGGACATAGAACAAAGTTTGAAATTTGGAGGGACAGGATTATTGAACCTAAGACTCTATGGACAGCATGACTGTCAGGTTTTTCCTGACGTTTCCTTTCTGGAAGTGTTATTGAGGATGTACTATGGAAAGCTGAAACTGGGATCTAAGAAAGAAAGGGCATGTGATATAAGAAAAACTGGAGCTAAGTCAGAAAGGAAATGCAGAGAAATTTCAGAGTGAAAGCTAATCAATCAGTCAAAACTGAAAATGAGTTCTGTAGACTCTGATAGAGTCACTTCAAGGAGAAAGTGGATTCCACTCAACCAGTGATTAAGAACCTGAGAGATTGAAGCAATGTGCCAAAAAAACTATTCTTAACATGTAATCCTTCATTGACAAAGGCTGCTTTGTCATCAGTACAGAAATGAGCAGAGTGCACTTGCCCGTGCAGATACAAACACGTTTCTCAAAATGGCAAGGAAATGTACAAAATAGGTCTGGGGAACCAGTGCCGGAATTAGGTTAATCTGCAAATTTTATAGTATAATGTCTTGGTCTCCTCAGGTGCTACGACAAAAATACCATAGACTGGGTGGTTTCTAAACAACAGAAATTTATTTCTCACAGTTCTGGAGGCTAGAAGTCCAAGATCAAGGTGCCAGCATAGTCATGTTCTCCTGAGGCCCCTCTTTCTGGTTCGAAACTGGCAACTTCTTGCTATGTCCTCACATTGTAGAAGGGACTAGTGATCCTATGGGAGCCTGTTTTAGAAGGCACTGATCCCATTCATGGGGGCTCCACTGTCATGACTTAAGCACCTCCCAAAGGCCCACCTCCCGATACCATCATCTTTGGGGGAGTTAGGATTTCATCATATGAATTGATAGGTGGGGAGACACAAATACCAGACTGTAGCATGTCCTATGGTAAACGTAAGGCTTGAAGGTTTAAAAAATGGATTTAAGGTGTTGAGAAATTACGATGGCGTGATAGTACCTAAAGCAACAAGTAGGAAGGGAGGCTAATAAGAGTTTCTATGTCGACACAGGGGAAAGCAGCTAATATTTGTTGGGCAATTACGGCTCATTTTTAGTCACTGTGTGAGCTGCCTTTCAGTCATTAGCAGTTTAATCCTCACGATAATAATATGAGGTGGTTATGATCATCCCAATTTTACTAATGAAGAGATTAAGCATCTTGCCCCCAGTCACAAAACTGTACGTAGCAGAAGCAGCCTTCTCAATCAGGCCTACTTATTATAATAAATTCCAGGCTTTCTTTTCTCCATTCCACCTGTATAAAAGACAGATAAACCTAATGTAGCAGAAGGAAGGTACCAATTATGACAGAAGAAAGTCACTATAGTTATCCCAGACCCTTCTCTGGGGACTAGAGGACTACTAGGGACTACTTCCCTCCCATTGTGCACAACAATAAACAGCCACCTACAATGTTTATCTGTACAGCTCAAGAAAAGCTTCATAAAATCAGGGAAAGGCCAGGAAAAAAGCAATTAAAATGCCCAAGGGGTAGATAGGCTCTTCTATGAAGATGGACTGAAAGGCTTGAGCCATTATTAGCATCAAGAAAATCATGAAGACTGTAAACAAGAATATATGTAATCCTGCCAGATACTGGTCAAGCAAACATCTCAAAAAGCTCTCAAAAAGGAAAATGTAGAAGAAGAGTAAAGGAAGAAAAGCAAATAATCCAAATTTTAAAGTAAAGTTTATGCATTTATTATTTCTGAGAGAGAGAGACAGCACAAGTGGCAAAGGGGCAGAGAGAGAGAGAGGGAGACACAGAATCTGAAACACGCTGCAGGCTCTGAGCTGTCAGTACAGAGCCCGACATGGGGCTCAAACTCACGAACCTTGAGATCGTGACCTGAGTCGAAGTCGATTGCTCAACAAACTGAGCCACCCAGGTGCCGTGCAAACAACCCCATTTTAAATAGACCAATAATTTAAATAAGCATTTCTCCAAAGAAGATATACATGCAAATAGTGGATAAGCCCATTCAAGGTGTTCAACAACATTAGTTATTAGGGAAATACAAATCAAAAGCATAATGACCTATCATGTTGCACCCACTAGGATGGCTACAGTAAACAAACAAAAAAGAAGACAATAACAAGTTTTGACAAGGACATAGAGAAAAAGAACCTTCATACATTGCAGTAGGAAAGTAAAATGGCTGACTCTGGAAAAAAACTTGTCAATTCCTCTATCACTCTCTCTCTACACACACACACACACACACACACACAGAGTTGCCATATGATCTAGAAATTCCATTTTTAGATATACACCAAAATGCAATGCAATATGTCCACACAGAAGCTTACACATGACTATTCATAGCACCATTATTCATAATAGCCAAAAAGTAGAAACAACCCAAATATCCATCAACAGATGAATGGATTAAATAATGTGGCATAGCCATACAATAAAATATTATTTAGTAATAAAAATAAATGATCTACTATACAAGTTATAACATGGATGAAATTTGATAACATAATGCTAAGTGGAAGAAGTTAGACACATGAAGCCCATATTGTATGATTACATTTATATAAAATGTCCAGAATAGGCAAATCTATTCAAGTAGAAAGTGGATTAGTGGTTCACTAGGGCCAGGAGGAAGAAGGAATTGGGAATGACAGCTAATGGGTACAGGGATTCTTTTAAAGGTGATTAAATATTCTAAAATTAGATTGTGTACAACTCTATGAATATACTAAAATAATTGAATTGGGGCATCTGGGTGGCTCAATTAAGTATCCAACTTCTGCTCAGGTCATGATCTCAATGGTTTGTGGGTTCAAGCCCCCCCTTGGGCTCTGTGCTGACAGCTCAGAGCCTGGAGCCTGCTTTGGATTCTGTGTGTGTGTCTCTCCTTTCTGCCCCTCCCCAACTTGTGCTCTGTCTCTCTCAAAAATAAATAAACATTAAAAAAAATTTAAAGAAGTTGAATTGTATAGTTTAAATGGATTGATTTTGTGGCATGTGAATTATCTTAACAAAGCTAACTGAGAACAAACTGAGGGTTGATGGGGGGTGGGAGGGAGGGGAGGGTGGGGGATGGGTATTGAGGAGGGCACCTTTTGGGATGAACACTGGGTGTTGTATGGAAACCAATTTGACAATAAATTTCATATATTGAAAAAATTAAAAAAATAAATAAAAAAAAAACAAAGCTGGTTTTTTTTTAAGTAAAGGATAATTCAATAACTATTCATGATAAAATTCTCAGTAAAGTACAAATGGTGGGAACTTCCTCAACTTGATAAAGAATATCTACAAAAAACCTGCAATTAGCACCATACTTAATGGTGAGAAACTTGAATCTTTCCCACTAAGATTAGGAACAAGGCAAGGATGTACCATCTCAATCGTTCCTTTTAACCATTACACTGGAAGTTCTAGCTAATGACATAAGAAAAGGAAATGAAAGGAATACTGTTTGGGAAGAAAGAAATAAAACCGTCCTTGTTTTCAGATGACATGATTGCTATTTAGGAAATCTGAAAGGATCAACAAAAGAACACCTGGCACTAATAAGTCATTATAGCAAGATTTCAGAATGTACAGCTTAAAAGTAAATCACTTTCCTATACACAGCAATGATCAAGTGAAATTTAAAATTAAAAATACAATAACATTGGGGCACCTGGGTGGCTCAGTTGGTTAAGTGTCTGACTTCAGCTCGGGTCAGGATCTCACCAACTTATAAGTTTGAGCCCTGCGTCAGGCTCTGTGCTGACAGCTCAGAGCCTGGAGCCTGCTTCAGATTCTGTGTCTCCCTCTTTCTCTCTGCCCCTCCCCCACTAGTTCTCTCTGTCTCTCTCTCTCTCTCTCTGTCTCTCTCTCTCTCCTTTAAAAATAAATAAACATTAAAAAAATACAATAACATTTACATTAGCACCCCAAAATGGAAATACTTAGAATACTTAGACATAAATCTAACAAAATATGGATAAGATATATATATATATATATGTATATATATATATATATATATATGGAAAACTAACAAACTGATGAATGGAATAAAAAGCTAAATAAGTGGAGAGATATTCCATATCCATGGATAGGAAGACTCAATATTTCAAAATACCAGTTTTTCCCAACTTGCTCTATAGATTCAATGAAATCCAAAGGCAAATCTCAGCAAGTTACTCTGTGGATACTAACAAACTGATTCTAAAGTTTATAGGTAGAGAGAAGAGACCCAGAATAGCCAGCACAATGTTGAAAAGCAACAAAGTTGAAGGACTGAGACTTCTTGACTTCAAGTCTTACTATAAAGGTTCAGTAATCAGGAGAGTGTGATATTAGCAAAAGAAAAGAGAAATAGGTAAATCGACAGAATAGAGAGTACAGAAATACAATCCCATAAAGACAGTCAATCACTTATCTTTGACAAAAAGCAAAAGCAAAGTGACGGAACAAAGACAGTCCTTCTCATAAATGGTGATAGAAGAACTGGACATCCACTTGTAAAAAAAAAAATTAATCTACACACACGCTTCATAAAAATTCACTCAAAATGAGTAACAGACCTAAATATAAAACACAAAACTATAAAACTCATAGAAGGTCACATACGAAAAAACCTAGATAACCTTGCATTTAGCAAAGATTCTTTTAGATACAACGCCAAGGCATGGTTCATTAAAGAAAGAATTGATAAGTTAGATTACATTAAAATTAAAAATTTCTGCTCCACAAAAGACACTGTCAAGATAATGAAAAGACAAACCACAAACTAGTAGAAAATATTTGCAAAAGATGCATCTGATAAAGGATTCATATCCAAAATATACAAAGATCTTAAAATTCAAACATAAGAAAACAAAAAAAGCTGATTAAAAATGAAAGACCTTAGTAGACACCTCACCAAAGAAGATATACAGACGGCTGATAAGCGTATGAAAAGATGCTTCATGTATGTCATGAGAGAAATGCAAATTCAAACAACAATGAGAGGGGGCCTGGGTGGCTCAGTTGGTCGAGCAACCAACTCTTGATTTTGGCTCAGTTAATGATCCCAGGGCTGTGGGATCAAATCCTGCATCGGGCTCCCTGTTTAGCTTAGAGCCTGCTTAGGATTCTCTCTCTCCCTCTGCCCCTCTCCCCTGCTCTCTCTCTCTCTCTCTCTCAAATAAAAAAAAAAGACTTAAAACAAAAACAACAACAACAACAACAATGAGATACCACTACATACCTACTAGAATGACCAAAATCCAGAACACTGACCACACCAAATACAGGGAAGGATGTGGAACAACAGACACTTTCATATACTATGGATGGGAATGAGAGCTAGTGCAGCTACTTTGAAAGGTAGTTAGGTAATTTTTGAAAAAACTACACACTTCTTACTATACAACCCAGCAACAGCACTACTTGGTAATCCAAAGAAGTTGAAAATGTGTCCACCAAAACAACCATCACAGGGATGTTTATAACATTGTTTATAATCACAAAAACTGGAAAGCAACCAACAGGTCCTTTGGTAGGTGACTGGATAAATAAACCATAGTACAACTACAGAATGGAATATCATTCAGCACTACAAAGAAATGAGCTATCAAGCAAGGAGAAGACAGAGAAGAACTTTCAATGCATGTTTCTAAATGAAAGAAGCCCATCTGAAAAGTTGACATACTGTATGGTCTCAACTGTATTACATTCTGGAAAAGATAAAACTATAGAGACAGTAAAAAAAAAAAATCAGTGGTAGCTAGAGATTGGGAGAGAGGAAAAGATGAACAGGCAGATCACAGAAGACTTTGTGAAATCACCCTATATTGTACCATGAAATCACTTTATATTGTACCATGATGAATACCTGTCACTACACTGTTGGCTAAACCCATAGAAAACCTAAGACCAAGAGTGAACTCTAATGTTAACTATAGACTCAGGTTTCTTTCTTTCTTTTTAATCTTTATTTATTTTTGAGAGAGAGACAGAGTGTGAGCAGGGGAGGAACAGAGAGAGAGGGAGACACAGAATCGAAAGCAGGCTCCAGGCTCCAAGCTGTCAGCACAGAGCCTGACGTGAGGCTCGAACTCATGAACCGTGAGATCATGACCTGAGCTGAAGTCGCTCACTTAACTAATTGAGCCACACAGGCGCCCCTATAGACTCTGGTTTCTAATGATGTGTCAATGTAGGTTTATCATTTGTAACAAATGTACCACCCTGGTGGGGCATGTTGATAATGCAGGAGGCTGTGCATGTGAGGGGCCAGGGAACATATGCAAAATTTCTGTAATTTCCATTCAATTTTGCTATAAACCTAAAACCTCTATAAAAAAAATAAAGTCTATTTAAAAAAAAAAAAAGGAAAGGGAAAACCATTTTATACATTTATAGAATTCTTTTCCCCCAAGAGGTGATAGAGGCCAGAAACATGGGTAAGCCTAAGCACAGCAAGGTAATAAATAGCATATAATGTGTTGTTGAGGAAATTAAGGCCATTTGGAAGATGTCCAGAATCTTTAGAATTTGAACCTTTTAAGGAGATCATCATCATCTCCCACAAAATGTTTCCTTTGTGTTAGTTTTATGAAACAAAATGTTGGGCAGAGTTGACCATTAGACTGAAGTTGGTTAATTTCTGCACTCTCTCTTCCTCCTCATTGCCCCCCAAATTTTCCCAGCAGAATTAAGAAAGGTTACTAATTACAAGGATAGAAAAGAGAAATAACGGCATTTCTCTTCTACAGTGGACCTCAAAGTAATATAGTACACAATAGCAAACGGCCACAGGACACCTGAAAATGCTGATCGTTTCCACATGCAGACTTTGCAGCAAAATGAAAAACATCACAGTGCAGGTAATACAATCAAAGGAAATGTTGTCTCCACGCTGTTGACACTCTCAATGGCAACAAAAACAAAACTCCCACAAGCCCACGCTCAGTACAAATTTTATGTGGATGGAAAATCGGTTGTTCAAGTTGTTTGGTTTTTTTTTTTTTTTACAAGAAGTCATCACAATAGTATTTCATTAAGGTTGGGAGATGACGAGCAATTGTTTGTTCAATGAACAGTTAAGTAGCATAGTTTACCAAAGATTCTCACCACAGCACAGTTTTATGTGTGCAGCCCAGCTGGAAGTAAAAATGCACACAAGAGAAAAAAAAAAAAAAACCACTGAGTTATTAAGCTGAGGCAGTAGAGTACCTCCGGGTTGTGTGTGTGTGTGTGTGTGTGTGTGTGTGTTTTCCTTTTCCACATAAAGATACCATTTGGTTGAATAAACAGTGCATTCTTTGCATTTAAATAAACTTAATTTTAAACAGCAGAGGGAGGAGGGGAAACAAAATGAAACCAAACACAAAACAAAACCAGAGATCATTTAAAAGGGGACTTCAAACCAAATTTTTATTTTAATTAGGACAACACTCAACAATAGAAATCTGGGAAGGATGTTGACGCAAGAAACAAAATCTTTTTTCTTCAACTTTAAGTGAATCAATTTAAGTGGATGGCATCCAACCACCTATATAAGTGGAAAAGATCACCATGTGCCCCAGCAGGACTATGTGGCAAGGGAAACTTTATAAGCTTGGGAGATGTGGTGGATACTTACAAGAAAACCCCAAAACAATGTGTGCTTACCATCTCTCTAACTTCTAACTAGAGCCCAGGAGATTACAAAAACAAATGCCACATTCTTGCTAGTCTAAACAAACTCCTTTGAAGTATCTTCTGCCATATGCAATGCACCCTTGTCTCCTTCTGCAAAGGGAGCATAGGAAGATCACAGAAAGAACTCTGAGGAAGAAGAAACTTTCTTGCATATTTTAGAAATCTGTGGCTGCCTCAAGGCACATCCATCATCTTAATCTTGCCAAAGTCTCAGCTGCTTCTCAAGCTCTGGCCAAAAGCCAAAGCTTCTCCAAGATGTTCTAATCATTGGATTAATCTTTGCTCACTTGATTTTTGTTGATTCACCACCTTCTTTAGCGCAGGATACCGGTACGACCCAGAGCAAACTACCAGCACAGTCTGCCTCTTTACCTTATGGAAATGTAACCCAGTTAGCTTTTCCTTAAACTAGACAGCAGGGGATAGACAAGAAATGTGTCCAACTGGAAGCTGGGAGTTAAAGAGCTTTCAAGGAGTGGGCTAAAATCATCATGGCGGCTCCAATCCCTATAGCAATGAGAGGGCCAAGAAAGGCAGATCTCTTTCCTTTATCTTTGGCTGTAGGTATTTCTGTGCAGTTTTGAGGATTGGCTAGAGGAAAATGTGATGTAGATTTTTCTGGCAACAGAAACCCAGGGCCTAAAGAACAGGGGAATTTGTGGGTGATTTATTTCTAGAAATATAGACAACATAACTCCTTCCTCAGTCTCCATATACCTGACTCTGTGGCTTATGTAATATTAAAGTGTGAAGAGGGGCCAAGGAGTTTTCAAATTAGCATGCTTTATTTTTTTTTAAGAAACACAGAATAATGGAGGAGTCAGTAATTTGAACCAACTTTCTTGCTGAAATAATTAGAAAATCAGTTCAGAGTATCAGAAAATCATGATAAAAGCAGTTCAGAATGTATTTGAAAGCATCAGAGAGCTAATAAGTTAGTGCAAGGATGTGATGGAGGGTGAAGACCCAGGAAGATGAAACCAACATTGAGAAGCATTTTTCTTTGGGGGACTTTGCTGAAAATGAAGGAAATGGCTTAGAGACTAGAATTTTTAGTAGCCTCACAAAATTGGCAAAACAGAGATCAGAATCTAGGGGTCAGTGAAATGGGATGGTCCTGTACATTCCCAGTGCTTTGCTTGGACCTCAAAGAGCTGATTCTAGAATTAAGCGTGAATTGATTAGTCAGGTTCTTGCAGGGAATTCAGCTCACCTTTGAATCACCATGGGATTAAAGTGATCCCATTTTCCTAAAAGTTATCAGGCTTCCCAGAGTGATGGTAGTTTTACATATCTGACAAAGGCAAACATAAAATTCTCCTGGGGAAAGATAATTTCATACTAAACTTCAAGTTATTTTATAAACTACTTTAAAAATATGTTGTCAAGGGGTGCCTTGGTGGCTCAGCCAGTTAAGAGTCCAACTCTGGCTCAGGTCATGATCTCACATTTTGGGAGTTTGAGCTCCACATTGGGCTCTGCACTGTCAGTGCAGAGCCTCCTTGAGATTCTCTCTCTCCCTCTCTCTCTATCTCTGTCCCTGCCCCACTGGTGCACACACACACACACACACACACTCTCTCTCTCAAAATAAATAAACTTTAAAAAATATATATGTTGTCCAACAGAGAGTTCAAGGTAGCCCAAGCATGCAACCACGCAAGATATCATAAAAGAAAAGCAGCAAGGGAAAAAAATAGATGATAGAAATAGATTTTATGTGTTGGAGGTATACAAACCAAAGTTTAAAATAATGCTCTTTACTATGTTTAAGAAGATAAAATAATTGGCACATCCTGATTTGTCTGAGACTTTTCCGGTTTCACTGTCAGAAATCCTAGCATACTGAAAGTGCTGACCACCCCAGAAAAGATAGTATTGAAAATTTCAGTGGGGATGCCTGAGTAGCTCAGTTGGCTAAGCATCCGACTTTAGCTCAGGTCATGATCTCATGGTTTGTGAGTTTAAGCCCCACATCAAGCGCTGTGCTGACAGATCAGAGCCTAGAGCCTGTTTCAGATTCTGTGTCTCCCTCTCCCTCTGTCTGCCTTTTCCTGGTTCTCACTGTCTCAAAAATAAATAAACATTAAACTTTTTTAATTAACAAAATAAAAGAAAATTTCAGCAAAAAACTGGAAACTATTTTTAAAATGTAAATTCCACAAATGAAATATACAATTACTAAAATTAACAACTCAATAAATGGGATTACTAGTGCAGAAGACACACTAGAAAAGAGAAATAGTAAATGAAAATTAGGTCAGAAGAAAATATCTAAGAATAAAAAACATCCAGAAGAAAGACAAAAGAAGCACAATACAGAAGAGAGTGTAAGAAATACAGAGAACAGAGAAGGAGCCCAAAACACACATAATTTAAGTTCTAAAAGAGGAGAGAGACAAAATGGGTCAAAAGCAATTTTTTTTAATTTTTTTAAACCTTTATCCATTTCTGAGAGATGAGAGACACACAGCATGAGTGGGGGAGGGGCAGAGAGAGAGGGAGACACAGAATCCGAAGCAGGCTCCAGGCTCTGAGCTGTCATCCCAGAGCCTGATGCAGAGCTCAAACCCACGGACCGCGAGATCATGACCTAAGCTGAAGTCGGCTGCTTAACTGACTGAGCCACCCAGGCACCCCCAAAAGCAATATTTGAAAAGATAATGACTGAAAGTATCTCAAAACTGATGAAAGACATCGAGCCATAGATTCAAAATGTACTATGAGCCCCCAGGAGGATGAAATCTTATGCCCATTATAGAAAAAGTGCTGAAAAGGAAAGAAAAGAGGAAGTTTTAAAGTTGTCAGAGGAAAGTAACAAATGACTTACTGTCAATAGTAACACTTTGACATCTGATTTCTATTTTGTTTTTAATTTTTTAATGTTGATTTCATTTTTGAGAGAGTGAGAGAGAGAGAGAGAGAGAGAAAGAGCATGAGCACAGGAAGGAAAGAGAGAGAGGGAGACAGAATATGAAGCAGGATCCAGGCTCTGAGCTTTCAGCACAGAGCCTGACCTGGGGCTCAAACCCACAGACCACGAGATCATAAACTGAGCTGAAGTCGGAAGCTTAACTGACTGAGCCACCCAGGTGCCCCATTAACATCTGACTTCTAAGCAGAAACAGTAAGATCCAGAAAACAATGGAAATATATCCTGAGGTCTTAAAAGAGAATGGTCTCCAGGGCTTCTAGAGGATAACCAGACCCCTAAATCTGAATCTCTCTCTCTTTTTTTTAACGTGGGGGGAGGGCGAAGAAGGGGAGGAGCAGAGGGAGAGGGAGACAGAGAATCTTAAGCAGACTCCATTCCCAACACGGAGCCTGACTCAAGGCTCAATCTCACGACCAGCTGTGAGATCATGACCTGAGCTGAAATTAAGAGTCAGACACTTAACCAGCTGAGCCACTAGACAAACCTAAATCTGAATCTCTTAACAAATGCTTCAAAAACTAGGTAGCATAACAACAACAACAACAACAACAAAAAGCAAATTAAGCCCCCTGTAACTATGCCTAGAGAATGACCAAGAAATAAAGACTATCACAAACATAAAATTCCATGTGAGTGAGAAACAAACACTGCAGAACCAGCAGAGCCAGCCCCAGTGCACATGCTGGGGCCTTATCGCAGGATTCCTGAAAAGATAAATAAAACAGGAAAATGCATCATGGTGTTAACAGTGACGACTAAAGATCAAGACACATTATCCTCTCCCTCATCCCCAAAAATGAGTTCAATCCAGAATGGAGAAATTCTTACAATAGGTCTGAGACTTAGAAGATTTCCCTGGCAAATAGGTAATTAGAAGGAAAAGTACAAGACCAGAAATTGGGTCTCAGGAAGGCAGCACTTCTGAGCAGAGGGTGTCAATTGGGAAAGTGGTGGTAGGACTTTGTAGTCTCAGTGGTCATGGCAAGGAAGGAATTACAAGCAGTGAAAATTAGGGGCCTACAGAAAAAAGAATACAAATTCAGGAGGTATACCAAATCCGTCCCCTATCCCTGCACAGAAAAGAGAACTATCATTTTTTTAAAAAAAAAATTGAACTTTTGGGGCACCTGGCTCAGTCGGTTAAGTATCCGACTTCGGCTCAGGTCATGATATCGCAGTTCATGAGTTCAAGCCCCACACTGGGCTCTGTGCTGATAGCTCAGATCCTGGAGCCCACTTCAGATTCTGTGTCTCCCTCTCTCTGTGCCCCTCCCCTGCTGATGTGGACTCTCTCTCTCTCTCTCTCAAAAATAAATAAGCATTAATTTAAAAAAAAAAATTGAACTTTATTGGGGTGGCTGAGTGCCTCAGTCACTTAAGCATCTAACTCTTGGTTTTGGCTCAGGTTATGATCTTGTGGTTTGTGATATTGAGCCCCTCATGAGGCTCTGTGCTAACAGAGTGGAGCCTGCTTGAGATTCTCTCTCTCCCTCTCCCTTTGCCCCTCCCCACTGGTGCATCCGTGTGTGCAGGAGCACTCTCTCACTCTTTCTCTCTCTCTCTCTCTCTCTCTCTCTCTCAAATAAGTAAACATTTTTAAAACCCTGAACTATATTATACTAAAAGAAATGGGCATTCTTGAGCTAAGGCTTACCCAAGCCCATCATATCTTCCTACAAGTATTTGTCCAAAAAAAAAAAAAAAATAAGACCTTTCAAAATGAATAGAAAAAAGCAAGTAATAGCCACACAGGCTGGTAATAGGAGAAAACAGAAAATAAGAATAAAATATTTCAGCTAAGGAAAATTCTCACCATAAAACAACCATAAAACATAATACTCCAAACTGGAATAAATATCTTTAAACAAAAATCATATTTATATCTATATCTATATCTATATCTATATCTATATCTATATCTATATCTGTATCTATATTCTAACCGGATAATTTTAAAAACAAAAATCAAAAGTACATGAAAATGGAACCATGGGAAACGGGAATTGAGAGAATTCAGGAAGAAAGTTTTTTTAAAAAGATGAAATCCTCTAGAAAATAAAACTATAATTAGATGTCAAAGGAAAAATAGACTTTTTTCATAAGTTTCTTTATTTATTTTGAGAGAGAAAGAGAGAGCATGAACAGGGGAGGAGCAGAAGGAGACGGAGAGAGAGAATCTTAAGCAGGCACCATGTCCAGCATGGAGTCCGATGTGGGGCTGAATCTCACGACTGAGGTCATGAGATCATGACCTGAAGCTGAAATCAAAAGTTGACCTTTTAACCAACTGAGCCACCCAGGCACCCCAAGGGCAAATAGATTTGATTGAAAATATATTGATCATAATTGAGGAGAGGAATGAAAACCACCAAGGAAAAAAATAAAGTCAGAGTTAAATAGGATAAAAGAGAGAGAGAGAGAGAAAAAAAAGATACAAAAAGACAGGCAAAGAAGACCCAACATTCATATAACTGGAGTCCCTGAGCATTTGAGGGGTGGGGGCAGGTGTTATAGAAAATAAAAACAATGTAACTAAAAATGTATTTAAAATTATAATAAATAAATTTTTGTAAATAAAAGAAGCCTAATCTACATATTGAAAGAGCCCATCATGTACCTGGATAACTGAGCTGGAATGGTTAACTCCAAAATATACCATAATAAATGAATTAGATTTGAAAAAGAAAAGTATCTCTACACAGGTAAACAAAAGACAAGTCATAAAGTGGGACACAGGTTATCAAAAGACACTGTAACAGAAATATACCACTCAAGAGAACAGTAATCAAAATTTCCAAGAAATGTGAGTAAAGTGTCAATGAAGAATTTTATATCCAGCCAAGCTGTCCTTGAAATACCAAGGCTATTTTATACATACACAATCTCAGGAAACATTATACTCACAAGACATTCCAAGGATGAGTAAAGGATCAGCTTCATATAGTCAAGAGATAACCAGGCAAAAATTCAGCAAAAGGGTTGTTGATAACAATTGAATATATTTAATAATACATCTAAGACCAAAGCCAAAGCAGGGACAAAGAAAGAAGAATAGTATGTAAATGCTTTGTTATGACAAACTAGGAAAGAATGGGGAGAAAAAAAGAAGGAAGTAGAATTTACTATTGCATTGAAGACATGTGGAAGTCAAAAAATATCTTTTAAACAAACTAAATAGTAGAAGCCAAAATAAGGAAAACTAAGTACTAAGAACATTATACAATGTAATAGTAATAAGGTAACCAATAGAATAAAAATGAAAACTTACTTAAATATCAGGGGGAAAAAAACCTATAAAATGGAGCAAAGAAAACAGATTACACGAAGAAAGAAAACACAGTAAATACAATAAAATGTACACAATAAATATAAAATAATGTGACATAACAGTCATATCAATGAATGGTAATAACATAAAATACCCATGGGGAATAAAAGGACTTTCAGATTGATCCAAAGGACAAAATCTAATTCTATAGCAAATTGATTCAAAGAGGCTAAAAATAAAGAATTGGGCTAATATATACCAGGCAAATGCCAATACTATAAAATCAAGGATGGAGAGCCTGATATCAGATAAGATTAAATATAGGCCAAAAAGCATTAAACATGGCAAAGAAAAACATGTTAGAATGAAGATAAAGCAGAACATATAGATGCAAGGAAAAATGGGCAGAAATATATTTATAGTAAGAGATTTTGAAACACTATTTTCAGCCTAAGACAAGTCAAGGGGACAAAAAATTAGTTATACTATAAAAGTTCTAAGCAATATTACCCATAAGGCATAAATTTTAAGTATATATATATGAAATTTTCCTAGTGATGTTGAATTCTTCAGCATAATCAGACAATTTACAAAGATTTACTATACATAATTAGATCACAAAGAAAATCTCAAAAAATTCTATGCAAGTTTTAAGTAGAAATTAATAGCAAAATTTTAAATGGATTAGAATTAGGGCACCCACATGGCCTAGTCAGTAGAGCATGCAACTCTTGATTCTTAGGGTTGTAAGTTCGAGCCCCACAGTGGGTATAGATATAAATAAATCTACAAATTTATTTTACAAATAAAATTTGTAGATAGATAGATAGATGCACTGAAATTAAAAAAAAAGAACTCTCTACTAAAAAACTCATGTAAAAAGTGGGGGAAAAAAGTCTAAAATTGCAGAATGTCTACCATAAATGATAACACCACATAGTAGAATATATAGACCACAATTAAATAAATGTTTAGAGAAACACTAATAACCTTAAATAGTAGTCGTATAGCATTCGAAATTGAAGAATAAGTTATAAGAATTAAATAAAAGCCTCTACAAAAGTAGAAAAAAGTATAAATTGAACAAGGATGGAAACAATGATAAAAGGAGATGAATGTGGTAGAAAATAAAAAGATAATACAACAAATGAATAAGCCAAACTGCTGTTTCATTGAGGAAAAAATTGTCAACATAGACAAACTACAACTTCCTACAATAGGAATACATTTAAGGGGAAGAAAAGAAAGCAAAAATATACAAAATAAAAAAGTAATAAATATTAAACGAGTTGAAATTTTGAAAATCATAAGGCACCACTTTGCACAACTATGTCATTTGAAAACCAAGATCAGATAAAGTAAATAATTTCACAGAGAAATACAATTTGTAAAAATTTACCCTAGTAGAGGCAGGAAGTCTAAACCAACCTATTTTCATAGAGGAAATTAAAAAAGTGTTTAATAATTATCCTACAAAAAAAGTCCCACTTCTGATAATTTCCTAAGAAATTCTATTAAATATGTAAAGTCCAGATCATCAAAACACTACATATATTGTCCCAGAAAATAGGAGAGTAAAAGTGAAAACCTCAAAACATTTTTATGAAGCTAGTATACAATACCTAAAACAAATAAAGTTAGCATAAACAAAAGAATGTACAGACAAATTATTAGAAATAATACTTGAGAAAAACATAAATTGTAATGGTATTTCCATATATCAGAGATCACATTTGTGGTAACATTACTTGTAATAACATCAACATTATCAAACCCATGTGAATATATCTAACAAAAATGGGCCAAATTCTAAGCAAAAATAAAAATCTATAAAAAATTATTGAGAGTTTAAGAGAATGAAAAACCAGAGATTGGAAGAAAATATCTGCAAAGCTGATATAATAAAGGATGTGTGCATTAAAAAGATACAAAGAGCTCTTTAACTCAATTAAAAAAAAAAACCCTAATTTAACAGTTGGCAAAAGATCTAAATCAACAACTCACCAAAGAAGATAATAGCAAATAAGCATATGAAAGGCATATCAACATCAAATGCAATTATAGACTGTAAAATAAAACAATGAGATATCACTCACTACACATCTATTAAAATGGCCAAAACAAAACAAAACAGAAAACAATACCAAATACCAGCAACGATGGGGAGTAAAAGGAACTCTCATTTCTTTTTGGGGAAGACCACAGATTGGTACAACAATTTTGGAAAATTCTTTGACATTAACCACTAAAACTAAAAATACATTACAACATGGCCAAAACATTTCATTCTTTTTTTTTTTATCCAATAGAAATGTGACTCCAAGAGACATGGACAAGAATGTTTACAGCAGCTTTGTTTGTAATGGCCCTAAACTGTAAACTTAACTATTCTTTCACAGTAAACGTATAAAGTGCAGTATATTCGTTCACACGATGGGAATTTTGTGTGCTAAGGACAATGAGCAATATATGTCCATGCAGCAACACTGACGAGTTTCCAAACACAAAGTTGGCCAACAGAAGTCACACACAAGAGAGTACATACTATACTAATCTGTTGATATAAAGGTCAAAATGGATGCAAAACTAAGCTGCAATGCTTTAATGGGAAAGAAAAACAAAAAAGTGATTATCCTGGTAGTCAAGATCATGGTTACCTTGGGGAGGAGGGGAGGGCAGGGCCTGGGCGGGTGCACAGAACAGCATCCACATTGTTAACAGGGTTTCATTTTTCCCTGTGAGTGGTGTTGGCAGAGGTACGCACTCTGGGATAAATCACTGAGCTGTACTTTTTCTGGTTTGTTCCACTGAGCAAAGAAAACAGTAAATAGAGACTTGGCAGTTATTTTACAATACAAATATTAAAATACAAGTTATATATGCTTTTTTGACTTTTTAAAATTTTCAAGTTTTTATTTAAATTCTAGTTAGTTAACATATATGGTAAAATTGGTTTCAGGTGTAGAATTTAGTAATTCATTACTTAAGACATACAACACCCAGTGTTCATTACAAGCGCCCTCGTTAATGCCCATCACATGCTTAGCCCTCCCCGCCCACCTCCCTTATATATGCTTTAATATGATAAAGTTCAAGCAGTACCAAAGGGTATCCGATGAAAATGAAATATATCTCACTAGAGACAACCACTGGTAATGTCTCCTGTATAGCTTTCTACAGTCTTCTATATGTAAGCAGGTGAAGGAAGGAAGGAAGGAAGGAAGGAAGGAAGGAAGGAAGAAGAGAGGGAGGGAGGGAGATACAATAGAGGGAGAGAGGTTATAAAAGACAATAGATAGATAGATAGATAGATAGAGATGATAGATAGATGATAGATAGATAGATAGATAGATAGATAGAAGGAATAAATGACAGATATAAGAATAGAAAAATAGATGTTCTTTTTTTCATGTTTATTTATTTTTGAGAGAGAGAGTGCACTGCAGAGTAAGCAGAGGTGGGACAGAGAAAGAGTAGGACAGAGGGTCTGACACAGGCTCAGCATTGACAGCAGTAAGCCTGATGCGGGGCTCAAACTCACTAACAGTGAGATCATGGTCTGAGCTGAAGTCAGATGCTCAACAGACTGAGCCACCCAGGTGCCCTGAAAAATAGATGTTCTAAAGGATTAACGTGCCATGAAAAGAGGAACATACTGTATCCACACTCTTCTCCGTCATAACTTTTCCATTGAACTAAATGTCTTGGAGGTTATTCCATATAAGCACATGTAAATATAGCATGTTCTTTTTAATGACAATATTATACCTATATAAATGTACCATAATTTCTTCACCCAATCACCATTGATGGAGATTTAGATTGTTTGTAGTCATTTGTTAGCACAAATAACTCTGCAATGAATTTTGTATCTGTGTTGTACTGATATATAAAATATATATATATGTAGGTAAGTTTCTAGAAGAGACATTGCAGTGTCGTAGAGCATGCTGATAGCTACGAATCTCCATAAGTTGGATTCATTTACATAAGAGAACCTACTTCCCAATCTCACCAACACTGTAGTACTTAATGTTTTGATCTTTGCCAACTGAACACATAAAAATTGACCTCCAGTTTAAATGTATGCTTCTTTTGTTAAAAGTTCCTTTGCACATCTCTTCACATCTTTATAAATGTTGCTGTTTCTTTTTCTGTTCCTCTGTAGCTTTTGTCCACTTAATATTTGAAATGGATAACACGTTTCTTTGGCTGAGAAGTCAAAGGTTACAAAATAAACATGTAAAATTTCCTTCCCATCCCTTGTCTCCCCACTACCCAGCATCCCTTTCCCACAAGCAACCAATTCCATTACTTTTGCATATATCCTTCCAAAGAAGTTCTATGTATAGGCATGCAAATACATGCATGTGGTTTTGTTTCCCTTTCTTCCCCAAATAGAAACTCAGTGTACACTTTCTTCTGTACTTAAACCAAAGATTTCCAAAAACTTTTGAGGCTTTCTCCAATCCCAGCTATCTAAGCAGAGGCATGCAATAGACAAGAATTCCTACCATCCAGCTCCAGCAGGGGAGGCTTCAATGCAGATGGCAGAAAGAAACCAGGAGAAAGAGATCTGTTTCTAAGAACTTTTTCATAAGGCTCTGCCCCGAAACTATTTCTTCCCACCAGAAACCACAGGGATAAACAGTCCCTCCCAAAGTGCTGAGGAAAGCAAACAGCAGATGCACAGATGTACAGCAGTGACCTGGGCACGTCAGGAGGGACACGGCACAAACATGGGATGAAGGATGGTCAGTGTGAGGCCAGACAGGTGGGAATGTAGCTAGCATAGTCAGGTTGGCAGCACAACAGAAGCAGAGTCCTGACCCACAAAGGCAGCTTCTGCCTGTGTGCAGCATGAGGCAATGCTGAACTGCACAGGCCCAGAGGAGCCAGGGCAACAGTGGCAGCAGGAGTCAGAGAAGCACAAAGTGTCCTATAAGAGAGGGACAAGGACTTGGCACCAAGATTCCAGAGCAGACAACGTGAGTCAGACACCAAGGGTGGGGCTTAGTCTGACACCGGATCCCCAATGAGACATGGCTGCTAGGCACTGTGATTACCAGAACAAGGATGAGTGATGGAACAAGATCTTACCTGCACTCTACATATTGTAATTAGCCGTGTGCAGGTCTAAATTAATTAGGAGGTAGATTTGTATGTGCCCCTTCCATAGGATTGTCTGGTTCTGCTCAACTCAAATCCCTTCCTTTTTGTTCAATATTCCTTATCAAAGAACTCCATCAGCTATTGGAGAACTGAAAAACCTAAACTTATTATCCAAACTGACCATCCAGTTGTGCTATGGATGCGTCGACGGGGTACCTTGACATCAATCGTCCACTCTTCCTTCATACATCGATCAGTATAAATCACCCACTGTGTTCCAGGCCAAGTGATAGAAGCCTAGTGCATGACAAATGATGCAGAGTGTCCCTGCCCTCCAGGAATCTAACTTTTTATGGATAAGTGAGACAAACAATTAAAGCAAATCATTAAAATTCTGTACAAAAAGTTCTGCAATAAAACTATTAAGTGAGTGTTTTAGAAGTACAGAGGAAGGAGTCACACCAATCTTGCCTAAAGTTGTCAGAAAGAGATTCCCAGAGGAAATGACATCTGAGCTAGGTCTTAAAAAGAGATTTATGGGTGTTTTCTGGCTGAGAAGTAGAGGAAGACATTCTGGGCTGGGAGAACAGTGTTTATAAAGCTGGAGTCATATCTGGGCATAGCCATTTCCAGGGAAGACTTGGAAGTTCATCACAGCTGAGGCAAAGGTACATGGTGAGAAGAAAAGGTGCCAGAAAAGAGGGAAGTGAGGTCCGAATTGTTCAAGTATCTGGGAAGCCAGCAAGACACAACCCACATGGATTTAAATGAGAGGAACTAGTGGCCAAAAAGGTAATGCAAATCAACTGCAGAAAACACCAAGGGCCACCAATGAAGCAGATACCTGGGATGTACTATCCAGCTAGGACCTGCCTGGAATGGGATTTTGCAAGTCATCCAACTTTACCTCAGGACTGAGCAGGAATTACTCCTCCCATCCTTATCCTACACCAGTGGTTCTCAGCTGAGGAGAAATGGGGCAAAGTGTCACAACTGGGGGTACTACAAGAATCTAATAGGTAGAGGCTAGGGATGCACATCTCACCGTGCACAGGATAGCCCCCATAATGGAGAATAATCTGGTCGAATGTCAATCATGCTGACACTGAGAAACCTGTCCCATACATATAATAGAAATTTTTTACTCACATATGGATCTCACATTAAAGACACTACTACATAATGGTTACATCTCTTTTAAAGTCCAAGAAATGTAGCACAATCATTGACATCATCTCTTTCTCAATCTTCCTATCTTCTGCCCCTGCTTCTATCTTTTAATTTCTGAACTACCATTAACCACCTACTTCCATAATTCAATATCCTCAAGCTCTTAGCATCATGTCTTTTTATGTCCATAAAAAAAATATCTTGCATTTCTATTGTCTACATAGTGTTCCACATGCTCTTACCTGCATTTTGTAATTTTGAGTTGAATAGACAGTTCTCAAAATGATATACAAATAACCAACAAGAACAGGAGAACGTATTCAACATCAGTAGTCATTGGCGGCTAATCAAAACCACAATATGATACCACTCCAAACCCAGTAGGAAGGCTGTAATTTAAAAAAGCAAAAAATAGAAAAATAATTAGGGAGGAACCAAGATGGCAGAGCAGCATGGATATTCCTACTTTTTTCATCCTTGAAACGCAGCTAGATCAGCTCCAAACCATTTTTCACACCTAGAAAATTGATCTGAGGACTAACACAACAAACTGCATAACTTGAGTCACAGAACTTGGCAGGTACGTGGCACAGAGAGGTGAACTGAGTGAGAGAGAAGCCATAGAGCATGGAGAACTGTTTTTGCTTGCAGAGAGAGGATGGAGACAGGGAAGAGGGTATAAAAACATGCCCCCTGAAAGAAGCTGAAGAGAAAGAGAAAGAATGGAAACACCCACAAGGAACTGAAAAAAAAGGAGAGAAAGGAGAAAGGAGAGGGTTTATCATTAGGATTCAATAAACAGGGAGTACAGAGTCAGAAACTCTGCAGCTCGATACCTGGCAGTGCTTCAGTGAGAAGGGCAAATCCCCAGGAGCAGACAGCAAGGTCAGGCCACATGGGGAGAGTCAGTTCCCCTGCCAGGAGTACATTTGGTAGAAGCCATACAGCCTACCCACAGGAAAAGGTCCCAGAAGAATCCAGATTATAGCCATATTTGCTGGTGTTGGAACAAAGATGTTAGGTTCCAGAGAAGCCTAGCACCAGATATGTGTTGTGATTTACCATAGTCCCTGAACCACTACTGCTACACCATCACATGAAATATTTCTGGAATGGGCTGGCAAACGGCTATAGTCTCTAGGCCGTTGCAGTGGTGTGGTTGTGTGAGCATTCCCGGGGCAAGCCGGCACCTGATCATTGCTCAGGGAGATCATCCCCCAGATGGTCAGAGTGAGTTCAGGCCACAGGGCCCTCAGAAATGGGGGGTTGGAAACACAGCCCCATCTGAGAAAAATTCAGGAGGCAGGTGCAACTTGACAGGCTGACAGCTTGGTCGCAGACAGTGTAGAAGTGGGGAGAGGACAGAAGCTGGAGACAAAGGAGGGGTGCTTGATTGCCTATTGGCAAGAGCACAGAGTTCTGATGCTAAAGACTAGGAAGCTGGGTGTCACCATTTTCACCTTCCCTGCACATGCACATATACACGTACATGTGCCACACCAATCCACCCCAGTAAATTAAGAAGCATCACCTAGTGCAGAATGGAGCCTTTACACCAAACCTTGTCCAACTGTGCCAACCAAGACCTAGAGGATGAACACAAGTCTCTGCCCCTGCTTAGTATACAGAGTATAAAGTGCTTCACTGTTTGACTTCTAGGGGAAACTGGATTCAATTTCGTTTGGATTTCATTCTGTTAGCTAATCCATCTATTCATTTATTTTCTGTTCTTATTCTTGGATACAGAGAAAAAAAATATTTTTATTTTCTGCTTTTATAAAAAATATTCTTATTTATTTTTTCTCCTATATTTTTTGTAGATTTTTTAGCCTAATTTACTTTTATTCTATTTTATTGTATGCATTTTTTATTTATAAACATTTTCTTACTTTTTTATGCTTTTCCTTTCTTTCCTTTCCTTTTCTTTCCCTTTCTTCTCTATTCTATCAAGCTTCTTTCAACAACCAAACCAAACACACCTAGGATCTAGCTACATTTACTTGACTTTTTTATGTTGTTTTTAATTTTTTTAATTTAACTTTTTTATTTTATTGATTCTTTTTCTTCCTCCAAAATGATGAAATGAAGGAATTCACCCCAAAAGAAAGAATAGGAAGAAATGACAGCCAAGGACTTGATCAACACAGATACAAGCAAGATGTCTGAACCAGAATTTAGAATCACAAAAAAAGAATACTAGCATAGAATCCCTTTCTGCAGAGATAAAAGAAGTAAAATCTAGCCAGGATGAAATTGAAAATGCAATAACTGAGATGCAATCTCAAATGGGTTGCACGGAGGCAAGGATGGATGAAGCAGAGCAACAAATCAGTGATATAGAAGACAAACCTTGGAATGTAATGAAGCAGAAAAAAGAGGGAAACTAAGACAAAAGAGCACGATATAAGAATTAGAGAACTCAGTGACTCATTAAAAAGGAATGACATCTGAATCATAGAGATCCCAGAAGATGAAGAGAGAGAAAAAGGGGTAAAAGGTTTATGTGAGCAAATCATAGTGGAAAAGTTTCCTAACCTGGGGAAACACAGACATCAAAATCCAGAAAGCATAGAGAACTCACATTTGATTCAACAAAAAACAACCATCAACAAGGCATATCATAGTCAAATTCATGAAATACATAGACAAGGAAAAAATTATGAAATCAACAAGGGAAAAGCATCCTTAACCTGTAGGGGAAGACAGATAAGGTTTGCAGCAGAACTATCCACAGAAACTTGTCAGGCCAGAAAGGAGTGGCAGGATATACTCAATGTGCTGAATCAGAAAATATGCAGCCAAGAATTCTTTATCCAGCAAGGCTGTCATTAGAAATAGGAGAGATAGGCCCTGACCAAAAAATGGAGGCCATTAACCCAGTGCTGTTCTATGAACCAAACATGGACATTTGATCACTATATTCCACTACCCAGTAAGAACTGATAAAGGTTCTGTAATGTCTCACCTGGATTCCAGATCTTTCATAAAGCAGTATTCTTAATGTTGACTTCACAAGCTGAAGATTCTTATTACTTACTGGACCTGAAAATATTGTTGCCACAAAACAGTGTACTACCAACTGAGAATTCAGAAGGAACACTTCTGTATATGGCAATGAAAAACTACAGTGCTATCACCAAGTCTTATGAGAGATCAATTCTGGTTAGAACTCCTGCCAACAAGCAGAAATTGAAGGTAATACAGTCTACCAAGTTACTTTTTGCCTGCAGTTAACAATCTATATTAACTGAGAGTTGTGTAATTTAGAGTCTTACAGGAGTGAAATGATGACTGCTTCGTATCTGAAACTAATACAGTTATAAACATTGGCTTTGATGCAACAGCCATGATAGGAGATAAAACTAAATTTCTTCCACACAAAAAGACAAAAACATACTGGCAAAACAAGGTTTTGAGTGTTACTTTCTCATTCAAACCCATTGCTTCAGATAGCCTCAGAGTGGCCTAATTAATAAGGGGAGTGGTGAAAAAGCAGAGCAGGCTTGCTCAGTAAGATTAAGATAATAGTATCTTCAGACTTGAAAATCAAGGCTATTCAAGATTTAGAACTACGATTACCTACACAGAGAACCGACTCGAAGCCTGCCCTGTAAAAATCAATGTTGGATTGATCCCTAAAGAAAATTCTACATGTTGAAGCCCAATGAAAAGCAGGCAGTGAAAGCTATGAAGATGCTAAGAAGGACATTTTCTCCAGTGCTCATCTCAGATGTGGCCATGCAAGGTAGTGGAACAAAGAATATTCCTGAGAGCAGAGCTAAATGGTAGAAAAATTGATGGGTTCAGATCATCCTACTCAAGAAGAGAACTAGGGCTGTCATGTGTGCTACAACAAGCTTACTCCACTGCCAAGGCAGGAATCTTCACAGCTCCTGAGCATATCTGGAAATTGTGACTGCCATTAAGTTGTTGAAGAAGTCTATACAGTTTTCCTGTGGAATATCTACATTCTGGATTTGGCCACTTTTCTTCCCAGTTGTGTTACTTATCCATTGAGCCCACATTTTGTCATAAGAAAAGACTTGAGTCCTTTCTGAAAATCTTCATAAGTGGAGTTGTGAACTTCATGTTGCATTACATCAAGAGAAATATGATGTTTGGTTATCCCACTTTTTTGATGACAAGATAGATCAGTGGGTGCAAGTGATGATGCTTGTATCACTTCACTGTAAAGTTCTCCAACCTTCTTTTACTTAAGGATGTTAACAAACCACTGATGACAATTGCTTAAAGTAGTTATTTCATTAGAGTTTTCAAACTGGTAATTTTCTTATTTTCTTATTCCTTCTGCATTTATTAGCTGGAATTAATCCGAATAAAACTAAGTTCTCATATCAATTAGGGTTTCTTTGATTAACCTGAAATATAATATATACAAGAAGTCATGATAACTACTTTATTTCTTTCCCTTTAGTTATAAATTTTCAGTATAACCTCTATTAATGTCCACCGACCTTTTTCTTTCAGTGCTTTATCAATTGATTGGTTGAATAATTGATTGTGCATTGTCACTAAATCATGTCTTTTTATAAAAAAAGAAAAGAAAAACAAATAGGAGAGATAAAGGGTTTCCCAGACAAACAAAAACTAAAGGAATTCATAACCACTAAACCAACCCTGCAAGAAATTTTAAGGGGGATTCTCTGAGGGGAGAAAAAACAAAACAAAACAAAAAAGACCAAAAGCAACAAACACCAGAAAGGACCAGAGAACACCACCAGAAACTCCAACTCTACAGGCAACACAATGGCAATAAGTTCATATCTTTCACTACTCACTCTAAATGTCAATGACTAAACATTCCAATCAAAAGACATAAGGTAACGGAATGGATAAGAAAATAAGATCCATCTATAGGCTGTTTACAAGAGACCACTTTTAGACCTAAAGACACCTTCAAGTTGAAAGTAAGAGGTTGGAGAGCCATCTACCATGCTAATGGTTGCCAAAAGAAAGCTGGAGTGCCATACTTATATCAGACAATCTAGATTTTACAATGAAGACTGTAGCAAGAGATGGAGAAGGGCATTATATAATAATTAATGGGTATATCCAACAAGAAGATCAAACAATTGTAAACATTTATGCCCTCAATGTGGAGATACCCAAATATATAAATCAGTTAATCACAAACAAAGTATAGTAGGGGACTTAAATACTTCACTTACAACAATGGACAGATCATCTAAGCAGAAAATCAACAAGGAAACAAAGGCTTTCAATGACACACTGGACCGGATGGACTTAACAGATACATTCAGAACATTTCATCCTAAAGCAGCAGAATACACATTCTTCTCCAGGGCACACGGAACATTCTCCAGAATAGATCACATAATGGGACACAAACCAGCCCTCACAAGTACAAAAAGATCGAGATCATATCATGATATTTTCAGACCACAATGCCATGAAACTTGAAATCAACCACAAGAAAATATTTGGAAAGACAACAAATACTTGGAGACTAAAGAACATCCTACTGAACAATGAATGGGTTAACCAAGAAGTTAAAGAGGAAATTAAAAAGTACATGGAAGACAATGAAAATAATAACACCACAGCCCAAAACCTCCGAGATGCAGCAAAGGCAGTCATAAGAGAAAAAAGCATATAGCAATCCAGGCCTTCCTAAAGAAGGAAGAAAGGTCTCAGATACACAACCTAACCTTATGCCTTAGAGAGCTGGAAAGAAAACAGCAAATAAAACCCCAAACCAGCAGAAGATGGGAAATGATAAAGATTAGAGTGGAAATCAATGCTACCAAAAAAACAAAACAAAAAAAGCAAAATAGTAGAACAGATCAATGAAACCAGGAGCTGTATCTTTGAAATAATTCACAAAATTAATAATCCCTTAGCCAGTTTGACCAAAAAGAAAAATGAAAGGACCAAAATAAATAAATCAGGAATGAAAGAACACAATCAACACTACAGAAATAGAAACAATAATAATATAATATTATGAGCAATTAATGACAATAAATTGGGCAATCTGGAAGAAATGAAGAAATTCCTAGAAACATATAAACCACCAAAACTGAGACAGGAAGAAATATAAAATTTTAACAGACCCATAACCAATAAAGAAATTTTATTAGTAATAAGAAATCCCCCAAAAAATAAGATTCCAGGACTGGATGGCTTTTCAGGGAATTCTACCAAACATTTAAAAAGAGTTGATATCTATTATTTTGAAGTTGTTCCAAAAAACAGAAATGGAAGGAAAACTTCCAAACTCATTATATAAGGCCAGCATTACCTTGATTCCAAAACCAGATAAAGACCCCACTAAAAAGGAGAACTATAGATCAATTTCCCTTATGAACATACATGCAAAAATTCTCAACAAGATACTAGCCAACTGGATCCAACAATACATTAAAAGAATTAATCACCATGATCAAGTGGGACTTACACCTGGGATGCAAGGCTGGTTCAATATACGCAAATCAATCAATGTGATACATCACATTAATAAAAGAAAGGACAACAACCACATGATCCTCTCAAGAGATGCAGAAAAATCATTTGACAAAATATAGCATCCTCTCTTGACAAAATCCCTCAAGAAACTAGGGATAGAAGGATCATACCTCAAGATCATAAAAGCCGTATATGAGAGACCCACTGCTAATACCATCCTCAATGGGGAAAAATTGAGAGCTTTCTCCCTAAGGTCAAGAAGACGACAGGGATGTCCACTTTCACCACTGTTATTCAACACGGTATTGGAAGTCCTAGCCTCAGCAATCAGACAGCAGAAATGAATAAAGGGCATCCAAACCAGCAAGGAGGAAGTCAAATTTTGACTCCTTGCAAACAACATGCTACTCTATATGGAAAACCCAAAAGATTCTACCAAAAACCTGCTAGAACTGAATTCAGCAAAGTCACAGGATGTAAAATCAATGCACAGAAATTGCTTGCATTTCTATACACCAATAATGTAGCAACAGAAAGTGAAATCAAGGAATCGATCCCATTTACAATTGCACCAAAAACTATAAAATACCTAGGAATAAACCTAACCAAAGAGGTGAAAAATCTATACATTTAAAACTATAGAAAGCTTATGAAAGAAACTGAAGAAGACACACAAAAAAACGGAAAAATATTCCATGTCCATGGATTAGAAGAACAAATATTGTTAAAACGTTGATATTACCCAAAGCAATCTACATATTTAGTGAAATCCCTATCAAAATAGCACCAGCATTCCTCACAGAGCTACAACAAATAATCCTAAAATTTGTAGGGAACCAGAAAAGACCTCCAATAGCCAAAACAATCCTGAAAAAGAAAACCAAAGCTGGAGGTATCAAAATCCCAGACTTCAAGATAAGTTACAAAGCTATAATCATCAAGACAGTATGGTATTGGCACAAAAACAGACACTTTGATCAATGGAAGAGAATACAGAACCCAGAAATGGACCCACAGACGTATGGCCAACTAATCTTTGACAAAGCAGGAAAGAACATCCAATAGAATAAAGACAGCCTTTTCAGCAAATGGTGCTGGGAAAACTGGACAGTGACATGCAGAAGAATGAACCTAGACCATTTTCCTACATTATACACAAAAATAAACTCAAAATGGATGAAAGACCTAAACGCTAGACAGGAAGCCATCAAAATCCATGAGGGGAAAGCAGGCAAAAACCTCTTTGAACTCAGCTGCAACAACTTCTTACTCAACACATCTCCAGAGACAAGGGAAACAAAAGCAAAAATGAACTATTGGAACCTCATCAAGATAAAAAGCTTCTGCACATCAAAGGAAACAACCAACAAAACTAAAAGGCAACCAATGGAATGTGAGAAGATATTTTCAAATGACATATGAGATAAAGGGTTAGTATCCAAAATATACTCCAAGTTCTATAAATAACTTATCAAACTCAACACTCACAAAACAAATAATCCAGTGAAGAAACGGGCAAAAGACATGAATAGACACTGCTCCAAAGAAGACATCCAGATGGCTAACAGACATATGAAAAAATGCCGAACATCACTCATCGTCAGGGAAATACAAATCAAAACCACAATGAGATACCACCTCACAGTGGTATCTGTGTCAGTCGGAATGTCAGAATGGCTAACATTAACAATTCAGGCAACAACAGATGTTGGCGAGGATGCAGAAAAGGGGAACTCTTGCACTGCTGGTGGAAATGCAAACAGGTGCGGGCACTCTGGAGAACAGTATGGAGGTTCTTCAAAAAATTAAAAATAGAACTCCCTACAACTCAGCAATTGCACTACTAGGTAATTATCCAAGGGACACAGGTGTGTTCTTTCAAAAGGGCACATGCACCCCAATGTTTATAGCAGTACTATCGACAATAGCCAAAGTATGGAAAGAGCCCAAATGTCCATCACAGACAAATGGATAAAGAAGATGTGGTATATATATATATATATATATATATATATATATATATATACATATATAATGGCATATTACTCAGCAATCAAAAAGAATAAACATTGCCATTTGCAACTACATGGATGGAGCTGGAGGGTATTATGCCAAGCAAAATTAGTCAGTCAGAGAAAGACAAATATCATACGACTTCACTCATATGTGGAATTTAAGACACGAAACAGATGAACACAGGGGAAGGGAAGCAAAAAATAGTATAAAAACAGGGAGGGACAAAATATAAGAGACTCTTAAATATAGAAAACAAACAAAGGGTTGCTGGATGGGTTGTGGGTGGGGGGGATGGGCTAAAAGAGCAAGGGGCATTGAGGAAGACACTTTTTGGGATGAGCACTGGGTGTTATATGTAGGGGATGAATCACTGGAATCTACTTCTGAAATCATTATTGCATTATATGCTAACTAACTTGGATGCAAATTTAAAAATAAAAATAAATAAATTTTTTTAAAAAGCAAAAAATAATGAGCACTGTCAAGGATATGAAGAAACTGGAACTCTTGGATTTTGCTGTGGGAATGTAAAATGGTTCAGCCACTGTATTACTTCAAGCTGCTAAAACAAAATAGCATAAACTAGGTGTCTTAAGCAGAAGATGTTTCCCACAGTTCTGGGGGTTGCAAAGCCCAAAATCTAGGTTCTGGCAGACTCAGTTCCTTGTAAGAATCCATTTCCTGCCTTCAGACAGACACCGTCTCCCTATATCTTCATATGGTGGAAAGAGAGGGAGCATTGGTGTCTTCCTGTTCTTATGAGGATGCTATCCCATACTGGGGGTCCACCCTCGTGGCCTCATCTAAACTTTCCAAAGGCCCCACCTCCAAATAAGATCATATTTGGGGTTAGGGCTTCATCATATGAATGGTGTGGGGAGTGGACACATTTTGTCTACAACCATTGTGGAAAAGTTTGGCAATTCCTCAAACTCCTAAACACAGAGTTACCATATGGTCCAGCAATTCTGCTCCTCCTTATAAATCCAAAAGAAATGAAAACATATGTCAACATGAAAACTTGTATACAAAGATTCTTAATAGCCAAAAGGTGGAAACAACATAAATATCCATCAACTGATGAGTGGATATAAAATGTAGCATATCTGCATAATACAATATTATTTGGCAATAAAAAGAAATAAAGTACTAACACATGCTACGACATGGATGATCCTTGTAAATATTACGGGGAGGGAATAAGTAAGACTCACAAGCCACAAATTATATCATTCTGTTTGAATGAAATGTCCAGAATGGGAAAATCTGGAGACAGAAAGCAGATCAGCAGTTGCTACGAGTTAGTGGGGTTAATGAAGATGATGAAAAATCGATTCTAAATATATAAATCTAAAATTAATTCAGGAGGGCACCTGTTGGGATGAGCACTGGGTGTTTATTTGGAAACCAATTTGACAATAAATTTCATATAAAAAATAAAATAAAATAAAATAAAATAAAATAAAATAAAATAAAATAAAATTAAATTAATTCTAGGGGCCCCGAGTGGCTCAGACGGTTAAGCGTCTAACTCAATCTCAGTTCAGGTCTTGATCTCAGGGTCATGGGTTCAAGCCCCATATTGGGCTCTGCACTGGGCATGAAACCTATTTAAGAGGGAAAAAAGTCAATTCTAAAATCGATTGTGGTGATGGCTGTACAACTTTGTGAATATACTAAATACCACTGAATTGTAAACTTTAAGTGGACAATAAAGCCACTACAAAATGGAAAGAAATGAAAAAAGAAGCTTGGTGGTATTCTCACGTTTCAACCCAATCCTAAAGCTCAGCACTTAGGATTTGGGAGACATTGTGTGGTAATAATTATGCTGCTTTTTCTTGAGTAAGCTGGCTCACATGGATCTATGATATGTGCTACCAAAAGTATATGCTAGAACTGTATCACTTGCCCAGAATGGATGTTCTTCATGTCAAGGGAATCCAGGAAATATTACTTTGGGCTCGACTTGAGCTGAAACTAGCTCCACCTTCACCTCCAGCTTTTGGGTTTCCCTGCTCACCCCAGAGAGCTTTTAAGTGCCAGAGAGATACTACATATGACAGCTTTCTGTAAGCTTAGAGAAATATGCAAATACATAATGTCATCTAGTTCCTGGGCCTCTTAATTTTGATTTTTTTTTCCCATATAGCAGACAAAGAATGCCTTCATTTTACAGGTCAGGGACATGATCTTTTATAAGTTGATATTCATTTCATTAAAGCTAGATCGTAAGACTTGAAATACAAGATCAGGGTCTACTAACAGAATTGAGAAAACTTCACATTTGAACAGATAAATTTAGATACCTTAGCGAAGAGGTACTTGCACAATGGATTACATATGACCACACTGGCCTTCCAGAAATCCCACTCCGGCGAGGCCAGCAGACAAAATTGGCAACTGATCTTGCCCAACACTTCCGAATGTTCTGATGGGACAACCACTCTTCTTTGAAGGTCACTAGGTCTCTTCCGTTTCTATAGGATACGTGTAGCATGCAGATTCTATGCCATGGCACACAGAGGGCCCTCCACATCTGGATCAACAGTCAATCCCTCAACCCACGGAAGGTGCTCATGACCCTGCTCTATCATGCTGATATGCCCTCCATTTCCTGCCTGACCCTTCACACCACCATGCTTCCAAGTTGTGACCTCCACCTCGAGTCCAACACAGAATGAACAAAGACCACTCCAGGGCTATTTGTCATTGTTAACCTGCTCTAATTTCCTCATGAGCTTCAGCTATCCTTTTTCCTAAGTTCTTGTTCTCCCTTGGGTAAGTCTTCTCTTAAACATATATCCTACTGGATTACCATTCTCTGCAAGAATACCAAACTTTCTAGATAGCAAGATTCTCCTTGAAAGTCTCCTTCACCAGGGGCCCAGGAAGGGCTGGCAGGGATTCCAATCAAGGGGGAAAATGCCAGGGAGTAAGTCTAGGTCCAGGGCTTGGTCAGAGGGGTAGTCCTCAGGCCAGAAGGCACCAGTTGATGGATCAGTGCCCATAAAGTCTGGTTGTTAAATATTTTGAATAGCTCTTTTTTTTAATGTCTATTTATTTATTTTGAGAGAGAGAGAGAGAGACAGAGAGAGAGAGAGAGAATGAGAACATGAGCAGAGGAGGGATAGAGAAAAAGGGAGAGAAAGAATCCCAAGCAGACTCTGCACTGTCAGCACAGAGACGGACACAGGACTCGATGTCAGGAACCATGAGATCATGACCTGAGCCAAAATCAAGAGTCAGATGCTTAACTGATTGAGCCACTCAGGCGTCCCTGGTTGTTAAGTATTTTGAATATCAACTTTGGCATGGGTTACCCAAATCAGCCTGGAGCTATGTCTTTGGGTTTAGTAAAGTGTCCAAAACAAGTTAAAGCTTTAGAAATAGGAGAAGGTAAGGTCAGGAGCTAAAGAGACACAAGAAAAGAAACACAACCAAAGGGAAAGCACCTAAGTAATGAGATCTACGTAGAGGGAATGTGACAGTGGAAAGAATGTGGGCATTGCATTCCCAGTTCCAACCCCATTCTCCTTACTTGCTTCAGTCAACCACTCTGGTTCCCATGTGCCAAATTAGTAAAATGGCAATTTTAAAGCCTACATTTCCTGGGTGGCTCAGTCGGTTGAGCATCCAACCCCTGATTTTGGATCAGGTGATGATTTCACTGTTGTGAGATCAAGCCCCACACCAAACTCTGTGCTGAGTGTGGAGCCTGCTTGGGATTCTCTTTCTGCCCCTCCCCTGCTCACACACACTCTCTCTCCCAAAATAAATAAATAAAACATTTATAAATAAATACATAAGTACATAAATACATAAATTAAGCCTGCTTTTCAGAACTGCTAAAAGACCTAGAGGAATAAACATTCTCTCTTCTGTAATAAGGTGATAAAGCCATATTAGGGCATGTTCACATGTGGTCTTAGAACATTTCAAAGAACACCGCAACTAGCTATTAATCAGCAAAAACTCACTATTAATCATTGCCCCAGGTATCTCCTTCTCTTGCATATACTTCTATCAATATGCTTCTCAGGGTGTGTGAACATTAATGTGCTGTCATTCTTTCTCTCCCACTAGGCTGTGGGCTATTTGTGGGCAGGGACTCTTTCCCACAAGCCTAGCACAACGTATTCCTATCCCAAAGGAGGTGCTCCATAAGGATATGGTGAATGATTCAAGGGAACAGACCTTGGGGAGATCAGAAGGAAATAGCAGAGACAGAACAACATAAGCAGATACAAAAGTTACTATTAAAGTACATTTTCCATGCCCAGAATGCTGTGGAAGGGATGAAAAGTATGTGTAATCCGCCTTTAGCTGAATCTTAAGGGATGAGTAAGAAGTAACAAGGTAAACAAGATGGGGAAAGGAATTTCAGGCAGAGGGAACAGTATGGTGGCATGAAAATGTGGACAGATGCAAGCAGATAGTTTGTGTGCATTTGAGGGAGTGAAGGGAGCAGTTTGTGGGCAAGGGCAAGGCCACAAACATTGCCAAGGACATCAAATTTCATCCTTGGGTAAGGGAAAGCTTACCCTGTTAATGGGGTTTGGGCAGAAAAGTGATAGTATTGCCATGAAAGAAAGGTCAATATGGATCACAGAAGATCTGATGGAGTTTGGAGGCTACTGTTATACTCTTCTTGGGAGATGATGAGAGCCTGAACAAAGCCAGAGAGTGGGAATAAAAATGGGGCTGCTTGAAAATTCTCTGAGGTGATTCACCAAAGCAGGGATCTGTTTATAAGCACGGAACTTTGCCAATGACAGTGAAGTAGATTATTAAAAGGAGACATTTTCCTAATTAAGACTATCTGTTCTGAGGAGGTGATATTAAAGATGTTCTATTTGAGGCATAATTTACATTCAATAAAATACAACCTTTCCAGGGAAGGGTTCCATTAAGTTCAACAAATGAATACAGTGTATAATAGCCTCCACAATCACTACATAGCACAGTTCCATCACCCTGAAACATCCTATGAAAGCCTTCTGGGGTCAACTCCTGTCCCTACTCCCAGCCCCACCCAACTTGTTTCTGTCCCTATGGTTCTGCTTTTTCTAAACCGTTGGGTAAATGGAATCATACCGTATGTGACTTGGGAATCTGCCTTCTTTCACTTGTCACAATGTATTTGCCATGCATTCATGCTGCTGCACTTATAAGTAATGTGACCCTTTTTCACTGCTGAGTAGTATTCCATGGTATGGCTTCCATGCTTTGCTTAACCATGTACTTGACTGAAGACCTTTGAGTGACTTCCCGTTAGTGGCTATTATGAATAAAATGGTTATAAATATATACGTATAGGTTTTATGTGACCCATAAGTTTTTTATACCTCTTGGGTAAGTCACCAGGAATGGGTTCACTGGGTGGTAGGGTAAGTATATGTTTAACTCTAGAAGAAACTGCCAACTGTTCCCCGGAGTGGCCGCAGCACTTTGCATCCCTACCAGAAGTGTAATGAGGGTTCCAGTTGCCCCTGATCCTCTCCAGGGTTTGCTATGGCCAGCACGTTGGGATTTTTTGGCTTTTGTTTCGTTTGGGGGTTTTGTTATTGTCTTTAGCCATTTTTGTTGGTTTGGTTTGGTTTGGTTTTTGGTTTTGCATGTATGTGTTTTAGCCATTCTAATAGGTATATGCTAGAAACTCACTGTAGTTTAAATTTGTGTTTCCCTAATGCCAATGCGTTCAGCATCTTTTCATGTGCTACTTTGCCACTCACATATTTTCTCGGGTGAATTGTCTAATTGAACCTCAGCTCATTTTTTTAAATTATATTGTTTGCTTTCTCATTATTGAGTTTTGAGGGTTCTTTATATAAGCTGGATACAAGGTCTGTGTCAGATAGGTGCTTCGTAAATATTTTCTCCCTGTTGATGGCTTGTTTTTCAATCTCTTAATAATGGCTTTTAGAGAGCAGAAGTGTTTAATCTTGATGGAGCCAATTTATCTTTTTTTTTTTTTTTCTTTTATGGGTTGTGCTCCGGGCACCACATCTGAGCTATCTTTGCCCCACCCAACATTACAAAGTTTTGCTCTCTGCTTTATTCTGGATGTTTTACAGTTTTAGATTCTATATTTCGGTTTATGATCCCATCATGAGTTATTTTTTATAGATGGTGCCTGATAGTAGGGTTTTAACTACAGTCTAGAAAACTGGTAGCTTGTATTCCTAGTCTTAATAATTTTGCCTAAAAACTAAAGAAGGACGTTCCGCCTCCCCAAACTTTCTGCAAACAGATCAAAAGTGGAAGAGATAACATTTGGTTAGGTCCCAGATAACCCGAAGATGAAAGGATTCTAAAACAGTAGACAGTTTGGTTTCCTAAACATTTCTTGTTTATCTAGAGTAAATAATCAGTGAGTCCTGCTTTATCATTAGAGCTTGTTTTTTAATGATTTCTATAAAAATATCCTACTATAATATTGACCTCAAGATAACTCTTTCACCTCTGGTTTGTTTTGTTGTTGTTGTTTTTAATCTCTAACTTAAGAGTTGCATTCTAGCGGCAAATGTATCCCTTGTATGTTCTCCATGCTATTCCCTGATAAATTATTGGGAATTAAAAGCCTGAAATTCGCCCCCCCCCACACACAAAAAATCTCATATGGTTTGCTCTTGTGATCCCAAGCTCTTAGCCCTGGTAATATATTAATTAAGCGGACTGCCAGTTGGCTTTATAACCAAAATGGTTTGTATTTTGGGAAATAAATCTCACTACTTAACAGACAGCAAAACAGATAGCAGGAATGGGCTTGTTTGCATGGGTCAACAATAAAAGTCTGAGGTGGTTTGGGTTTGTTTTATTTTTAACAAGATAGAGCAAAATGCTTTCAGCTAGAAGAAGTGACATTTGAACCTCCAGCTAACGTGGTATGTTTTGTATTTGGACCAGTATTCAGAGTTGAGGCTGAATTTATTGGGCTGGTCACTAAAGGCTTTTAATTAGCATTACCGTTAACAGGGCTAGACTAAAGAGCAGGCCAAGAGGAACTCGGCTTCCAGTCTAAAAGGGAGAGAAAAACATTATTATGACCCCGAATTACACGAAAAATAGAAAGAAATGGGGAGGGAGGAACCTTATTTTGTAGAGTTCTCTGAGAGACAACTGTGATTAGAAGAATTTTGTTGGATCACATACAGGGTGTGCTGGGGCTTCCGCTGGGGTGTGGATGGAGAGTCCAATGACCACTGTAGCCTGTAAACTGCCCACTAAGGTTAGGGGGCAGGATGCCTGGGGTCCTCCTCTCCAGCCATTCAGCCTCTCCCCTCAATGGATGTCAAATACCCAGTTTATAAATGTCATATGAAGGTCCCCTAAATTATTAGCCTATGTGGGGGTTCACATACTGCCAGTTTTGCCTTAATCTTGAAGTATCAGACAACATGGCTGATAGATTAATCCAGATGTCAAAGGATTTCAAGAGAGGTTTATTAAAGACAGCTATATGCCATCCAAATTTGATGTCCACGTTAAGCTCATACTTTGAGCCGCTCCCCCCTCCCTCATTTAGGCATTAATTAGGAGAGATGTTGCATCTGGTGGATTTGGGGGCTGTGTTTCCGTTAGGGGAGGGGATCAGAGGTCTATTCCCAGCCACCTAAAGTGTTTAAAAGGTCGGTGTGGATGCCACAGTGAGAGCTGTTGTGGCCTGAACCCATGATCTAAGAGATCGTCTGGAATGAAGGAAGAAACCCTCATACCTTCCTATAAATTCTGACTGAGAAGCTACTCATGTCCCCAAGCTCTGGGTATGAGGCCGAAGTTGGCATCACCCCCTTTCATAGAACGGGCAATGCTGCATGGAGATGTAGAGCAGATTTAGGGTCTGGGTGACGGCTCCTGATGATCCCAGTCCCATCTCCAGAGCACCCCTCCAAGGCCCTGATGGAGGAAAAATCTGCTCTGGTTCTCCCCACCACCATATTCCAGCAGTATGTAAGGGAAAATGACTCAAGTAGGGGCAATAAATATCCAAAGAGGGGAGCTGAGGGGGCTTGGGAGTGGGGGCTACGCAGACCTACCTGGGGCAGGTACTTATTTGCTGAAACAATTCAGTATTGGTTTTAGGACCTGGAGTTCGTGTCAGCTTCAAATCTCCATTCCACAGTATTTCCTTATCATTGTGGTAGAAAATTCAAAACGCTTCCTTTTATTTTCAGTTGGCTGATTTCCCTCAGAACTTATAGAAATATACATGACATATTAAGAATGACTATGAACCACACCATTTAGTAAGACTGTAATCATTCGGAGAAGTGGAAGCCAGCTTGCATTTGCTGCCTGTATTTCTTTTAATTCTGTGAGGAAATGTAAACCATGTACTCATATTGTATTTAAATGAATCATTCCCACGACAAGAATCTGTAAGTGTTGCCAACCCCTGGGCATCTAAACCTCCCCGCGCTGCCAAGAACAGCTACTGACAGCCATTAGATCTGGACTTCAACAAATCACACGCCCTCTGATGCTTTCTTTGCCCCGGCCATAAAGTGATGTGCTAACATTTGCTGCTGTTACGTTCCCCCGCGCCCTTACCCAAAACACGCAAACACACAGAGCAGACTCTGAAGATAAATAACACGTTGTAAAGTCCCTGGGGATGAAAGGTACTAAAAGAACATAAAGGGGCATCAGTGAACCAACCTCCCACCCTGCAAACTCGACCAAGGTGAGAACTGAGCACCTATTATTATTAAATAATATTGTCCTGGATAGGAGCCAGGGCATCTAAGACTCCTTTTCTATAGCACCATTTAAGTGCATGAGAATCAAAAGAAGGCAATTTCCCACCTATAATCAGTGTTTGATTACATGCCAGTTCTGGGGGTAATGAGTCGCTTCCTCAGAATTATTTCCCCCACCCCTTACATCACCCCGACCTTACACCTTGACTAGGACTTACCCTCCAGGAAGTACAGAATTCCTACCAGTCGCCCCCTCCATCTCTGAGAGATCTCTGCATTTCTGAGTTTCTTTGCTTGTCTAGAACAGCCAGGATTTACTTCTGTCTTTTGCATCGACAGGCATGCCTCAGAGATGCTGCGTGTTTGGTTCCCAACCACTGTAATAAAGCAAATAATGCAATAAAGCCAATATTGCAATAAGGCAAGTCAAATGAATTTTTTGGCTTCCTGGTGCATATAAAAGTTATGTTTACATTAAATTGTAGTCCATAAAGTGTGTAATGGCATCATATCTAAAAAACAACATACCTTAATTTCAAAATACTTCATTGACACAGAGACAGGACGTGAGCAAATGCTGTTGGAAAAATGGCGCAGATAGACTTGCTCAACGCAGAATTCCATAAACCTTCAATGTGAAAAGCAAACAGTACCTGCAAAGGGCAGTAAAGTGAAGAACAATACAATGAGGTGGGCCTGTGTTTCCTCCTAGGGCCAGTTACTGAAGGAGAGCCTTCGGCTTCTAAACACACATGCTGACAGGCATAAATCTATAATCACGTTTTGGAAGTGATTAGAAAGAAAAAGATACTTAATTTGTTGCAGTAGCGATGAGGCAGAAGATAGAGAGGCCTGGGAGGAAGGCATCCGGCCAGCTGCTCAGAGCTACTCCCACCGTAATGGGGTCCACATGTTCCAGGAGCCGGACCCCAGCGAGAGAGGGATGGAAAGTGGACTTGGTCTGTTTTTCACCGTGTGCACCAAACTCAGGGACAATCACACATACTAACCAAACTCATAAAACAATGGCCGTGGAAACCAGAATTTCTGCTCATTCATTTTACAGGGTAAAAGGGAACCTCTAAGCAGGCCCTCCTGTTTCTAGTAACTGTTTGAACATTTTCTCCACCAAAGAAAATCCTCCCAGGAAGACAACAGAGAGAAGGCTGTCTGCTTCAGTCCTCCCGGGGGCGGGGGGGGGGGGGGGGGGGGGGAGGGGCAGCAGGCATCGGTGGCTTTGGGAAGGAACCTCTGCTTTAATGAACTCTCCCCAGGATCCGTGTGCCTGCTGGTTCAGCCCGCACAGCACTTGAGCAAAAACTCCCATAGCAGATCCACGTACCCAACAAACATTAGTCACCCATCCTCTGCAGGAATACAGAGGTGGAAGGGACTCAGGATCTTATTCAGAGACAGGTTGTGCAGACCTATGCAGTGCCACACAGGGGACCTGGCTCCTACAGGACACCTGGCAAGGAAATCCAACTGGGTTGCCTTAATAAAAAAAAAAAAAAAAAAAGAAAAGAAAAAAGAAAAAAAGAAGAAAAGAAAAGAAAGCCTTTCTTTGGGAAAGGTGGGGAAAAAAACTAAAAGACTTTTCATGGAAGAATATGAACTAGCTAGATAAAGCTGGGGAAGGTGTTCATCATAAAGAAAACCTGGGAACAACTTAAATACCCAACAGTAGAAAACTAGGTAAGTCATTCTTTTTTTTTTTTTTTTTTTTTTAGTGATAGAGAGTGCAAGCAGGGGAGGGGCAGAGAGAGAAGGAGAGAATCCCAAGCAGGCTCCTAGCTGCCAGTGCAGAGCCCAAAGCAGGGGACTTGATCTCAAGAACTGTGAGATCATGGCCTGAACCAAAATCAGGAGTTGAACTCTTAACCGACTGATCCACCCAGGCACCCCAAATTAAGTCATTCAAATTGAAATTTGAAAATCTTTTTTTTTAAAGCTATAAACCATTCCCGACTTTAAACAGAATACAAAGCAGAAGCTCAGGACATAAATCTGCACTGTCTGAACTCCAAATGTGGGGGACCGAGAGCCCGTTCCCCATGTCCCAATGCCTTCCTTGCAGGAGCTCCGGATAAGTCGAGGTTACATGGCAGTGTGAGGACGTTTGTAAAAGAACATGGAGCCCTCTGGAAAATTCTGCGTGAGGTTCTGCTAAGCAAAAGAAGCAGATAACAACCCCAGGCAAGCCTCTTGCTAAGGTCATCTTCCAAGGGAAATGCACATCCCTAGGCACCAAGGGTGGACCCAGGGCAGGTGTTGGGTGTGGTAGGGAGATGAGCAGGCCAGGTGCTGTGCCAGGAAGGCAAATGGTGGAAGAGGGGCAGGGGAGTGGGGATGGGGGAGTGGGGGGTGGCGGGGTGGGGTTGGGTCAGGTGTTGACCAGAGCTGCCCCCCGACTTGCACTTGGTTACCATGTTCCATGTCAATACTCAGAGTTGTCTGATGATTCTGCTCTGCATCCTGAAATTCCAGATTGTTCTGAAGGTTTACGTGTCAAGGTAGGAGGAGAGGATGTGTTTTAGGTTTGTTGGCTTGACTTCTCACTTTGGAATAGCAAGACGTATGGTAAGTGGACCTCCAAGTCTGCTCTTCTCCCCAGTCCTGCAGCATCACTGGTGACGTGCTCTTCTCAAATTGGTGATGATGCCACCTCTTGTGTTCTCCTGGGTTGTATTTGCTGAATAAGCACTTAACCTTTGATTTTAAACTTTCTGTGTAATTACAGTTTAGAGGTGACTTTCTTTTTTAAAACAATTTTTTTTAATGTTTATTTATTTTTGAGAGCGAGAGACACAGAGCACAAGCAGGGAGGAGCAGACAGAGAGGGAGACACGGAATCCGAAGCAGGCTCCAGGCTCTGAGCTGTCAGCACAGAGCCCAGATGTGGGGCTTGAACTCATGAACTGCGAGATCATGACTTGAGCCCAAGTTGGACCTGAGCCCAAGTCGGATGCTTAACTGACTGAGCCACCCAGGTGCCCCTTAGGTGTGACTTTCAAAGGCAGCATACAGTTCACTGTTGTCTTTAAACTTATCTGATAATTTTTTTTTTTTTTTTTATCTTACTCAGGTAGTTTGTGTATTTAGCTTTATTGGCCTGGCCAGTGATTACCCTCACTTGTCTTCTTTTTGCTTTCTATTATTTATTACTTACTTTTCCTTTCCTTTGTTTTGCTATATGTTTATTGTTCCCAAAGGTTTCAAAGGTATACGTCGTATTTCAATCCTATTTCATGTTATCTGTAAGCATTTTAAAAATATTACTCCTCGGGGCGCCTGGGTGGCTCAGTCGGTTGGGCGTCCGACTTCAGCTCAGGTCACGATCTCGCGGTCCGTGAGTTCGAGCCCTGTGTCGGGCTCTGGGCTAATGGCGCAGAGCCTGGAGCCTGCTTCCTATTCTGTGTCTCCCTCTCTCTCTGCCCCTCCCCTGTTCATGCTCTGTCTCTCTCTGTCCCAAAAATAAATAAATATATATATATATATATATTACTCCTCTGTCAAAATAAACAATAAAACATCCCAAAATAATACAATGCCACATATCAATTAAATCGCAAGTAAATTTTTTTAACTTTAAAAACATTAAAAATGAAAAGTTCTTTTTGACTCCTCATAGCTAGAAAAATAAACTATTCCCATTTTATTTCCTCTACCTCCCATTCTTTGCTCATAGAAAAGGAAGTTTTTAAACCAGATTGTTGTTCATTTGTTTCATCTTATGTAGTAATTAGTCCTTTTCAGAAATTATTTTTGACATTAGGATTCAAATCTAGAATGGTATTTATACTTTCTTCCATATTTCCATGCTTCAGATCTTAACTTGATTAAACTTTCAGTAAGCAGAGTACATTGCAGGTGATTTTGTACTAGAATTTTAGTTCAGATAACTGTAGATTTGCATGCAGTTGTAAGAAATACTGCAGAGAGTTCCTGTATACACTTTACTCAGTTTCCCCCAGTGTCTTGTAAAACTCTAGCACAGGCACATCTCGTTTTATTGCTTTTTGCAAACATTGTGTTTCTTATAAGTTGAAGGTTTGTGGCAAGCCTGGGCCCCCAAGTAAAGGGGCCCCGTTTTCCCAACAGCAGGAGCTCACTTTGTGTCTCTGTGCAATGTTTTGGTAACTTTTACAATATTTCAAACTTTTCATTATTATTATGGTTGTTATCACTGATCTGTGATCAGTGATTTTGATGTGACTTTTTTTTTAATGTTTGTTTGTGAGAGAGAGAGAGAGACAGGGCATGAACGGGGGAGGAGCAGAGAGAGAGGGAGACACAGAATCCTAAGCAACTCCAGGCTCTGAGCTGTCAGCACAGAGCCTGATGTGGGGCTAGAACTCATGAACCGCGAGATCATGACCTGAGCTGAAGTCGGACGCTTAACCAACTGAGCCACCCAGGCACCCCAGTGTGACTTGTCTTTGATGTTATTCATTACCTGGTATAACTATTTTGGGGTGCTGCAAACCATGTGCATATGAAACACTGAACTTTCTAAATGTTGTGTGTGTTCTGACTGCTCCACTGGCCTGCCCTTCCCTCACCTCTTTCTCTTTCTCTCTCTCCTTGGGACTCCTATTCCCTGAGACACAACAATATTGAAATTGGGTCAGTGAATAACGCTACGATGGCCTCTAAGTGTTCACATTAAGGAAGAGTCACACATCTCTTACTTTAAATCAAAAGCCAGAAATGATCGAGCTTAGTGAGGAAGTTATGTCAAAAGTCAAGACAGGCCAAGAGCTAGGCTTCCTGTGCCAAACGGTTAGCTAAGTTAGGAATGCAAAGTAGAAGTTCTGGAAGGACAATAATAGCACCACTCCAGTGAAAAACAGCCTTATTGCCGACATGGGGAAAGTTTGAGCAGTCTGGATAGAAGATCAAACCAGCCACAACATCCCCTTAGGTCAAAGCCTCATCCAGAGCAAGACCCCAACTCTCTTCAGTTCTATGAAGGCTGAGAGAAGTGAAGGCTTCTCATAGAAGGAAGTTCTATGAAGGCTGGAGAAGAAAAGTTTGAAGCTTGTAGAGGTTGGTTCATGAGGTCTAAGAAAAGAAGCCATCTCCATACCATGTAGAAGCTATGGCAAGTTATCCAGATCTAGCTAAGAGAATTAATGAAGGCAGCTACACCAAACAACAGACTTTTGATGGAGGCAAAACAGCCTTCTGTTAGAAGAAGACGCCATCTACGACTTTCATAGCTACAGAGGAGAAGTCAATGCCTGGCTTCAAAGCTTCAAAGCCTCCAAGGACAGGCTGATTCTTGTTAGGGGCTAAGGCAGCGGCTGACTTAAAGTTGAAGCCAGTGCTCACTTGCCATGTCCCAAATCCCAGGGCCTTTGAGAATTATGCTAAATCTACTCTGCCTGCATTCTGTCAATGGAACAAGAAAGCCTGGATGACAACACATCTGCACACAACACAGTTTACTAAATGTTTTAAGCCCACGCTTGAGAACTATGACTCAGGAAGAAAAAGTTCCTTGCAAAGTATTACTGCCCGTTGACAATGTAACTGGTCACCCAAGAGCTCCGATGGAGATGCAAAACGAGATTAATATCGTTTTCATGCCTGCTAAACGCAACATCCATGTATATGCATGGGGAAACCAAAAAATTCATTCGACTCGCTTTATTGAGATATTTGCTCTGTTGCGGTGGTCTGGAACGAGACTCCCAATATCTCTGAGGTAGGCCTGTGCATACCACAACCAGGATATCGGCACGGATACAATCTACAGATCTTATTCAGATTCTCCCAGTTTTACATGTACTCACTCATGTGTGACTGCACGTGTGTTAAACCTATACAATTTTATCATTTGTGAAGGTTCGAGTATCCACCGTCACATTCAAGACCCGGAGTAATTCCCTCACCACAAGGATGGCTCATGCTGCCCTTTATAAGCACGCCCACCTCATGCCCTTACCCTCGCACCCCTGTCCGGTCCCTGACTTTTGGGAATGACTAGTCTGTTCTCCATTTATTTATTTCTCTTTTCTCCCACTTCAAGAATGTTATATAAATGGAACGTTTATAGTGTGTTACTTTTGGCGATTGCCTTTTCATTAATCATAATTCTCTGGAGAGTGGCTGAGTACATCAACAGTTTGTTCCTTTTTATTGTTGACTAGTATTTCATTGGCTAGATGTACCACAGTGAAGCCATTCATCTTTCGAAGGACATCTGACTTTTCCAGGTTGGGGCTCTTACAAGTCAGACATCTACAAACATTCATGTTTTGTGTGAACATACGTTTTCATTCCTCTGGCATAAATCCCAGGCATGCAATTGCTAAGTCATAAGTAATTGCCTGTTTGGTTTTACAAGAAACTGCCAAATTGTGTTCCAGAGGGGCTGTACCATTTTACTCAAGCAATTTTTAAAAGAAAGATACAAATTTATATTTTCTCAGCTCTCCCTTTCTCAGAAGATCTCTCTGTTGCCTTCGCATGTTATGATAAATGGGCTGGGAAAAAAATACTTGTTTCACAATAGCTTTTCCTTAAAATCCGACAGAATTTGTCCCAACGTCTTCTAATAATCTATGTGTCTGTGTCCAGCTCAACTTTTGTTTTTTTGCAAGCAACCAGTCTGTCCTGTTTAATTCGTATGACACTTCCTTTGTCTTTGCTTTAAAAAAATCACAACGTGGATACAAAATGGTCCCTTCTCAAGGATATTATGTGTAATATTATATCTTCTACCTCTACTTGTAGACCTTGGTTCTAGCAGAAAGACCTCAATTGTTTTGGATCACTGAGTCTGCTGTTCTGAGCTCTCCCATTCTGTCTGTGGTACTTCCCTACACTCTCATCATTTTGTTTTTCTTTTAGTTTGTTAATTATTTTGAGAGAGAGATGGTGCAGGTGAGGGAGAGGCAGAAACGGGGAGGGAGAGAATCCCAAACAGGCTCCGTGCTGCCAGCGCAGAGCCTGAGGCAGGGCTTGATCTCACAGCTGTGAGATCATGACTGGAGCTGAAACCAAGAGCCAGACACTTAACCGACTGAGCTACTGAGGCGCCCCTCCCATCATTTCTTCTACTTGTTCTTTCTTTTTGCATTCCAAGAGGGCATCTGAGGTTCTTCTTGTGCCTCAGCTAGTCACTTCTTCACGGTGTCAATCCAGCTTTTGAGTGCTTACAACCGGATTTAAATTCTACGCGGCAATTTGGATTCTATTTCAAACCTTCCATATCACATATAACTTCCCTTTCACATTGTTCCATTGCCTTAACCCCAGAGAATCCCCTCATTCGATCTCTCTGCACCTGCTACAAGGGGTCATAACTTCTCACATTCAGTTGAAGTTATTGAGAATGCTTCTTTTCTGGTTCTTATAATAAATTATCTTCATAGGCACGTTTTTCTCCTGAATTTTCAGAATGATGTTTCCTTCTCTTGTGTTGCAGAATTGAAATGTTTATTTTAATTGAAGGAAAATTCACATAACACAAAATTTACCATTTTAACTACTTTAAAGTGTAATATTCAGGGGCTTTGAGTACATTCACAATCTTGTACGACCATTACTGCTGTCTAGTCCCGGTACATTTCCAACACCCCGAAAGGACACCCTGTACTTATGAAGTAATAACTTCTCATTCTCCTCCACCCCCTTGCCCCTAGACACCTCTACTCTGTCTTCCGTCTCCATGGATTTGCTTACTCTGGATGTTTCATATCAACAGCAACATGTGGCTTTTTGTGTCTGGATCCCTTCACTTATTGTAATGTTTTGCAGTATTTTGTTAATGTTAAATTTTCGGTTTTGATCATTATTCTCCCCCACGTTGATGACTCTGGCCACCACGTTTGCCAAGGGATAGCGCAGCTGAGCTGCTGTCCTGGTATTTGCTTGGTGTTTGGGATAAATTCCTTCTCTGCTCCTCAGCAGGAGAGCTTGGAGATGTGACCCAGTGCCTGCTGGCTTTCATCTAGCTGGAATCACACAGAATCATCTCTCACCTCTACTGGCTAATTGAAAAGCCTGAATTATTTTCAGGAAAGTCATTTCTTTGACCAGTTTGAATAAATATTTTATAATAATAGCTTTGAAACCTGACTCCTTCTGGAAAGCTAGAGAGCAAAAAGAGATGCTTCCAAATGACAAGAATCACAGTACTCAAGAACTGAGGGTCAGAAACCTGGCAGTCTGGGTGGAATTTTGTTCTGTCACTTACAGGAAGACCACAGACAAGCTCCATAACTGCTCTGTAGCTTAGTGGAGGGAAATAATAGTAGCTCACTGAGTCATTTGGGGATTAAGTGAGCTTACATTTAACACATAGACTTATGGGGAAAAATAGATTGACAAAAAGGTTTAGGGGTGCCTGGATGGCTCAGTCAGTTAAGTTTCCGACCTTGGCTCACATCAGGATCTCACAGTTCGTGGGTTTGAGCCCCGCGTCAGGCTCTGTGCTGACAGCTCAGAGCCTGGAGCCTGCTTCGGATTCTGTGTCTCCCTCTCTCTGCCCCTTCCCCTCTCACACTCTGTATCTCTCTCTCTCTCTATCTCTCTCTCAAAAATAAACATTTAAAAAAAATTTTTAAAGGAAAGGTTTATAATTATTAAATTTAGGCATGCATTCTCAGTGAAGTCATAAGACAAATTATGATTCGAGTGCCATGATTTTTGTCAATTCAGAAAGCCCATGATTTTTTCAGATTTCGTTTACTTTTAGTGTTCAACATACAAAAGAAGAGAGTAGTAGCTCAACATCTCTGATTTCTTTCTTCTAATCGCAAAATGTGGTCCTGATCTTCCTTTCTCTACTCCCAGAAATATCCTGATCCAATATCAATTGCATGTTCGGGCAATACATAATAAGCACACTTTTGACTATGATGCCACTATGCCCCGTGGAGGCGAATCAGACAAATGAGTCCTCAGTCAGGGTCCCTCTCTGCCTGGTCCAACTTCTCAGAGCAGACTGAGCAATTACATCACCTTTTGGAGGGCCGGGGCCAGGTCCCTCAGGCACGGCCAAGGGGAAGGACACCTCTTCTAAAGAATCCATTCCTAAAGTTTCTTCCAGCTCTACCTTTCTATGAATCAAAGGAAATTTGTTTTATTCTTCTTTTTCTTTTTAGCCAGAATTCTCCACTTCTATCATTGCAGGAAAGGACATATCGTGGACTCTTATTTATTCCTTAGTTCTGACACAGTCGTATTTGGGCAAGGACCTAGGCATATATTTCGGTAAAGGAAGATTATTTTCCGGAAGAAAAGTTGACAATACTTGGAAACCTAAGGCCTTCTAAAAAGATTTCTGTCTGGGGAAGCACAGCAGGGAAGACAGATTCAGGGAGGATCCACATGGCAGACAATAGGAGATGAAAAGGTCATGGAGGCCTTTGGGTTTTGCACATTAGGAAGGAGCCACTTACCCGCCTCACTAGATAAAAGACTTCCAATGCCTTCAAGAAAAGTGACTGGGAAGGGATGTTTCTGCCTATTTGAGGTTTTCAGAGCTAAAAATAGCAAAGATTTTTTTTTAAATGTTGTATGTAAGAGACGAGTACTGTGCAATGATATCCTGGTCAAGGATCATGTCCCATTTAGAGCCAGTGGGCTGACTGACTGCCTCGACTCTGATTTTACAAATGGTCATGGCTCTGAGCTGGATGTGCCTTAAATACTCTCTCCATAAAAATATCTAATTCAGAAAACAATATAGATTATTAAATGATGCAATTACCCCTTACCCCCAAAGAATGCAACCATTTGGACCCCATATTATAAGGGAAAGATCCCTGAATAGAGAGCCCACGAGTCAAATCAGGATTTGTTATTCCCTAGGCATTTGCTTTTTCTGTATTATGTAAACTCTCAGAGTCCTGGTTTCCTCCGTTCCTGGCACAGGGATCAGCATCTGTGAATATTAATTAACTGTGTGAATGAATGGATGAAGTGTGCTTAGCTCTGCCTACCTACCAGGATTTTGGTAAGGACTCCTTGAGATAAGATGGGTCAACATGTTTACAAATTGAAGGGTATCATAAAAATGTAAAGTGTTGTTATTATTTAACTCAATAATAATAGTAATCTAAAACTGATAAAGCTTGTAACCAAAAAAGGTCTTTTTTCTCTACAACCAAAACACTACCTTCAAATCCAAGGACTTCCAATCACAATTTTTTAAAGTATGAATTACACAAGGGGCACCTGGGTGGCTCAGCCAGTTAAGCAGCTGACTTTGGCTCAGGTCACAATCTCACGGTTTGCGAGTTCGAGCCCCACATCAGGCTGTCTGTGGTCAGCCCAGAGTCTGCTTCGGATCCTCTGTCTCTTTCTCTCTCTGCCCCTCCCCTGCTAGCTCTCTCTCTCTCTCACTCTCTTGCTCTCTCGCTCTCAAAGATAAACATTTTTTTAAAAAAGAATATGTTTTGAAACATCATAGTTCTTCACAATCAGGAGCAAGAAGTTAGAAGGCTGGAGAATTGAGAGGGGAGAATTTCAAGCTGACTGCAAGAAAGAAGACTGGGAAAAAAACTATTAAACCTTCTGGATTTGAGGAGGAGATTATGCTTATGTAATTTAGGTGGAAGCATCCCACTCTTAGACACCCCTTTGGGTATCATTTTATGACATCATTTTGCAACAACTGATTTTAATAACAATGATGAAGACAACTTAATTGGTACGAGGATACTCTAGTTAAAAGGCACAGAAATGATTAGTACACATCTTTGGCGTAATTTCCATTAAAAATGCTTCTTAAAAATGCCAGTCCTTTTAAGAACAGTTCTCAACTTGTGGTGGAGGAGTGTTACATCATTCTAGATCTCATTCCCCGGGAGTCAGGTTTTCTCTGCCTCGCGGGTTGGTAGTAAGTGAACCTGTTAACCCCAGACAAGACCTTTGTCTTCCCTCCTACACCAAGGACATTCTAGCTCAACAGCTCGTGAAGCGTAGTCCTTAAGGGCTCTGTGAACACGTCCACAAGACCACTTGTGAGTTCTGATGGGGAGGGAGCTCCTGAGTCTGGACATCGTTACTATTTAGAGTTACGTAGTCACAACTTACCAATAGAGATGTTCAAGACCATTAAACTTGGCGCTCATAGACTACAATGAACAGTTCCTTGAGTTTACTGAGGACTGTTCATCAGTATTCTTCTAGATATGTGTCTGTCACACGAAACCCTCTCACCTGTAAACGTCCTACCCGGCATGCACATGTAAATTTCAAAACGTCCAGTTTGGGGAGGAAATGTCTACTTTGTTAATAGTTTAGTCCGTTTTGCTGTCTCAGGTCAGTTGCAATTCTTAATTGCTGCTGTTTTTGCTTTTTTAAATATAAATTAGTCTTTAACCTCTGTTATTATTTCCTTGTGTTGTGGGTTGTCTGGTTAGTCCTACCGCGTGGTGAGACATAGTTGCATCAACAATATTTCTGACATAAAACTTCCAATTACTGGGCTTTACCGCATGCATGCATTGTATTTCAAACCTGACTCATTCTCTGTTACTAAGGCAGACAGAAAAATCCTCCTACGTTTTATTTTGCCCTATGCCTGTGCATTTGTGCTGTTTATACCATTAAGGTAACCATAATGAAATTACTGGGCTATTTTTTAAGTTTATAGAGCATAATTTCATAATATAAAACTGTGATAGAAGCTAATAATTTCTCCTATAAAGTAAATAATAAGCAATTTCTATGCACTTCTACCAAGTTTAATTGTGTAGTTTATCCGTCTCTGATTTTTTGTTATCACAAAATTATTTTCTACAAAAATACAATCGGAGGTAATGCAGCCACGGCTGGGGGAAGAAAGGAGTCCTTTAAATTACCCAAACCATACTTCTCTCCAGAATGCATCATTCCGCACTGATTCCAGATAACTGATGTAGTGATACACTTGGAAACCCATCCAAAATATCATTGCCCAAGAGCTTTGCTAACAAGTTGTCAATAGACACGTGTAACTTTCTTGCCCCGCAGACAGGGTCTCCTTGACTCCCCTGGCTGGCCATCTGAGCCAGCAGAGGAGAATTTACTTCTGGATCATTTTAATCAGCCCAAAGTTCCCCACTGGCCAAAGAAGTGTAGAAATTTACATTCCCCAGAATGCACGGTGGTCCCCATTGCTCAGCTCAACCTCCTTCCCACCCTCACCATGGAAATCTATGGTGAAATCTATCTCCTCTTCTCTCCCTTCCAGATGCAGGGCAAGCCTCCTCTCCCCCAGCTGTAATGCCCACTTTCGGCCTAGATTCTGTCCCTCTGCCTTGCCTCTTTCTTCGGATATTATAACCAAACCAAAACGCTTTTCTCTTTAATTCATGACCTCAACTGCGGCCTCTATGTCGCCTCGAAGATCTTCTCTGGGATAGTCCACGTAGGGGGTGTTCTAATCCACTCTTCACACCTGTCTTCATGCCTGTTTCATGGGCAGAGCTCTCAGTGCCTTCCCGGGAGGCACCGTGGACAACTTCATGTCCCTGGCTACAGTGTCCAGCTGCGGTCCACCCTCTGTTCCCTTTGAGATTCAGGAAGTGCTCGCCCTGGCAGAGCAGGGCAACCAGACAGTAAAGTGATGACCACTTAGCTTTCCGATTGGGTCAAATCCCGGCTCTGAGTCACAGAGTGGGGAAGTGAGGGAAGAATGGATATCTTCTCTCCTTTCTTCCATCAATTTCACAGGCAGAAATGCGGTGCTCTAACAAGGGGTTGGGTGGGTGAGGTACCAACTTTTATTCTCAAATCCATGCCCACTGGCCTTACAGTTTTAAAAATTCCTCAAAGACTCTGCAGACCAATTTCTTTTCTTTTCTTTTCTTTTTTTTTTTTTGGAGAAATATTCGTGTACTTTTACACTATTTTGGGAAGTTTAGTGATATGTTAGAAAAGGCCAGGGGCACCTGGGTGGCTCAGTCGGTTAAGCGTCTGACTTCGGCTCAGGTCATGATCTCATGGCTTGTTAGTTCGAGCTCTATGTGGGGCTCCGTGCTGAGGGCTCAGAGCCTGGAGCCTGTTTCCGGTTCTGTATCTCCCTCTCTCTCACTGCCCCTCCGCCACGCAAGTTCTGTCTCTCTTGCTCTCAAAAATAAATAAAACATTTAAAAATTAAAAAAAAAAAAGGGCCAGACACTACACTTTATTTCAAAGGATATTTAATCAAGTATTTATATTGAAATCAGGAACATTCGGTTTAAAAAGGCATTCTTGAGTGTCTTCACCCACAGTGCTATTATAATAAATAGAAAAAAAAAAAGAAAGCATCTCTGAAAACCAAAGATCACAAGTAAAATTTTGAAAACTTCTTGGCAGTATTGCTAAAATTACTGCCGAGCATAGGTACTTGTATTGAGAAACAGAACTGGTTTTGACATGCTTTCCCCTTTGAAATATAAGATCACCTCTCATAAAATAGGTGGGAAGAAGTTTCAAATTTCCCCCACTATCTACTCCTAGCTGGGACATCTATGGTCTGCAAATAATGGGGAAAAAATTTGTTTTAAATCCATATAACCATCACTGCTGATTTACTGACTTATAACACAAATATTTTGCTCACCAAACCCATTTAGCGGCCTCCTGTTAGCATTCTTTTCTACATTCGTCCAGAAGCTCCAACTCATAGGAGAAAAAGGTGGGTTTCACGTGTGTCCTGTTCCTTTGGAAGAGGCACTGTTCTAGTTGGCTCTGGTACCAAGTGAGAGAGCCTCCAGGTCCTAAAACTGACTCTGATAAAGTAAGTGACAGCCATACACAAAAACCTATCCTGCTCGGTAGACTCTTCCCTTCTCTGTCCTGTGCCCAAGCGAGAAACAGAAGAGAATAAGTGTTATCAACAGGTAGGTAGTTTCTTTCACATCAGACATGACAGGTGGAGCAAGAGCAGAAGAGCCCCGGGGATGTGCCCCCCGGACCGAGCACTGTACGTGGGCACATCTGAGGAAGGAGCTTCTGTTCACATAAAAATAAAGGTCTCCCCACTTCTGAGAACGCTGGGCAAGGAACAGGTGAATACTCGGCTTCAATCCAGAAGAATTAAAGCCTGTCAGAAGGGAATAGAGTGCGCTGGCCTCCCCTCCTGCTTTCCAGCTGGGAGAAGTCTTCCTGGGCTCAGTGAAAGTGCAGGGAACCAATGGTCTGGGTGGGTCTCGCATCACTGAAGGATGATTAAAGAGAAAACAGCCACCTACTAAATAGCATGGCACGGTGGGGGGCGGGGGGGAGATCCACACAGCACCACAGAAAGAAGGGTTTTATCTGGAAGTTTTGCAAGCACAGTTCACCTCTGAAAAGTATTTTTGACGGGAGACACAAGAACATTTCACAAAAAAAGGGGGGGGGGCGGGTAACTGGTGTTCTCAATAAGGCAGGCACGCCTAGTTCCTAGAACAGGGAGAATAGGCCCCTTTGGAAAGATCAAAGACAAAGAGGAGACGTAAAAGTGGCAGCCTGAGAAGCAGGCCCAGGGGTAAAACAGAAAGCAAAGCAATGCTAATTTTGAAAAAGTACAATGCAGCAAATTAAAATATTAACGGCAGGATTAAAGGTAATTTTAATTTTATTATTCATGATTTTCTGCATTATCTAGATTTTTTTAAAGTAACTATTTTTTCCTAAGTAGGATTAATAAAGGTAATTAATAATGTTATTGTGTTTTAATTACAAAGGCAATATATAATGGAATGGAAAAACCAGGAAAGATGTAAAACTCAACCATCCATTGCCATTGTGGGAACAAGAAACTTATTTCTTTTATACTTACATTTTATATGCTCTAATCGTGCTATAAATAAATTTTGTTTTTTACGCTTTTAATTTAAGTTATTTGGAAATTTCTATTCTTTCTGTTTTGCTGCATAATCTTCAACAATATTCACGTAATGGCTGCAAAACATTCCACCAAACAGCTATTCAATAATATGCTTGATGGATCTCTTACCGATGGACATTTAAGTGACTTTCAAAGTTTTAAATTATAAGTGATATATATGCAACCTTTTCATTCTTTTAAATTCCTTACTTAGATTCCCTGAGTAATTATTTTCATTGAATCCTAACAAGGGCACTTCTAAATTAGGTATTATTATCATCTTCATTTTGCAGAAGAGATAATTCAGCCTTAGAGAAGGTAAGTACTTTCCTGAAGTCTCACCATCAATGTAGTGGAACCATGCCCACAAGAGGCAGCCTGCAGGGTCAGTTCACACTGCCATATCACTTTCCAAAACTGTTCTTTGCACGTTAATATTGCTAACTGCTGTGCCTACCAGTTCCCATTTTATGCCACCCTTACCAGTAATTGGGTATTTATGTCACATTTTTGATGATTTAAACAAACAAGGAGAGGGGCGGGGTGGGGGGGTGGTAACACCAAATTTTTGTCTTGATCTCAGCATGCTACACAATGGCACTATTTTCTTTGCTGATCACTAACAGGATTGCCTAAATACAGAGCAATGCCTTCAGATGATGGGTAACTAGACTCATTCCTACTCATACTACAGGCCCATGTAAGCTGCATGGACTCAAAACAAAAATGAAAGCAGAAGCAAAAATTCTTGCAAGAATCAAATCAATGCCAGGTGGATGCAATGTCTTCGAATCCTGTGGATTCACTGGACAGAGATTTGGGCATGAAAGCCACTACTCAAAATTGAAGATTTTCACATAGCAATCAGAATACCAGCCTTTTGTGCCTCTCATGTTGCCTTATACCTAGAAAATGTGTCCATGTTCTCAGAGGGAAAGAAGAGACAATATGTAAGTAATTACCAAAATGAATTCTCAGGGGAAAAAAAAATTAAATAAAAGAATCCACCATATCGACATAACATCCAGATTGTAAAAGACGTATTTCACCCCAAAGCGCTCAAGTCCTGATTGTGAAATACTATAGTCATCAGGTGACTAATTTCTATTTGCCATAAGAGTGAAAGCCTTTTGCATTTTGGGTTGGAGATACTTCTCAAAGTACATCCCGTTCATTCTACACCTGCCTTCCTACTCCAGCCTCCTCCTTGCCCATGAGGAGCCCTTTGGTGGAACAGGGTAGCAGGTGGGGCCAGGGTACATGCACACGAGGCCCTGATGGGGGCAAGCTAAGCACAAGTACACCCCTCACCCCCACCCCACGGGCCATAGGACCTCAGAGGTGAACCACAGACCCAATTCCATATTGTGGGAAATTTGCCTTGGATCCAAGTTTTGCTTGCCAGCTGCTTCCTTGGACGTGATGCTTCGGGTCTTCCCATGCTCCCAATCCCACCCCTTACCCTTTTCTTTCACAAAACAGCCATACCTACTTAGTTTTGCCTGCTTCCGCACAGCCCTCACTCCGAGAAGCAACCACTTAGTCTAAAATAAGCCCTTAGTCTCTGCCTTCCTCAGCAGAGAAGTTCTAAAAGCCAAAATCCTATGGATGATCAAGCCTTGGGCAGAATAAGTAAAACTAGGTACAGTAAAACCTTGGATTGCAAGTAACGTCTGCAAGTGTTCTACGAGACGAGCAAACATTTCTAATAAATTCTAACTTGATAAACAAGTGATGTCTTGCAATACAAGTAGTACATCATGCCAGATGTCACTTGATCACAACTGAGTCAGTGGTTCTCTCTCTCTCTGTCTCTCTTTCTCCCTTTCTCTCTCTCTCTGTGGAATTGTGGGTTATCATCTCCCATGCTCAAGATGCTCCATCTCTGGCCACGGTGTTTGGCAGAAATCAATGATTTTCCAGAACGACGGAAGGTGCCCACAACGGTACTAGTGTATTTTTGTTGCTCCAAAGTACCTATGGACAGTCCTTTGCTTTTCCGCGCAAGACTAAGCTTAGGAATGCTTCGCTTCATTCTAGGTCAGGCTGCCTGCATATATAGACCCTTTCCTCTGCTGCCTTATTGCCAGTTACATTAAATACAGTATATGATGAGAGTTTATTAATACCGTGCTGTAGTCAATATCCGTGCAAGAGTATACAATGGCCCCCATGCAGAAAAAAGATTCCATTGAGCCAATAGACAGCAATGATTCCATTAGTGATAGTGAAAGTCATCCTATGCAATAACCTTCCTCTCTCTCGTCTTCCTCACACCAGCCACAAAGGTTTTCAAGAGTAACTGCAGGTTAATTTTTAAAATTTTTCTTTATATTCTGTATTTTCTTGATTGTTTTGTATTATTTTACAGTATTGTAATAATTTTTATATGAATATTTTTGGGTTGTGGAATGAATCATCTGAGTTTCCATTGTTTCTTATAGGGAAATTCGCTTTGATATACAAGTGCTTTGGATTACAAGTCTGTTTCTGGATGAATTATGCTTGCAAACTGAGATTCTCCCGTAGTTAAAAAAGGTCAGAAGCTGAGGGGCCAATGGAGAACCTAAAAAGATTGGAGGTGTTTACCAAAGAGCTTACTGGACAGCTATGTGTTGGAGCACTTACTCAGAAATGAACACAGTAGACACTGCAAAAATGCAAGAGGCAAATGACCAACAAGAATATGACAAAGTTCTCACCATCACATCATTAGAGAAATGAAAATCAAAACCACAAAGAGATACCACTTCACACCCCTTAGGATGGCTACTACTAAACCAAAACCAAAAACAAAACAAGAAAGCAAACCAACCCCTCTCCCCTAGAAAAATAACAAATGTTGGCAAGGATGTGAAGAAATTGGAACCCTTTTGTATGGTTGGTGAAAATGTCAAACACTGTGGCCGCTCTAGAACAGGAGTGCCCTAATTAAAATTATAATTACCATATGATCCAGCAATTCTACTCTGGGTATATATCCAAAAGCACTGAAAGCATAGTCTTGAAGAGAGATTTGCACAAGGTGGAAACAATACAAGAGCCCGTCAACGGGTGAATGAATAAAGGAAAATGTGGCATACACACACAATGGAATACTATTCAACCTTAAAAAGGGAGAGAATTCTGACATGTGCTACAACACGGATAAACCTTGGGACATCATGCTCAGTGAAATAAGCCAGTCCCACAAAGACTAGTATTGTAGGAGTCCATTCATAAGAGGTACTTGGGGTAGTCAACATCACAGAGATAGGAAACAGAATGCCAGAGACTGGGGGGGGGGGGGGGGGGGGGGAGGGAGAATGGGGGAGTTGTTGATGAATGGGCACAGAGTCTCGATTTTGCAAGATGAAAAAGTCCCAGAGATTGGTTACACAACATTAGGAATGTATATGACACTACTGAGCTAGCTACTTAAAAATTATTGAGATGGTGGTAAGATTGCTAATAATATATCTTGCATATGTTCTGTATGCCAGGCTCTATTTTAAATGCCAGGGCAGGAAACATCTTGAAATACAAATGTCTGTGCTTTTCTTCTCTTCTTTGTACAGCTCCCACAGAACCTGAAGGAGAAGGGGGACAGTTGAAACACAGAGAGAAAGAAATAGTCAGTGTTCAGTGGTTTTTTAGCTTCCAAAATAAGCTCTTGATCCCAGATGAGAAACAATACTTTTGAGAGCCAAAGTTTTTGATATGCAAGAGGAAGGCTTTTAAGAGAAGAAAAGGCTATTAAGAAGCAAAAAGAGAAGGCCTTAGAGAAAGGAGGACAGAGCCTTGGTGCCAGAAGGGGACTGAAAAGAGAGTAGAGGAAGACCAGACTCCCACGCTCCATCCCCACCCCCAAGGAGGACAGAGTAGTTGCAGTTCAACACTTCTCGAAAGCTGGAACATTCCAGCACAGGAGTAGAACGGGGCCTGGAAAGGGACCAGCTGTGCAGGCCAACCAAGGCCCCAAGACCATCACGCTCCAGCAGCAATGAGGACGGAGGGCGGTGAGAGCCAGGCCTGTGAGCTGCCAGCAGCAGGCTGTGGGATGACCCCATGTGAGCCACACATCTTGGCCGGGCCATTCCTGAACCCCAATTAACCTGTCTCATTTTCTCAGCCCCTTTCCAGAAGGTTCTATAGTGCAGGGGGGTGAAGGGGTACTCTACTGCTTTATCACTGTGAGACTTTGGGCAACTTACTTAACCAGCGGGTCTTAGAAGCAGAGCTGGTTCTGCTCAGAATAATCTGCAGGAGGTGAAGGAAGCATGGAAGAAGGAAGAAAGAGAAGTTCAGGGAAGGTGGGCAATGGAGGTGCGTGGAAACACAGCCTTGTGAGACTTCATCTCTCTCCTGAGAGGAAGTCCACAGTATGTGACAAAGGAATCTGCAGTGATGCAGGATTTAGTGAAAGACAAAATAGCTTAGAATTTACCAGAATGAAAGAAAGACATGAGGTTTCCCAGAAACCATGCCTTGTGTGTCACGAATATCTACAACTGAACTGATCTTGGTGAAACTGCTGAACATCAAAGATAAAAAGAAAATACTAAAATTGAACAGAGAGGAGAGACCCATTACCCATAAAAAGTAGTACTTAAAGGGGCTCAGTCGGTTAACCCTCCAACTCAGGTCCCGATCTCGTGGTTTCATGAATTTGAGCCCCACATTGGGCTGTGTGCTGACAGCATGAATCCTGCTTGGGATTCTCTCTCTCCCTCTCTCTATGTGCCTCCCCCACTCTGTCTCTGTCTCTCTCAAAATAAATAAATAAACTTTAAAAAAAATAATAGCACTTGCGGAGACAGCAGGTTTCTTATAAGCAACAACTGAGGCCAAAGTCTAGGAAGTAATGTCTTTAAAGTGCTGAGGAGACAGAGGAAGAAGTGGAAAGAAGATGAGAGGGAGAGGGAAAAAGGGAGAAAGGAGAGGGGGAGGAAGGGGGCAGGGAGAGGTGAAAGGGCAAAAGGAGGAAGGAGGGGAAGGGGGAGAAGGACAGAGGGGGAAAGAGGGAGGAGGAGGGGAGGGGAGAAGGAGGGGGAGAAGGGGAGGGGGAAGGGGAGGAGAGGGAAGAAGAGGAGGGGAAGGGTGAGAAGAACCTAGCTACTTAGGTTTCTATATTTCACTAAAAGTTTATTCAGGAGTGAAAACGAAATAAAGTGATTTTTCAGTCACCCAAAAACTAAAACAGAATGTTACCAATGGACTCTTCCTGAAAGAAATATCAAAGGATGAGATTTAGCAAAAAGAAAAATAAACTGCAAGGACAGAATGTGATACAGAAAGCAACATGAGGCAAAACTAAGAGTGAACTACAGCAGTGATTTAATTAATTATTCACCAAAAATATAACAGCAATATGAGTAAGATTCGATTTTGGATTAATCGAGAAGGTCGACGAGTGGGAAGAATTTGAAAACGTATTCGAGTATGCTAAAATATTTGGTTCTCCTCAGGGGAAAACCACAGCTACGGACTTATTTTATATTTCACAAGGCTATGAAGTAAAATGTTTGTGGTAAAAATTGGAAGACAACCTACTGAAAGTAGAAATACGTCATTTCTACCTCAGGAATTAGCAGGATGAGAAAAGCGAACACATTTCATTAATCACCAGAAGGAGGGAAAGAGAAGAAGCCAGGGGGAAACCATAAGTGGACGGCACAAAAATAAGATGGCAGAAATAAAGCTGAATTTTTCAGTAATCACAATGAACATAAAGAACGGAACTGAACTCGACTTAGTCGGACTGGAAAAACAAAAACAAGATCCACACGTGTTTCTGTGTTACTTACATGAAACACAGTAAAAATAAGCAAAAATCTAAATATTTGTACTGGTATTAGACAAAATTAAGATGAGAAACTCTGGGACAGATAGAGACATACTACAAAATTCTCTGAGAAGGGCCAATCATGAATCTGAATGCACCTAGAAACAGTACAAGAAGAACTATGTATTTTGGCTCCCTTGATTGACTTTTCAAAGAATCAGAAAGATTTTGGTGACTTTTTAAATTCTACACGCTGCAGATGCTACAAAATTTCTGGCGAGGCTAGTAAGAGTGCTTTTGTCCCGTGTATCAGGATATATTTCTGCTGCAACAAGAATAAAGTTACTTACAAAAGGTTATTGTTAACTCACTGAACTAGAAATCCGGAGGTAAAAATTTCCAGGATTGGTTAACCCAGCAGCTCAACAAAGTCAGGGTTCTGGGTCATTTTCATTCTGATTACCTTGGCTTTCTCCTCCTGGTCCCAAGGACAGCCAAGGCTTCAAGAATTACTTCCTTACTCACTGATGTCCACAAGCAGGAAAGAAAGCAGGAAGGGCCCGCCTCTCAGAAACCTATTAGCAGACTTCCCAGTAGGCCCATTGGCTCGCCAGGAGCCCCGAGGCTATCCCTACACCCATCCACCTGCAAAGGGCAAAGGGGTCATGAATGCCAGTTATGGTTCAAATCCTGGGGCAGGGGAGGGACCCACTAATACACCAACAAAATCCATTCTTCGGGCAAGGAAGCAGTGTAGCAACTTTTGCCAAGGCCTCTGAAAGGGTCTGCTAGCTCCTGTGAGAGGACTTATTGAAAGTTTGTCCTTTGCTGTTAGATTTTGTATTTGGGATTTTTCTTGTTTCTTGAGATAGGCCTGGATTGCAATGTATTTTCCTCTCAGGACTGCCTTCGCTGCATCCCAAAGCGTTTGGATTGTTGTATTTTCATTTTCATTTGTTTCCATATATTTTCTAATTTCTTCTCTAATTGCCTGGTTGACCCACTCATTCTTTAGTAGGGTGTTCTTTAACCTCCATGCTTTTGGAGGTTTTCCAGACTTTTTCCTGTGGTTGATTTCAAGCTTCATAGCATTGTGGTCTGAAAGTATGCATGGTATGATTTCAATTTTTGTATACTTATGAAGGCCTGTTTTGTGACCCAGTATGTGATCTATCTTGGAGAATGTTCCATGTGCACTCGAGAAGAAAGTATATTCTGTTGCTTTGGGATGCAGAGTTCTAAATAGATCTGTCAAGTCAAGTCCATCTGATCCAACGTATCATTCAGGGCCCTTGTTTCTTTATTGACCGTGTGTCTAGATGATCTATCCATTTCTGTAAGTGGAGTGTTAAAGTCCCCTGCGATTACCACATTCTTATCAATAAGGTTGCTTATGTTTGTGAGTAATTGTTTTATATATTTGGGGGCTCCCAAATATTCGGCGCATAGACATTTATAATTGTTAGCTCTTCCTGATGGATAGACCCTGTAATTGTTATATAATGCCCTTCTTCATCTCTTGTTACAGCCTTTAATTTAAAGTCTAGTTTGTCTGTTATAAGTATGGCTACTCCAGCTTTCTTTTGACTTCCGGTAGCATGATAAATAGTTCTCCATCCCCTTACTCTCAATCTAAAGGTGTCCTCAGGTCTAAAATGAGTCTCTTATAGACAGCAAATAGATGGGTCTTGTTTTTTCATCCATTCTGATACCCTATGTCTTTTGGTTGGTGCATTTAGTCCATTTACATTCAGTGTTATTATAGAAAGATATGGGTTTAGAGTCATTGTGATGTCCGTAAGTTTCATGCTTGTAGCGATGTCTCTGGTACTTTGTCTCACAGGATCCCCCTTAGGATCTCTTGTAGGGCTGGTTTAGTGGTGACGAATTCCTTCAGTTTTTGTTTGTTTGGGAAGACCTTTATCTCTCCTTCTATTCTAAATGACAGACTTGCTGGATAAAGGATTCTCGGCTGCATATTTTTTCTGTTCATCACATTGAAGATCTCCTGCCATTCCTTTCTGGCCTGCCAAGTTTCAGTAGAGAGATCAGTCAGGAGTCTTATAGGTCTCCCTTTATATGTTAGGGCATGTGTATCCCTTGCTGCTTTCAGAATTTTCTCTTTATCCTTGTATTTTGCCAGTTTGACCATGATATGTCGTGCAGAAGATCGATTCAGGTTACGTCTGAAGGGAGTTCTCTGTGCCTCTTGGATTTCAATCCCTTTTTCCTTCTCCAGATCAGGGAAGTTCTCAGCTATGATTTCTTCAAGTACACCTTCAGCACCTTTCCCTCTCTCTTCCTCCTCTGGGATACCAATTATGCGTAGATTATTTCTCTTTAGTGCATCACTTAGTTCTCTAATTTTCCCTTCATACTCCTGGATTTTTTTATCTTTTTCTCAGCTTCTTCTTTTTCCATAATTTTATCTTCTAGTTCACCTATTCTCTCCTCTGCCTCTTCAATCTGAGCCGTGGTTGTTTCCATTTTATTTTGCAGCTCGTTTATCACATTTTTTAGGTCCTCCTGACTATTCCTTAGTCCCTTGATCTCTGTAGCAATAGATTCTCTGCTGTCCTCTATACTGTTTTCAAGTCCAGCGATTAATTTTATAGCTATTATTCTAAATTCACTTTCTGTTATATTGTTTAAATCCTTTTTGATCAGTTTGTTAGCTGTTGTGGAGGTTCCTCAAAAAATTAAAAATAGACCTACCCTATGACCCAGCAATAGCACTGCTAGGAATTTGCCCAAGGGATACAGGAGTACTGAGGCAGAGGGGCACTTGTACCCCAATGTTTACAGCAGCACTCTCAACAATAGCCAAATTATGGAAAGAGCCTAAATGTCCATCAACTGATGAATGGATAAAGAAATTGTGGTTTATATACACAATGGAGTACTATGTGGCAATGAGAAAGAATGAAATATGGCCCTTTGTAGCAACGTGGATGGAACTGGAGAGTGTTATGCTAAGTGAAATAAGCCATACAGAAAAAGACAGATACCATATGTTTTCACTCTTATGTGGATCCTGAGAAACTTAACAGAAACCCATGGGGGAGGGAAGAAAAAAAAAAGAGGTTAGAGTGGGAGAGAGCCAAAGCATCAGAGACTCTTAAAAACTGGGAATAAATTGAGGGTTGATGGGGGGTGGGAGGGTGGGGAGGGTGTGTGATGGGTATTGAAGAGGGCACCTTTTGGGATGAGCACTGGGTGTTGTATGGAAACCAATTTGACAATAAATTTCATATATTGGAAAAAAAAAAAAAGAAAGTTTGTCCTTTGCTTGTTTCTTGCTGCCGTAAGACAGCGGGTGGTGCATCCTGTTCATTTTCCCATTCTCCTTAACATTCTACATCTAGGCATAAAGCTAAATATCGGATATATCGCTTGAATAACTTAAAAGTTATGTTAGGGATGATTCTTCAGAATTCTTAGGAAGTGGATCAAGCAAGCAAATGGTACTTGGGATACTGCCCCTGTATGAGTTTGTTTAAAGTAATTCATAAAAAGGATACACTGGCATTATTTATAAGTTGTGCCATAAAGTAACTCGTTTTTAAGTTTCTATTTATTTGAGACAGAGAGAGAGAGAGAGAGAGAGTGCATGGGGGAAGGGCAGAGAGAGAGAGAGAGAGAGAGAGAGAGAGAGAGAATCCCAAGCAGGCTCCGCGCTGGCAGCACGGCATGGAATCCATCTCACAAACCGTGAGATCATGACCTGAGCCAAAACCGAGTCAATCACGTTACTGACTGAGCCACCCACGTGCCCCTAAAGTAACTCTTAAACACTCAGAACTACTGAGAGATTCTGCCTCAGAAATTATGCGACTCACTCGATGTCTAGTTAGAAAATAAAAATTGTACCTCAGGGTGCCCGTGTCAATCCAGAATACAACTCACTTTTCAACTCACTCAAATCTCTACCTTCAAAGGATCCTTGGTCAAAAATCTGTCCTTGGCCCCTTGTTGTCTCAAACACAGAGTCCAAACCTCTGAGCAGGGCACATTTGACTGGATATTGTCTTGTCCTCTCGTCTGTGGCTTACTGGACAGTAACGCCTAATGACTATATGAAATACATAATGCCACTTATTAAATATGCACATGTTTATTTCTGTCTAATGCCCTACAGTAAGCTTTATGAGATTAGGACTTGGTTTGGTTACTCCTGAATCTCCAGTGCTCAGAATACTGGTGCCATGTACATCAGTCAGTCAGTAGCTAAGAATGGACGAATGGATGATAGGCCGCAGCCATCTTAGAAACCTTGCAATCGCCGGCTTCCCAGACTCAATATAGTAAATAACAACACCAACTACCCAGGTTCTCAGGCCAAAGAAAACAGGATTCCTCCTTTATTCCACTCGGTGCCTTTCTGCCTGTACCCTTTCCATCAGGAAGCCCTCTTGTCTCTATCTGCAAAATGCATCCCTAATCTCTTGTTTTGTTCCCATTTTCATTTCCATTTCACCCTGGTGCAAGCCAACGTGGTCCTTCTTTGAGATGCCCTTCTTGCTCTACCAGCTCTTGTTCTTGTCTGTCCCCTGTCCCCCATTCTCAAGGGGTAGCTAAACTTCTAAAAATGTAAATTGAACACACATTACTGGCTTTTTAAAATTACATTAGAAAGTGAGTGCACACTCTCACTGCCTTGTTCATCAAAACTTAACCCACTAGAGGTAATTATTTAGGGCACCCTCTTCCTTACACGTCCCATTTCTACATATGTGCATGCTTATAAACACACACATCATGCACATATACTTTTTTTTTTAACTTTTTTAATGTTTTTTCATTTTTTGAGAGAGAGAGAGACAGAGCACAAGTGGGGGAGTGGAAGAGAGAGAGAGAGACACAGAATCCAAAGCAGTCTCCAATCTCTGAGCCGTCAGCACAGAGCCCAACACTGGGCTCGAACCCACGAACTGTGAGATCATGACCTGAGCCAAAGTCAGACACTTAACCGACTGAGCCACCCCGGCGCCCCCACACATATACTTTTTAAAAATACTACACCCTTCATACATGGACACACTATGGACATCTTCCCACTGCCCTGATACAGTGAATGAATAAAATGGTTTCATGCATTACTTTTGCTTACATGAAGCACAGTATGTGCAAAGAGCAGTGGGAATTTCAACAGATACATGAACATTTGTGGAAACACAACCTGATTCTGCTGGTGGGATTATTTGTAGAAAACATGAACTGGTAGGCAGGTGTTCACTGTATGTGTCATTCCCCACACTGTAGAAATTATCATATTCTCTAGAGATTTTGTAGCCCACAATTCACTACATAATTGAAATCTATGATTTTACCCCTTATTCCGGTACCTATAATGCTCCTCCTGATAAATATTGTGTGGGAGATACAGGCTTTTGCAGTCAGCATTTTCTCATGATAAATTTCCTAGTTATTTTGTATACATACAGCGCCAAAACACAGTCCTGAAAAGCTGCAATAGCACAGGTGTATGATGTTATCCACACTAAGTCACTTTGGCTGAATATGGAACAAAACGGTAAGTAAAACATATGGACCTGCAGATTATTTAGCAAAGATTAAATTCTTGTGAATTGAATCCAAGCTACTTTGAGTCAAAAGCCTAGGGGAAAGCAGCTCTATGGTATTTTGATTTAGATCCTAAATGTTTTCCTTTATCAGAGAATACAGATTGGAGAAAAAGATAGGGTCCTTTGTGTTTTCTCAAAACATAACCACTTGCATGAGGGGCCACAAATAGTTTTCTAGTCTGTAGAAATCCCTACAAATGCAGATAGCATGCTTAAACTAGTGAGTAATAATAAACAAAAATAATAACAATATATTGTGAGCTTACTATGTGTCAGGCACTGGATTAGCACTTTACATAAATTACATGATTTGATCTGAACAACCCAAGAACAAATTACAATTGTTAAACTCTTTGTTCACAGATTATAAAACACAGTGAGGATTAGAGGTCGAGCCTAACCAGGAATAGCCACATTCTCAACCACTTCCCTATAAAATACCACATAAAATACAAAGTTATGGTTCTAAGCCCTAAAGATAATGCTACCATTTATTTATGAAGGAACATACCCCATTAGATGTTTATATTTGTTGAATGTCAGAGTGCAGTAGACAGGCCCATGAATTGCCTTCTTTATTCTACTCTGCAGACACAAAAATAGTAGCATTTATTTATAAGAATAACATCACAATAGTCAAAGCTTAGATTGAGTTAAAAATTTGAGACCATGCTGAAGACAACAAAAAGGTTCTTTTAGCTAAGCTTGGAACACGATTATAGACAAGTTGAGAATAATCTGACTGCTTGGAGAAGCTGTAATATTAACAGACAACCGAGTCGGTGGATATCTCCCACTGGGCCCAGATCTCCAGCCCAGGGATGTACAGCACATGAGAATCAACAACAAACTGGTTCATACATGCTTAGCTGCATTCTGAACAATGAACCAGACTAAAACAACAAGCACAATGTTCGTGCACCAAACAGGAAGAAGAGTTATGGTGACATCTTGATCGTAAGAAGGAAAACAAAGAAGCCATTCTCAGAAAAACTAAAAATAGAATTATTATCTGATCCAATAATTCCACTACTGGGTATTTACCCAAAGAAAACAAAAGCACTAATTTGAAAGATACATGTGCCCCTATGTTTATTGCAGCATTATTTACAATAACGATGGAATAGAAGCAATCCAAGTGACCAATGTAGATGAACGGACAAAGAAGATACGGGACATTGGAATGGAATATTACTCGACCATAAAAAGGAATGAAATCTTGCCATTTGCAACAACATGGATGGATCTAGAGGGCATATTATGCTAAGTAAAACTAGTCAGAGAAAGACAATTACCATGATTTCACTCATACGTGGAATTTAAGAAACAAAACAAACGAACTAACAAGAAAAAAAAAGAGACAAACAAAACCCAAGACTTTTAAATACAGAGAACAAACTGGTGCTTGCCAGAGGGGAGGTGGGTGATGAGCTCTGAGTAATGTATACAACTGTTGAATCATTATCTTGTGCACCGGAAACTAATACAACACTATATGTGAATTATACTTCAATAAGGATGATAGATAAACAAATAATCAAGAAAGCATTCTAATACAATTTGAAGGTAATACAAACAATTCCTGGAAGACAACAGATTCTGGATTCAAAATATGAAAAAAAAATCATCATTGAGAGGATTACACGTGTGAATATATACACTCCTTCATTAACACATTATCAACAATAAAAAAAAAAAGACAAAACTGAACTTGACCACAGTGTATGGACCAGAGCTAAGTATGAGCAAAGAGGACTAAAAATGCTGAAGTCTTGCAGGTAATATGTGTATTATGCTAAGATCAATATATAAAATACTGGCACCTGGGTGTCATATCTGTTTATATTCATTCAACAATTGGCTTGAGTGTGTGTAAGACACAGAAATATATAAGATAGACACATTCCCTGACCTTATAAAGCTTGAAGTCTAGTTAGAGAGACAGATATTAAAGAAATAGGGTGCCTGGGTGGCCCAGTCGGTTGAGTGTCTGACACTTGGTTTCAGCTCAGGTCATGATCTCACGGTTTGTGGGTTCAAGCCCCACATCAGGCTCCGTGGTGACAGTACAAAGCCTGCTTCGGATTCTCTCTCTGCCCCTTGCCTTCTCTCTCTCTATCTCTCTAAAAATAAATAAATAAACAACAACAAAAAAGAAAGAAATCATGACATTTTAGTTACATATTTATAATCAAAAGTGTAAAGGAAAAATTACAGGATGCCAAAGACAAAGACATCACAAGAAAAGAAAACTACAGATCAATATTCCTCATGAGCAGAGACACAAAACTCTTAACAAAATATCAATGAACCAAATCCAGCAACATGTAAAAAGAACTGTACACCATGACCAAGTGGGTTTTATCTCCATAATATAAGGTTGGCTTAAAAATCCAAAAAGCAACAGATGTAATACACCATAATAGTAAAATAAATGACAAAAAACAACATAATCGCCTCAGTAGATATAGATAAAGCATTTGGTAAACCCAACATTTATTCGTGATAAACCAACAACACGAATAGAAGGGAACTTCCTTAATCTGTTAAAGAGAATCTACAAAGCACCCATATCTAACATCACTCCTATCAGCAAAAGAGCTAATGTTTTCTTCCTGATATCAGGGGCCTGCTTTTACCACTTCTATTCCACACTGTATTAGAGATTCAGCCAGTGTGGGAAGGGAAAGGGAGGGGAGGGGAGGGGAGGGGAGGGGAGGGGAGGGGAGGGGAGGGAAGGAAGGAAGGAAGGAAGGAAGGAAGGAAGGAAGGAAGGAAGGAAGGAGGAAAAGAAATTAAAGGCATCTTATTAAAGAAGTAATACTGCCTTTATTCACAAACGACATACTACTATAAGTGGAAAATCCCAAAATTCTGAGAATTAATAAACTATTTTAACAAGGTTGGAGAATGCAGGATTACAAGATCAATTTATAAAAATCAACTGAAATATATTATATAGAAATATATAGAAACAACATTTATGTTTAGTAGCAAATCTGTATTTATTTCATATATTTATAAATATAAAGAATTAGTATTTCTATTTATTAGCAAAGAAAACTCTGAAAACAAAATAAAATTCAATTCATAACAGTAACAAAAAGAATAAAATATTTAGGAATAAAATATTTAGATTTAGCAAACAATATGCAAATCTTTTACACTTGAAACTACAAAAGACTGCAGAGAAAAACCGAAGGAGATTTAAATGAAGAAAGAAAAATTTCATGCTCATAGACTGGAAGACTCAATATTAAAAAGATAACAGTTTTGAATAATTGAAATCAAATTGAAATCAATCCTTACCAAAACACCCAGAAGCAATTTGGCAGTTTTTTGTTTTTTTGTTTTTTGGTTTTTGGGTTTTTTTTTAGCAATTGTTAAGCTGATTCTAAGAGTTATGTGAAAAACAAAGGACCAAGAATGGTCAAAACAATTTGGAGGAAAAAAAAGAAAGGAACAAATTTGGAAATTTGGAAGTCATATATTAGCTGGAAAAAAAAAAGAAGAACAAATTTGGAAGTCATATACTAGCTGGAAAAAAAAAGAACAAATTTGGAAGTCATATACTAGCAAATATCAACACTTACTATAAATACACAATAATCAAGATGGTGTTGATGCAAGGATAGGCATACATCAGTGGAATAGACTTGAGAGTCCACAAATAGATCCTTATATTTATGATCACTTGGTGCTCGACAAAGCTGCCAAGACACTTCTGAAGGGAAAGGATATTCTTGTCAACAACTGGTGCTGCAGCTATTGGATGTCCAAACACACAAGGATGGACTTGAGCCCTCATATCACTCTATGCATAAAAACTAACCCAAACCAGATTATAAACCTAAATTGAACAGACAAAATTAAAGAACTTCTGGGAGGAGGGACTGTAACAGAAAATCTTCAAGACCTTGGGATGGACAAAGAGTTCTTAGGACCCCAAAGCATGATCCATAAAAGAAATAACAGATAAACCAGACTGCATCAAAATAAAAAAAAATTTGTACTCCAAAAGACAGAAAAAACAAGGTGAACACACTTTAGGAGAAAACATTTGTACATCATATATCTCATAAATGGCTTGTATCTATAATATATAGAGCATTCATAATGCGTTAAGACAATTCATTAAAAAAAGCAAAATATTTCAGAGGTCATTTCACTAAAGAAGATATACAAATGGCTAATTTGTACATGGAAAGATGCTCACAGTCATCGGTCATCAGGGAAATGTAAATTAAATCCATACTGGACTATCACTACACACTCACTATTAAAAAAGACAATATCAGGTGTTGGTGAGGATATGGAGAAACTGGAATCCTCATATGCGGCTGTTTACAATGTAAAATGGTATGGCCACTTTGGAAAACAATTCATCAGTTTCTTAAAAAGTGATGTAACTGACCCTATACTGTGCAATTTCACTTCTAGCAATATACGAAAACATGCATGTCTGTGGAGATATGTGCATGAATGTTCACAGCAGTGTTATTCATCTTAGTAAAAAATAGAAAACAAGGGATGTCTGGGTGGTTCAATCAGTTAAGCATCTGACTCTTGATTTCAGCTTAGGTTGTGATCTCTGCGCTGGCAGCATGGAGCCCACTTGAGATTCTTTCCCTCCCTCTCTGCCCCTCCCCTGCTCGTGCATTCTTTCTCTCAAAATAAATAAATAAACTTTTAAAAAGAAAATAGAAAACAAGCCAAATATCTATCAACTGATGAATGGATAAACAAAATGTGGGCATCCATGCAAAGGAATACTATCCATCGAAGAAAAAGGACAAATAGGCTCCAGCATGGGTGAATGTCAAAAACCTTATCTTCAGTAAATAAATCCAGATGTTAAATCATTTTAAATTTTTTTTAAAGTTTATTTATTTTTTGAAAGAGACAGAGACAGCACAAGTAGGGGTGGGGCAGAGAGAGAGGGAGAGAGAGACTGAGACAGATACCTCCCAAGCAGCCTCCACACCATCAGTGCCCAAACCATGTAACAGAAACCATGAGTCAGATGCTTTACCAACTGAGCCACCCAGGCACCCCTATGTGATTCTATTTATATGAAGTGTCCCCAGAAGTCAAATTTAGACAAAAAGCATTTTTGTGATGCCTAAAGGTCTAGGTAGGATCAGGGACTACCCGCAAGTAGACATGAGTGTTTTTTCTGAGATGATGAGAATGTTCTTTCTTTATTTTTCTCTTTCTTTTTCTTTTTCTTTCCTTTCCTTCTTTTCTTCTTTCTTTCTTTCTTTCTTTCTTTCTTTCTTTCTTTCTTTCTTTCTTTCTTTCTTCCTTCCTTCCTTCCTTCCTTCCTTCCTTCCTTCCTTCCTTCCTTCCTTCCTTTTAGAGAAGGGGGATGGGCAGAAGGAGAGAGGGAAAGAGAATCTTAATCAGGCTTCATGCTCAGCTTGGAGTCCAACGTGGGGCTCAATCACATGACCTCAGGACCATGACCTGAGCAGAAATCAAGAGTTGGTTGCCCAACCGACTGAGCTACCCAGGTGTCCCTGAAAATGTTCTAAACGGTGTAGTGATGGTCATACAACTATAAATTTACTAAAAACTATTGGATTCTCTAGCTACAATGTATATACAGTACCATGGTATGCAAATTATACCTCAGTAAAGCTGCTTAAAAAAATAACAAGGCTGAGTGTGCCATGAAAGAATGGAGCAAGGTGACCAAATTAGACTGTGAAGGTCAGAGAAATTTTTTTAAAGGAAAAGACATTTAAGTTTTGATCTGAAAGAGGACCAGGATTGTGTTGTGTAACATGACATTGGGGTGAAAGGAGAACAGAAACCAGGGGAAAAGCATGAATTGCATCCCAGGAAGAAAGAACCACATGTACAAAGATCTTGGGTATGAGGAGGAGGCCAGGCAGAACACAAAGGATGTTCGTGCAGACAGAGTATAACACAAGGGGAAGACAGCTATCAAGCTATCAGGGATCTTGGTGCAAATACTTAGGGTTATCTTTGTGGCTCAAAAGCTGCCACTGACAGAAATGTAAACAAATGACATTGGCTGTGTTCCAATAAACTTTATTTACAAAATAAGTAGCAGGCAAGATTTGGCCCTCTGGCTATCATTTGGCAATCCCTTGCTACCGATGGATAATGGATTAGAGAAAAAGGCAAATCTGGAATTAAGGCAACCAGGTTAGAAGGCAAGTGAAATAATAGAAGTGGGATCATGCAATGTTTGTCTTTCTGGCTTATTTCACTTATCATAATACCTTCCACTTTTGTCCATGATGTTGCATGTCCTTCCTTTCTTTCTTTCTTTTCTTTCTTTCTTTCTTTCTTTCTTTCTTTCTTTCTTTCTTTCTTTCTTTCTTCCTTTTTTTTGGCTGAATAATATTCCATTGTATATTCACAGAAACATAGAGTAGAATGGGAGTTACCAGAGGCTGGGAGTGGAGGAAAAGGAGAGACTTCCTTTGCACAATGCTTTGAAACAGTCTTTGGGGAAAGATCCCCGCAGAGGACCGATAGAATGAAGATAGAATGAAGAAAGGAATGCTCATGTGTCCCTTGTGTGCCTGAGGTGCCCTCGGCCCTCTTTGACCCCTTTAGACTCTAATAAATTTACACAGGTAGCTGGGGCCCGATTATGGGGCTAGGGTCTCATTCTACTGGCAGTGGGAAGGTGTTAAAAAGCTTCCTTCAAGGGGAAAAAGCAGATGAAAGCCATTTTAGAGGGTGGTAGCAATGGTCAAGACATCAAGATTTAAGGTACTAGAATTGGGTAGGCAGTTAGTCGATAAATACTGAGTGCCTGCATTATACCTAGCACTGTGGTAAGTGGTAGAACGCTAAAGAAGAAGATGCATATAAGAAGTATTTTGAAGGAAAAATCTGAAGCAACTTGCTGATTGCTTAAAGGGAATTTTAGAAGAGGATAATTTTAAATTAAATTGAAGTTGTGAATTTCAGTGACTAGGAGAATTAGTACGCATGAGGGAAACCAGAAAATGTTAAAAACTCAGCTAGTGTAAAGGCCAAGGTGCAAAGACCTACATTCGGATAGGCTCGTGGTGACTTTGGGCTCCTGGGAGGTTGGGTGGGAACCATCAGCACCAAAATGTAAGTTGATTCCATGGGAGTTGGTGGGTTTTCAAAGGGAGCATAAAGAGAAAAGAAAACAAAACTAGATTTCCTCTTTGCAACTAACTCATCTTGCTATGAACCATGGGGCAAGAGTAAGAAGAGGAAAGTGAAAAAGAGCATAATGAAGCAATTTACTGGGTAAAGTAGGATCAGATAGCTATGGAAAGCTATGACATTTGTTTCTCTTGCAAATGTTTTCTTTTCTTTTCGACAGTCTCCCTTAGCTTGGGCCACTATCATCTCCCATTGGATTACTGCATAGCCTTTTAACCGACCTCCATGTTCCCAGCCCATCTGGCTCAATCCAGCCTCCAGAATGGCTTCCCTCTGACTCCACTGGATAACACCTTTCCTTGACCCAAAGGTACTTCATGAGTGGATTCCTTGTCTGTTTTTCCTCACCTCTTCCCTACCTTCAACACCCAACTACTTGAACCTGCCCCTTGGAGGCTTTCAACTGTACTCAACTTCTTTTACCCAGTTTGTGTGTATTACAGGGGATGAGTTATTAATAATAAAGTTCTGAAGTTTGTGAGCCTTTGCCTTTTTCATTCATTAGAATGGATTCAAAATTCTCCCTAACATGTCACTTGCTCCCATTTGCATTCCAGTACCGCCATGCTTTCTTGACTAAAATGCAAAGGAGTAGAAGAAGTTCATGAAACTTGCCATGCATGTGAAAGTTACCCGTTATGGGATTAAGATAAGAAAAAGAACTATTCTAGATGATATCATGAAATCTCAGTGCTCCACCCACTGCAACTGTTACACTTAATTATAATTATTTATCTCTGGCTCCCACCAGCAGTTGGTCAAGACGATATGCTTATCACTTTTACCTCTGCACCTGGTACCTGAAAATGCCTACTAAATAGAGATGGGATTTATTTTCCTATTTATCAAGTGAAGTCAGAGATTTCGGGGCTTCTCATGAAGATTGCCAGCGATGCCTTCTGGAAGTGGAAAACACATTTCATAAACGTGTGAATGGCTTTGGCTGGGGATGGAGGAAGGAATGTGTGTGTAGGAAAGGAGACAACAGATGTAGGCTAGCATTTCAATAATTCTGGTAATAAAAAGAAGGAAAGATATAGGGCAGTGAATAGAAAATGGGTTCAAATGAACACTCTTCAGCTTCCTCACTTCCCATTCTCACCAGCCTGGCTCTTCTCTAACCATTTCACAAAAAGTTTTCTGGCTAACATCAGTAATAACTTCTATTGCCAAATTCATGGCTCATTTATATTTTTTTAAATGTTTATTTGTTTATTTTTGAGAGAGAGAGAGAGAGAGGGAGCAGGGGAGGGGCAGAGAGAGAGCAAGAGACACAATCCCAAACAGGCTCTGCACTGTGAGCACAGAGCCCGATGTAGGGCTCGAACTCACAAACCGGGAGATCATGACCTGAACCAAAATTGGATGCTTAATCAACTGAGTATTGCTCATTTAGACGTTTATCTTCCTTGATTGTTCAGCAGTGTTAAACTCAGTAGACCAGTGCTTTTCTTGGGAATACTCCCTTTTCTTCATCCTGTGAGGTAGGGTTTCTTCTTACCTTTTTGGCCACTCCTTCACCTGCAGTCATTCTACATGTTGCAGTTCAGGGATGTGAACGGAGTGGTCTTGTCCTCCTCGCTACATGCTTACCCGGGCAATCTCATTCATTCCAATGACTTTGAATACCAACTATACATCGATGACTCCTTTCTCTTTAAAAAAGTTTATAGTTCACTAGACATAATCAACTGCATATCCAGACATCTTCACATTGCTATCTCACAAGCCCCTGAACCCATGTTCAAAATTAAATTTTCTTCCCAAATCCCGGTAAAATGACACCATCGTCTACCTACTTGCTCAAGACAGACAACTGAGAATCATAATTCTCTCCTCCCACTTCTTCACCTTGCCTCCACATTTTTAACCAGATCCTGTCAATACAACTTGCAAAATATACCATCATCCACCTGTTTCTCTCAGTCTCCTCTGTCACCAGGTGGTTTAATCCACCACCATCTCTCACCTGGGGTTATCGCAAGCAGCACCTAATGGGCTCACAGCTTCCATTGCCTTCTAATCCATCAGTTTGGCCCATGTTTCTATTCTCTCAAAACCCTTCAAAACCTTAGGTTAACAAGAAACTCCCTGACATGGCCCAGAAGGGCCCTGCAAGATCTGACCTTTACATATTAATGGTGATTATTTCTGGTCACTCCTGTCCACACATGGTCATGATGTTCAGCCTATCTGTTGCTCTATTTCTGACATGGATGGAAGGCCTTGTGGATGTGATTTCTTTAGCCTAGAAGAGTTTCCCTGATCCTGCCCATGTGTTTGCCAACTCCTGCTCAGTATGCGTGCCTCAGTAAATGTCCCTTTGTGTAAAGGTGGGGAAATCCCCACCACTTTCCAAGCAGAGTTAAGTAATTTAACCTGTTAAGCTCTCATTTGGTGTCCCATGTTTGCTTTCTTGACACTTAGCATAGTCTCTATATGCACATTTACTTGTTTGGCATCTTTCTTCCCTACTGGACTGAATGCCCCATGAATGCAGGAACCATATTTCATCTTATAATCATGAGCACTTAGTCCAGGACTGGCATATACAGGCCTGTTAAATGAATGAACAAATAAATGAATACCAGTTGAGTATTTGAGAATAAAAGAGAAAAGGCCTCAGAGCTTAAAGACCTCAACAATGAAGCCAACAGCCAAATTCAATCACTAAGCGATACTAAATTCATGGATTGGGGAGTAATAACCATGGCTCACATTTACTGAGCACTTCCCATCCTTCGAGAACAGGTTTAAAGCACTTCATGTGCAAAGTCACTTAACACACATAAAGCCTATGAGCTTACAAATGAGAAAATTGGGAAATAAAAATTTTAATCAACTTACCCAGAAGACACAGAGTTGAGAAGAGGAGAAACTGGGACTCAGATCGAGGCAGTCTGGCTCCAGAGCCTTCATGCTTAAGCACTGTTTAATTCAGAACTTCCCAGTTGGTGAGCCATGAATGAGTTGCAGATGTGCTACCAGAAATCAATTGGTTCGGCCTTGGGGAAGCCAGCCGGGTGGCCTCAGGCTGTGAGCAGCCTTGTCTAGGGCTCTTCAGCGGGTAGCAGAGCAGGTCCGAGGGCAGACCTTAGTCCCACAGCAGGAGTGGAGAGCCCTGACCCGCGCCCACTAGACATGCTGACACCCTAACCCTGGGTGTCCGCCTCAGCAGCAGCTGCAGCGGGCGCTACAGTGCATTGTGGACAAGGCGCTCCTGGAGCTGCAGGTGCACTGGGGGCATGGGGAGCAACCCCAGATGCTGATGGTTGAGGAGCAGGGTGACAGAGGAGGTGGGGCAGGAAACGCTGTCTTCATAAACGAATACATCTGTCCAGTTTGGCTGACGTGACCATCCCTTTTAGTCGGCTCAGCTGGCTGCTTGGCAGCCACCCTGACCCTGCTCGTGCCTTCTGCTGATGTGAGTTCCATCAGTACCTTCAGACGCTCTCCTGATCATGGTTTGACTGCGTTGGAAATCCATTCTCATTTCCACCTTTGTCAATGAGAAGAAAGAAGGGCTTTTAGATAGTTCAATGTAATTTTAACTTTTGTCTGATTTTGGATGGTTGTAAAATAAAATGTTTTATTTTTTATTTTTATTCAGTTTATTTTAATTCCAGGATCGTTAACATCCGGTGTCATATTCGTTTTCAGGTGTGCAACGGGGGGATTTAGCAATTCTATACATTACTCAATGTTCTTCATACAAGTGCACTCTTAATCCCCATCACCAATTTCACCCATCTCCCCACCCACCTCTCTGGTGACCATCAGTTTGTTCTCTGTAGTTAAGAGTCTGTTTCTTTGTCTCTCTCTCTCTCTCTTTCTTTTTTTCCCTTTGCTCATTTGTTTCGTTTCTTAAATTCCACATATAAGTGAAATCATATAACATTTGTCTTTCTCTAACTGACTTATTTATAAGCTTTGCATGATACTCTCTAGCTCCATCCATGTTATTGTAAATGGCAAGATTTCATTCTTTTTTATGGCTGGATAATATTCCATACATATGTATGGAATCCATTCATCCATATATATGTATTTTTCCATTCATCTATTGAGGGACACCTGGGCTGCTTCCATAACTTGGCTATTGTAAATAATTTTGCTATAAACAAAGGAGTGCATGTATCCATGAATTAGTGTTTTTGTATTCTTAGGATGAATACCCAGTAGTGCAGTTGCTAGATCATAAGGTAGTTCTATTTTTAACTCTTTGAAGAACCTCCATACTGTTTTCCACAGTGGCTGCACCAGTTTGCATTCCCACCAATAGTGCAAGGGGCTCCTTTTTCTCCGCATCCTCGCCGACCCATGTTTTTTCTTGTGTTGTTGATTTTAGCCATTCTGACAGGTGTGAGATCATATCTCAGTTTAGTTTTGATTTGCATCTCCCTGATGATGAGTGATGTTGAGCATCTTTTCATGTTGTTTATTGCCCATCTGGATGTCTTCTTTGGAGAAATGTCTGTTCATGTCTTCTGCCCATTTTTAAGTTGGATTATTTGTTTTGGGGGTGTTCATTTATGTACGTTCTTTATATATTTTGGTTACTAACCTTTTATTAAGTATGTCATTTGCAAATATGTTCCCCCTTTCTGTAGGTTATCTTTTAGTTTTGTGATTGTTTTCTTTGCCATGCAGAAGCTTCTTATGTTGATGTGTGATGTAGTCCCAATGGTTCACTTTTGTTTTTACTTCCCTTGCCTAGGGAGACATATCTAGAAAAATGTTGCTAACGCCAATGTCAGAGAAGTTGCTGTCTGTGCTCTCTTTTAGGATTTTTATGGTTTCAGGTTTTACATTTATATCTTTAATCCATTTTGAGTTTATTTTTGTGTATGGTGTAGGAAGGTGGTCCAGTTTCATTCTTTTGCACGTAGCTATTCAGTCTTCCCAACACCATTTGTTGAAGAAGAATACCCATCGCATATTCTTTCCTGCTTTGAGGAAGATTAATTGGCCATACAATTGTGGGTTTATTTTTTGGTTTTCAATTCTGTTCCATTGATCTATGTGTCTCTTTTTATGCCAGTACCATACTGTTTTGATTAGGACAACTTTGTAATATGACTTCAAGTCTGGAATTGTAACACCTGCGGTTTTGTTTTTCATTTTCAAGATTGTTTTTGGCTATTGGGAGTCTTGTGATTCCATACAAATTTTAGGATTATTTGTTCTAGTTCTGTGACAAATGCTGTTGGTATTTTGATACAGATTGCACTGAATCTGTAGATTGCTTTGGGTAGTAGGGACAGTTTAACACTGTTCATTCTTCCAATCCATGAGCATGGAATGTCTTTCCATTTCTTTTTGTCCTCTTCAAATTCTTTCATCACTGTTTTATAATTTTCATAGCACGGGGCCTTCACCTCTTTGGCTAAGTTTATTCCTAGATATTTTACTGGTTTGGGTGCAGTTGTAAATAGTAGTGGACATCCATTCTCATTTCCACCTTTGTCGATGAAAAACAAGAACTTTTAGATATTTTAATATAATTTTAACTTTTGTACATTTTGAAGGGTTGTAAAATAAAACATTTAAAATGTTTTATTACCTGTGTGGACTAAGTTTCTTGTTGATGGTGACTATCTCTTGTTGAAGAGATGAACGTTACAAAATCTTGAGGGGAGCTCCTGATAGACATCTGAAGCATAAAACCTGTTACAAAAAGGTTATGTTGATTGGAAGAAGCTCAAGTTCTTCACCAAAAATGTTGAAAAGATATTACTGAGATCTTTTTTTTTATATAAATACTTATTCATTTTTGAGACAGTGTGAGTAGGGGAAGGGCAAACAGAGAGGGGGACAGAGGATCCATAGCGGGCTCTGCCCTGACCGCAGTGAGCCCAATGCGGGGCCGGAACTCATGGACCCTGAGATCATGACCTGAGCCAAAACCAAGATGCTCAACTGACTGAGCCACCCAGGCACCCCTACTTAGAACTTTTATATAAAGTTTATTAATAATTTCTTTAATACTTTAAATTTTATTTTTGTCATAATTATGTAATATAAAGAAAATGTAACTAAGTTTTCATCAAGCATCACAGCTATGCCCCCCAAATTCTATCTAGCTGCTCTAATTGGTTCTCTCTGTGTGTACTATGACGAGAGAGAATAAGTTGAGAGCACCTCTCTGCACACAGTTCAGCTCTATGTGAAGAGTGTTCACTTTTCAAAACATTTTCTTCCATAGGTGTGTTCCCATTCAACCACACCGGCTAACTCCCATGCATACCAGATAATTCCATGCAGTTTCTTTTGAACACCCCATGCTCTCTCTTGCTGTTTTTCTATGTAGTGGTTAAGAGTAGAGGCTCTGGAACCAGAATGCCTGTTTGAATCCCAGCTTTGTCACTTACTACCTGTGGACACTGAGCCGGTTACCTAACCTCTCTGTTTTATCATGTTAAAAGGACATCACAATAATAACTACCTCATAATCGAGGTGATACACGTCAACATCCCAGGCAACAATCCCCAGATACCTGGCATGTAGTAAGCACCTAAGCAATGTCAGCTGTTGTTGATGTTTCTCTTTCCCTCGTTCTCCTCTCCGTGCCCCTTCTTATCCTCCCTTTGCCTCCTGGGATCACACCAACCTTATGACCTCAGCTCACACATCATTTCCTCTGGCTAACCTTCCCTGTGCAGCTCACACTAGGCTAGCGGATTCTCTTAGGAGCTCAAGGAGTCCACAGTGCCATAGCACTTATTACAGCGCGTGGAAATTTTCATTTTCTCATCTGTTTCCCACTGCTCCCTCATCAGAGCAAAGTCCTTCAGAGCAGGGACTGTTGCTTAAGCTTATGAATTCCCAGCCCCTATCATGGTGCCTGGTACTCAATAACCCGCCAGCGGACGAATATATGAATGGAAGAACACCACTCTGTCCCCTGTTTCCATAGCAATGACTCAGGAAGACAGGAAGAAATTGCTAACTTTTCTGACAAGTTGTTGGAAGTCTGATTACAGAGGCAAGTGTTCATAATATTTTCCCCCTTCCCCTCCCCTGTCCCAACTTCCCACTGGCCTTTATGTTGAAAGAAAAAAATGGCATCCCCTTTCTTCACACAAATCCATCCAGTTGCCCTTATGTGACTGCATCCCTTCAGGGTTGTCCATGGATCCGAAGAAGGTTTGGGGGCACTTTGGTGTCAGCCATGCGCTAGGCTACATGGGAACTTCACAGTGCTTGGACAGTGTGCACAGTTGTCATGAGTGAGATTTCTCTGGCTGCTTGGAAGTTAGTTATGTTGGGCCCAGAGCCAAGGCCTGAGAAAGGGCCATGTGAGCTGGACCACACCTTTCAGCACAGTGATGACTCCCGAGCGAAGGTTGCAGAAGGTTCTGGGTTCTGACAAATTGAAGCACATCTACTTTGATGAGTTTGTGAAAGCTTTCTCATTCTCGCCTCAATGAATCACCCACATCCACATATCAGGTTTTTTTCCTGCATTTGGACTCCTGAAGATCTCAGGGTTTTGTTTGTGGTTTGTTGTTGCTGTTGTTTTTATTTTTCTTTTGAGGTCTGAAAATAACAAAGGTCCATATTATAGAGAATACTTATTTTCCGGCCATCGCAACTAGGTCTTGTGTAAGCTCCACACACTTTAATGCCATGGGTTAACTTGGAAAAGGAAGAAGGAATGGAATAGGAAGGAAAGAAATAAACTTAAAAAAATTTTTTTTGTTAATGTTTTAATTTTTGAGAGAGAGAGGGGGAGAGGAGGGGCAGAAAAAGTAGGAGACACAGAATTCAAAGCAAGGTCCAGGCTCTGAGCTGTGAGCACAGAGCCTGACGCAGGGCTTGAACTCATAAACCGTGAGATCGTGACTGGAGCCGAGGTCAGACCCTTAACAGACTGAGCCACCCAGGTGCGCCGAAATAAACATTTTTGAAGTAAAAAAATGTATGTGTGTGGTACATGTGTGTGTGTTTGCCTGGGGGTTAGGAAGTAAAAGGGGTATGTGTGTGGGTACATATGTATGTACCTGCATGGGGATTAGGAAGTAAGAGAAGTGTGTGTGTGCATGCACGTGTGTGTACCAACATGGGGGTCAGAAAGAGAAAAGGCGGCATAGGGAACTCACATGTACTGAGCCCTGCAGTGCTCAGACTCCACGCCGGGCCCTGTGCATGTTAACTCACTCAGTCCTCACAGCCTTCCTATGAAGTAGGTGGTATCACCCACATGGTCAAACTAAGACACGGGAAAGTGAGGTAACAACCTCAAGGTATGAACAAAAATTGAAACTAGGTCTTTTTTCATTTGAACCCCTCATCCCCCCCCTTTCTCCCTCAGACATGTTAGCAAACTTACAGGCCAGATTTGGCCCTCCTCCTGCTTCTGTATGGCTGGAGCTAAGAATGGTTTTCAAGAACGGTTTTCATATTTTTAAATTGTTGGGGGAAAAAATCTAAAGAAGAACATTTTGTGACACATGGAAGTTATGAACACTAGATGAAATCAAATGTCACCGTCCATAAATAGATCTCCTGGAACACAGTACAACTCATTCTTCTGCGTGTTGTCTCTGGCTACTTTTGTGCTACGACTGCAGGGTTGAGTCCCCTAAAATATTCTCCTAAATGCTAAGAAGGATAAGAGAATTATGAAATCGATGTCAAATTCATATCTTATTATAACGAAAAGATTCACATTCGGTCACATTGATGATAAAGTAACTTTCCTGGCTCCTCCTGCACCATCATTATTTACATGTTCCATTTGCAGGAATTGCCGGGGAAGGACTCAGCAGAGGGGAGGATGAGGACTGGTCGTGGTTCTGCTTCTAACTGAATTTAAGCAAATCACTTAACCTTCTCTGATTTAAATTTCCTTATCTCCAAATTGTGGGCTGGACAAGATAATCACTGAGGTCCCTTATGGTAATAAAATTATAGGCCTCTGTGACTTAGGACATAATTTTAAAATGTTAAGTGATCACTGAGGTTTATAGCAGTTATGGCTTTGCGTTCATGGTAGATTGGCGGCCATATTTATGATTTATTTCACTTCAAATCCTTAGTCAGTATCTCAACTCCCAATTATGCCACTGTCCCTGTAGGAAAATATGAGCAACTTTATGATGATTTGCTTCCCAAGAAGATTTCCAGGGATTCATTGAGGGAAAAACTGTAGAAACTTTTATCGTTCTATAGTTTATTACCAGTTTGAGGTTTGGGGGTCTTTAGAAGAGGACTAAAAACTACACTGGTATGACTTTTTAAATGGGTATTTATTTATTTATTTATTTATTTAAGTTAAAGAATGTACTTCCAGGAATCTACAAAAAAAATATCAAATCCCTTTTCCAGAGTGTTTCACCCATTGGCATACAGATCCAAACACTACAAGTACTCATTGTGTTTCTCAGTTGCACATATTTCTTTTTTTAATGTTTGTTTGTTTGTTTGTTTATTCATTTATTTATCTAGGGCACAAGCAGGGAATGGGGGGGAGAGAGAGAGAATACCAAGCGGGCTCCCTGCTTAGCACTCAGTGGGGAGCCTGACACAGGACTGGATCTCATAACCATGAGATCATGACCTGAGTAAAAATCAAGAGTCTGACGCTTAACTGACTGAGCCACCCAGGTAACCCAGTGGCACATATTTCTACCAGAAGTTTGGCATTGTTCTGATGGGTGGATCAGATAGGAAGACTCAGAAATAGAATTGTAATTCTTCCTAGGGCAAGCTCATGTTTTATTCCAAGTTGCCACTGGGCTGTCACAACTATGCAACAGTTTGTAAAGAGAAATTCCTCCTACAGGAAACCAGCCCAGAGCTGGAGCTCCAGACCAGCCCCTCCATGCCCCAGCTCTGTGCCCCTCTTGCCTGGGGAGGCAGCTAATCTGTAGGGAGGGATGGGCAGAAGTGTTCTGAAGTGTTCTGTAGCCCCTGCCCAATAGAATGTCAATGATTTCTCATTGTTTTCTAATACCTTAGGTGTGATGTCAACCCATCCTAAGATTCAATACTGGATCATGTACAAAAAACTTAAAAGAAACGAGAGACAGAAACCTGGCAGTAGGCTGAAAAGAAATGGAGTACTTTGCATTCTTTTTTTTCTGCAATATCATTTGCTTTGTTCCCTCTGAAACCTACAGATGTTTGCAGCTGGATGAGCCTTGTGGCCTCTCAATACATTGGACCATGACAGTAGAGGGTCACAGTTGGAAGTTCTTAATCAACAGGTAGCCTGGAAACTCATACCCAACTAGTCCACATCGGTCCTGGGCAACCTTCCATGCAAGCTAGAACTGCCCCCAGCTCCATACAGCTGGGGACTAGAGGAGGGACATCACATCTTAGTTCAGCGATCACAGAAGACAGTTGACAATGTTCATCCTCTCCCTTCTACCCCTACCTCTACACACCGTGCCGATGCTTCCCTCAGAACAAAACAAATAACATTAGCAATTACATCTACCTCAAACCTTGGAAAGCCAGACATTAGGCCTGCGTCTGTATAAGTGGCTTAATGAAAGCAGTCCAAATTCATGGCATAAATAATTTTAGGCTAAATCAATGAAAATGTTGACATAGAAGCCACCGGTCCAAAAAAATCAACCTTCCAGCTTCTCAAATGAGTCGTCATGTTAACATTTCACATATAATCCGTTTTTGTTTTGTTTATATAATTGTATGCTCCCAGAGACCAAATTCTAAGCACTATGACTGGTGAAGACTAGAGGGGCCCACAAAATGGCATATGCTATGTTTGAAAAATGGGAAGAGGGCAGGTATGTTTGAGGGACAGAAAGTGTCACCTGGAAAATGCTCCTGCTTGTTGTGGTTGGTTGACCAAAGTGGTATGCACACAGCCAAAAGTTCCATCTGAGCTGCCAGAAAGTTCCCCTTTCAACATAAAATCTCCTTCCTTTCGGTATTTCGTCTCTGCTCTCTGACTTCCCAATGTAAACTGACTGCAATTCCACGCTCCTCTAAAACTGCTTTACAAAGACACCAATAGAGGCATCTATCTGGGTGGCTCAGGCGGTTAAAAGTGTCTGACTTTAGCTCTGATCATGATCTCTCCGTTTGTGAGTTTGAGCCCCGTGTCAGGTTCTGTGCTAATAGCCCAGAGCTTTGATCTCGCTTTGGATTCTGTGTCTCCCTCTGTCTCTCTCTCTCTCTCTCTTTCTGTCTCTGTCTCTGTCTCTCTCAAAAATAAATAAACATTAAAAGAAAAAGTTAAAAAAAAAAGACACCAATAGTTCTCACTCCATCACTGAGAATCAAAGCCAACTTCTTATTATGATCTATATGGTCATACTGTCTAACCTCTTGAGGATCAAAGTGGGGCCTATAAATGATCAGTGTCGTATCACCTGGGGCTTGTTAGAAATGCAGACCCCCAGCCCCCACCACAGGCTCCTGCCGCAGCCCACACATGGCACCATGATCCCCAAGTAGGTGACATTCACGTTCAAGTTAGAGAGGCACCATGTGAGTTCCTGCCTTCCTCACCCTCTCTTCAGCACCTAGAACTGTGCCTGGCACATATCAGATGCTCAGTGTTTCCTAAGGAAGCCAAATTGCCAAATCCGAGAGCCACTTTTGAATTGTCACCTCGTCTAACTTTTCTTTGCATTTGAACGGGGACTGCTTCATTCCGCAACAACCCTTCCTTTCTTGGCTTCCTTCCTATGGCCCCAGCTTCCTCTTCTCAGTCCTTCCTGGGTGGATTGTCATCATCAGTCCATCACTTCAGTGCTGTCCCCGCCGAGGGTTGTGTCATACTGTCTTCCTTGGATCTCTATGCTTTTCTTGGTGAACCCATCTTTTTCCATAGCTTTCCCTAATATGTATTTAGGATGATCAAGTCTTTATCTCCAGCTCAAACCTGTCCCCCCCCCCCCACCACCTGGACCCAACTGCATGTTTATATGCCCACTATCCTAAAAATATCTCTACCTCTTATTACCACACAGACTTCAAGCTTGAAGTATCAAAATGGCACATATTCTCCCAGCCCTGCCTCCGACCACACCCTTCACCTCTACCACATGCCCCTCAGTCCGGTACCCAGCCTGAGGTTGGTGCCACCAGCTTATCACCAATATGACAAAGTGGGAGTTACCATGCACTCTCCCTCACCTGCTACAAATCAAAGCAATCAACAAGTCCCAACTGGGATTTCTGAAAAGAATCAGAGTAGAAAGTCATTCCCTTTCCAGGGTCTGAAGCCATAAGTGGTTCATTTTCTTCCATCTGAAGTACGTGTTCTCCCTGTGGTGGGAGAAACACAGTCCTCGGCAAGACACCCGAGCCATGACCCAGAGAAATCTAGAGATGAGAGACGAAGAGAGAGTCTCAACAGAGATACTCTGAAGGTCATCTGCATTCTCCCTTCCCGAAGCTTGCTCTTATATTAGCCCTCTAATGTCTCACTCTTTTTGACTTAAACCATTGGGTTTCTGTGACCAGCAAATAAAGAGAGAGCCATGAACTTTCAGGTATTTGAGAGGCCACAGCAGGAGCCACCACGTTCAAAGGTCTGTGATTATAGACTGGCTTGCTTGGAGTGCTGTCACATAACACATGGGTGCATATAAACCCATTCCCAGAAGATGTCAGGGACAAACTTTTGCCAGGTAGTCTCAGCAGAAGGGATAGTATTCTGTTGGAAAAAAAAAAAAAAAAAAAGACTGTAATCATCCATCATCCATTAAGACTTTAACTCCCAAAGGACTAAAACTTTGTTGACAGTTGAAGATAACAGCTGGTTTAGAGGGCTTCATGAAGATATTATTTAGGGAAGAAAACATAACATTGGCAATTCCCTTGGGCTCAACAGTCAGAGATAGGTCTAGGGCAGCTCTAGTTTTTAACCATATGTACAGTCTGCTCTCTTCGAATCAATACAACTCCTTGATAAGGTGCAGTGACTCCTTTTTCCCTGTTAGGAGGCCACAGGCAGTGTTCAAAGATGGCCTCGTCCATCAGAAAAGAAAGTGTGCAATTGTTAATAAATGCATAAATAGGAACAGAAAACTCTCACACGTGAGTGATTCCCTCTAGACCATGCCTACATATAGAGATAAGTTGGGAGACCATGAGAATGGGAGAGGCTGCAAAATAGTGATTGAACCCAGTGAAGATGCCAGGTAGGCTGATGTCCTGGGCTGACAGCACGGCTGCCTATTCCCCTGTTAAGTGGGTGCTGTAGCCCCTCTACCCCAGGTGGACACATGAGACCCAGGGGCCAAGTTTTATTAGACCGATGCCCTCATGCCTTTGAACCACAACGGTGGAATGACACAAGGTGGAAATCGATGAGGGAGGCACAGAGAGCAAGGGGAGGGGCTCAGCTCCAGAGGATGTGATCTTTGTTACCTCCCGGGCACCTCTCCCCTCTCTGTGACCTGTGTATCACATGAGCCCTCCAACCCCTGTTTGAGCAGAATAGTATCCAGCATCATTTCGTTATGGTCTTTCCTTTGTGGAGTGCTCTCTCTCTCTCTCTCTCTCTCTCCCCATTATCTATTTTATTCATTTAACAAAGGTATATGGAGGTCGCACCCTGGAACTACTCTAAGTATCTTTAAGATAAGGGGAAAAGAAATAAAGGTGAATATCTATGTATTGTTTTATTTAATTACTTAAATCATTTTATTAAATAGGTCTCAGGATTCCATTTACCCTATGAGGAGACTGCAGCTCAGAGCAATGGAGCAGCTTGCCAAAAACATATGCCAAGAAGTTTCAGGAACTAAAATTTCCCAGGGTTCTTGGAGCTCAGGCTTTGTCACCAACACTGAGCTGAATTTTAACGATAAAGGGAGCTTCCATGCTGACTTTTTGAAAAAATGTTTATTTTATTTATTTATTTATTTATTTATTTAGTTAGTTAGTTAGTTAGAGTGTGCATGAGTGGGGGCGGGGGAAAGACAGAACGGGAGAGAGAATCCCAAGCAGGCTCCACACTGCGGACTGCTCGATGTCATGACCACAAGATCACAACGTGAGCCGAAATCAAGAGTCCCCTGCTTAACCAACGGAACCACCCAGGTACCCCTTCAATAGTGACTTGATAGCAAGTGGATGGACTTCTTCCCTTCCGTTACTTCCATGACAGGGATCTGCTGGAAATGAGATAAGAATGGGAAAGGCCAGAGTACCATAAACCAGTAGACCCTTCTGTGGTTCCACCCTGTGCCCCTGGGATCCTGACAACAAGCTGGAGCTGAAGGTTATGATTCTGGGCTGTGAATCATTTCCCTTGGGAAACATAGATATCTAGGCATGGTATAATTGGCAATACAAAAAAAAAAAAAGTTTCTAAAAACCCTAAAACCTTGTCCTTAATAGAAGCTCTATTGTGAAAGGTGCTTTGTCCAAGCTGAATGCCCTCTCTTTGGGTTCAAGAAATATGCAGGAATTTAATTACTGCCCGAGTCTCTTTTATTTGGGCAGGCTTGAATGGATTCTTCACGGCCTGGCTCCCTCTTTGGGAGACTTTAACCTTGATGGCTATCTACCCAGCACCTTTCCAATCAGCACTGTGATTATTTAACATTTTTTAAAAGAACGGTGTTTTATTCTGGCTTTCTGATGCAGCCTTCTGATAAGACCAGGATCTGGATAATCCAGGCTAACTAACCACTTTTTGCCTTAATTGCCTGGCCCATATGAAGATAATTTACTCAATTCTCCACTTCATTTTGCATGTGTAGATGAAATCTGACTGCAGTTGTTCAGGCACTGTTAATTCAAGTTCACAAGCAAATAAGGCCACACCACATTGGCGTTTTGGGCTCAACCTTGATTTTACTTATAGCCTTCAGACTAACGTGCTCCTTGGTGTGCCTCTCTTTGAAATATGCTCCACATTGGGGTGCCGAGGTGGCTCAGTGGGTTCAGTGTCCGACTTCAGCTCAGGTCGTGATCTTGTGGTTTGTGAGTTTGAGCCCCACTTTGGGCTCTGTGCTGACAACTCAGTGCCTGGAGTCTGCTTCAGATTCTTTGTCTCCCTCTCTCTCTGCCCCTCTCCTGCTCACACTATCTTTCTCTCTCTCAAAAATAAATAATAAACATTTTTTAAAAATTAAAATATGCTGTATAGAGAGATACCACATGTAACTTTGTATACTTATGCTCTAAAACATACCTGAAATGGTAGGGCTTAAGAAGTGGGCAGATTCAATTTTTTTTTTAATTAAAAATTTTTTTTAATGTTTTATTTATTTTTGAGAGAAAGAGAGAGGGACAACGTGAGCAGGGGAGGGGCAGGGAGAAGGAAACACAGAATCCGAAGCAGGCTCCAAGCTCTGAGCTGTCAGCACAGAGCCCAATGCGGGGCTTGAACCCACAAACCGTGAGATCGTGACCTGAGCCGAAGAAAGACGCTTAACCGACTGAGCCATCCAGTCACCTGAGAATGAATATTTTTTATTTGGTATTTCAACTGGTAAATAAGTGGAGCCTGCTTCTCTGGATGGTATCTTGGGAACTGAAGCACCATGTAGAATCAGTCCTTCAAATATGATGTGAAACATTAAGGAAAGAAAAAGAAATGCAATGTGTCATTCTTAATTTACCTAGGAGTAATATTATGAATTAGGCACATACTGACATTTTCATTATAACAACATGTCTTTAAAAACATTTTTTTAATGTTAATTCATTTTTGAGAGAGAGAGAGAGAGAGGGAAAGAGAGAAAGAGAGAGAGAGAGAGAGAGAGAGAGAGCATGAGCAGGGGCAGAGGAAGAGGGAGACACAGAATCCAAAGCAGGCTCCAGGTGCCAAGCTATCAGTACAGAGCCCAACGTGGGACTGGAACTCAGAGACCGTGAGATCATGACCTGAGCCAAGGTCAGATGTTTCACCGACCGAGCCACCCAGGCTTTTAGACAAGGATCTTGAAACCCTTTTTGACATTACCTAAGGCTGTGGGATGAATTTCCCGTAACATGCGGAATAGAAGTCAAGCCAACTCCAGCCTTCCGTCCTGGCAAACTCCGCCTACCTCCGAGCCTGCAGCCAGGCATGCTATTTCTGCCTTCCTCTGCCTTCATCACTGCTCACCATTCTCGGATCTCAGACACAGACACCTTCTCAGAGACCACTCCCCCCCCCCGCTCCTGCCCATGGCTACCCCCTTTATGGTAGGTACCTACCCTGATACCTGTCGTAAATTGCCCTGTTCTTTTTCTTTATAGTGCTCACCACAATGTGTGTGTGTGCTTGTGTTTGCCCTCCCTGCTAGGTGCTAAGCTCAGTGAGGGCAAGAAATGTGATTGTGGGCTCCCCACCCACAACGTGGGTGCAGCCGGTCACGTGTCATATGCTCAGTGCACGTTTGCTGAGTGAATAAATAAATACTGAACGGACAATCAATCCCAGGTTTCCCGGGTGTATGCAGTCTACACTAGGAAGGAAACCTCATCTCTGCACAGAGTGCTGCCTGCACACTGTCATCCAGCAAATCGCACTCGTTGATGGGTTTGTATAACGAAAAACCTAGAGTATCTGAGGGTCAGGAGCTTTGGATCTTTGCTCTTTCCGAATGATAAATGGTAAATGACTTCGAAAGGATCATGAACAAGGAAGAGTAGCAAGTTATCTGGAATTGGCAGCTTGTTTCTCTGAAGAAATATTTCTCCCAAGAGCTCTTTGTGAGTAATAGACTTTTGAAATAGTCCTGTGACTTTGTATGTTTCAGTAGAAAAAGTATTCAAACCAAGTCCCCCGTTTCTAGGTGAGGAAGACAGAGACATAAATCCCCACATATCCTCACGTGTCTTCCTTAATCGAGTATGAAAAAGCCGTGGCTTCCTTAGCCTGGAACTCGGTTGGCAGAAAAAGTAGGAGGAAGAGGAAATTTGGTCTTCCTGGCATCTCCTAAACCAGACAGAAGGCCCACCCCTTTGGATACACCATCTGATTGCCTTCCCACAATAACTCTGGGAGATGGATATCATTATTTCCAATTTACAGATGGGCACACTGAGTGAATTGACTTGGCAAAGTTACAGAGATAGCAATGGTGGAGAACTGATCGGAGTCTGGGTCTGTTCTGTCTTGTAGGCTTCTGATTAATATTAAAGCCCCAAAGCAGTGAGACTGCAGTCATTATCCTGAAAAGCAGAACCAGATGCTATGCATTATGGATAGACAGCTGAGGAGATAGAGATAGAGAAGGCCTACATTTCACCTTGTCTGTCAAAGGTATGCAAATAATCACTGGCTCTCCGCTCTCAGCTATTGGATGACGCAGCACAGCGCTCCTCTGTCCTTCGTTCCCCCTGCTCCGTTCTCTGAGGACACATATTCTCTTCCGTGTCCTCTAACATTCTCCCACGGCCACCATAAGCACTGCTCTACAGGTCGTTACAGAACACCATAGCGGCTGAGGTGGGCGAGGTCCCTCTTTCTACGAGTGTCATGGCTCCCAAACACATGACCACTGTCGCTCGTTTTTTAATAAAATATCCTAACTCTTCATCGGGTTCCCAGATACGCGGCCTCCCTTTTCCCAGTTTCTTAGGTAGCAGATACAAGGAAGTTTTGTTCACGGAAATTCCTCATAGGAATTCTTTCATATCTTTTTTTGGAAAATATACAGTGATGAGTTGCTGGGTACGTGTGTAGAAGGGTCGGGAGTGAGACCCAGAAGACAAGATGAGCTTGTACAAGATGTTCTAAACCACTTTCCAAGGAAGATGGATCCTTGTTTTGACTGCAGGGCCCTTGTTTTGCTGGAGGCTCTCGAAACACCCAGGTCAGAGGGGCAGAAGTGAATCGTTCGGCCTGAGGAAAGAGAAATCAGTGGGGCTGGGCACTGAACAGGAGAAGAGCAGAGCAAATTAAAATAATGCAATGAGGCATGGCCGGAGACAGACGAAGGACAGACATTCTAGCGGGAAATACTGGAGCTAGTTGCTGCATTGTGTTGGCTCTCCTTTACATCCTCTCCTTTGCAGACTGTTTAATGAAAAGACTCACGATAAAACCCACGGTTTGTGTGAGTCGATTGTTTCAGGCAAAAACACGCAACCTCAGATGTTTTCAGGAGGGAGACACATCATGTCAATGAGTGTAGCTGCAAGTATGGGAGTGATAGAGATCATAGGGGAGGACAGGGCCAAATTTACTCCCGCATTTCAAATAATATGCATCAGCGGACAACACGTGTCCCACAGGTCACTGCCTGACCTTGAAGGAAACTCAAAGAAGGGATGAGCATTACTGCCAGGTGGATGGGAGATGATCCAGAAGGTAGTAGAGCGGACCTGGGTGGAGAGAGACGGAGGAGGTGAACTAGCATGTCACATAAATAAGCTTCTAGGGAAGGAAGGTGAGATCTCCAGAAACAGATGCTGGTCACTAAACCGCTTTGTTTGAGACACAGAAAGAAACTTATTTTGTTTTTAGAAGAGAGGGATGGAGAAAATCCACCCAAGCTACCCAAATCATTGGTAGAGTCTATGAAACTCACCCCGTGCCCCCTGCGGGTGGGTTTCCCCTGGAGTGTGAACTTTCCCTGTGGGGTTCTGAACTTTGCAGAGATCCAAAGGGAGGGGTTTCGGTCTCCCCAACTTGTGGGACTGGCTGAGGTCCAAGCCAATTACAGCTACATCTCCAAGGTGAAGAGGGACACAGCTGACATCTGGGTTACATTTATAATCCCAGTGTTCCAGGAAGATGGAAGAATAAATTACGCGGGTGCTGAGTGAGAGACCCTGGGAAGGACACCTGTGTGAAGCATACTCCCTCTCTGGCAAGCAGCCAGTCAGCCTGGGGGAGCTCACGCATGTCCATTCTGCTCCCCCTCAGAGAGTCTTTCCTTCCCAGGGGCACCCCTGTGACTTTGCGTGGCTGAGGATTGGCCTGCATCACTACCCCCCCGCCCCCCACCAATGCTTTCCCTCCGTGCACCCTGGCTGGTGGGTGCAGTGCTCACAGAACCACGATGCCAGGAAATGAGAGAGGGCAGCAGGAGGCCTCTTGGGCCTAGTGTTGCCCTCAGCAAGTCAATCAGCTCAGTCTAGGAATCGTTTGTCATGGCCCTGGGAGTGAATCCAGAAGAGAGCACTTTAGGAAATTAGGGGGTCAGAAGAGGGAGGGTGAGCTAGAAAGAGCAATGAGCCAGTGACACGGGGGTCTAGAACCTTGGTTCTTGCTCTGTCTCCCTTGTATACCTTGTATGCCTCCCACCCGGCTCCCCACTCCTTGTAATGACGTCCAGGGGACAATCTGCAAGTCAGGGTTTGCTGGCTGGGGAGAGAGGAGGTTGCCTTCTCTAGCTGCTCTTACTCAGGGGGCAGGGCGGTTGGGGGATCAAGAATGGACTTAAGAAACCCTCTTTTTGAGCTGGGGTCTGGTTCGCAAACGTAGGCAATACAGTATTTGAATTCCCATCATTTTTCAAGGTGTTGAGAATCTCTAGGGAAAGATGTCTTAACTGATACCTACAAACTCCTGGGACTATCAGACAGAGATACTAATGGTCCCAGTCTCGGCGTTAGGCTGTTTTCTCTGCTGTATTTCAGAAAAGTTTGGACATGTTGGGTGGGATCCTTATGCTATCTGCAAGTAGTCTATTTGCATGCCAGACTGAGGAGCCTCCTGGGAAATCACTCACCATAAATGAAGAGTACACAGCAGAGAGGCTTGGTCCAGTGGTAATGTCTCACTGCTGGATGCGTCGGTGGGTGCGAACCTGGGTGTGTGTGAATATTTGTATTTGCATCATGAGAGCCTTCATTATCTTCAGTTTAGGGACATGAAGGAGGTGTTAATCCTTAAGGGGAAAAAAGATTCTAAGTACTTCTGCGCTATTTTCAAAGAGAAAAAGTGGTAAGATATTCATACATGAGGAACAACATTTTCAGAGCCTTGTGATCAAATAAAACTCCAAAGACCAAGAGAATCTGTCTCCCCACGCAGATGTGGGATGTACGGGACTTCAGAGCACTGAGGACGCCCGAGAACATGTTAGATGGAAGGCATCACCTCCCTGTAGGCAGCCCTGTGGTGGGCAACTGAGGCAAAGGGGGTAGTCCTGCATTTACAGGAGGAGACCAGCACAAAGAGGAAGAAAATGGCAGCCACCATGTTGGGCTTTATACAGGATGTGTGTTAATTGTTTACCTGACATGCAATTCTCTCTCTTGCCTGGCCAAGCGGCGTATGTGTCCCCCTTGAGGAAGGTGATTATTCTCTGGGAATGCAAATAGTAAGACTGATTAAGTAAAATGCAGCTGCCTCTGGTCACCTCTTTGGTTGCCTAAAGAAAGTCTGAGTTAAATGTGAATAAAGCCTAGCTGAAAGATGGCAACAATTCAGCAGCCATCGTTTGAGCTCTGGATCCTACCTTGCCTGAAGCCTACCTACCCACATAGGGACTTCTCAGCCGATACCCTCCCTCTCCCTTCCTTTAAAATGAACGGAAGCCACTCTGACTTGGAATTTTGTCACTTGCCACTAGGAGTTTTTCAGTACACATGAAATATCCCCTTGGAATTTCCCAACAATTACTCGGGGGCCACGGTGAGGGGACGGAAGAGCTGCAGGGGTAAGTAAGGGCAAGAATGGTAGTTACACGCAGCACACAGGACAGGGCAAAGAAAGGCAGAGGAGCATGTGAAGTTTGTTCTCAGGTTCATCCTTTGGCCTCTCAAATGCAGATCCTCATCCCCCTCTGGCTACCTTTTTCAAGGTTGTTATGCGTTGCATTGAGTTCCTCCCACAAAAAGACATGTTGCAGCTCTAACTCCCAGAATGGCAGAACATGATCTGATTTGGGAGCGGTGTTGTTGCAGATGCACTTAGTTAAGATGAGGTCATACCAGACTAGGGTGGGCTCCTAATCCTGTATGACTGATGTCCTTAGGAAGAGGAGAGACACGGGGAGCATGCCATATGACTAAGGAGGCATGAGTTGGAGTGGAGCAGCTGTGTAAGCCAAGGAAGCCCAGGGATTGACAGACACCATCAGAAGCTAGGAAGAGGCGAGGAAAGAACTTCCTCTAGAGGTTTCAGAGGGAGCTGCTGAGACTTTGATTTTGGACTGCTAGGCTCCAGAACTGTAACACAATAGATTTTTGTTGTTTTAAGCCACCCAGGTATGGTAAGTCCCTGTAAGTCTCAGGTTATGGCATTCCTAGGAAACTAATACAAATATCTTCAAGTCTCCCACTTCAGCCAATTTTTGCCAAAGAAGAAAAAAAAAGGTCTGTCTTATAGGCTTAATCGTTTTGAGGACTCACTATATTAAAATTTCCTAGGATATTTGCATTTGAAAAGAGAACTGATGAGAGATGGCAATAAATGAATCTATAATGGTGGAATTTTAGACATGGAGGAAGGCCATCTCAGAGCCCAGTACCTCTGTTAAGTCCCTGTTTATCCTGACAAGTTCCAATGTTTCCAGCATGACTTTGGGATTTTTAGAGATGTCTTTGAAGCCATTGCAGGAAAGGGGGTGAGTGACAAAGAGAAAGGCGAGGGGGCTGGACTCTGAGACCCCATCACCCCACTTGTGACCAGAGTAACTCTCTTTTTACAGTTTAGGATTCCATACAAGATTTCATTTGGAAAAAGAGTTCTTGTGTTAAAATAGATTTAAAGTCACAGCATTATGGCAGTATTTAACTCACACTAAGGCAAATCATGTTTTATTTTTTTTTACTCCACCATTTTGCAAAATGTGCTCACTTATATGTTTACCACTACAGTGGAGAGCAGTTAAGTTTCTGCCAAGGATCTACCGTGAGGAAATGGGGAGACACCAGCATTCTTTCTCTTTTGTTTTTAGCTCTTCTGACGGGGTAAGAGGAAAGATTAGCTGCCTTTTCTTTGTTCTTGTCTTTTAAAAACCAAGAATGGAGATCTTCATGATCCAAAATGTGCTCCAAGACTGTTTTAAGTAAAAGTCAAAATATCTAGTTTATTCAAGTTGTTGATTTATTGGCTGTCTTTTTTCTTTTTATTTATTTTTTGCCAGTGGGTGAACAGAAGAGGCTATCGGGATGTATTATTTGCATTCATGTGATTGAGGCAGAAGCAGTGCTCGAATACAAAAAAATAAAATTTCACTGATGCTGGAGGGAGGATAATAATTCTTACACATTTGTGTCCCTTTATACTTTCACATGCATTATCTCATTGGAAACCCACACACATCCTGGGAGGTATGTGGCCTGGTTTTCCTATCATCATTCCACAGATGGACTCAGAGCCTTAGGGAGGCTCAGAGAATCCTCCCTGGCCTGGGCCTGAGGCCAGTTAGCGAGGGGAAGCTGGGACCACCACCTAGGTATCCTGAGACCCCTGCTCAGTATGATGAGTCAGTGGTGGTGTATATAGTTATTTTTTTAAAGAGTGGTAAGGCAGAGAGAGAAATCTTAAAATCAATGGCTAAAAAAGGACCTTCAGCCTTACTTTATCTCCAGCTTCTACCATAAAAGCTTAAGTCAGGGTCTGCTTTGTCGTGTTTTTGAGATAAGCAACAAGTCCCAGGAAACAAATAGTGAACACCACCATCGATTCCGTTAAAAAAATTCTCCAGTTAAGCATTTGAATCTCAAAACGCTCTTCAAATCATAATAGCTAATCATTCATCCACCCACGTTCTTCCTTCAGTCAAGAAGCTCAGCGAGTCAACACAAGTGCACCCTCAGCTCCAGGCATGGCTGGCGGCTGGTGGGTGGGTAGACTCTCCGCTTACCCCCAGGAAGAGTGGATTTTGGAATGTCACAGGGTTTTCTTTCCTTGCTTTTTTTCGTGTGTTCCCCCCAACCCCCACCGGGAATTCCTTTTTTAAGTTACACGTCCACGTTGGGTACATTCAGAGGGAACAGATGAACGTAGACTGGCCGGTTGAGGAAGGAAAAGAATTCTCACTAGTATGAGCCGCTGCAAGGAAATCAGGGACAGAGACACTCCGCAGCCCAGGGGAAAGCACCACGTCGGAGTCGAGGCTCCAAAGCCGGGGTCTTTGTTTTTGTGTCCTTTATAAAGTGGCCCATGGGGACAGTAGGCTGTGTAGTGGGAGTTCCCACTTCCCAGATTTGGCCCCAAGGGCAGATGAGTCCGGTGGAGAGGAAAACCCTGAACTTGCAAAAGCATCCTCCGGCGAGCAAGGGAGTCTCAGGGTTGGCTTGGGGAAATGTAAAAGGAGGAGCGGGGGGGGGGGGGGGGGGTAAGGCGGGGTGTGATCAGAGAGGCCTTAAAAGAAGAAAGGGGAGCCCAAACTGGGAGCGAGAGAAAGGAGAACCGACGCGGGGTGGGAAGCGACGGGAGCGGGCAGGACGCAGCCCCGTGCGCCGGGCGCTGGGGTGGGGGCGGCGGGGGCGTCCGGGCGGGGCCGCGGGCGCAGGCGGGGAGGGCGGCCGTGACATCACGCCCGGGCCCCCTTCCCCTCGCCCGGTGGGTGGGGCCTCGGCGCGCCGAGCGGGCGCGGGGTCAAGGAGGGGGAAGAGGAGGAGCAGGCTAGAATCTGTCTGAGTGAGGACCCGGGAGGGGCGGAGGAGGCGGAGGAGGAGGAGGGCGGGGAGAGGCGCGCGCGTGGCTCGGGGCGCCCGGGCTCCCCCCCAGCCCCCGACCCCGGCCCGCGGCGCGCCGCCTCCTCGCCGCCGCCGCCCGCGTCGCAGCTGGGACCCACTCCCGGCGCGGGGACCCGGCGGGCGGGGAAGCACGGGCCCCGGCGCGGCCTGGAAGGAGCGAGAAAGCAAAAGTAAGGCGAGCTGCACTCCAAGTTTTCCCAACTTCGCCCCCTGCGGCGGCCGGCGTCCCGCTGCTCGGCGCGTCCCCACTGCGCCGGCGAGTGGCCGAAAGAAAAGGGACGGGGCGGGGGCGGGGGCGGAGGAAGAGGGAGCGCGGGGGAGAGGGGAGAGTCCGGCAACTTCTGTTAAAACTTGGGGGAGGAGGAGCGCGGGGAGGAGGAGGAGGAGGAGGAGGAGGAGGAAGCCGAAGAGAGGAGGGAAGGAGGGAGCGCGAGGGAGGGAAGAGAGAGCGGAGGGACAACTTTTCCACCCCGTGAGTAGCGCCCGCGGCGCGGGGGTCGGGGTTGGGGGGCTCCTCCACCCCGCGGGCGGCCCGGCCGGGATGGGACCTTCTTCCAGAAAGTCGATTGGATGCCAGGAGGGGACTGCGGCGGGGGCTTGCTTTCTTTCCCTTTCCCCTCCCTCCCGCGGGTGAACCAAATCAGAACTGTCACTCAGGGCCTGTGAGTCAGAAGGGATCGGATTACACGATCCCTGAAACCGATGCCGGAGCTGCACGAGCGGGAGGGAGCGGGCAGGGGCAGCGCCACCGGCACCGGCGCGCTCGCACACTCGCCCTCGCGCACACTCGCCGCCCCGACTCGCCCTCGCCGCTCGCCAGCCCTCCCCGCGCGCCCCGCGGCCGCCCGCGCCGCACCATGCCCGCGGCGGGCGCACCCCGCGCCCGACCCGGCCGCTCGCCGTAGCCCGCGCCGCCCGCGGCCGCGCGGAGCCCGGAGCCGCCCGCCCGCGCCCCGGACGCGGGTCTATGGGAAGTTCGGGGACTTGACAGCCGCCGCCGCCGCAGGTACGTCCCGCCCGAAGTTCTTTGTTTCGCGGGCCGGGGCACCCGGCAGCCGGCTCCTGCGGCCGCGCCCGCGCCTCCGGGTCGAGAGGGGGTCCCCGACGGGGGAAGCGGGAGGAAATGAAAATGGCTGTCAAAAGGCGCCCAGATTTGGAGAGCGACCCATGCGGCGTCGGAGCGAGGCTTTCGTTCGCTCCCTCCTTCCCGGAGCTCCTTTGCCAAGTGTCTCAGCCCGCGGCCAGCCGGAGACGGACCGGAGAGTTTCCCCATCCCGGAGGGGGACGAAGTTGGTGGCGCCCGCGTCCCCGCTCCCCTCCCGGAGCTTCTCCCCGCCCCACGGCGTCCCCCTGGGGCGGCGGGCGCGGGCGGCGAGGTGGGTCCGCCGGGGGAGCGCCGCTGCGGGGGCCGTCCGCAGCCCGCGCCGCCCCCGGGAGGGCGGGGGGGGGGTGCGGTGTGTGTGGATGCGGAGGCGCGCGCCGCGGTCGTCGGAGAGGAAAAGTGAAAGTTGTACCATCTGTGTATGATTTGGGATTCTTTTATTTCTTTTCCTTTCCAGGGACAGCGCAAAAAAATAAAAAATAAAAAAACCAGAAAAGAAAGAAAACAAAAGAAATAAAAGCGCTAGAAGCTGCAGGGAGTGAGTGCGGGGGTACGGGCAATCGTGGCCCGTGCAGTGATCTTTTAAGAGGCCGCGTTTTCGCAGAGCGGAGTTGGGTATGAATCGCTCTGCAGGGGACAGTTACTTTCTTGAGTTGCAGAGGGAAAATGGGCGGGAGGAAGTGGAGAGGGAGTAAATATTTACCCCAAACTTGGAGAGTCTGTGAAGCGACTTTTTAAGCAGATTGCCAGATGCCAAAGCTCCACTGCACACCCCGGCCTTTTATCCTTCCCTGAACTTTGTGTTCCTGTCCTTGATTGCACCTCCTTCAGGAGATGCGGTCCCTAGAGGGGCTGGACCCAGGCTTCCCTGGCTGACCCCGCGCAGAAGGAGGATTAAGGAGGCATCTTCCTCGCGACTCCTGCTGCCTCCAACTTCTCATCTCCCTGGTGTGCAGTGCCGAATAGATTCTGGCCGTGGGTACAGTGCTCGTGGCCCTCTGCCAGTTTATATGTACATATATTTATGTAAAACATTTTCTCCCAGCTCTTTGCCAGCTGTTCCACATTTTCCAGCTGCCATTTCAGTTTGAAATGATGGACTGTCCGCGTCTCCAAGTAAAAGAGCCCTTTAGTCAGAGGTATGGAGGGCCGGCCGCTGTGCAAAGACCCGGGCAGTGCCATTAGGTGGACTGGTATTATTAGCTCTAAAAAACACCTTCTGCTCGCCTTGTTTTCTCCCCCTTCTCCTCCGCGATTAGTCTTTCCAGGGCACTTTGCTGGAAATTCCCAAGAACGAGACATTTCCCTCCAAATGTGATTTTGTACAAAATTTGGATGAGGCCATGCTTTAGATCCCTGAAATGTGTGTTTGGTGGAAATAAATGAACTTTTAAAGAGAGTTCCAGCTTGAGTGTGTTGGGCATGGCTGGTGGGGGGCCTCTGCCATGGCCAACTGAAATGACCTCATTTCAGTCTGTTTCAGGCAGGAACTATTCATCGTTTCCACGTTACACTTTTTTTACCTTGTTTGATGTCTTAGCATATTACAGACTGAGATCTTCAAGAATTGGCCTAAAGTATTAATTTTGAGTATTTATGTAATTGTTCTGTAATTTGAATAGGTGCCTTATTGATTGATTCCTGTAATTATTTCATTTAGGTTTTAAATTAAAAATTAATAATAGTCTGACAGTTTCTTAATTACATGTGTCAAGATTATTTTCAAGGAAGAAAATGCTGTGTTTTAAAGTAGGGAAATCACCTCAAAATCTCTTCATTTCTCTAAAGCAGAACAGCATTTCAGTTGAGGGGCTTGATGCAGACCGTGGCGATTGGTCTTAACAATGTAAACTGTGTGAAGTATCTAAAGAATTTGTTTATGTTAGGAAATATTGGGTCTTAATACGTGATACACAAACACTTGGGCCAGTTAGACTATAGTCTGACCTAAAACAAACATGAAATAACATTTAAATTAGTTGTAATAGCATACTTACAGACAGAAGAGAGTTTATTTTATACTAAAAGCTATTTAATTAGAAACTCCCTGCCTAAGGGGAGATCCTTTCAGGGTATATAATTCTTAAAGTCAGCCTTCGGGAAGCTTTGGTTTAAGATGCCTGAATGAGTCCAATGTGAGAGGTGTCTAGTGAAATTTCACACATGCAGAAGCACTTCACAAGGTATAGATTGTGTTATTATTCATAGGCTAAAAGTAGGTCCAACTCTGAGACCGACTAATTCCCAGTACCTTTGACGTGTGTGTATTCCTTCCTCGAGCCCTGATCTAAACACACTTTTATTGTATGCCTACTTTGCAAAGGACTACAGACAGAAATGAGAAAATTCAGTACTGATGAAAAATGGCTCTGTTGAGTTCTTTCATTACTTATTTAATGAAAGAGTCATTAATTTATCAACTTGATGCCCAAGCCTAAAAGTTGGACCTTCCTTTGTTTCTTGGCCAGTTTTCTTAATTACCTGCACGCTGCAAGGGTTTCAGACTAACCCTGTGCTTCGCCTCTCCCAGGTCCTTCTCTGTGTGGAAGGTATCCTGCCTTACTGAGATTCTCCCCTCCCCCCCTTTTTGGAGGCTTGGGTTTGGGAGTGTATGAAAGGAAACGATTTAATGATCATTGTTCCATGCACTTACTTATATGGAGGCAGTAATGTACTAAGGAAAACCAGTCTTGGAGGAAGAGTGAATCACTGAGTCATGAAATCCTCAAGAAAACCTTAGCAATGGAATGTTAATGCTTTTAGACTATAGTAGATTATCTTAAAAGTCAGACTTTTCTTCTCTATGCAATTGTTGTAAATCCCCAGCTAAAGAGTTCTTTGAAGGAGGTTTTAGTTTTGCTGGCATTCATATTCCATAGTCGGTCTGACTTGTTTTGGAAGATTCAAAAAATTTTCTGCCAACTTATATCATGAGAAGCAATTAAAACGTTGAAGTCACTATAGAGGGAATGTGCCTCTGTGTGTGTGTGTGTGTGTGTGTGTGTGTGTGCGCGCGCGCGTGCGCACGCGTGTATAAATTTAATTTGTTTAGCAAAATATCCCAACTCTAATAATGACTTCAGGTTGTTCTTTCATTAAAGGCTGGTAGAAGATGCTGCCCTTGACTTCATGTCATTTTTTTTCTAGATGAAAATTGATTTGTTCGAGTTTCAAAGCAAATAAAGGGAGACAGAATAAACAACAGCAGGGCAGGGGTACCGCTGCAAACTTTTCCGAGTACTTTCAGTGTATTTTTCATCTTTACTTTTATGTGATGGGCCTGTGAAATAGAGCTGTAGACTGGCGAAGACTTTAAATGAAATTTCACACTTTGATGATTTTTTTTTAAACTTTGATATATTGACAGCAAAAGGAGCTGCAAAGCTTTTATATAACTTGAGCAGTAACGCCAAGCAGCAGTCAGACGTCTCTATGCATTTGTGTTTAACTGCAGAAGAAAAACATGTCCATGGGCAGTAGAGGTTCTTATCAACCCCCTAATCCCAGATCCCAGCAAACCTTGAGGGCATGCCTCAGATCTTGCTGAAATCACTGTAGACTCCCACAGTTTGCAGATTAAATATGCTATGTGTTCCTGGCTCCAACAACAGTTTTATGAGCTCACTAAGCTTCCTGTTTCAAGATCCTTTTCTTAAGTTTTTAGGAGCTGCTAAAGGCAATGCTGTCTGGAGTAAGTGGTGTTGTTAATTTAGAGACACTTTAGATATTTCATTCTCTCTCTAAAAATTGCCAAAATTAGGATTTGTAAATCGAAGGACCAGTGAGGCAGGGATGAGGGAAGGGAGCCCTCTGAAAGGCCTGGGATGTTAAATGCATTCCTAAGTGCAAACTTCACGTGGTGTCTCAATTGTTTTAAGGCACCCTGCCTTTGCCCGGCCCCTTAAAATTAGACTTTTTTCCACGTGTAAGTCGAAATGTACTATATTTTAGCACCACACTTCTTAGCTACTCATGGCCACTTGTAGGTTTTTTTTTTTTTTTAAATGTGAAAGTGTTTTTTGTTCTGTGTGTGTATATTTCAACCCGACAGAATGTCCCAGAAAAATCTATGGCTCTCTAAAGAGACTGAATGAACAAGCCATTACATAGTTAATAAGGTGGCATTGGAACATTCCAGCCCCCTCCTGAAAGGCAATATTGTGTTCTCCACATCTGCATCTGTAGTATCTGCACTCGTGTCCTCATATACGGTGCTTTTGCATTTTGCAGAAGAGTCATAATTAGAAAAGAAAATACTTACATCATCGTCCAACAACATGTCATATAATTCCCAAGAGAACTCGGCCAATTTTGTGCTTAAAGGTTATTCAATGAATGAAATTGTGAAAGCCCATTTGTCAAAGTACTGCATGGTTTCTGTTAGTTTTCAAGCCCCAAATTCATTGTCCGCCCTGGCCCAGCCATTAGTCATCAGTGTATTAGTGCTGCCTTCAGGCCATGCTGCCCGGCACTTCTTCACACCATTATAGCTTTGAAAGTGTACTCTGTCGACTTGTAGAATTACTGCTCTGATTTCCGCTTGGCTGGGTTTGAGGTAAGTCCCCTCCCTACCTTCTAGCTGACTGTAATCCTTGCTTTCTTTTAAAGCTCCTTTCCAGAGATTTAGGGGAGAACTTTCTTAAGGGCCCTGTTGGCATCATACTGTGGTTTTGTTGTGGCATGCACCGTACATAGAAATTGTACCTGCAGTAAATTGGATTGATTGCTGGCCTGAAACAGCTTTGGGGCTTTTCTTTACGTTTTTTTTTTTTTTTTTTTGACGGGAGGGGGGCAACAGTGTGTGTGTGTGTGTGCGCGCGCGCGCGTGAAAGAGAAGAGTATGTTTGAAACATAAGCATTTGATTGTATATTTGAATAATTTTTATGCCCCAAAATTAAGTAATGGGAGACAAATGTAATTTTTTTGAAATCTCTGCCTGTTGGAGTACCTCAGGAAGCAGTGTGGTATCTTATGTGCTTATTTTCATTTGCACGTTTTTAGCTTTAGCCACCCTGACTTTTTTTGAAAATTGCATAAAATACCTAACAATATTCCAGGGTGCTTTACACCATAAAGTATCGTTTTTTATAACAAGGAACTGAAAACTCACAATTTGGATGAAAGATAACTCACAAGTTGCTGTAATGAAGGCATGAGGCAGTGACACTGTATTATTGTTTTCATTTTGTGATATTTTTAAAAAGAAGAGTTCAGTCTCAAGAGAGTTACCTGTGTGTAGAGAAACCTCAGCCAGCCTCCCAAGAATGAAGCCTTAATGAACTCATATGAATGGAAAGCTGAATAGAGTGGCCAGCAGTGTGGACCAGGTCATGGCTCTTCAGAAAAGCACCTGCGGTGTGGACTGTGGGTGTTCAAATGAAATCCCATACCCAAGCATTTCACCGGGAGGGTGTGCAGTTTGGTATAGTTTGAATTGGCAGTTTTGTACATGACTGGGGGTGTGGGGGGCGGGTGTGAACGATAAGCTGAAGAATTCTGTCTGTGAACAAGCCAAGTTTACAGGCTGAGTGGAGCAGGGGCCAGTTTTTACTAAGACTTATTAAAAATCCTTAAATTATTGAAAATTTGCTTTTTAAATCACAATTAAGATTCCAGAGTCACAAGTTAAAAAATTGTGAGGATAAAGTATGATGAACAACACATCATAGAAAATACAGTAAGTACCTTTGGGATATCCCCAGCTGATTTTTACACCCAGCAGGTATTCTTGGTCTAGTATTTGTGATGGTTGAAAAGTAAATTACTATTTATAGGACATTCATTCTCTCCCCTTAAGCTTGAATGTAAAGACACACATAATTTTAGGAACCGAAAGTTATGTAAGTTCTATAAGAAGAATTTTTAAATTCAGGGTTTTTTTTTTTTTTTTTTCCTTATGAAAATGTGTGAAAACTTGTAATTCCTGTAGACCTCAGCGATGGAGACAAGGAACACCTTTGATCAGACAGGATGTTTTTGTGATAATATGTGGGTTTAAGGGAAATACAGTTTTCATGAGTTCAGCTGATCCGTAGACTGACAACTGACTTCTAGATCTCACTTTCTGTCTGAGGACTGTCTTCGGCAAACCTACAGAAAAGTGGGGGTGCTGGCTTACTCCACATTATTACTCATTTGTGAGTGGCACCTGCTGATGCAGGGCGCTTCCTGCAAAGCCTAAGCGGAGTTGCAAAGCCTAACCGGAGTAAACTGGATGATGCTTTACCATTTTGCAAAACTCCGAAATGGTAACAAGTATTAAATAATGACCTTATACTCCCCTCAAATGTTTCTCATAAAGTGCTACTGGCAGCAGAGAAAGAGTAGCTGCTGATCTTTTGTCTTAAATACAGATGGCAGGCCGGTGCACAAACTGTCATTTGCGATTTTAACCGTAATAGCAGTGATTACTTCATGTCAAAAAAGCTTTTCAATGGTTGAAGTTAAGTATGTGGATTTCTTCAAAGTTTAGATGTCATTAATTGACTAAAGCCAAATTCACTTAATCCATAGCCAGGCAGTCATTTCCCCTTCGAGTAATTCCATTCCTTTTAGAGTAATTCCATTTTGGGATGTCTGTCATGAATGCTGCTTAGTTGAGATCAGGATCCTCAAATGTAGTAAAGAAAGATCGAAAACAATAGGCAGCAGATTTGGGGAACCCTCTAGGCTACCAGAGGCCACTTGAGGCAACTTGGAACAGATCGTGGCTTTCTTATTTGCAACCAACCCTTTAGGTTTTTCTAATTAAGGAAAAGTAAAATCGTACGTAAAGGTAAAAATAATTGTACATTTAAAAATGCTGTAGTTAACCATTCATGAAGATTTCATTAAGAACTTAGGAAGTAGAGCTTCTTTTCTTGCAGAAAAGGAAAGCAGTGCAGGCAGGGAAGGGTGAGGAGAGAAAGCCTGAGATCTTGGGAACGGTTGGCGGGTCACAGGTTCTGCATATGAAATTGATTTTAAGTTCAGGAAGACAGTTGGAGCGCAAGGAAACATCACCCATATTACAAACCTGGGAGAGGTTTTCTTAATGCATGGTTATACGAAATCCACTGAAACCTTTTACATTTCCTAAATGTTGCTCCTTGAAACTCAGACCCAGTTTTTACTTCCAGAATCGATCTAAAGTTAAAATCAGCATTAGTTTGTGCTTGTTGATTTTTTCGCCCTCTTCCTGAAGGATTCATTTTCATTAGAAACTGAGTTTTAATGCTGTAGGAAGGTATAATTATTTAATAGGAAAATTTCCTATTAAATAGTTTAAGGAAAATTTCCTTAAAAGATGCTTCAGGAGTAGCATCTTGGAGTAGGAGTCAATGTGCTAGTTAGTGAAGTGTGAGAGAAATGTCACTCCTCAGTGATGCAGGGGGGACCCCTCAGATACCTTTACTCAGGCTGGTTCCTCCTGGCTTTTTAAAACATGAGCACATTAAGGAGATCATTCAGCTTATAAATATACAGGCAGGTGTAAGTAAATGTAATTTCTCTGGAGGAAAGCCTTATTCCACGTGAGCAATAGTTCCCTAGGCTGCACAGAATAATTTCTCACTTCAGGCCTAATCATGGTGCTGTTAAAAGCGCTGCTGTCTACTGGAATGCCTTCTCTCTGATCCCTCATTGGCAGGAGCTGTTTCAACCTATCAGAAACGCATCAGGTTACCACAGCAAGCTTTTAACTTAGTTTTTTTACATCTTTGAATGCATTAAGGAAAAAAAAAAAATGAAAGAGAATTATTGCCCAAGTTCAGGCAACTTAAAAATAAACCAACTGGATTAGGGAAATAAATTAAGTAGTCTGCTGTTCACAAAGGATGCATTATCAGTTTATAACTACTGTTTCATTTCACCTTAGATTAGAAAGTCCTTGTATACAGTTCAAACATCATTTTAAATGTTGGTTTTAGCACTGGTGCTTTCTTTAAGAAATTTTAACTGTTGAAGTTATGAAGAAAGCCTGCTTGCATGTGGATCCCAGGTTTCACTGCAGAGATGTGCAAGGGGAAAGGCTGATTTCTGCACGTTGCCAGAATTGTGATTTTTCATCCTATTTACTACGTAAAGCCTCATGGTTGAGGTTGAACTTTGGAACTCCACTGAGGGCCTCCCTCCCTGAGAGACAAGATGTGTCTGTGCCTTCACCATTCACAACATCTGAATCTACTTAGGACAGCTGGTGCAGAAACCTCATTTGGGGGCCAGGTTGATGGACGGCGAGTTAGAAGTTTGGGGAGTGAAGCTCACAGCCCCTGGTTTCCTGAAGACCCCAAGAGTTCCCCCGATGTTTTATCACGGCGAGACATGTAGGGTGTTGCACTGCAGACAGTACCTGCAAAGTTGCACCTCTCTGGTTTCAGCTGGTGAAACAGCCGTGTGAACGAAAGCAGGGCCACCGCGGACGACGGTCCGCGGGAAGGGTTGCCCGGCCAGCTGCAGAGTGCTCCAATGCCCGGCAAGATTCCCGGGGAGCGGGGTGGCCGGCGCGATGGAAGTGATCTGGGGCGCTCCTTTCCCTGCCCAGGCCCGGCGGGCTCGGGGCGTTGGGCCCCGCCGCTTGCGACTTGCAGGAAGCCCGCCTCAGGAATGCGACTCGGAGCGGGGGCTGCCTGCGCCCCCGCCACCCCGGCGGCTGCTGGGAGCCAGACCCGGACGCGGGGCGCGGGGGGCCGCGGGGCCGCGGGCGGGGCCTGCCGGCCGCCGGAGGGAAGGAGGGCGGGCGCGGCGCCGAGCCCTCCGCCGGACCGACCCGGGCCCGGAGCACCGCGCGCCCGCCGAGAGCTGCAGGCCCGCCCGGGGAGGGGCGCGGGGGAGCGGGACGGGCGCGAGGACCGGGAGCCCGCCACCGTCGGCGGGACTGCACGAAGGGAGGCCGGCGAGGAAGCGCAGGCCGAGCGCGGGAGCTCTCCCGAAATCACCAGGGCCCAAGGCCTGGATAGTTGTTATAATACTGAATGGTGGGGACTCCTCTTTGCAGTGATGAAAGTTCCTGGGTGGTGGTCGTGGTGGTGGTTTTCTATTGCAGCTCTAAAGAGCGGGCCACTCGAGGCCATCTGTGTGAAAGTGCAGTTTCAAACGTAGGTCCCCACAAGAATGGTCAGAATTTGGTCCGTTGCAGTCTAGCCAACTTTGGCCGGGAGCCGTGCGCTAACTCCACCGACAGCTGGTCAGTGGCTCCAGCAAGCTTTGGATGCTTGCTTCTGGAGGCGGTTGATGCAAGTTCGGACTTAAAATTCAGAGAGGAAAGACCCACCTACAGCCAGGTTTCTAGTAGGCAACGGATTAGGTTGAGAATAGGGTTCTGGAATTAATCGTGCCCTGGGTTTAGGCCTCCGGGAAAATGACAAAAGGTTCAAGGACAGTTGAACGGGAAAAGCCAGGACTGTTTGCTCTCAGGAAGGAATTTTTATCCCTCCATTCACCTATGCAGCCTCAAGCTTGAGCAGGTCCACACTATCAAGAGTTTTCCTGGGTTGCATTCCCACCTCCCCACCCCCCCCATACTCAAACTGCTCCAACATCAGTTACAAATAGATTTTTTTCCCCATAAGCCTAAACAGTCAAGGGGCATGCCAGCAAATCTTGCATGCAGTGCTGCAGTGGTGGAAAGGGCCTGAACAACAGGGTGGAGTGTGGCAAGGAGGGAACACTGTCAGGGTGGGGAAGAGTCACCTTTCATTCACATCTAAAAACCAGTGGCATGTTTTCCTCAGAGAAGAATCTTCGAAGTGAGGCCGAACCGAAAAGTGTTCCTCGCAACTTATGTTTTAAATAACTTACACTTTATTATCTCAGAAATTCCAGGTTGTAAAAATAGTACCATGGGGCCACTGCTTCAGTTTCGTGACTTTTAAGATTCCACCAGGATTGACTGATTGATTGATCCATTGGCTTATACGAGTCACTTCTGTACCTCAGGCTTTTGTACATCAAATCAGGACTGAGTTCCAAACGGCTTAACGGGTCTCTGAAAAAACTGCCACCACAGCCAGAAGCAGACCCTTCTCTGCTATGAGGTGTGAGAGCCTAGAATGTTAAAACTTTCTCCTTTGCAACTGACAGGGACAAAGTTGTGTTTTTATCAGTAAAATAAGCTGATATAATTTATAGGGATATACAGGAAGCAGATGTCTGCCTTGGCAAGTTGCCATTTTTATAGCCCTGTTCCAAGCATAAACCACACTTTTAAATAATTAGTTACTAACTAATGAGATCCAAAAATAAGTTGTCAAAATAGAAGAAAGGGGTAGATTCTTGAGTGACCAAAGGCCCATTTTTTAGAAATCCATTTCGAACAGGGGGAGGGGATAGGAATTAGTATTCTCGAAGACCATTAATTAGTGCATTTTCCGTCAGTGCCTGGGGCTTTACCTCTTCTCACGTGAGCCTCTCTCTCTGGTGATGAGTATTTGGAGGGTTTATTGCTTTGTTAAAACGAAGTCCTTTGCTTGGGGGAAAAACCAACAACTCCACAAAACCCAAGTTTGTCAAGGAACTTTGGCGACTTGTCACCTCACCAATGTTAATTAGCTCCCTCTACTTAGGGAGAGACTTCCTTCTTAGCCAGGAAGGAATCCCATCTCTTCATGTGTTTCCTCTTTTCTTTTCTTTTCTTTTCTTTTCTTTTCTTTTCTTTTCTTTTCTTTTCTTTTCTTTTCTTTCTTCCATTGGCTTGTTTCCATGTGCATTTTTAACTTAGCAAACCCCATCCAAATGCAACCAATAAAACTGTATGTGGGTTTTGAGGGAAACAATTATAGTAAATGCCTGTTCATCCCAAAATGGTTGCAAACGGACTGTTTTGATTAATTAAATATTCCTGTTAAAGTTTTTAGTTTTTATATAATTGAAACACTGGGTATAAAAGACAACATATGTAGCAAAATCAGTGGTGATTAAGAGTCAAGACATTGCAGAATTCTCCAGGCCACTGGGTCATCTCTGGATCACTTATTTACTCCGTAAACATTCTTATGGGTATGGAGGTACGAGGAAGATGACCGTGGTGCTTGTCTTCATAGAGCTTAGTTAGGATCTAGAGGAGAAGATGGCCATGAGGCCGTTCTGCAAAAGATTCTGGAAGATGAGTTCATTATTGATGGCGGGCTGTTGACATTCAGTACTCTGGGGTGCCATTCACTCCTTATGTCATCGAATCAGCAAAATTAAAATGGGTACCTGTTGCACGGGGTCCATACAGTGAACACAAAGGTGTGGAATGGTTGTCTGCAAGCTTCAGTGAGCCTGATGATCACCAGTCCTGGCTAAAATAAAGATTCCAGGTGCCACCTGCTAGAGCCCTCAGGGATTGGACCTGGGAATCCAAATGTTTTGCAAGCCCTGTAGCAAGGCTGGTCCAGGTGGCTCTTTTACTACCCTGGGAATCAGCACTCGGGCTTGGATGAAGTGTTCTCATGGTATATTTTAAAGATAATATTTAAATCAATCTAGGGGGAGCAGTCCAAAACATTAGAATGGCTCTGAGATCGTTAGAGCAAAAAGAGACTGTTGAGAGTCTCTCCTCCAAGGGTTCTCTATCTGGATTCATGGGAGAGCTTGGAGGGCCTGTGATCCCTTGGAAATCAAACGTACCCTTTTTGGTGTGTGTTTCAGAGTATTTTTCTGGGCTGAAGATCCATAACCTTTCACATACTCTTAAAGAGGACTATACCCACCTTCCCCCAAGGTTAAGCCCCAGGTCCCAAGGTGTGATTGTGTCATGTGACAGATGAGAAAACCCAACCACTGGAAAACTCCAGGGGGCACCATTCAGGTAGCTGCTCCTGAGGGTGTGTGTTGCCCAGCAGCAGGGCAGTCCGGAGGCTCCTTTACTGTTGTACTTTGCTACTGAGTGCTCTTTGAGGCATGTTACCGAATTTGCAGGGGATCTCACAGTTGATATGTAAATTTAACTCCAGGCTGCCTTTTTTCTTTCTTATTCTAGAACAGCTGTTCTTAAAAAACTTGCGTGTTTTGCAGTGAATGACAGTAGAAGTTAGCAGAAGAGCTGGTGCTCCAGTGGGAGGCAGCCTCGGGATCGGAAGCTTTTCTAGTTACTTGAATTCCAGATCTAGGGGACTCTCTGGTACAATAAAGAAAGAATTTACATTTCCCTCGCAAATCGGAGTTGAGGATGACTAAAAAGATTTCATCTGGTATTTTAACTCTTTCAGTGGGCTAAGCAATTGCTTATTTTATTTTGCTGATCGTTGTTTTGATGGAACACGGTGATGTCAGCTGAATGTGGAAAATCAGCAGACTTGCCTGAAGAAGGGGACACCATGAGTGTTCGCAATCTAGATGGCTTGAAGAAAACATGTGGGAGAGGGTACCTTTCATTTTCTCCTGTCTTCTCTGTAGGTGCAGCTCACGACTGCAAAAAAACAAAACCAAAAAAACCCAAAAAAAACCAAAACAAGAACAAGAACCTAAGAGAGTGAAAATTGATGAATGATGAGTTAGGACAATTACCACACGAATGAAGCCAGTGAAAGAGGACCCACTGTGCTTGCCTTTAGCGGGGTTTCAGTATTTCTTAAGCAGTCCCAGGCTTTGCTGTCCGCAATCTTTTGACTTTTCCTGTGGGATCCAGAGCATGTTCTGACGCCTTTGTTGGTTTTAAAAATGTAGCACAAATGGATTGAAACGTTCTCATGTTTTAAGAAAGCTTAAAGAGTCTGGTTTACCTGATTGAATTAGGATTAATTCAATCCAAGGGCGTATTGCAGTTCAGATCATCTTAGAGAGGGGAGCAAACATCACTGGCTTCCTGGCTCAGATTACCCTCTGCTTCCAAACTTCGAGCAGGGCTTGGATTTTGAGAAATGGTCATGCTCTTTAAAACATCTAACTGATACTTACAAACCTTCCCCTTTTTTGGAAGGCTGTCACAGTGCCCCTGCCTACAAATCTGACCACACGAAGTGGCATTTGTAGATGTGGCTTACCCTTGGGTTTCACACTCTAAACACAGTTGAAAATCGGTATCTTGACATCGCTTGATAACAGATGCCCCTGTAGGAATTTGGGGAAAGTCTCACATTGTGGGTATTTCCCCTGCCATCTCCTTTGGCGTGTGTAGACAGAATTTGACTGGCTCGTTATTCCGACTTGGAGGTATTTTTGCAAGAAAACTTGTGGGCCAGGGTCTTCCAGATTTTGGACCCTGCTTAAAGCTCGGCAGGTGAAGCGGGCTTCTCAGTGAGATTTTTTTTCCTGCCCCCCTCCCCCCACTCTTCCTGGAAGCTGATGGCACTGTTTCGTTTTAGGCGTTCCTGGTAGCAGAGAGCTGAAGTAATGAGAAAGCATCATGGAGGCCCAGTCCCGCAGTTCCACCACCCCTGAGAAGAAGAAAGTGGAGAATTCCATAGTGAAATGCTCCACGCGAACAGATGTCAGCGAGAAAGCCGTGGCCTCCAGCACCACTTCCAATGGTGAGCGGCCACGGGGATCACCGGCAGCCAAGCCTACAGTCATTTTTGTGTTCTCTGCATTCCTGGTGCATTGAGCATTTGCACCTGGACCGGGGTCTATTCCTTGAGAGGCTAAAGAAAGCAAATGGGGGTGGAGGCTGGGGGGCGTGGGACGGGCAGGTTTTAGCAGTCTCTATTTTGGCACCGCAGCTACATGTTTTCTTCCAAATTTTCTAATTTGAGATGTAAATGTGATAGGTTATTTATTATAGGAAGTTCCTGTTGTGGCATTTTGGAAATCATCTTGATTAGCCTGGCAGGAGTTCAAAATACTTTGCATTTCACACGGAAAAGTCTCCACTAGTCGGAATAATTAGTTATTAGTTATTACAAAAGACTCAAAAGTTGCCTTGTCAAGATTTAGGGATCTGCACCCCCCTGCGGCCCCCCCCCCCCAACTCTGGAGTTCATTCGAAAGAATTTTAAAAGCCGTTAATGGTTGGACCTCGAGGTAACACTGCTATCTGAGATGCAGGTTTTGCTTATAAAAATGGACTTAATTGTGTTCGCAGATAACACATAGCTGTTGTTCCCGTATGTTGTATTTTTTAATATTTTAAGCAGTGTTGAGAGGCATTTCAGTTCAAGCATGGAGCATTGCAAACAAATTCTAGAGCCCCCTCTGGAAAAAAGCAGGCTGAACAGGTTCATGGTGACCGCTTCCTTTGCCCCTCTTTTCTACTCTCGTAGGCCAGTTGGTACCTTTGCTTTTTGCAGATTTCATAGCCTCCCTGGTCCCCCTCTCTCATTGTTCTCCACTTTTCCATGTGCTCTTAGGAAGAATGAGCCAGACTTTTCTCCCGGTTTTTTGGGCACTGCAAATCTGGACACACTGATTTCCGTGAGCCAACGTGCTACCTCCTTCCCAATGGGCTTTTATTTTATTTATTCCGAGAAAGAGTTTACTGGCTTGATTTAAATTTTTTTATATACAATTGGGGAGTCTGAATCTACTTTGGAAGGTAACTTGCAGCTCAGATCCTTTGACTCTGAAGGCAGACATCCAGGAAACAAAGCTGCACTTGCCTTTCCTGACTGGCACTGCCTGAGCTGACACTGAGGAGCCTGGTCCCCGGTCCCTGTGCCCATCCCTGCTCATGGCGAGTGCGTGCCGCTCCTGCGTTCTCCTTCCCGGATGTCACCAGTGTGCACTGCTGGCTTGTCTGGGCCACTGGAGGGGCTGGCACTAAATCTGCTGCGAATGGGTCCAGTTTTGAATTGATCCGTAGGGAGATATATTTATGTCTAAAATAATGAATTTACTTTATGTACATGTGGAAATTTATCCGTATTTCTCCCTTTATTTGTGGTATTTAATTTTTTAAAGTTTATTTATTTATTTTGAGAAAGAGAGCGTGAGTGGGGGAGAGGCAGAGAGCGAGGGAGGGAGAGAATCCCAAGCAGGCTTCATGCTGTCAGCACGGAGCCTGGCTTAGGGCTCTATCTCAGGAGCCGTGAGGTCATGACCTGAGCTGAAATTGAGGGCCTGACACTCAACTGACTGAGCCACCCAGGAGCCCCAGGACGGGGAGCTTATTTTAATTGAGATGAATATTTGTGTTATTCTTCCAGTGAGGTTATAGAAGACGTACTTTCTCCTAAAAAACATCTTTTTTTTTTTTTTCTGGAATTCGGAAAAATTAGACAAGTTTATTATTTCAAAAATAGAATTAGTCTATGCCGGGTAGATGGTTTGGTAATTTCAACAGAATGGTAATTATGTAGGAATAAGCACTTTCTGGGTATTATGGTTCACAAAACATCCACTTTTTGGTTATCTTTAGGCTTGTGTGTGCGTGAGTGCGCGTGAGGGTGCGTCGAAGCGTGTGGGTGTGCGTGAGCATGAGTGTAGAGGAGTGCGCACGTGGGTGTGTGAGAACGGATGAGAGCACGTGTGAACTGATAGATGAGCCGTGCTGTGTGGACCCTCTGTGAGTCACTGTCATTTGTGGATTACAGGGGGATCCCACTAGTGGTCTGTCTGTCCTTGCAAAGGTGCCACTGCCTTTGCCTCTCCCACGCATGCTCGGGAGGGTTTTGGTGCTGCTGTGTCTGTCTTGGGCCACTCGGACCCTGAGTTCCTCTCATTTAACCATTTAGGGTGACTGGGAGCAGAGCTAAGTGGCAGCCAAGAAGCTACCCAAGAACATTAGAGAAGGAGCAGTCAGGATTCACGAAGTTGGTCCTGTCGTCTGCAGTAATCACGGATCCTGAGCCCAAATCCCCTGGCTTCCCGCCCTGATCGGCCTGTGCCCTTGAAGTACACATGGCCTCCTAAATGGGTGGAAAACCTGTCCTGTTGGGGGCAAATGCTCATTAGTTGGGTTTGCAAGGCACATGCCTGCCTGAAGGAGAGCTGTCCTGGTAATCCTGGAGCTCTGACTATTTTTCCAGTGTTCCTGTTTCTTTTAAGGGATTTATTAACTTTTTATTTTGGGAGAATATAAAGACCCAACCAAGTAAAAGAAAAATGGAAGTGGTGTTTTTATGCATGGATTGCAATTCTGGAAGATTCCAGGAAACCCTGCAAACAGATTTAAAGACAGGAACAGACCTTTTTCTTCGTGATTGCTTTATGTAAGCGGTGCTAATAACTGTAAGATCTTTCCCCCAGAGTTCTCTGCAGGTTTTACCTAACGAGCTTGGAGCCTCTTTACAGCCCTAGGATCGTGTGCCAGGGGCTGGAATGACCCAGCCTCTTCTCTGTTCTGCAAACTCTTACCTGGTCTCATGCTTTTCCTCCGCACGTCGCTGTGTTCGTATAGCTAGTCTGGGAGCCTTGGTCTGAGCTTGGTGTGGGTTGTAGAGCGTGTGGGGGTGCTGGCAGGTAGCTGTCATTGCCATGGTCATTTTTCCTTTTGCCTCTTCTGTTTCCTTTTTTCTCTTTTCTCTTTACAAACATCTCACCAAAAGAAAATGAAAATCATTTGGATCCCCTCGAGGTAGTAGTGATTGCTACCGTGTCGAGGGGCTTTCTTTGCAAAGGTCTGACATTCAGGGATTTGTCAATGAGCAGTTAAAGGTGAGTTTAGCAACAAGAACCAAAATGCATGTATTCCATGCCTTTTTTTTTCTCCCATCCACAGTTTCAAGGGTTAAAATAAAAATAAAACAAGCAAACAAGAAGTTTTGTTACTGGTGCTGTGTTAGGTTGACTTAATTAACTTTTCCAGCCATTATGTGCTACAATTTGTTCCTGATTGTGAGCTTCCAAGCCAAACCACGCACATTCCACTGCATGTCCTTACAGATCTGTTTTCTTAGTTTCCTCAGCTGAGTACTCCTAGAATAACATTGAAACAGACTTTTGTTTAAACACACACATTCACACAGCTAAAATGTAGGGTTCGAAAATGAACAACCTTCTAAACAGGCATTTGCCTCTTAACACTGAAATTTAAAATGGCACAAGTAAGAAACTGCGTTCTGAATCTTCTATGGGAAAAAGACAGGCCTTATTTGATTTTTGTAACATGTAAGAACCGATATCGACACAGAAAGCATTCAGTGTTCTTACCCACCACAATGTGTGTTTCATGTGCCATAGTTTGATTTTAAGCTTCGGTGTTGTTCGTTAAACATAAATGACAGAAGAAAAGACTTAGTTTTCCGGATTTCTGTTACATGCAATTGTGACTTAAGGATTATTTTTGGCATCTAATATATTTCACATGCACAGCGAACACTCAGCTATTAGGTGCCACTGTTTACTTAAAAACCTCCAAGTGTGTTAATATGCTAGCACCACAAGCAAAGTGCCTTAATAATCTGTTTGTTGCTGGTAGGGATTCATTACTTTGAAAGCTACCTGTTGTGTTTTGTAAATGGTAAATGCTTTTTAATCCAGATAGTCCAATGTTTTAAACATTATCCTTACTCCAAAGCATTTCCTTCCATGACTTGCCAATACTGACTTTTCATTTTGAAATGTTTTATGTCATTTTTGGCCTATGATTTTTTTAAAGGAGCAATCTGATATTATTAACCTACTACTCTGCTTTAAAAAAAGAAGGGCACTAATAATGAACGTATGTAGGCCAAGGTCTCAGAGATCTTTTATTGACTCTGATGGTTATTGGGAACATACCTTAAAGTGATAGAAAGCAGAAATTATAATGTTAATGGTGATGCAATATGAAACCAAAGTTGATAGATTAACAATGGAGAGGAAGTTCCCTGTTCTCTTCGTTTCTTTCAAAAGGAAGAGCTTGTTTCCCCTCAGCTTAAAAAAAAATCTTCCAGGTTTGTAAGGGGATAGAGTTGTGGTCTACAAGTATGTAAGGAGATACTTTTTTTTTTTTTTTTACTTTAACCTTTGGTCACTTCCTGGCCTTGGGATTTTCTTTCAAACTGTTCAGTAACACCTCTCAGTGTTAATCGTGATATCAATTGGTCTCCTGGCTCAGCGTTTCGTTGGGAATTTGGAATTCATTGGCTGTTCTCTACCATGAGTTCTCGTCTCCTTGACTATTTTTTATGGTAAGAGACGACGTGCTTAATTCTGCTCAGAAATGGCGGGCAGTTTGTGCTATATAAACAGCAGGTTGTGAGTTTTAGGTTTTTTGCCCCTTTAGATGTTCAACCCTTCCCCCCCCCCCCCCCCCCCCCCGGCCACATTTTGTTTTCTGGCACATGACAGATGGATGGGAAGGGCTGTCGGAAATAATGGATTTCAAATTATAGGATGTTGGTTAGGAGAACCCACAAGTTTGGGAATGTGAAAGCTTGGATTGAATTCTGGCAACAGGACTAGACTAGATGTGTGGGTGTGGGCAAATGAACGCCTCAAAGTCTCAGTTTCCTCATCTGTTTAGCAAGAAAGTAATTAGACCCACTTCACAGGATCTTTAGGGGATTAAGTGAGGCAATGCTGTACCGTTCTATACGCACCGAACGGAGTGAGAGCTTAGCAAATGTCAGCCGTAGTTATTGGACAGAGTGTGTAGATGAGTAAATGCTATGAATCCAAAACAAAGGGATTGTGTTTTCTTGAGAATACACATAGGTTTTGAAATTAAGGGAAAAATGTTTGGTAAAAGTAATTTTGAATTTGCTGGACTCTGAAAAATAGTTCAAGATGTTTCACAAATCCTGACTGTAACCAAGTTTGCTTATCTTAAGGAAGGAGGGATAACGAAACCAAAGTTTTTGTTTTGTAGCATTCTTCTGAATGCATTCTTCTGGGAGCCAGAAAATAGGGAAGAGAATTTTGAGAAAATTTGTTTTGTTTTGTTTTTTTTAACCTTGAAAACTAACATTATGTGGCTTAGAATAAGAAAGAGCATATGCGCATCCCTTTTCTTGATTCTTTTTCTGGGGTAAAGTGTTTCTCATTTATGAGGTGGTTTGGTTGTATTAGAGTTAGATTTTATATGTTTCTTAAAAGGAGATTTCACCTTTTTGAATCAAGTGACTAATGATGGATAATCTGATTCTCATAAGAGCCCGGGCTTTCTTGAGCTCCAAACTCGTGCCCCTGAACCTGGCAACCTCTGATTCTTATTTTGGCCAAGTGTATCATCTTTCCTGCAGTCACCCAGGCTTGAAACCACACCGTCACCTCTGACCCTTCCGTCTCTCATGCTTCCCACATCCTACCAGTTTTGAAGTCCTGGTAGATTTTCCTCTGTAATTATTCACTCCTGGGTCCCTTCAGGCCACCCTACTGCACTGTGCTATTTAAAACCTACTACCTCATGCCTAGACAGTTAAAGCAACCTTCTATCCACTCACCATGCCTTTTTTCCTCTGCTGTTGTCATTTATGGAAGTTGCTCTTGCCAAATTAATCTTTTTACGGCTCTGCTTACGCCACGCCCCTCCTCTAGAACCTTCAGTGATTCCCAGCTACATAGAGGATACAGTTCAAAATCCTTTGATTGACACTTAGGTATCTTCCAGAGTCTGACTGCAGTCTTTCTAGTCTACATGCTGCTACCATACTGTCGGCTCTGTAACCCATATTTTAGGTAAATTGAAGGGCTCTTTGCCTTCGTTTGCGTGTTACTCTTCCACAGAAGGAGTGTAAGTTCTTCTCAGATGTGACTGTGTCTTCAGTCTTTTCTCTCTGTGCAGTCTTGTGTCCTTTTGGGGAATTACCTACTAATGCCTGATTGCTTGGTATTTTATTTATTATTGTTACGTTCATTAATAGCCTGTATTTTAGAGGAGTTTTAGATTTATAGCAAAATTGAGCAGAAAGTACAGAGAGTTCCTGCACACTCCCTTCCTCCCTAGATTCCCCTATGAACCAATACTGGTATACTATTATTAACTGAAGTGTGTAGTTTCCATTAGGGCCCATACCTTGTGTCGTACTTTGTGTGGGTTTGGACACATGTATAATGATGCGTAGACACCGTTACAGTATCATACAGAATAGTTTCCCTGCCCTAAAAATCCTGTGCTCCATTTATTCCCCCCTCCCCCCTCCGTAATTCTTAATTGTTACCATTTAGTTAAAACTTTTTGAAAGGGGCACCTGGTTTACCCCCCCCCCCCCACCCCACCACCCCACCCCACTTCAGTGTTTTGTGCTTGAGAGCCTCAGCAGGTACTCAAGCGGCTGTAAGGTGCCTATGGAGCACAGGTATGAATGCTGAGGTTTGAATCCCAGCTCTGCCACTTTGTTGCTGTGTGATTTTAGGCTAATTACTTAGCATCTCTGCAGCTGGCACAGTGAGTACCCAAAATGTCAGCTATTGTTAGTAATAGTATAAGTTGGCAGGATTTCATTCACGGACACATTTCATCTTGCGCTTTCAGCACAGCATCGTTTGGAAATACTCTAGGGGTGGATAAGCTTTAATCTGATTGAGAGAATCAGAGGTTACTGGTTTACAGAAAACCCTGAAAATGTGGTCCTCAGGACCCAGTTTAACAGCAAGTGAGCAGATGACGGGAGCCGGGATCAGCAAGCTACCTCGAATCCCTGGTCCTGAAACTGGTACAAGTTTGGATTTAACTAATCAAATGCTTTCAGGGTCTACTTCTCATTCATAAATATTCATTCAGATTATGGGATGAAATCAGTAATTCCTGTGCCAATGGGCTTCCCTGAGGACAAGGCTCCTTTTTCTCATGTATATAGTTATTGGAAAGGACAGTTGTTGGGCCCTCAGATAAATCAGGAGTGAGTATCAAGCCCATCTTGCCACAGCTTTCCAAAGTTGGGAGTGAAAAGCCACAGCGTGATGTGTTCTGCCGGCGGAAAGTTTCTGGGCTGCTTTGATTACTTGTGATCAAGCGATGTGGTTATTTCACATTGCCAGAAGGAAACTGGTCAGAATCAGAAACAGTAACCTCAGCAGTAACAGCTCGGGGCCAAACAAAATGGCGCTTGTGGGTGGGCGGTCTCCCAATGAGGAGGTAGCTTGGTGGCCTTCCCCCTCGCACCTCTTTGGCCCAGGTGGGTGAAGGGCTGGTGCTTCCAGACAGCTCGCAAGGTGCGATGCCAGAGGATTGCCATCCCGAGCGCTGGATCCGCAAGGGTCCCAGCCGGAGAAGGAGGCGGGGTGACGGTAAAAGCAAAAATCTCCGTGTTATCTTGTTTACATGGAAATCTTTCCAAATATATCTGCTGTAATTCATGTTATTTTAAAAAACTTATGTGCCGCATAATTCACTCTTTTTTGTTGTGTAGTTCTAGGAGTGTTGACAGATCTCTAAAGTCACGTAACCACCACCACAATCAAGACACAGAACAGTTCCAGCACCCCCCAAAATTTTGATACACACTTGTTTTTTTAAACTTGGCTCAGCAATACATACCATCAGAGTCAACAGTAATAACAGAAAGTTCTAGAGCAGCAGTAGCTCCTGGATGTTATGTTTATTTCGTATTTTTTAAAAGTCCATGATTTTTTTTAGGCCCTGTTAACATTACTTACTGTTACGTTTTTCCTTTTTTTTTTTTTTGAATACATCATGTTGAATTGGTAGTAGAAGTAAAATGTTCTTGAAAATTGCCCAGAAGTATATGACCTAGTGTCTCTGCCAGTCTGTGTTTTTTCTTTCTTTCTTTCTTTCTTTCTTTCTTTCTTTCTTTCTTTCTTTCTTTCTTTCTTTCTTTTTTCTTCTTTTTTTTTTTTTTTTTTTTGAGCGTCCAGTCAATGTATTGTTTCCTTTTAGGCCAATTTAAAATGTCATTTTACTTAAAACTACAAGGCACTCATAGTAATGAGGGCTTTTTTTGCTGTTTTGCCTCCATGAATTAATTGCACGAGAACGTTACAACATTTAATGTAGCTCCAACCTAGAGAAAAAAAAAATATCAAAGCCTTTGTTCAATCTGTTTTCTTTCTTCCTCCTTTTGCTTTTTTTTTTTTTTTTTTTTGTAACCTCACTCTCTTTCCCCTCTACTTTTATAGATGGGACTTCATCTTGGGTAGAGGAAATTTTTATATAAAAGTTATCCTCACTCTGACTTAGACTGCTATTTTTTTTTTCCTTTTTCACTCTTCCCCCCCACCCTCCCCTTTCTTTGACTCTTTCCTCTTCTCGGGCTGGCTCTCTCTCACTCTCTCTCTTTTTCCCTTTTGGTTGTAGAAAGTTGAGTTCCATCCCAATTATTAAATCTTAGGAGACCATTCCCACATGGTTCCGTAAATGGTAGCTTCATCCCGTGTCCCTTTCATCTTTCCCCCTGCTCTCTGGCTTGACAGTTGAAAAGGTCTGGCTGTGCCACACAATGGTTTGATTGGTTTCTCTGGGGGAGACTTTTCCCTGGCTCATCATTCGCCAGGCAGGTGGACCAGAAAGTCTCTTGATTCTTTTGTTGCCTCTCAAAGTCCGAGGTCTTTGACTGAATAAATCCGCCGTCATGGGATAATTTGCTAAAAGGAGCCTGGAAGATGTGAGAGAAAAGCCTCGCGACTTGGGTGCTGCATTAATGAAGTTTGCAATTGAAAAATCACCAGGAATGCAGTGGGTGGAGACGGGCTTCTTTTATTTCCCATAATAAACTTTTAGTTCTATCATTTCAAGCATGCCCGACCCTCGGCTTGCCTGCCGCCCAAGTGTGTTCACGTTTGCACCCCAGTTTAAGGGGACAGCCCTGTCCGGCTGCAAGCCGTTTGGGCGCTGTGTCTAGTTAGTCATTAGATTATTACCAGTGGATGGAAAGAATTCCATATGACAGGACTAAGGTTGAGTTAACACAGGACGGAAAGTAATTTACAGATAGGCTGTCCCCAGCCATCTTTGTAGCCCCTGATAAGGTTTCATTTCAGAATGGATAGGCGACATTTCCACTCACAGGCCCATTCCGGGACACCTGTGATAACAGCTTCTGGATCCTAATTGAAATTGGTTTCAAAATGGATTTTCACTTTTCTCTGTCTGTGGAAAATATTGAATGGACTCAGAGCTGCCACAGAGAACCCTGGACCTTGGAAAATGGAGCGGGAAGCCAGGATCATCTTTCATAACAGTGTCGATGATATGACAGTTTTGTTATCTGTCTTATTAATGAAATCATTGATCAGCTGATGAGGGAGATAAAAAACTACGTTCCACCATGTTCACGAAGCTCAATTAGATTCATATTACAAATAAGAAGTGGGGGGGGGGTGTGTGGAAAACAAACAAGGGAGCTAAAGTAGTAAAGGTCACTTAAAACTTTCATTCCCAAAGGGACCATTTCAGATCAGGACATTCTGAGTGATTGCAGTCCAAGTAATTTTGAAATTATCGAGGCCAACATGGTATTCCAGGACCTTCCTTTTGGCCAATGAGGAGTTAGCCAGCGTTTTTAGTAAAGATTCATGAAGTGAAATTCAGAAGTTGGTGGAGGGGAGGGGTGGGCGGGGCGGGGGGGGGGAGGGAAGTTCTGAATTAAGCGCTTAGGAATGGGCAGAATGGGAGAAACAAAATCCACAGAACCTCTTCCCTCCCCATGGTGAAGGGATTTGGAGCTTGTCCTGGGTACATACAGTGGATAAGGAAGACCAAACTGAAAGAAAAGTCGCTTATTGTCTGTTCCGCCTTTAAAGCGCTTTGGGAATCCTAGTAAGATGGGAATTAGGTTTGGATTTAACGAGGTGGCTCTATTGTTTGGTGTCGGGCTGCCCTGGAATGTGCTCCCTGTTCCTCCCCAAGGAGGGGAAGAGATGCTGATGTCTGCTCATGTTTCACGGTGAACTGTATTCCTAGGTGTTTCTCCTTCCTCGGTGCCAGCGAGGATCAATCCAGTCCCATCTGAGCTTGAAAGAGGAGCCGTGATCAAAGGCTCTAATGATGTCACTGATCTCTGGTGATTGATTAGGAACAGAAGTTCTGGGGAATTCTGCCTTATAATTCCTTATATTTCCTTATCATTGCAAATTCGTTAGCGTCTACCATTAGGGCAGCCAGCTCCTGATCTGCAAAATTACAAAAACGAATGACAGAGAAAACGGTGGATTTTTCTTCTGGATCTATTTTTAAGTTTATTGGAACCATGGCTACATTTTATAAGCAGCCTTCCCCTTTAAGTGTACCGCAAAGATGTAGAATTCCTTATATAACTTGGGATACATATTTTGGAATTCCGCACATAAGTTGGGACAGTATTTGGGAGTAAAACTATTTACACTGTTCCTGAAGCAGTTTAATTATATATGGGTAATGGTGTATTAGGTAGGTCACCAGTAAGTATATTTAAATGCCTTATTACCTTGGAGATTTAAGATTTTAGGACTTAAAAAGTCCTTTTAGTTACTTTTATGGAACTAGTTAACGTTTTCGTCTTGCCAGTCAGAAACAAACATTAATGCGTTCCATGCCAAGGAGGTGAGAAACTGGGACAACTGGGGAAGATTCAAGGTGGAAAGAAATAATAATAATAATTAAAAATAAAAAAAAGCAACAAGAGAGAGCGAGAGAGCTCTTTCTGGAAGCGCTCTCAGTTGTACTGTAACTATTGGCTTAGGTCCACCTAGAGTAGGGACTGATTGCAAAAGCATAGGAAAAAATTCTGTTTTGGAAGGCACTGCAGTCCAAGAAAGAAAAGTTGAGTGGAAAATGGAGAATGTACAATATTATTACAGTTACTGTTACCTTGTACGGTTTGCTCTGGGGTGTCAAGGACTATTGCTTCATACTTGCTTATAGCTAATTCCTTTCACAGAAAACTTCATTTTGAGAACCGCCCTGAGTAGGACTGATAAATGTGTTTATAGTCTAAAGAGAAGAGATCATGCAAATGAGCCCTTGGGAGAAGATGGTGAGGCAATTATGAACACTAAGCTTTAAGGGATGTCAAAGACTCCCCTTTCACAGAATATTTTTGTTCTATTGGCAGTGATAAGAAAAATAATCTCAGGCCTTTGCCTGTAACCAAAAGAGAACTTCTAGAAAGAAAAGAACAATGGCATGGTTGAAATAATGGAACTTCCAGAAATGTAAACATTTTCTGGTAAAATATGAACCTAATACTCAGTCGAAGATTTCTTCCAAGCATTTAAAAATTAGAGAACACACAGTGGCCCATTTCACATTAAGTTTGAATCAGATCTGTCTTGAAAAACTAATGTTTCTAGGCTTGTTTTCAAATCCTGGCAAGTTGCAGAGCAGTAGAAAAGTTCCTTTCCTATAAATGTTGACAGCAGTTCCGGTGAAGGCTAACAATGTTTTATAAATAGAGTTTACTTAGCAGAAACCATATGTATGCCTAGTGAAATAACCTCACATTTATTTATGTTTTGATTTATAGAAAACATGTGCCCCTTGACAAAGCCTTTGGGCTGTTTTCCGCAATTAAAAGGAATCATGTTTGAAAAAAATAGCTACCATCTTAATGGGAAACTTTTTCACATAAATTCAAAGCACCTTCTTTGATCAGTTTCATGCACATTGAGACTATTTTCATCCATCAGTTTAACCCCCAAAAAACTGGGTGAATGGAAGAAAAAAAAAAGATGCTTAAAAACATGCACACACAGGCACCCAGCATATATACTGGCTGAATACTAGAGAATCCAAGGATATGAAGGGCTGGGTATTAGAACAGAGGCAGTTGCAACATTATAGCAGGAACATTTCTCTTGTGGCTCTTCCTGCTGGTGACTAGTGTTGGTATACCACCAGACAGCACTCCTCTGGTTTGCTTTGGTTGTTTTCTTAGACTGTCCAGGGGGAACAGGGTCCTATATGTACCTGTTGCTAGGCCTTCATCTGACTATCTGAAAAGTATCTATCCCTTAATTCTCTTTCAAAACAACAATAGATGATAAGGGTAGTGAGGGATAAGAAGGTGCTTTGTAAATTCCTTATCTATTCCCTTTTTCTTTTTGAAGAAAAAGATCATATAATTTAAATATAAACTATGTGCCTGTTGCTTATTCCTGGTTCAGGAAGTTCAGGGTTGGGAAGGAGTTGCAAAGAAGAGAATCTCATTCGTGTGTTAAGAAAGAAGTGGTTATATTAGCTGGGGCCAGGCTACAAAAATAGTGCTTAATTACCATGCTAGACTAGATCAATGATTTTTGCGTTGCTGAGGGGAGGGATTGGAGGCAGGGAGAAAGTCAGTGTTTAAATACACAAATTTAGTAATACGTGGGTATACTAATGAAACAAGTATGGATCTTACATCTAAGTGCTGGTTTAATTTTGTACCTTGTTTTAATTTGAGAAGCTTTTCATTTTGAAGTACATCTGAGAGATTCTATGTGCTTAAAAAAAGAGAGGTAAGTTTTTATGGAAAATCTTTCTCATGAAGGTAATGTCAGTTTTCCATGGCCTAGGAAAGCCTAGCTCCTGCCTCCATGCAGTTGGGAACAAGTTCTATCCAGCAACGTGGCACCATGCGAAATGAACCATCTTTTTCAGCATGGGGGCTTAACTGGCAGTCTAGGAACCCTTGAGGCTCGTGGATCTGCTTCAGAAAATGGACCAACACCTTGAAATTATTTTATGCAACGCTTTATGGACAGGTGCCTGTGCCCTCTTTGTTCAGGTTCTTAAAGACATTCACGACATTGTGTTCGCCAGAAGCAACTTGTCTGTGGGAAGATTTCGGAGCTCTGACTTTCTTTAGGAAAATATTGATTGAAGGAGTACGATGGCTCTTTGAAGGAATGATTATCTTAGGAGACAAGAACCCTACAGTGATTAGGGACCACGAAACTGAATCTTTCTCATGTAAAATGCGAAGGGATAACCACAGTGGTGACACAGCTTACTTGATAGGGGGCTGCACATTAAGAATTCAGAAGATTCCGTGTGCACATCACTTTATCTCACTTTAAACGAGGAGCTTGGGCATGCAATTTTAAAGAGCTTTTCCCCTCAAAAACTCTTGTCTCCATGATATCCACCTTAGGTTCCCCAGGAATTTGGAAGAATGTATGGCGACAGGAAAGATGTCTGGTAAATAAGAGGACCTTGAAAGGAATGAGGTAACATAATCTGTGTTTAGACAGGGAAATCCACAATTCTTTCAAATGGATTGTACAGGTCATATGTACATGTCTGTCTTGGGGTAAAAGCTGCTGCTGATTTTGTTTAGGCCACAACGTGCCATCACGTTGGTAAGTCAAGACCATCCCAGGTATTTTGAAGGGCAGTCTATAGATAATAGTCTTAAAACTCTAGGGAGATTTCTGCCCAATTTTGACTGAATTGCTGATCGTTACAGGTAATTACACAAAAGCACTGGGTCCTCTGAAATCTGAGATGTGTGTGTCCTTGATCCAGACATGGTTTCATTAACTCCTGGCCCGATTTCTAGTGTTCATCTTCTTGGTAGGACAGGGTCATAGTCTGTGTGGGGATGGCTGGAGGAGCATTTTGCCTTTTGGGTGACTACCTCTTCCCGGACCTTGGCCTTCTTGTAAACCTCCTGAACTCCCCTTACGGAGCGCTCCGCATAGTTTTCTGTTTGGCATCTGGTTTGATGTAGTTCTGTTTTAGCATGGCTTCGCTGAGAGCTTTTGCAAATTTCTTTGATGCTCCTCGACGTGCTTTAAACTCTTTGGAGTGGAAAAAAGGATACAAAACCGAGAGCACAATAAACTTTGATTACCAGGCTCCTAAACACCGAACCTCTCAAATAACCCGCATTTGTCATTATTCTCTGAGAGGGGAATTTATAGGCTGAAGCTGGGGAGTGTTACTGGTGCCCTTCACATGCAGCCCAGGGAAGGGTACGGAGCCAAAGGTCAGAGGGCGCGTGTGGAAGGGAGACACTACTGCACCCCATAAGGAAGATGAGATGGCTCATAATACAGAGACTGGTAAAATAACGCATTTTGGAAAAGCGTTTCAGTGAAAATGGACACTCAAGAGTACGAACAGTAAAGGGCACCTCTCGCTTAAGCAACGTCTGGGCAGCCTGAGCCCTTAGGACTATCTCTCTTATTTTCTGCTCTCCTCTCCAACCTTTTTACCTGTTCGTTTTTATAAAAGGAACACGTGCTCATTGGGAAATTCAGGAATGCACAAAGAAACACAGGGACGTGTCCTGGGTCTCCCCATCCAGGGTTGGCCTTTGTTAACCCTTGGGCTTATTTTCAGTCTTTCTCTGTCGCCGTCTCTAGCAGGGACTACATGTCCAGGCAGCCATACTTGGGGGACATTTTCCATGTCACGTGCTACCCTTCTGCAGCTTAACTGGTGATGTGGGGGTAGTCAGCCAGTCCCCTGTCATTGCATGCTGACGTTTTTCTTCTCTTTTTCTCATTGTAAACGAGGATATGATGAAGATCCTAAAAATGTCTGTGTGGCTTGACTGTGTCTTACCGAATTAGTTCCAAGGGTGGTAACAACTTAGAATTCCAGCAAGCTGTTTCTGGGACTGCGCCTTCTTAGGAGCACTTGGCAGCATAGTATCATAGGTGAAAACTTCCCCTCATTTTTAAAAGTTTTTTTTTTTTTTAACATTTATTTATTTTTGAATGAGAGAGAGAGAGAGAGAGACAGCATGAGTCAGGGAGGGGCAGAGAGAGAGGGAGACACAGAATCCGAAGCAGGCTCCACGTTCCGAGCCATCAGCACAGAGCCCAATGCAGGGCTTGAACTCACAAACTTCTTGATCAATGACCTGAGCCGAACTCGGACACCTAACCAACGGAGCCCCCCAAGCGCCCCAAAAGTTTTTAATTGAAGTATAGCACACAGATAGAAAAGTGCACAGGGCACGTGGGAGCAGAATGATGAATTTTTCCCAAAGCTTAACGCATCATCTAACCAGCATGCAGATCCAGAGGGTATCCTTTTCGGTGGTGTCAAAATCTTTTTTTTTTTTTTTTTTTTAATTTGTAGTTCTTTGGGGATAAAGAATTGTGAGTTCTGTCACTGAATTGAAATGATAACTTCTATCTGACACTGCCTTACTCTATTTTGTAGCATCCTTTTCTGAACTGTTTTTATTCTATTGACCTGCCTGTTCTTTTTTTTTTTTTTTTTTTAATATTTATTTATTTTTGAGAGAGAGAGAGAGACACACAGAGCACGAGTAGGGGAGGGGTAGAGAGAGCGGGAGACACAGAATCCAAAGCAGGCTCCAGGCTCCGTGCTGGAGCCTGACACGAGGCTTGACTCACAAATCACGAGATCATGACCTGAGCCAAAGTCGGACGTTCAACCCACTGAGCCACCCAGGTGCCTCTAGACCTGCCTGTTCTTCAGTCAAGTACTACCTTCTTTCAGACATTACAACGTACAATACATTTACCTGATAGTGCCCATCATCTTTTATTATTCTTCCTTTTCAAATGCTTCTTGGCTTCTCTTCAGTTTTTTCTCCTAGATGAGCTTTAGGGACATCTTTTTGAATTGTGTTGTTAATGAATTCATAAATATGCGATAAAAGTATAAAGTCATGATCGATGAAATCAGTTCAGCAGTAGTGGTTACCTCTGGGGAGAGTGGAGAGGGAATACGGTGGGGAGGGTTCAGATATATATGTACCACCTTATTTCTTTTTTGAAAGGAATATTTATATATTTATTTTTGAGAGAGAGAGCACAAGCAGGGAAGGGGCAGAGAGAAGGAGAGAGAGAATCCCAAGCAGGCTCTGTGCTGTCAGCGCAGAGCCCTTTGGGGCTTGATGTCACACACTGTGAGATCATGGCCTGAGCCAAAATCAAGAGTCCGATGCTTAACCAACTGAGCCACCCAGGCGCCCCTGTACCACCTTATTTCTTTAAAGAGGAAAGGTTTTAAGCAAATACAGCAAAATAGTAAAGTTATTAGACCTGGGTGGTGGGTAATCTTTCTTGATGGTGCTTATGTTATTCTCTGAAATACGTCGCGATTAAAAGATACCCTTTTGAAATTCTGCTTGGAATTACATTCAGCTGGTTTGGCCAGGCCTTACTGGAACCCGATGGTCGTGGGCCACAGTCTTGGTTGGTCCTCAGCCGCGTCCTCGCAAGGTGACTCCCATCAAAGCACGCACACATGCACACTCCTTTGGCATCCACGTTCTGCATTCATCTTCAGAAGTAGTTTTTAGAAATCTGCCCCTTCTCGGAAGATGCTTAGGAAATAGCAGTTGGTAAGACCTAACAGGTGTTTGCTTTACTCTCACCTTTTCTACTTTACCTTGTTCTGGAAGCAATTTAATTTTAGCTTTGTCTCATCTGTCTTGAATTGAAAGTTGCCGGTACATCGATAAGTGCTTGAGTTAATGCAAATATCCCTTGTATTCTCGCAGGAGAAATACCGTGCTCTGCTTCCCTGCATCAGGCTGCATTTTTATCCAGTCCCAGCAGCTGCCCTCTGTATTCCCTGATAGTGGTATCTGTTCCGTGGTGGCTTTTTCTGCTGAAATCAATCAATGCCAGGGTCAGGGATTAGGAGTGGGTTGAGGCTCTTTGTTATTTGTTTGTTTATTTATTTGTTTGCTGGTGTTGTCGGGAGAACTTTGATAGCAGTGGAAAAGGCCTAAGGGATCTTGGCTTTCTTACTTTTGACCTTAAGTTATCCTGACCGTGGGGTAACCCCAGCTAACTAATGAGTAGGGGTGCTGGATTTAAGATGATGCTGGACATGGCCACATCGAAGAGAAAAAAAGGTGGGTGAGGCATATGGTCTCGGGGCTGTGTGGGACGTGTTTCTGTGCCACATGTGTAGGAAGCAGAACTCCTAAAAAGAAGACCGTCACACACATCTTGAAGAACGCCAAGTAGCAAAACGTACACCCCTTTGAAGATAGGAAGTGTTGCCATCAAAGGTGTAATTCCAGTGGTTTCTGAAGCCTCAGCTTTTTTCACTGGAAAGCATGCCCACAACCTGCTGCCTAGAGCTTTTGGAAATAATTGAGAGACACGACTCTTGCGTCTTCTCCAAATTTCAGATCATTCAGTGTTTTGTTGGCCTTTTGTCTGGGGAGATACGCATTCACCAGAGCCATGCCAATAAGTACAGAAAATTTGCCAGCCCACAGAGAAATTTGAACTTCCCTTTTTTCCTGCAGGAGTGTCTCAGGGAAATCATGGATACAATAGAACTTTTCATGTCTAGACCCTGCCCAGGGGATTTCTGTCTAATAAGAACCTTTTCTTTTTTTTCTTATGCGTACTCGAATGGAACAAAGCTCAGGGAGAGGTTGGGGATAGGATGCAGGGAAAGAAAATATAGGAAACCCCGGACCATCCTATTTTCCCAACTCCTTGGTGCCCAAGTCCATGGAGTTGTAAATGTAAGGTTCTTTTTTTACTGCTATGCTGCCCATGGCCAACAGATACTCCTAAGGCCTTGCTAAGTGCCAAACATTGTATCTGATGCTGAAGATTGATAAAATATGGGGCCAGCTCTCAAGATATTTACACGTGGATGAGTAAACGGCCACATTACAGTGTACTTACTAGGTGTATGTAAGTGATGCCCACAGAGTGTCAAGGCAAGTCTCATAGAAGAGTAATACTTGAATTAGATCTTATAAAGGGTTAAGGTGGGGGCAGACAGGAGTTGTGGGGGAGTGGCTGGAGAATAAGATAAAGAAAGTCATTCCAGGCAGAGGGGAGCAGCCTTGGAAGTGGGGACGTTCTTGGTGATTTGGGGAAATGGTACCCGGCAGCGTAGGCCATGTAGCGGCTATGCATGGGTTGTGCTTATGGAAATGCCATTGGAAGGGGCACATTGAGGCCACATAGTGGAGGCCTGTGAATGCACAGCTGATGAGTCCGGGCTTTATGCTTAATGTGAGTGGGAAGAGGGGAGTGAGAGCGTGTCATCTGCTTAAGTCGCTGGAGGGGAGAGTGGAGGCGTGGAGGCCCCCAGGCGTCCAGCGGGCGGTGCACCTGCTGCGGAAGTGGAGGGCAGAGGGAGGTCATGTCAGACGAAGGCAAGAGAAGCAGCAGAGAGAGAAGTGAGTGGGACCAGGGGAGGCCGGGATATGCGCAGGAAATCGGGAGAGGGGAGGAGGGGCCCGGTGGGAGGGAGCTTTCGATTTTAAGCCCTGTGACTTCCAGGGTGTATTGGAACCGGACAGAAAGGGCTCAGGAGGAAGACAGGCTGAGGATAAAGATTCAGGATTCATCTCAGAAGTATGTGGGTAGTAATGGCAATGGGAAGGAGTGAAAGGGAAGGGGACACAGCAGTGGGCGGGACTCGGGAGGGGCATCTGGCAGGTAAGAGGGGATTGGGCTAGAGGACCAGGACCACCGATGGGGCGGGGTGGGGGGGAGATAGCGGTGGTGTCCAGGCTGATTTAGGTTAGGGGGATGCAGAAGTGAGATGGCAGTAAAATGGACTGCAGAGGGAGGCCGGGCGGGTGGGGCAGGGGAGCCGTTCTGTGTGGGTCGCACGTTAAGGAGGTGGAGGGCGCGTGAGCTGGAGATGTAGGATGGGCATCTGAGTCTGATGGTGGGTGGAGGGCAGTGAGGGGTGCAGAGAGCAAGGGTGGGGGCCGTGACAGCCTGGCCATGAGGCTTTGCAGGACCCACGGGGCCGTGCTGCTGGGCCGGCCCGCGTGGTGGGACCTTGGGATGTGAAGCTTCACCTGTGAGTGAATCTGTTGGTACAAACTAGAGGGAAGGGAGGGAGATGCAGAGATCCTGTGTCTGCCTGTCTCCATTTCCTCCGTGAATTTGTAAAGGGTGACACAAAGTAGCAGGAGTGGGTTTAGGAATGGCAGATTTTTGTGAGGAATGGGGAGTGCTGAGTATTCACAGGTAGGACCCCTGGGAGCATCAGGGGCCCGGCTCAGGGCGGACGTGACCAGGGTTGGACAGCATCTGTAACCCCATCGGCTGCAGCTGGGGTCTGGAGGAAGCCAGATGCAGGGCTCCTGTGTCTCCTCTCAGCCGCTCAGCGTGGTAACACACGCACACACACACACACACACACACGCAGGGAGGGTTCACACCCTGGGTCACTTATTTGCCCAAGAGGACAGTTCTGAAAGGCCCTCAAAGGGAGGAGAGCCGTGGCCTCGCCTTCATTCATAGGGATGTCCTGAATGAATCCACCATACTGCGTGGTTACTGACGTGCAATGGATAAAATCAGTACTGACCACTGCCCCGACATAAATTGCTTGCTTTTAGTAGAAACGCTGTCGTGCGTGGTTTTAGAACCAGGAGGGCTACCCGGCGGAGCAGTGGAGTGCATTGCTTTGTTGTGTGCGTGATCCAATGAATTTCAGGTGAGCTCAGATTTGGGGGATAACACTGACCAAAGATGGGCCAATGACCTTATGGTTGGAATCTTATCGCAGTCTTGTTTACTGTTAAGAGTTCAATGTTGTTTTTTTTGTTTTGTTTTTTTTAACGCTGGTTCCTATGTGTGTGTTTGTGTGCTTGTATCCACTTTGACCTTTTAAATTCTTTTATTTTTGGGGTGCCTGGGTGGCTCAGTTGGTTAAGTGTCCAACTTTGGTTCAGGTCATGATCTCACGGTTTGTGAGTTCGAGCTCCGCGTCGGGCTCTGTGCTGACAGCTCAGAGCCTGGAGCCTGCTTTGGATTCTGTGTCTCCCTCTCTCTCTCTGCCCCTCCCTGGCTTGCTCTCTCTCTCTCTCTTTCAAAAATAAATATTTAAAATTTTTTTTAAAAACTTAAATAGAATACATTCTTTTATTATAAAAATAATTACTTTAAAATTATTTTAAAAATTTAAAAAATTTTTTCAATGTTTATTTATTTTTGAGAGAGAGAGAGACAGAGTGTGAGTGGGGGAGGAGCAGAGAGAGAGGGAGACACAGAATCTGAAACAGGCTCCAGGCTCTGAGCTGTCAGCACAGAGCCTGACGCAGGGCTCGAACTCACGAACTGTGAGATCATGACCTGAGCCGAAGCCAGACCCTCAACCGACTGAGCCACCCAGGCACCCCCAAAATTTTTTAAATGTTTATTTTTTTTTGAGAGAGAGAGACAGAACATGAGCAGGGGAGGGGCAGAGAGAGAGAGAGAGAGAGAGAGAGAGAGAGAGAGAATACCAAGCAGGCTCCACACTGCCAGCACACAGCGCAGTTTAGGGCTCTAACTCACAAGACTGTGAAATCACGACCTGAGCCAAAACCAAGTCAGATGCTTAACTGACTGAGACACCCAGGTGCCCCTTAAATCCTTTTAATATGGAAAGCATATTAAAATCCCTTTTTTGTTGCCTGTTCGTGTATTGCTTAGTGTTTCTTAAAAGGAATGGTTAGGATTTAAATTTATGTCTGTCCAGAATACTGAGAGCTGAGCTTTGCATGCACACGCACACACACACACTCACACTCTCCTCTTCCTCCCCATCCCTAGTTGGTTTTCCTTAAAGGACTGCAGCTGGGCGGGAGCCCATGGCCATGATATGCTGACTAAGACCAGGGAGAGGGGAGTAGGGGTCCGGCTTCACGCTGACTGTCTTGGCAACTGGAGAAGGAACTGTGAGCTGCTGGGGGCCATCAGGTAGCCAGATGTGTGGATGTGATGAGGGAAGCAGCAGGGGAGGAGGGCAGAAGAGATGCCCAAGGATTGGACTAGGAAAACAAAACAGCGATGTTCCCCTGCCAGCTGGCCACCCCTCCTGGAGAAGGCAAATTCTTTTCCTAGGAGAATCCATCATTCCATGTGTGGGGAGGTCCTGCGCATAGGCTGCTCTGGGGGGAGGAAGCCAGAGCCGTCCAAACAGCAGGTTCTGCTTGCCCGAAGCCCCGTGGAAACCCCAAGAAGTGTCGAGAGACCCCAAGCACCCAGGCATCCTCAACGCTGTGTGACGGCCTGCCCTGTGCAGCCTGCAGGACCAACGAGGCAATTTCATGGTTTCTGGTTCTCTTCTTTCTTTGTTCTGTTAATGATGACGGAGTGACAGCTTTGAGGATTTTGCTGTGGGGACAGATACACATGTGGAGTCCTAGAAATTGCTTCCTGAAAAAGAGCTGGAGAGGTGCAGGAGGGCAAGCATTCAGGCATCTGTGTTTCCTTTGGCCAAATTAGTTCAGTGTTTTCTGGATTCAGAAAGCGTGACCATCGTATGAAACCTTGCAAAGAGCCTCTTGTGGCCAGCTCGGTTGTGTGGGAAAGGAGGGCAGAGTGAAGGAAAGAACCTGTGGGGTTGATGTGCTCCCACCCTGTGCCTTGTGATCCCAGCGGCCACGGCCCAGTATTCATGTTGGCTCTTTCAAAAGAAATTCACAGCACTTTTGCTGAGATGTCCCTTGTTCGCCACAAATCACAGCCTGCCAGAACCAGATGGAGTCCTCTGTGCTAAACACCCATACCACAGGTGAGGAAACTGAGCCGTGGAGGTTGGCTTCCCAGGGTCCCCTAGCTGGTCAGAAGCGGGACTGTCCCCAGGCTCCTGCTCTCTTGGCTCTCGGCCTCCTTCTGCTCAGAGCCGGGTGGGGTAGCGAGCCACACAAGTGGCGATACCACACTTCGGTGTCTTGAATCAAAACACCAGAAGCGGCAGCTGCCGCAGAACGTGAGCGGTGGTAATTTTCTGTTGGGTGATGTTTCATTGCCAACCACGACGAAGTCCCCATGAAATACGTACACATACACAAGTTGTACAAGTGCCACTGAGCATGTGTCGTCTCTGGTTCTGTGTCAGTACACAGCACGCGGGTGTTTCCTCTCTGAAATCTGTGTCCTTTCTTTGCCATTAGAAAACTGAAACACGTGTTTCCATCTCAACGCAGAAAACTGAAAAAGGGCTGCTTTGAAATACACATGACAGTCTCTGGAAACACTTTAAAAGGCACGACAAGCACTCAGTAGAAGGGTCGTCTTGTGTCATTGCCCATGGCCAGTGGGTCTTGGGATGGGGACCTGCATCGCCTGTCTTACAGCTGTGGCGATGAGAGTTCTACCCCTTGGACTCATGTGTCAACTGCCTACAAGTGCTGGCCACTCACTCTTTATTCATTGATGTTGGAAAATTCTTTTAAGTTTATTTATTTATCTTGAGAGAGAGTTTGAGCAGGAGAGGGGCAGAGAAAGAGGGAGAGTCTTGAGCAGGCTCCACACTGTCCGCACAGGGCCCATGCAGGGCTCAAACTCATGAAACCGTGAGATCATGACCTGAGCTGAAGTCACGAGTTGGACACTTAACCCACTGAGCCACCCAGGCGGCCCAGATACTGAATAATTCTGAAATGCTCACCATCTTGTTTCTCAGATCCTAGAGTGCTTAGTGCATTTTGTGTCTCTGTTTTCAGACAGGTTCGTCTTGAACCAGTCCAGATATGAATGTCTTTTTTTTTCCCCCTGGAAAGTCCTGACTGAAGGAGATTCTTCTGTCTCATGTTTTTCCCACAGTGCCCAGGAAGTCATGAGAGAGCGAGAATAAAACTCGGAGCCTGGGCCTCTCACAAACTGAATGGCCAGACTAGCCTGTCCAGTGTGAGAAGCATCTTTTCAGACCCAAGAAAACCATTCCTGCCAGCCTTATTGTAAATTTACAGAACTCGCTGGTCTGTGAGCATCACTTTTTATGTGTATACCACTGCTCCTTATAGGAGACAAGTTATTTTAAAAACAAACACCTAGGGGCACCTGGGTGGCTCAGTCTGTTAAGCGTCTGACTTTGGCTCAGGTCATGATCTTGCAGTTCGTGCGTTCAAGCCCCACGTCGGGCTCTGTGCTGACAGCTTGGAGCCTGGAGCCTGCTTTGGATTCTGTGTCTCCCTCTCTTTCTGCCCCTTGTCCGCTCACACTGTTTCTTTCTCTCTCTCTCTCTCAAAAATAAACATTAAAAAAACCCGCACCTAATAATTTTTTTAAAAATGTTTATTTATATTTGAGAGAGACAAAGACAGAGCATGAGCAGGAAGGGGCAGAGAGAGAGAGAGGGAGACACAGAATCCGAAGCAGGCTCTAGGCTCTGAGCTGTCAGCACAGAGCCTGACGTGGGGCTTGAACTAACGAACTGCGAGATCATGACCTGATCTGAGCCGAAATGAGACACTTGATGGACTGAGCCACCCAGGTGCCCCCCCCCACCCCAAACCTAATAATTTTTAATTGGCCAGCAATTTTCAGAAACAAAGTTTGCAGGTGAAAAAGTAGGGTCAGTGGAATTCTGACTTCAAAATCTTGGAGGAACGAAGCTTCTAGGGATGCAGTTGATGTAGAGAGAGGTAGAGGGGGTTTTCCAATCCACTCCATTCCCTCCGTTCCAAGTTGGTGGCCCTCCCTGAAGAAGTTGGAGGATGCTGAATAAACTTGGGCCTTGCCGGCAGAGGGTGGGGGGGATACATTTGCACAGAGAGGTACTGCGTGGACTGTGCCTACTCCGTGGCCATGCGTGGTGTCCACTCCCTGACTGGGAAATGCCTGCCCGCCCCCAGATTGCCCTCCACACGTCCGCGCCCTTCCCCCAGGTAAGGTGCCGAGTCAGTGATCCACCTTCCCGTAAATTCAAGCCTGCCTGTCCCTTTCCCACCCTGTCCTGGTCAGAAGCACTTCAAACCACGGACGTGAGAGGCGTGGTTGATTCTCTGGTCTTCTGGATCCGTGTAGGGTCATGCTAATTCTTCTTCCACAGATACTGCAAATATTTGAAGACGAATAAACCCCCAGGGCCTCCTTCCCTACTTCTTTCTACCTTTTTTCTTTTCTGGGTTGGCTTTGAGTATTCACTGTATGAAAGTGTAGAACACAGCTGAGCGGGACCGCTTCTGTTCCTGCGTGAGATTCAGGCCGGATTTGGGCACAGCCGCCTTTCACAGCTGATGCACTCCTCTCGACGGAAAAGTGCTCCCCTAGCTCACCTTTCACTGCCAAGTCCTATTTCTGCCACTCTATGAAAATGACTTGAGTATTGATTCTTTGGGCCTCAGTATAGACCTCGATATTTATCCTTATAAAATTTCTTCCTCTTCGCCTCAGCCTGACATGACTCCTGCCCTCAAAGAGCTCGCCACGTTGTTGATTTGCGAGGCTCAAGTAAAAAGGACACACGCGTGTGCGTACCGACGCACACACCCTCAACACGTGTCTGTTATCACCTCTCTTCTGTTTTTGTGCAAGAACCATCACGCATAAGAACTCGCTTTAAAAGTTGTTGTGACCCTGGAAGCAAAACTGACAGAGACAGGAGAGGAAGGAGCTCAGAAGCCTTTGCCCAGCCTGGCTGGCGCTGAGGCCTGCGCGGAGAGATGCGGAACGGAGGGGAGCACTGTGTCCCAGGAAAATCAGAGTTCTCATTGCGCTTTAAAAAAAAAAAAATTTTTTTTTAATGTTTGTTTTTCAGAGAGAGGGAGAGCAAAAGCAGGGGAGGGGTAGAGAGAGGGAGACACAGAATCCGAAGCAGGCTCCAGGCTCCGAGCTGTCAGCACAGAGCCCGACGTGGGGCTCGAACCCACGAACCCTGAGATCATGACCTGAGCTGCAGTCTGACGCTCAAATGACTGTGCCACCTAGGCGCTCCCTGATTGCGCTTTTAATGTGCTTCCTGCAGAGTTAGGAGAACTCGGTATCCTGTCTGTTGTTTACCTTGCGTACAAGCGCGTGTGTATCAACAATGGAAATTTTTCATCTGCTCCCAAGCAGGCCGGCAGCCTGAAAATCATTTTCAGAAATTTTAGAAATGTTCGTAACCCAACTTTGTGGTGAGTAGGGAAAACCACATCTAACATTTGGATCAAACTGTGCGTTTTCAAAGCACTGCTGTCTCTTGCACGCCTAACTGGCATATTTCTAACTCTGTTCTTCAGATTTGCAGTGCATTGTTTTGCTTTTGGTTATTGACCAACTGCTTTATAGATGCCATTTGTTATCTATCATCATAGTAAATTTAGGGGGAGAAATGCTTTGTCATTGTAGTTGGCAGGGAGATTGTCCCCAGCCTTTTCCATGGTAGAAAAAAGAAACTTTCTGAAAGAAGTTTGAGAATTTTAAGGTATGCATCTTCAGAATCATTGTGTTTTTTAAACATTTTCTTTAATGTTTATTTCTGAGAGAGAGAGAGACAGAGTGTGAGTGGGGGAGGGGCAGAGAGCGAGGGAGACACAGAATCTGAAGCAGGCTCCAGGCTCCGAGCTGTCAGCACAGAGCCCGACCTGGGGCTCAAACTCAGGAACCACGATATCATAACCTGAGCGGAAGTCGGATGCTCAACCGACTGAGCCACCCAGGCGCCCCTCATTAATTGTGCTTTATCTGATTATTTTTAAACTAAGAGTCCAACATTTTCTCTGCAGGAAAGTTAATCCGTGGATGTGTCGCACGCGCATGTGTGCTCCTGTGAGTACATGTGTGGGGGAGGGCATGTCTGAAGGAGGCATCGAAGTTAAACCTTAAGAGGGATTTACTGATTCTTAAAGATTTAGATATTAAACCAATCTCTTGAGGGAACTTCTTTGGTCTTGATATCTTCCAGGGCCATTTGCTTAGAAGGCCTTCAGTCCAGGTCTTGCCAAACCACCATGTGATGAGGTAGAAGCTGGTTGGAGAACAAACAGAACTTGCCCTGGCCTGTGAGGCCAGTCATACAATCCTCCCACGTCCCTGGAGTTCAGCACCGCTAGGGGGTGGTTCTGCAGCCCGGGTCTGACAGGTGGGGGAGCTGGAAAGACTCCCCCGCAACCTGCTTCCTTCCAGAGACCAGGCATCCGCTCTTGGCTCTCTGCAGTCCCCTCTCTGCCCTCGCCTGGCACCTCCTATCACATTTCCTTTTTTTTTTTTTTTTCCAGAAAATTTGTCTCCCTCTGAAGGTATTTTACTTTTCACGTGTTTGCATGTTACTGTCTCTGCACCAGGATCTAAGCACTAAGAGCCTCTCCTGTGGCCTTTACACTGTACTTGTGCTTGGAACAGGGGCTCGCACAGTGTGGGGGCTCAGTAAATACGTGTGGAATGGATGGGTGGGTCTAAAAATGACCTCAACCTACACTTGGAGGGATTTAGGAGAATTTTCACCTCTTTTATAAGATGCTGTTCTATATACTCTCTTCAGCTTCCGGTGGGTTCTATGAACTTGCAGAGCAGATGATTGTGCCATGTATTTTGGGGCAGCTACACCTATATTTACCAAGATCATTCTAGTCTGCTCCCACTTTCAGTCTGTCTTTACGGTCTTTGACTGGTTTCTTTGGAAACACCACTGTGGGCTTAGTGAAGATGATGGGGAGTGAGAGCCTTCTGCACACATGGTGTGAGCTTTTAGGGGCTCTGCCAGGTTCTGGGACACCCCGTCAGGAAGCTGGTTCTGTCCAGAGTAGGAGGGCAGTGCTTGCTTCCACGGCTGGGATGGTGAAGCCTGAGATCGCCATCAGGCCTGGGAGTAGTGAGCTGCCCTCTTGCAAATGGTAAACACAAAGGTGGGCGAAGGTGGCCTCCTTCCTTCTTTGGAAAGTCAGTAGAGCTCCCTGCTCCAGGAGCATGACATTTGTTTCCTGCTTTGAAGTTGTATAATGAAGACTAACTTGGGGAGTGTTTGAACATATGGCTTCAAGGCTGTCCAGTGGCCAAACGTCTCAGCTCTCTAGTGAGTGACTGGGTTTTTTTTTGTTTTTTTGTTTTTTTATTTTTTTTAATTTTTATTTTTTATTTATTTTTTTATTTTTTAGAGGGAGAGAGAGGGAGGGAGGGAGAGGGGCAGAGAGAGAGGGAGACACAGAATCCGAAGCGGGCTCCAGGCTCCGAGTTGTCAGCACAGAGCCTGATGCGGGGCTCGAACTCATGAACCGCAAGATCATGACCTGAGCTGAAGTCGGTTGTTTAACCGATTGAGCCACCCAGGCACCCCAGAGAGAATTCTTAAGCAGGCTCCATGCTGAAGCCTCAAGTGGGGCTTGATCCCATGACCCTGGGATCATGACCTGAGTCAAAATCAAGAGCTGGACACTGTCAACCAACTGAACCACCCAGGCGCCCCTAAATACAGATTTTTTGCAAGGTCTTTCTTGGGAGGTTCATCTTGAGTAATAAAATGTTAATCAAGATTGCTTTGTGGGACGATGATCTGTGTATCCTCTCATATACCTGCGGTCTCCTCCATGTTTCCCAAAGCTCCAATTTAACACTGTTAAGAATTGTTAGTTTACATCAGAAGAGCTGACCTGCAACTATGTTTCTTCGCTACTTCTTGCTAAGAGAGATTTATAGTGTATGGGTCCCCCCCTCCCCATCTGAAAGTAGAGCGTTCCTGTGAAACCTTTCTAAGTTGAAATGGTGTAAAATGAAGAAGAAGCAATGACTGTTCATTTACATGGAAAATTTGGGGCGCCTGGGTGGCTCAGTCAGTTGAGTGCCTGATTTCAGCTCATGTCGTGATCTCATGGTTTGTGGGTTCGAGTCCTGCATTGGGCTCACTGCTGTCAGCGCCGAGCCCAGTTGGGATCCTCTGACCCCATCCCTCTCTCCCCCTCCACCTCTCACGCACTGTCTCTCTCAAAAGAAAAGAAATTTAGATGGAAAATTTTTTTTAGCATTCCCAGACCCAAAAACTACCTGTCAGGCTTTTCTGATACCTTAGGACACATCTTGCTAACAGATACAGAGACTAAATAGCGATAAAACAAACATTCACAGACAGTGGTGTCTAGGTACTGAGTGCAGCTTCTGGGGAAGGGGCTGGAAGAGCCTGGGATGTGCGCTACCTCTGTAACAGCTCCCTGCAAAACACAGGCTGACTGCTAATTTTGCCATTCGGCTTTTTTTTGGAAAAGCAAAAATCGTCCTCAGGTTTATGAAAACAGGTAGTAATGTTAGAGCAAAGTAGCAGGACGTGAACTCTTGAAAGGTGGGGGATATCTGTATCTACATTTAGATATAGGCCCCTTTGAAAAGTATTTCCCTTTCTTTTTAGGACCATGAAGTTATCTTTAGTCATAGCTAAGTGAATAGGCCCAGAATTGTTTCCTGAAACATCTCAGGGACCTGCCTCACTTATAGATGTGCTACTTAACGTTAGTGAGGATGAGAGGCTGTTTGCTTTTCTAACTATTCATTTTTGCATTTCACTTTGTTTAGCTTACTTGAGACACTCCACCTGGACAAGCTGGCAGCACAATCACGTTTGAAAAATGATCAAAATGGAAGTAAATTTAATTACAGCCATTCTAGCTAGAGCCAAGATACATGGAGCATGACACACTGTGTCTTTTCAGTTGGCCCATGTGTCCTGCAGGGTGAAGACAGTCAACCAGATTTATTGAATGCCTGTTGCTTCATCCATTAATTTCTAACGTGAATAGTTTTTGAAAACATCGTGTGTACCGGACGTTGCTTTTGCCACAGTTGCTGTGATGGAGCGTAAAGCAGGGGTGCTGACATTGTTGGGACTGGAGGTGGGCATCTGGGAAGACTTTCTGGAAGAAGAGATATTCACTCTAAAACCCATAAAATAAAAAAAAAAAATGAATTGGAAGAAAGCCAAGTAAGAAGAGTTGAGGAGGTGGGTACAGAGGGAATTAGGTTCCAGACAAGCAGCAGGTGAAAGGGATCCTTGTGTATTTAAGCAACTAAAATAACCCCAGCGGAGCTAAGGAATGGAGTGAGAGGAGGTGCGTGTTGTTGAGACTGGGTCTTGGTTGTGGAGGTCCAGGATGCCTTGTTTGGATTCTATCCAAAGGGAAGGTAACGTGTTCAAGCATGGATGATAGGACTGTATTTGGGTTATATCACTACAGCTGTAGTGTTTGTAACAGGGCAGAAGGGGGCCGCACAGAAGTCAGGAAGACCTTGTAGGCTACTGCATGAACTCTCATGCACTCGGGTGGTGACTTAGACTCCTTGGTGGCAGTGGGAGGAGACAAGTGGAATGCACTAGAGACACGAGCTTGAGTTTGGCAGGGTGTATTTAATAGGGCTGTGGGGGTGAAGGAGGGACAGTGAAAGAGGCAGTCCAGGACTGTAGGGTGGGCTTCTTGGGTAGATGGTGGTGCCTCTCGCTGAGACAGGAGCGAGAGCGCTGTTGGAGACTCTAAGGGCCTCACCTTGACAGGTGGTTCACCGCCATCCAAGTGATTGGAACCTTGGGAAAAGAGGCTTGGGTTGGAAGTGTTGATGGTCATTGGGAAGGCGTGAGTTCACGGAAGCAGAGCAGGAAGACACCACTGTAGGCCTGAGCCCCATGGGACAACAGTGCACACCCCGAGACAGAGGAAGAAATGTCGTCTTTCTGAAAGAGCATGGTTAAATGAGAATGTGTGTAAACCATCAAGTTTGGGCCCATCCTTTCTAATTGTATTTATGTTTTCCTTCTTTCCTCAGTTTGTTCTCCTCATTCTGATACTGTACAGGCAAGAATGTGTCCATAATAAGGTTGATCAGCATTAGAACAAATACAGTGTGAGAGGGAAGGTTCTTCTGAAAAAAAAAAAATTGCTCTGCAGCGTTGATACTGGCTGGAAAGAGGGCAAGGCACAGAGATTTATGGATTTTTTAAAAGAAAATTTTTAAGGTTTATTTATTATTGAGGGACAGAGAGAGACAGAGCATGAGCATGGGAGAGGCAGAGAGAGGAGGAGGCACAGAATCTGAAGCAGGCCCCAGGCTCCAAGCTGTCAGCACAGAGCCCGACGTGGGTCTCGAACTCACAGATCATGAGATCATGACCTCAGCCAAAGTCAAATGCTCAACCACCTGAGCCACCCAGGCGCCCCCCACTTATGGATTTTTTAATGTTTATTTATTTATTTTGAGTGAGAGAGAGAGAGAGAGAGTGTGTGTGTGTGTGTGTGTGTGTGTGTGTGTGCGCGCACGCACGCAGCGAATAGGGGGGAGCAGGGGGAGAAAGAGAGGGAGAGAGAGAATCCCAAGCAGACTCCACACTCAGTGCGGAGCCCAACACGGGATCATGATCATGACCTGAGCCGAAATGAAGAGTCAGATGCTCAACCAACCGAGCCACTCAGGCACCCCCGTTATGCATTTTTAAAACGTAAAAAAATCAATATTATTGTCAAGGGCCAGAAAGCAAAAGTATCCATAGGAAAGATAAATATCAGCTTATTTGCTGTTTTTGTATTTCTGGGAGGGGCAGGAGAGAGGAAGTCCCATTTTCTTAAAACTACCTGAAACAAATATGGGAACATGTTCACATGGCTTAAATCTGGGTTGTAGGTAGCCTGGAAAATTCTACCGTATCATTATTAGTACTTTTCTGTACATTAGGAATGTTTCATCATTAAAAGTTTTAAAAAAGAAACAAAAATCAGATGGGACGGTGTGTATGCTGACTGCCTGGGTTGTTCAGCTTTAGGAATCCTTGGAGGCCAGACAGGTTATAACAACTAGCAATAAACCAATAATCAATGTGTTTAAAAATAAATAATGAGTTAAAAGGCGTGAGAGTGTCCAGTCAGCCATCCACGTACATCGCTGTGTTCGGAATCCTGGCCTTCGGTGGCTGTGGATGTTCAGATAATTCTCCATTAAAAGTTGCAAAAACAAAATCAAAAACCTCTATTGCTTGTCTGCACAGAAGAGGTCCACAAAGAAGCAGATTCTTTCTACACGTCTTTACTTTCTGCTCACCTTTTGCTACAAGTCTAATTCCTGAGTAATTGGAGTTAGGAGTGTTTTGATTTTTTTTTTTTTTTTTCCTTGGAGCTGCTGATCAAAGGTGTTTCCATCCAAATGCAGGCGGGGGATGGCGCTCACAGAGGCGGGGGCTCACGGGCAAGGGGGAAAAGGGGTGAGCAGCGCTTTGGGTCCAGGAGATAGAAGCTTCCTCCAGGGATTTTTAAAAACCCCTTTTGAATGGGCTCATTGTTTATAAGAACAGTTCCTTAATGGAAAAACAAAAAGGCAAGAGGGTCTGTAGCTTGCTTTTCTGCTTTTCTGGGCTGGCCTCATTGTTTATTTGATTTATCAAGTCTCTGAGTAGTTGCTCTGCTCTGTGACCTTCCTTTAGCTATTCCTTTAGAGTATCCATTTACTTTATTTAGAAACATAATATTTAAAAAAGCTGGAGCTGAGTCAGAAAATCATCACCTTTTTGATGTGGCCGTTTCCCCGTCTTTTGAAACCTTAAACTTGCTAAGAGCCCTGGAGCTGACTTGCAGTCTCTGAATCAACAAGGATTTCTGGGTCTGGCAAGGGCTCCCAGACGGTGGGCGGGCCTCCCGGTGGGCGGGCCTCCCGGGCCTGGGAAGCTGGGAGGGGGCAGCAGGTCTGCCCCAGGGTCCTCCAGTCTGGTTTGCACGCAAATAGAGAACGCAGTGCCCTGTGGATCTGGTGCTAAGTGGTGGAGAAGGGCTGCAAAGGGCCTCAGCTCAGGTGGTGTTTGGATTGTGGGGGAGCCCGGCGGAGGAGGCCCCCCAATGTGAGGCTGGAAGGCCAGGCTGGTGTGCTCATCTGAGGAGGCGGCAGCATCATTTAGTACAGCTGCTGGATGATTCCTCGGCCTCGCTTTTCCAGGTTAAATGTGCTGTACGTATGCTATCTTTTAAAGATGTGTTCTTTTTTCTAAGATAATTTTTTTTAAGTTTATTTATTTATTTTGAGAAAAAGAGCGAGAGTGCGCAAGCGGGGCAAGGGCAGAGAGAGGTGGGGAGAGAGAATCCCAAGCAGACTCTGCACGGTCAGCGTGGAGCCAGACGCAGGGCTCTAACTCCCAGACTGTGGGATCATGACCTGGGCCAGAATCAAGAATCAGATGCTTAACCAACTGAGCCGCCCAGGTGCCCCGCGAAGATATTTTTTTTTTTTAAAGGTTTATTTATTTTTGAGAAGGACAGTCCACGAGCAGGGGAAGAACAAAGAGAGGGAGACACAGAATCTGAAGCAGGCTCCAGGCTCTGAGCTTGTCAGCACAGAACCTGATGCGGGGCTCGAATCCGCGGACTGCGAGATCATGACCTGAGCTGAAGTCGGACACTTAGCTGATTGAACCACCCGTGTGCCCCTAAAATAATTTTTAAATTATTTTTTATACATCTGTTCTTCCCTTTTTCCCTTGCCCCCCCCCCCTTTTTTTTTACTTTTTACTTTCAATGACAAAGATTCTAACTCTGAAGTTTGAAGACCAAAAACTAGGTATCAAACATGGTTTCGTCACCTTAACACAAGAACTGTTTTAAACTTTAGCCTATATTCTTTTGAGTCTTCATGCCCCTGTTGCGTTTAGGTTCTATGCGTTCTTTTGCATTTTGCTTATGTTTCTCGAAATAAGGGGCCACCAAAGGCATACGGAGAACTCTATTAAGAAGGTGCTTGTAGGAACAATGAACCGCATGGACCCAAGCCTAGAGAAGACTGTGACTGACATCTGAAAGGACAGTTTACTCCCAGCTATTAACATTTCTTGACTGGATAGTCCCTTTTGTTTCTCGTAGAGGAACTTTAGAATCACGTTATTAAACTCCGTCTCCGCCCCCCCCCCCCCCCCCCCCCCGCCATCCCCTGCAAGGAAATCAAGCAACAAAAGTAATACTATCTCTGTAGTAGATTGTGATAGGAATTACATTAAATCTATTTATTACTTTGGGACTAATTGACATTTTTATGAAAAATGGCATGTCTCTATTCAGATAGGGTCTTGTTTGTGACTGTCAGAAAGTTTTTGTTATTTTTTAGTCCTCGTATGGGCTGTATGTATTCCTCAATGTGTTTATTTCTTGGCATTGTTGCTTGAGTTAGGAGTGTGCCCTTAGGTTTAATCGGGAGGTGGGGGTGGAACTTGAGGGGACGTGAGGACTTGGCTTTCAGATGGCCTGCTTCTCCCACCGGCTCTGCCATTTGCCAGCAGTGTGCCTTCTGGTGAGACAGGTAATCCTGCTGAGTCTTGGCTTTCTCACCTATAAATGTGGATAATAATGGTATCTACCTCTTAGGGTTGTTTTGAAAATTAAACGAGCTACTGTGTTAAGAACTTCACACCATTTCTGACAGTTAATGCATGTTCAGAAATGATCTGTTTCTATTAACTAGTAATTGCTAGTAAATAGAAAAGCTGTTGATTTCTGGATATTTATTTTCTATTTTATGGCTATATTAAATGTCTTATTTGTTTTAATAATTTTTCTGGTACGTCTTCTTGGCTTTCTAGGTTACGCTGTAACACCGTGTGCCAATAAAAACATTTTTCTTCCCTTTTCAATTGCTGTATACTTGATTTCTGTTTTATATCTTGTTGAACTGCCTTCAGCCTCCTGGATAATAGTGATTAAGAGTGATGATAACTATCTTGGCTGTTATTTATTTATTTTTTATTATTTTTTTAATCTTTATTTTATTTTTTGGGAGAGAGAGAGAGAGAGACAGAGTGAGAGCAGGGGAGGAACAGAGGGAGAGGGAGACACAGAATCTGAAGCAGGCTCCAGGCTCCGAGCCGTCAGCGCAGAGCCCGACGCGGGGCTTGAACCCACGAACCGTGAGATCATGACCTGAGCCGAAGTCAGGTGCCCAACCGACTGAGCCACCCAGGCACCCCTCTTGGCTGTTACTTTAATATTATTATTATTTTTTAATCATGCTAAGGGAATATCTTTCTAGTTTGGGCTTGGCACTTTTGTAACATTGGGTGTTGGATTTTACCAAATACCTTTTTCATAATCTTTTGTTTTTGTGATATATGGTTTTTCTCCCTTGACCACGTGAAGATCTTTTTACATTTCTCATAATGCTAATTTTAAAATTTCATTGTATTTAAACTAAAAAAAAAAGAAAAGAAAAACCCATTACACCATAACAGTTCACCCACACCCCCTTTCCCCTGCCTCTGGCAACCCAGATCTCTTCTCAGGATCTTGATTCAATGGGCTTTGTTTATATATGTGTTTCTTTATATTTAGATTCCACATGTAAGAGAGATCATATGGTACTTGACTTTGACATATTTAACATAGCATAATGCCCTCAATGTCCGTCCACAGTGTCACAAATGGCAAGATTTCATTCTTTTTTATGGCTGAATAATATTCCTTCTGTATTGAGAATGTGACTGCAGTGAACATGTGTGTGCAGGTCTCTTTTTGAGTTAGTGTTTTGTTTTCTCTAGATAAATACCCAGAAGTGGAACTGCTGGATCAGATGGTAGTTCTAGTTTTAATATTCTGATGAACTCCCTACGGTTTTCTATAGTGGCTGCACCAACTTCCATTCCCACCAACCAGTGCTGTACAAGAGTTCCGTTTTCTCTGCATCCCGGCCAACACTTGCTATTTCTTGTCTTTTCGATCCTAGCCATTCTAACAGGTGTAAGGTGATCCCTCAGTGTGGATTTGTTTTGCGTTTCCCTGATGATGAGTGATGTTGAACATCTTCCCACGTGTGTGTTGGCCATCTGTGTGTCTTCTTTGGGAAATGCAAATCAAAGCCACAATGAGATATCAGCTCACACCCGTTTGAATGGCTAGGCTCAAAAAGACAAGCAACAGCACGCGGTGGTCAGGAGGTAGAGAAAAGGGAACCCTTGTATATAGCACTGTACCTCACATTCTTGGTTCCTTTGTCTTGAATTAATTGACCACATATGTGTGGCTTTAGTTCTGGGCCCTCTATTCTGTTCCATTGATCTCTGTGTTTGTTTTTTACGCCAATACCGGGCCGTTTTAATTACTATAGCTTTGTAACATGGTTCGAAATCAGGGAGTATGATGCCTCCAGCTTTGTTCTTCTTTCTCAAGATTCTTTGGCTATTTGGGATCTTAGATGGTTCCGTACAAATTTTAGGATTGTTTGTGGTCTTTCTGTGAAAAATGCCGTTGGAGTTTTGCATTGACTTTGTGTATTGCTTTGGGTAGTATCGACATTTTCACAGTATTAATTCTTCTAATCCATGAACATGGAATTCTTTCCATTTGTGTCTTCGGTTTCTTTTATTAATGTCTTGTAGTTATCAGTGTATCTCATAATATTCTTAATCATGTTTTCTGGTGTAGAATCTACTTGATTCTTGATGTGATTTCATTTGCTAATAGTGTACTTAGGAGCCTAGTAGTTTTACTGTTTGTCTATAAGTAGTTTTAATTTTTAGTTTTTCTCCTTCGTTCACGTAGTGTTAGATTATGACATTAGAATTGCATTAGTTTTTCAAATGAATTGAAATTTTTTTCCCAACGTTTTCCTTTAGAAACTTTTTCGTAACACGAAATCATCTGTCCTTTGGAAGTTTGAATGAATTCACACCTAAGACTACCAGGAACTAGGTCTGAAGCCTTTATTGGAAATCCTCTTGAATGGCTTTCCAGTTTCTTGGTTGTTATTGGATCCTTCATATTTTCCGGCTCTTAATTCAAGATTTTATGATCTGATTGCAATGAGTGCTTCATTAAAAGAAACCAAGAGCTCTTCCTTATCCAGAGTCCTATCTCCTCCCCAGCTGGTGCTTGTTATTTTCTGTCCTTTTAATCGTAGGTGCACTTGCTTGTGGTCCTTCCGTTTCATCGTGCCCTTGCCCCGCAAACAACCTGCTTTGAAATGTTCTGATAAGTTATAATGGTTTTCAATTTGCCAAGTCATAGTTCTTTTGACGTCACCGTTATTTTCACTTATTCCTGCTTTCTTCTTTACAACTTCTAAAAACTTGGCACGTGAATTCGTATATTGGATTCTGTAACAGTAAAACTGTGCTTGCGCCACCAGTTTGGTTACCATCTACGATGACTGTTCGTCATCGTGTGTGCAAACGTAAATATATTTTGCATTGTCCCTGTAGTTTTGCAAGCCATGAAATTGCACGTGTGTGTACACACTTAACTCTGGAGCATGAGCGTTCATTATAGGACGTACCTGAGTCTGTCAAGACGTAATATGATACGCTGGCTCTGGGAAAGACTGCAAGAGCGTGTTGATTTAGGCCATTGCTTCTCGGAAGCCGAGAAAGGAAATGGTTCATTCTGGTGCTGCTAATTGGCAGGGAGGAAGACAGACTCCTGTTATCCTTGCTAATTTACCCCAGGACTCTGTAAGATTTTGGTAAGGATATTTTCACTTCTGTGTCATCAGGTCTTAACTTGCTATTTTTTTTTTAAACTTATTTCCTTTTCTTTATTCTTCAAAGCCATTGGAGTACAAAGTGGGTGTTCATACTAATACTTTACGTGCTTGAAGATACACGTTACGTTATCCGAACTCCCATGTTTTATTTTCTCCACTGATCGTTTTATTTTGTTTTGGGCTGATGGCAGCTTTTCCTGATTACCTTTTACAAATGGAGAACAGAAAAAAAAAACCAAAACCCAAAAACTTTACTTTTGGAAGAGCATGATTAGTGCTTAGTGCAAGAGCTTGGTGATGTTAACTGTCGACCAGATCGTTCACTTTTGTGGTTTCTTGTCTCTTTCTACCTTGTCCTTACACATATTGACTTCCTGCACCGCTTCTCCTGTATAAGGATTCTTTTTTTCTTTTAATGTTTATTTATTTTGAGAGAGCGAGAGAGGAAGAGAATGCATGAATGTGCACGCAGGGGAGGGGCAGAGAGAGAGGAAGAGAGAGAATCTCAAGGCAGGCTCCATGCTGTCAGCACAGAGCCTGATGTGGAGCTCAGTCTCACCAACTGTGAGATCATGACCTGAGCCCAAACCAAGTGTCAGAAGCTTAACTGACTGAGCCATTCAGGTGCCCTGGATGAAGATTTCTGTACATTGCATATTCTTTTCTTGGTTAATGATTATACAGTTTGAGTTTGCTCCTCCAAATATTCCACCGGTTGGTTGGAATAAATTTACTTTATCAGTCTTGTATTGTCATTTACTTAGAGTTAGTTTTTTAGATTTTTGTCAATAAATAATATAAGAGCACTGTGGTGTTTTGCCTTGCAGCTAATTTATCGTTTCTCTCTCTGATTATTTGCATATATTTCTTAAACTGGAATGGCTGGATCAAAGAATACATATTCAGAAAGGCTAAACCAATTTACCCTTTCACCAGCAATGTGTACATTGATATTTTTAATCTTTTACGATGCAGTAGATGAAACAATAGAGTCCTTTTCCCCTGCTGGTTTTCTCAGGCTGTCGTAAGAAATTATGACCAACGAGGTGGCTTACAGAAATCTATCCTCAGAGTTGTGGAAGCCACAAGTCTGAAGTCGAGGTGTGGCCAGGGTCATAATCCTCTCTGGGGAAGAATCCTGGCCATCCTTGGTCCCTGACTGGTAGCTCTATCACTCTAATCTCGGCCTCTGTTTCACGTGGTGTTCTCTGTGTTTGTCTCTGTGGCTACTGGCCTCCTTGTAAGACACCACTCGTTGGATTTAGGGCCTGCTCCAATCCGGCATGACCTCATCGAATGTAACTAATTACATCAGCAACAACCCTCTGCGCAAATCATGTCGCACTCAGAGGTTCCGGGTGGACACGATTTTGGGGGGGACACGTTATTCAAACCAATACAGTTGCTTTGATTTTGATTTTTTTTTTTTTTGATACTAAAAGTAATATAAATCTCATTGGAAAAGTAAAACTCCTCAGCCACAGCCACAGAAATGACTGATTACGGAACTTATTTTACTCTGTGGTGGCGGCATCTCCAGGGATAAACCTTATTCTTGATTTCTTGATAACCTTGTTTCTTGATTTCTTCTTCCTTATTCATGTAGATATTAAATAGCCATATCCTACATCTCAAACTTTAGCCCTTCAAAAAATAAAATATATGCAGGTTTACTTGCATAGGAGGCGCTTCCCTTATAATTTTATTGCTAACACTGTTTCTAATGATAATCGTTAACACTACTCAGTCGTTTTTATTCTAGAGAGCACCAAAACCTTTAAAAGCTCTTTTTAGGTATTCTTTTATTTAATCCCCAAATGTAGCTCTCATAAAAATGAGATGGCCTAGGATTTGAAAGCTGATATGGTGTGGAACCGGAAGTTAGGTCTGTTTGCACTCACTGAAAATTCAGGTTTTTTAAAAAATTTTTTAAAAGGTTTATTTATTTTTGAGAGAGAGAGAGAGAGAGAGAGAGAGAGCACGCACAAGTGGGGGAGGGGCAGAGAGAGAGGGAGACCACAGAATCTGAAGCAGGCACCAGGCTTTGAACTGTCAGCACAGAGCCTGATGCAGGGCTTGAACTCATGAACCATGAGATCATGCCCTGAGCCGAAGTTGGACGCTTTACCGACTGAACCACCCAGGCATCCCTGAAAATTCAAGTTTTTAAAGATGGTGTTGTCTAGGCTTAGAGGCCACCTCAGGTTATTTGTTGCAGATGTTGTGGGCCTTTTCATGGCGAGACATGATGAAGGACTCTGATTCCCGTCCCCTGGCACAGTCACACTGATGGGCCTCGAAGTCAGTGGCTGTCTGTCTACCGCAGTTTCATCTGGGTGGCCGTGTGGTTTTCCAGCTTTCTGTCTACTGTGTCTTCCTGCTGCACATGACGTTGCCTTGGGAATGGAGAGGACCTTGAAAGTGCCTTTTTTTCCAGTGCAATCAAGAGCTTCACTGTCTTTTCTGTAAATCTTTCCTGTGTACCTGCCTGTGCACTGTGCTGGTCACGACGGACGCTCACCAAGGTGAGGAGGGCAGATTTCAAGCAATGCAAACTTCGCCGGGCAGAGGAGAATACCTCCAAATTCTTTCATGATGCCATGCAACCAGTATTCTGGTTGGGAGTTTTTAAAAATGCTGGGGGGGGGGTGTGTGGGGCGGGGGAGACAGGAGAGAATGATCACTTATTTCATCAGAAGGGAGTTGTCAGGGAAAGCCAGCAAGAGGAGCTCAGATCCGATTGCTTTTTGTTTCAAATGCGAGCTTCTGTAGCATAAAGCGGTGGTTTGTAAGAATACTGTTCGGCTCTGGAGTGCCCAGACACACTTGGAGCTAGAATTTCATACCTGTGGTTGCTGCCGATATGCTCGGGCTTGTGGGATCATTTGCTTAACACAGGGTGTCAGGGAGGCTAAATCCTCAGCCCCTGCTCCTCTCTGGGCACCAGCCAGCTGTTACAGAAGTGGCCGCCATAGTGCAGAGAGGGAGCCAAGTTGACTGCGGGACAGGTCAAGCCCCTGGGCTCCAGGAGGTCATGTTTGTCTAGATGGTCAGCCCCAGAAAGCAGGTCCTGGATGCTGACACCAGGTTGTTTTCTTTTTTTGTTTTTTAATCACAGTTTTGTTTTTGGTTTTGGTTTGTTTTTAATGTTTATTTATTTTGGAAGGAGAAAGAGAGAGATGGAGCGTGAGCAGAGGAGGGGCAGAGAGAGAGGGAGACACAGAATCTGAACCGGGCTCCAGGCTCTGAGCTGTCAGAACAGAGCCCGATGTGAGGTTCGAACCCACAAACTGTGAGATCGTGACCTGAGTCGAAGTCGGAAGCTTAACCGACTGAGCCACCCAGGCGCCCCTTAATCATAGTTCTTGGCACTAACAGCCTCGGTCGCCAGCTAGAGAGGACCACTGGCTGGTGGAGCCGACCACGCACGCACCCGTGTAGCAGCACGTCTGTGATGTGATCGTCCAAGGGAAGCTCGGACTCACGGGTGGGTCTGGAATGCACGAGCAAGGCATGTGGATATCTGTACATTCTTAGTGCTGCCGGACAGCAGCTACAGCTCACTGGTAGCATGAGACCTGCACAAAAAAGATCTCTGAGCATCCTGCCGTAATTATTAGAAAAAGGTGGCTTTGGGTGTAGGGCTCAAACTACCACTTTAAAGGTTTCTGGGCATCTGAAGGGATGCTGGAGAGAGGATGCAGGAGAACATGAGTGTGTGATGGGGAATTGGAAGCAGTCTTTTACTTCGATTTACTTCCCATAAGCCTAGAAAAAAAAAGATAGTGGCTGGATTTCAACAAGAATACCACTTGTAGATCTGAACAGGTGTGGATTCCGAAGACCCCCGGGAAATGTGGTCTCCAGAGGCAGCACCACCTTGGCCAGCTGGGCCTTGAGCCCCAGGCACTGAAGTATATAAAAGTCCAGGCTGAACAGAGGACTCAGTAGCACAGGCAGAAAATGCCAGGCGTGCCGACCTCCCAAGCCCACGGACCTGCGTGCCTGGGTAGAGGGGGGCCCGTGTCCCCTGTCCCCCTTAGCAGCGTTGTGTGTGATACAGGTTGCATTTTGTGTGAGGTGAAGCTTGAAATGCAGGATGTTTCTTCCAGAGTGCCTTGGAGATGGTGGCTGTGAATGGGGAGGAGCCGAAGTGGCTGCAGGGAGATGTCCAGATGCACTGAGGGCCCAACACCAGCTTTGGCTGGCCCCGCAGGCAGTACTGCACCTGGAATAGGCTGTAAGTGTTGTCCTGGGGTGGCCAGATCTCCATATTCCCATATAGGTGAGTCATGAGGTGACGGTTGCTCCAGAAAGGAGGGTGACCTTGAAGAAGGCGGTACTCTGTGGCTCAGGTGATCCCTGCATGGGCTGAGCTGAAGGCTGCTGGCCAACAGCAGCTGGGGCAACAGGTGGTTCAGTGAAGGGAGATCTGCGTTGGGCATTTTTTTTGGTCACCACAATATATGTGTGTGTGTATATATATGTTTATGGATACATATGTATATTTATGTATGCATGTTTGTTCCTTTGTTCATTCATTCATTCATTCATTCCCAGAAGCAATCCATCAGCCAGTGTGCACTGTCCACTTATGAAAACCAGGCAGTGTTGCAGGTCCTGGAGCTAAAGCACTGAACCAAACGGGCCCTGCAGTGGGGACCCAGCCAGCCTTCCAGTCGGAAGACCGTCGGTACACAGGACATGAGGGTGGCAGGTGGAATGGATGCTCTGGCAGTCACGGAAGGACTGAGATGGGGAGGGGCTGAGGGCGAGGAAGCCAGGAGGCACGGCCGTGGGAGCAGGGAGGAAGAGCCTTTGGGCCGAGCGCATGGCCAGGCCCCATCGGGAACACAGGCGCCGTGTGTTCCAGAACAGAAACAGAATTGTAAGAGAGGGGGAGGCATGGAAGGAAAGGAGACCGAAGCAAGGAGTTTAGATTTTATTCTAGGTAGGATGGGACTGACTCAAGGTGTGGAAGCAGAAAGGAGCTCTTCTAGAGAAGGCACTTTGTGGAGACGCTTGGCACGTGCCGTTCCTGTTAGGTTTGGTGGGACTCACTTCGACAACAGCCCTAACGAGTAGGTGCTGTTGGTCCCCCGGTTTGCAGGTGAGGAAACCGAACACAGGGTAGATGATTTACCACAGGGCTGGAAAGTGGCAGAGCTGGGGACCCACACCTAGGACATCGTGTTTCTGATCCTGCGCCCTGACCTCCTGAGTTCTGGGAAGATCGCCTGATTAATATGCGGGGTGAGGGTAGGATTCCTGCCTGAGGCCGTTGAGGTGCAGATGGTTTCGCTCTGGAGACAGACCGAAGCGGCTGCCAGGCTGCCTTCATGATAGGCAGGTGCAGAGGAAGGGGGATGTGGGAGGTCAAACAGAGACGAGAGGGGAAACTGAGTTCTGGATTTTGACTTGAGCCACTATGCAAGATAAGTATAGATCTGACTGGTTGCATCCTATATGTTCTTGTCCATTTGGGGATTCTGTTGGGGGTAGTCCAGGCCGTTATAGGTCTGTTGGTCACCTGCAAGGAAAACAAAACTGATTTACCTGTAAGGGACATGGATTCCTGCCAGGAACCTCTTCCCCCACTGCTGTTCCCAGAAATGATTCACTTTCCAAATGCTTGCTTGTCCTAAACCATTGCTATGGGACTGGTTGGGGTAAGAAAAGGCCGTTTTGAGGTGCCTCAGGTCCCTTCTCCACTCACCCCCACAATGAACAGTCTGGCACATGTGAACCTTTTGCGTGTTGCCACCTGTCATGGTGCCGTTTGCCAGAACAGAGTGAAGGGCAGTTACAGAGGTAGGCACCACTTATATGGTACTGTTTAACCCTGGGAGGATGCTAAAACCAGTATTTTTTTTCATTAAAATTTTTTTTAAGTTTATTTATTTTTAAGAGAGAGAGAGAATAAGTGGTGGGGTGAGGGGTGGGGCAGAGAGAGAGAGAGGGAGACAGAATCCGAAGCAGGCTCCAGGCTCTGAGCTGTCAGCACAGAGCCCAACGTGGGGCTTGAACCCACGAACCTGACTCATGACCTGAGCCGAAATTGACACGTAACCCACTGAGCCACCGAGGCGCCCCTCTTTCCCTTTTTACACCTGCTCTGGCTTCTCTCCTGGTCTCTTGTTGCATGGACTCTGCTTTGCAAGGCCATCAGGGACCCCACGTTGCTGACTCCAGTGGTCAGCGTTCAGTCCTTATCGTACTTGGCTTCTTGGTGGCGCTGGACGTACCTCGGAGTACTTTCTTTATTTGACACCTCTGCCTGCTTTCTGCTTTCTGGCCACTGCCTATCCGTACCCTTTTCTGGCTTCTTTTTTTCTCTGGCCTTTCGATTTGGGGTGCCCCAGAGTTAAGTCCTGGGTCATCCTCCCTCTCTCAGTTTACTCCTTTAGCAACAGCAACCAGGCTTATGAATTCAAATACCATTGATTTCTTGACTTGCTCATAACTTCCAGATGTATTCTTTTAGCCCAGACCTCTCTCCCCAGAACTCTAGACGTGTATATTCAACTCTTAGACGTTTCTGTTGCAATAATCTGATAGACCTCTTAGACGTGAGGTTGAACACCGAGCTGATTTCCAGCACTCGCACCCTAACCTGCTCATGCCCACCGTTCTCATCCCCCGTGGATGGCAAGGCCATCTTCCAGTTGTTCAGGCCCCAGATGTCGGAACCGTGTCCTTTCTTCCTCTCTTTCTCTTTGCACACCAACCCCAAGTCTAGCTTGTTAGGGAATTTGGTCGGCTGTGCTTTCATAAGCCACCTGCTCCCTGCTCACCACCTGCTGCTCCTTTCCGGATGGCAAGTAGCCCTGTGCCCTGCCTCCATCTTTGCTTCCCTGTGGTCTCTTGTCAACGTGGAGCCAGTGTGAGCCTTTACACGAAGTCAGTGGGATTGTGTTGCTCTTGAGCTCAGAATTTACTAATGGTCACCATCACTCGGAGCCAAAGGCCTCTGTCCCTCCCCTGCTACCCATAGTCTCTCGCTCCCTGTCTCTGCTCCAGCCACACTGGCCTGTGGGCCGTTTTGGAGCCTCTTGTCCAGCTGTTCCTTCTTCTTCTGAATCTGTTCTGCTAACTCCCTTACCTCTTTCGGGTGTGTTTTTCGGTGAGCTCCAGGGGGAACTTCCGCCTGTTGGCCTCCGCATGGCCTCCATGGCCTGATTCCACTTACACCACTTATCGTTTTATTTCTCTATAGCTCTTGATACCCTCTGACAAATGCTGCCTGCTTGTTCTATAACTGAGCTCCCAGTGATGGGGATCCATGTTTATTATGGTGGTATAGCCCACATTTTGGAGCTACATCTGGTGGGGCCCTTCTGTTGTGCTACTGAAGAAATAACTCTCATTGCCTCAGGAGAGGGGATGATGAGTTCCTTGGAGATCAAAGGCAAGGTCATTTTGTTTTGTTCTGTCTTAGCTTAGGTGGCCAGAGCAGGCTATCTTTGCGAAGGCACGTATTCCAGTGTGGTCAGCACCGTGGCTTCTGCAGCGCTGGTAGCTGCCAAAGGGACTTTTGCGTGTGACTGTGGGATTAAAGCACCTGCTTCTTGGGGGCCGGCAGTTTGGTCTCATTGGTGTGACCAACCAACTACCTCCTGTAAGCGAGGGTCCCAGCAGAAGCTACATGTGTGAAACATCAAGTTAACTTTTAAAACTTTGTCAGCGCTTTGGGTGATACACATTTTTGTACTGACTTTTCTGGAACTTTCTGTTCCAGAGGAGAGAAGTTGCGTAGGTGGCTTCTAGTCCACAATGACATTTGCCTGCTGTCTTTGGCCAGCATCCTCTCAGCTGGGCCGCAGCTGGGCCCTCCTTGTCCACGGGCCCAGGGGCAGGGCATCTGCTCCGTGCAATTGGTCTGTCCGTGGGCCCCGGGGCAGAGCATCTGCCCCGTGTACTTGGTCTGTAAGTTGCACAGCACCTGAAATCTGTTTTAGCGCTGATTTGAGAATGCGTTTATCCGGTTCTGTGAACAGCCTTCGAGCTTCCTGAAGGCAGAGCTGTGTCATATCTGTCTCGGTGCTCCAACATCCAGGCCAGTCCCTCACATGTCAGGGTGTTAGGAATGTTTATAGAATTGTGCATGACAGTGCGCAAATAGAACCTCATCCGAAGTTATGCGTTAGGCAGATGTGAATGGCTCTGGAGCAGGGTGGTGGTGATGGTTGTACAATACGTATGTACTTAACACCACTGAACTGAATGCTTACGAGTGGTTAGGACAGTAAATTTTATGTTGTGTATTTCACCAAATTAAAAAAAAAATTGGGGGAAAATGTAAGGAATTAAGCACCCCACCAGGACATGATGCTCTAGCATGGTCTTGTTTGGGCAGACCAAGGCCAGGAGGCACAGAGAATTTCTACTGAGGGGCTTGGTAGTTGTTTGCGTTGGTTTTCTGTGATTAAAATGCCCCTTATTGGGGTGGCTGCATGGCTCAGTCGGTAAAGCATCCGACTTCAGCTCAGGTATTGATCTCGTGGTTCATAAGTTCTAGCCCCGCATCAGGCTCTGTGCTGACAGCTCGGAGCCTGGAGCCTGCTTCGGATTCTGTGTCTCCCTCTCTCTCTGCCCCTCCCCCACTTTGTGCTCTGTCTCTCTCTCTCTGTCAAAAATAAATGAAAACATTAAAACAATTTTTTTTAAAAAACGCCCCTTACTTGTCCCTGCTGATCTATGATTTTAAACTCGATTTTGAACTTGATTCCCTTTGCAGTTTGGCTTTAGTCCCTGCATCCCCTTGTTAAACTGCTTGCTAATGATCATCCTTGCATCAAATTTGACATTTGTAATTTCTGCATTTTATTTTATTCCAGAATAGTTAACATTCAGTTTCAGGTGGTACAAGTGCTCCCCTTAATCCCCATCACCTATTTCGCCCACCCATCCCCCACCTCCCTTCTGGTGACCATCAGTTTGTTCTCTGTAGTTAAGAGTCTTGGCTTGTGTGTCTGTTACTCTCTTTTTTCCCCCTTGCTCACTTGTTTTGTGCCTAAAATTCCATACATGAATGAAATCAGATGGTATTTGCCTTTCTCTGACTGATTTCACTTAGCATTATTCTCTCTAGCTCCAACCATATTGTTGCAAATGGAAGATTTCATTCTTTTTTATGGTGGAGTAATATTCTGTTATATACATATGTATATATGTATGTAGGTATGTAACATATATGTAAAGGAATATTATATAACATCTATATATAACAGGATATAAATAACAGTATGCATACATAATATAGCAAAATATATATATATATATATATATATATATATATATATATGTACACACACACACAATATTCTTTATCCATTCATCTATCAGTGGATACTTGGGCTGCTTCTATAGTTTGGCTGTTGTAAATAATGCTGCTAGGGGTGCATGTATCCCTTTGAATTAGTGTTTATGTATTCTTCAGATAAATACCCAGTAGTATGAATGCGGGGTCATAGGGTAGCTCTATTTTTAACTTTTTGAGGAGCCTCCACATTATTTTCCACAGTGGCTGCACCAGTTTGCATTGTCACCAACAGTGCAAGAGGGTTCCTTTTTCTCCACATCCTCACCAACACTTGTTGTCTTTTGTGTTTTTGATTTTGGCCATTCTGACAGGTGTGAGGTGGTATCTCATTGTTGTTTTGATTTGCATTTCCCTGATGATCAGTGATGTTGAGAAGCTTTTCCTGTGTCTGTTGGCCATCTGGATGTCTTCTTTGGAGAAATGTCTGTTCGCTTCTTCTGCCCATTTTTTAATTGAATTGTTTTTTTGGGTGTTGATGTGTATAAGTTCTTTATATATTTTGGATACTAACCCTTCATCAGATATGTCATTTGCAAATACCTTCTCCCCTTCTGTAGGTTATCTTTTAGTTTTGTTGATCATTTCCTCTGCTGTGTTGAAGCTTTTTATGTTGATGTAGTGCCAATAGTTTATTTTTGCTTTTATTTTCCTTGCCTCTGGAGACATATTTAGAAAAATGTTGCTATGGCCTATGTCAGAGGAGTTACTGTGCTCTTTTCTAGGACTTTTATGGTTTCAGGTTTCACATTTTGGTTTTTAATCTTTTTTGAGTTTATTTTTGTGTATTATGTAAGAAAGTGGTCCAGGTTCAGTCTTCTACATGTTGCTGTGCAGTTTTCCCAACACCATTTGTTGAAGAGACATTCTTTTTTCCCATTGGATATTCTTGCCTGCTTTGTTTATGTTTCTACATTTTAAAGCCGCAGAAAAGTGGAACTGGAGATCATGGGTCACAGGCTTGGGTCCTGGCGTCAGAAGGATGCTGCCATTTACTATATCTGTTCTTTGCCTTTTTGCACTTGGGCCTCCTCACCTGCAGGCCGGTGATGGCAGTGGACGTGGCCTCATTTTGCCCCCTTGTTAACCTTTTCACTTTCAGTGCCCCTGGCTTCTGGAGGACCCATCACGATGACACCTTCCTCTACGTTTGAAGTCTCGGGAGTGGCCTGTATGTTTTTGTTCTTTGAGTGTGCCGACCTCCTGTGCCCACCGTCCCCCCGGTTCTCTCTTCTCCCAGCGCTGGAATCTCGAGCTGTTTCCCGTTACTCAGTCTGAGGGTCCCCTGGGGACTTTGCTGACCCCCCTCCACTTCTGCTCACCCCCACTAGAGTACAGGCTCTGCCAGGGGCCTGTAAGCTCCCAGAGGGAGTACAGAGATGGTCCCATCGGCCCCTGGCACAATGCCCTGTGTCACACAACAGGGCTCAGTAAGTAGGCAAATTACATGGGAATAAACACAAGTGCCCCCGTTCTTGGCCCCTTGCAGTGTTCACTTATGACCTGGGTCCGCTCCCGTATTTTAGTCTGGTGTGTGCTTTCTGTGCAGTATGTTGGCCGTCACCTTGAAATTCAGGGAAGGGTTTTACGGGTGCCCAGGGGAGGGCAGAGCCCCTGCGCTCCTCCTGGGCTCCTGGGCCCTGCCGGCTTTCCCAGCCCCTCCAGGCAGCGGAGCTCAGGAGTTGGGCTGCAGACCTGGCGATCGATACGCTGCCTTCAACTCAGGTCCAGAGAAGAGCAGCACAGCTTGTTGAAGATTCGGGAAGCGGTGCCTTGGAGGAAATCCTCGCCAAATTAAGTTTTGGACCTTTTCTTTTTCTCTGTAGCCTAGGGCTAAAGAAGCAGGTTGTCTGAGACACTTGAAGGGTGAGGAGGCAGGCCGTCCCAGCTGAGTTCAGACCGGGGCTGGGAGGCTGTTATTTGTACAGCTAACTTTGGGCATCTGTTTGCATGAATTCATGTCTTGTTCTGTTTCTTCTGACTGAGGAGGTTTTGGGGCCAAGCTGGGCCAAGCACCTGGAGAGGGAGGGAGGGAGAAAGAGAGAGAGAAACAGAGAAACAGAGTAGTGTATGGGCCTGAACAGGATTTGTCAGAACCTAGGGGCAAAGCAGCACACAAAACTGTGGAGGCGGCGTTCTCTGGACCTCTGCTTGGAACCCAGCTCCTTCTGGCATCTCGACGAATCTCTGAGGATATCCTTGGGTCAGCCCCAACATATGTGGGGTACGGGTAATGGGGTCTGAGTGCACATTAAATCCAGTAGAGATGGGGTTTCATGACAGGCTGGCTGGGACATCTGACACTTATTGGTCACCATACCTGATTTGGATGACCTTGCTGGCTCACCCGTGTGGCTGTCCTCCTCCATCATTGTGTGTGACGTGGAGCTCGGTGGACAAGTTCAGACACGCCACAAATGACAGTAGTGCTGAGGATTCCCTGGGCCCAGGCTTTGTTTCTGACTCTGCTGTGTGACCTTGGGGAAGTTTCTTAACCTCTCTGAGCTTTGGTTTTCTCCCTGCCAAAATAGGAATGGTTAAGATTGTGGTGAAGATTTAAGGAAATCAGTGACGTGAAGGGTTGCGCACAGCATGGCATTCACTAGCTTCGGATGTCGCTGTGTTATTATTCATCTTAGCGGGCGAACTTACTCCCACAGGTTTTGCTTTTCCACAGAAGTTTGCAAAACTAAACTTGTTCCCTGCCCGCAGAACGTTTGTAAGGGGAACTGCCGTCACCTCCGGTTTTCAAAAGGAAGCAACCGAGGCCCAGAGGGCTGAAGTTTGTTTCCTCGGCTCGCACAACTGGACTGAGGTGCAGAAGGCGAGCATTTGGGGCGGGGCGGTGGGGGGGGGGGCGGGGGGATTGGTCCCCTGGACTTTATTCGCGCTCGCGTCACCGCCAAGTGGCAGCTAAAAACATCGATCCCTGTTGGTTACAGACCCCGGGGGAGGTGGATGAAATGCCACACGCACGGTGTGTTTTTTGATCAGCTAGCCTCAAGGCCTCTCTTGGAACTGAAAGGACTCACAATGGGTGCGACTCCGAGGGAACCGGCTGAATTTCTGTAAATCAGGCAGCAGAGACATCCCACACTCTGCCGACAGAGCGTCTGCAGCGTGGGGTGAGAGGTTCTTCTGAGAACTAACATCTATAGCACGCTTCTCATGTGCGTCCGCTTAATCCTCGCGGCAAGCCCGCTGCTCTGCTCGCGCCCGCGCCTCCGACGAGGAACCGAAGCTGAGTGCAGAGAGGGGCGGGGCCTTGAACCCCGGCAGCCAGACTCCACGGCCCTGCTGTCACCCTCTGTGCGGCCCCAGGGAGGGGGCAGCGGACGAACACAGTTCATCAAAAACGAACAGAAGCTGCAGATGAAAGAGGAGGTCTGTGAACATGTGAAGGCTTTTTTGTGTGTGTGAACCGAGACGGGCTTCAGTTATGCTCTGTGTGTCGGTGAAGAGGCACCGTGAACTCCCAGGTCGGCCGGCAAAGGGCCGATGTCTGAGGCTTTGCTCCGTTCCGGCAGCTGGTTAGCAACACGGAGCCGTGGATGTTTCCAGGGGAGGAAATGAATACACAGGCGTCGGGGGTGAAGGAGGCCAAGTGCGTGGAGTCGGCGGAGAGGTGGATTCAGTGGAAAGACGGACACAGAGTGTCCTCTGTAGACGCGATGTGGAACCGGTTCCCAGGGAGCCAGTCAGGAAACCAGAATCGGAGGGTCAGTTGCCCACTTTCCTCACAGATGAGAGTGGCCAAACAAAATCTGCAACTTTGAGGGTGGGGGAGTTTACTTGGTTTAGGTGGAAGAAGGCAGAAAAGAAAAACTAGGTGCCCAGGTGTTAACAGGTGATGGGCATCTTTAATTGATTTTCAGTGTGATAAAAATGCCCCCTGAAAGTTGGGAGCAATTGGAAGGGTTGTGTATTTTTATTACACTCTGACTATGAATGCCCTTGGCATATTTGCCAAGTTTTACCCTGTAGAACACGTGAAACCATCATACGCTTAATTTTGTTTTTAGTCCGATACCATCAGGAATCTGCTTTGCGTTGTCCTTTTGGTCCTTTGGAAGAAATCTTAAGTTGGGATATTTTGTAGAGTTATCACAGTTGGCCAAATATTTCTGTAATCCCTCAACACGTCTCGGAAACCAAAGCCACGTGGCAGTGGCCAGGTGCGTGTCCAATATGTAATGTCCACACGTATAAAGTTGTAAGAACCGAATGGATGAGCTCTGCTTTTGTTCTCAGTGACAGCTTTTACTTTTCTCCCTTATCTGCCCTGGGTCCCTTCTACTTTGGAGAGAACACAGGCCCTTCTTGAGGCCACTGGCTGTTATTTCAGTTGATAGTGTTCCTGCAGAATTACCCGAGGTTCTTTCTGCTTTGGGGGGACCAGTGACTCAGAAAACCCTATGTGCTTAGGACAGGAGCCTGGTTTGGAATGTTCTAGTCATTCTTCTGGCAGGTCTCTTCTGGTAGGCAAGTGAAGAAAGGGAAGGAGAACAGGAAAATACAGAAGAAACGTTGTTGGAGAATATTATTCTGTGTGTTGACGTCTAAATCAGAATAAGTCGGGGCAGCTTTACACAAAAGCAAAAATGGACTGCAACCTTGTTACCCCAGGTCTGTGCAGGACGCTCATTCATTCATGTCACTAGACTTATTATAGAGACCACAAAGGTAATATTAACACAGTTTAAAAACTCCCTTTCCAGACATTAGAGCCAGACTTGGGCCTTAGAAGTAAGTAACTTGGGGTGTGCAGGAACACACGAGGGAGAAGAGCTCTCAGAGTGTGTTAGACTGTTCTTGCCCATGTGTCTGTCAAGGGCAGCCCGGCTCACCCAGCCTGGTGCTCATGAAGGCTCTATCTCCCCAGATGAGCCAGGCTTCAGGCATTTCAGGAGCCCCTGCAGTGCAGCTGCCTGTGGCACGATGCAAGAGGAAAACCTAACCATTGTCACAACAGCTTGACTTGGCAGGAAGATAGCAAGGGACCATCAGTAGGTGGCTGACAGCGGTCCCCCCTCCAAAGGGCAGGGTCTTACCAGAGGCGCTGCTGGGGTTGGGGAGGATCGCGCTCGTTGGCCGGTTGTCTTGACTGGTTGTCTGTCTCGCTCTGACTGCCATTCCCTACCAATGGGGTTCTGAATAGGGGGCTTCATCTCTCTGAGCCTCGGTTTCCGCCGTTGTACAATGTGCGGTCCTCTTCACAGCTCACAGGGCAGCTGCAGGGTCCATGCAGAGCTCTTCAAGTGTCCTGTTAAATGCAAGCTGCTAACAGTAAGTGAGGACTTGTGTTACCTTTACTCCAGGGTAAATCTCACCTCTGCTGCTGAAGACTCTTCTCCTATCCTGGGCAGCGCGTTGGAGCCCAGGTGGGAGGGCAGACCGGGGGAGTTGAGATGTCTGAGTGCCATCCATCCCCGGAGCTGCCCGCACCACCCAGCGAGGGAGCCTCTGGACAGGCTATGACCCAGGACGGCAGTGCCGAGGATGGTTTTGAGGCCACTTCATCTTTTTAGCCCGTTAAGCGTTTCCGCTTCTTCATTTTACCATCTAATTGTGCTGATTGATAGAAACGCAGTAGTGCAAACTCTCCAGCTCCGGGGATCCTCCGCGGTGGCTGTCCAAAGTGCTGTCTATCTTCTGTCCTACAGGCCCATGGTGGGGCAGTGAGGGCACCTAGGAGATCCACCCAAAATGAGCTGTTGGGACCTGAGCAGCATGTGTGAATCCTGCAGGGGTCCCCTGCCTCATTTTGGAGCTGTTCACATGATTTTATCCTTAGGGTCAGTGTGAGGGCACACTGTGCTTAACTTTTGTGGGTAAAAAAAGAGACATTCCCCCCTCGCCCCCAAAACATCATTAAAACATAGGGGAGAATTCCTAGTAGAAATAGATAAAACATGGTCTTAGGTCTTTCCTTTATTTTTCTAGTATCTAACCCCTGTGTGGATAATGAATGTCCGATGTTTTCTGCAGTGGGAAGGGGAATCCTCAGGAGAGTTCAGTGCCAAGCATCGGCATACCTTTGGAAAAACTACCTTTGGAAATTATAAACTCTCATGTTGTGAGAAGCCCCACATCCCAGGGCCTTTGATGCCCAGCCTCTGTCCTTTCTGTCTCACTGCACTTTCTGTGTCCCGTAGCATTTGATTATGGTTTTCTAATAGCAAAGCAATACTGAATGTAGAAAATATTGAAAAACATAGCAAAAGAAACTAAAGTTCACCCTAATTCCACTACTCACATATGGGTGAAAATTAACATTTTAGCACATTCCCTTCTAGCCTTTTTTCTACACATGCATATCTTCACATCGCTTCCCCATCATGGCATAGGAGTTGGAAACTCTCCTGTCTAATTCCTTCCGTATGTGCTTTGACTCATGATCTCCTTTTTCAGTTCTTCTTGTCGGAAAGGATTTTTAAAATCCTAAGGTTTTCACATACAGAAGCCAAAAACATACTGTTTTGTGAAATGCATGACACAGTTACTTATATGATAGAAAAGGGCACAAAATCACATCCCATCCAGATTTCTTTAAAAAAAAAATTTTTTTTTAACGTTTATTTGAGACAGAAAGAGACAGAGCACAAGTAGGGAAGGAGCAGAGAGAAAAGGAGACACAGAATCTCAAGCAGGCTCCAGGCCCTGAGCTGTGCGCACAGAGCCCGACACAGGGCCCAAACTCACAAACCGTGAGATCGTGACCTGAGCTGAAGTCAGACATTTAACCGACTGAGCCACCCAGCCCCCCCCCCCCCGCTTTATTTGTTTATTTATTATGTTATTATTATTATTTTTTTTACACATCCCATATTTCTGAGCAACCTTTGAGAATTTTGCAATCTCAACCAACACTTTTGAATCTAACACTTGTTCCAAGCCAAGGTGAGAGGCTGGACAGAGTGATCTGACAATATAGTGCCTAGAGCTGCAGAGGGTCAGAAGAGCTGGAAAAAACAGTGTGAGTTTGCAGGGGAAGACATTGCCATTGCAGTTTTTCTAGAACTGTGTGATTGCACGCAGAATGATTAATAAATAGCCGTGTGCTGAGTCAGCTGGGTGTTAGCTGCAGGGAGGAGAGACACATGAATCCTCACAGGTTGTATTTTGTCTGGGGAATCAGGGTTAAACTGGGCATGAGCTCAAAGAGTGCGTAATACCTCCTTCCCACCCCCGAGGGGGATTTAGGAAAGGGGAAAAAAAATGCTCAAATACTTGATTGTGGCAATTGCGGTGAGGGTTCTGGCATCACTCTTATTTACCGCTAACTCATATTTCACAAAGACCAAGAGCTCTCTTAAAGAGCCATTGCGCTCTGTGTAGGAAATGGATAATATTTAAGCCTGAGATAGCTCTGCAAAGACCTGTTTCTCTCTAAATTAAATATTCCTTGAAGGCTTTTTTTTTTTTTTTTTTTTAAATTCTAGAAAAATGTGAGAAAATGCAGCAAGTGGAAGAGAATAAAAACCACTCCTCATTGACTGCGCAGAGATAACCACCCCTGTGACCATTCTGGTCTATGCTTCCTTCCTGGCCTCCCACCTCTCCTCTCTGCTTATTCTTCTCCTATTGTTGGGCCATTTAGGAGTTCCCTGCTGTTACACATAGCATTTCAGCAAGCATCCTTGAAACCAAGACTTTGCATGGAAGCTAAATGACTCCTTTGGATACGTACCCAGCAAAGGGAGTATTGGGCCATCTGGGATAGACATTTAAGACTTGTCACACAGGTCACCAAACTGGTGGACAGGAACGTGAGAGTACTCAATGTACTGCTTTTACCCTGCTGGCAATGTTGTTTTCTCCTTTACTCACTCAGCCTGCACCCACTCTTCCTAATTTGGTAGCAAGGCCAAAAAACAAACAAACAAAAAACCAGTGTCCTGTTTCAGTGCTCACTTCCTTTATTATGTAATGAAGTTAAAAACTACGTCTTATTTTCTCCTGGTGCATTTAAATTTCTTCTTCAGTGAACTGCCTGTTCATCCCTCCCACCCCCGCCCCTGCCTGTTAGGGAGTTTTTTGTTTTTGTTTTTTTTCTGTTGTAGAGTAACACTTTTTTAGATGGTGTGAGTTTGAATGTATTTGTATTTTCTAAGTGTTTATTTACTTATTTTGAGAGAGAGAGAGTGAGAGAACAGGGGAAGGGCGGAGAGAGAGGGAGACAGAGAATCCCAAGCAGGCTCCGTGCTGTTAGCCCAGAGCCTGATGTGGGACTCGAACCAATGAACCACGAGATCACGACCTGAGCCAAAATCAAGAGTCAGAGGCTTAACTGACTAAGCCACCCCAGTGCCCCTGAGTGTATTTGTATTAAGCCACTTGAAATACACAGGTGGAAGTGTCATATTTAAGAAAGAGAATAGCACTTGGGAATGGGAGCACAGGAGTGGAGTCTGAAGAAGAGGATGTTTAGAAACGGTTTGGAAGTTTTTCCCACTTTCCACTGAAGGAAGGGTGCGTGTAGGGAAGTGCACATGTCGTAGATTTTCACAGACCAAGTGTACTTGTGCAGCCGGCACCAAGCCCCAGAAACTGACCATCATAAGCACCTCTGAGCCCCCTCACCCCTGACTTCTACCAGCGTAGGTGAGTTGTGGCTGTTTTTTGTACTTGGTACATTTGTGTCTGGCTTCTTCCCTCTTGCTCTACATTATGTTTGTAAGATGCACCCCTCTTCTGCGTAGCTGTAGATGTCCGTCCACCTTGCTCTGTAGTATTCCTTTGTGCGCCAATGTGCCACGATGTGGCTCCTTTCCACTGCTGACAGGCATTTGGCAGTTTCAGATTCTTGGTTACAAATGGTGCTGTTGTAAATATTCTAGTAGATGTCTTGGTAGCCCTGGTGTTAGATGGCATTTTAACCAGCTTCATGTGTCCACATGCCTCTTCGGCCCCCCTGCACCTCTGTCTCTTGAACAGAAAGTAGAAGAGCAGCGTGAACTTGCGTGGACCGTGTTCTTGTCCTGTCTTTCCACGGAGTTCCTTTTAGTTAGGATGAGAGTAATGAAGTTCTCTTAACAAGGTACCAAGGACCGATCTAAACTGTAGCTAATGGCTGTGGGCTTCAGGCTGGCCTCTCATCTTTACGTGGAGAATTACATTTTCTGTCCTGTTATTTTCTTCTTTGTCAGTTCTTGATTCGCCCCAGTAAACTTGAAGGTTCAAATGGTCTTCAGAGGAAAGAGTTTATTAACACATTGGTCTTACAAGCAACTTGCCTGGGTTTACTGGTTTAATGAAAACCACATCTTTGGGGTAAGGAGTTGGACTTAGGCCATGTGCGTGCGTGAGCCGAGTTTGAGAGATGGACCAAATCTAGATCACATTGCTGTGTGATCTTTTGGTAGAATTAAATAAAAGGCATTAAAAAAATTTATAGCTGCCTTTTACCAGCTTTATGTCTGATTTTTTTTCTCTCTGTCTCTAGATTCTTTGGCTGACATGAGTTTTGAAGTTCTGCCACATTCACTTATCAGCCTGTGGCAAATGCAGTCCTCACCAGAGAGAAGATGAAAGACTGAGAGTTTAAAAAAAAACCAAAAACCCATGTGCTACATAAAAATGCCCTGCCCTTGCAAGGAACTGGCAGTTACCTTCCTCCCCTCTGCCGCCCCCTCTCTCTGTACGTGGAGGGAAAGGCTTGTTTCTTAAATTATTATTCTTTAATCCGTCAATTGTGTGTATCTCTTTAAAACTTATCAATACCTTCTGCAAACACATCCAACCCGACAATTCAGTGTCTTGAGGAGAGCCAGGTATTTGTCGGTATATTTCCAGTTGTATGGGTATCTCTGTAAACTACGAACCACTCTACACTTCTCTCATATGCGTGGCTACATTTTCATCTCCCCAGTGACTCCCAAGAAGCGAGTATTGGACACATGACAAATCTCCACCTTGAACAGGTGAAACACCGATGTTGGGAGGGAGTCCCTTGGTAGAACAGTATGTGTCCTTTGTCTGTTTGCTTATTTTCACTCTCATTGCTTTGGTGTCCTTAATGTTTTATCTGCCATCAAAGGACACTAGCCTTAAATTGATGAACAACAATATGGTGTTCTTCTAAAAAAAATTTTCTTAATGTTTTTATTTGAGAGAGGGGGTGGGGTAGGGAGAGGCAGAGAGAGAGAGAGAGAGAGAGAGAGACAGAATCTGAAGCAGGCTCCAGGTTCTGAGCTGGCAGCGCAGAGCCCGATGCGAGGTTCGAACCCACGAACTGTGAGATCATGACCTGAGCCGAAGTCGGATGCTTAACCAACTGAGCCACCCAGGCGCCCCCCCCCCCCCCCACGTGATGTTCTTAATAATCTGGCAACAGTAAAAGGAGCACAGATAAGCAGAACCAGCCCCTGGAGAAATGGTGCCATAGCTGATTTCCTTCCCTCTCTCCCTTCTTCGTCACCCCTCCCCTGTTTAAAGCTATGCTTCCGTTTCTGGCATCTTGTTTCTTGGGGCCCCATTGCCAGACCCCCCCCCGCACCGGACACCCCAGAATCCTTTCCTCCTTGGCCTTCATCCTGATCAGGTCGATGCTGCCACCCCCCCTTGGAAACAACACAGTAGTAGCAGCAGACCTGCCCGGTCAGGACCAGACAGCACCTGCTAGTCCTTCTGCATATCAGTTCCGGATTCACCCCCCCAGGGGATTCTCTAGTGCCTGTGGTGTGCTTGGTGTGTAAGAGAACCTGCAGCAGCTAGATGCAGCCCCTGCCCTCAGGGAGCTCACATTCTAGGGGTTCTCCTGGCCGAGATAAACAAATATGCAGCTAGTTATGGAGAGTGGGAGAGATGCCCTGGAGGCATTGGGCAGGAGGGGTGCAGCCTCAGAGGCTGGGGAGGGAGGAGGCTGAAGGTGGTTCCTTGTGCACAGAGCCTGTATTCAGGCCAGGGAGCTTGGGATTGATTGGTCTTGTCGACCCCTGGCTTCCTGGAAGGTTTGCGAGCAGAGGAGAAGATTTTCCGGCAGTGGGTCACAGGAACTTGTAACAGTGTTTTGGTCTTCAGTACTGCACGTTTTTCACTCTTGGAATTAAGATCAAATGTATGAGATTTTAGGATTCACGAGATACCTGTTTCCCAGCATAGCGAATTTTTTCTATGGTTTGAAGCTCCTTTGCCACACCGGGTTCTACGTCTTTGATTGAGTTGTTGAGAATGTTGCGATGATCCGTGACTTTACAGAATTCACTTGTTCACTTTTAAGGAGATTTTTAAGTGTTCTTTTCCGTGGTCAGTATGGCAGAGCAGTAAACAGGTTCAGGACTTGGTATCACCAGCGGCTAGTTTTCAATGAAACCAAGGCCAGCCATGGAGTGAGTGAGGAAGGAGACCCCCAAATGCACCGACCTTATACAGTTTTTAATGACACGATAAATTGTGCGACACATTTCTTTTCATGACCTGATCAGTGTCATTAAGCTAGTCTGTGGCTTCTGTTTTCTCATTTTTTTTCAGGGTTCATGTGGAAAAATGGGTCTGTCTTTGGGTTTTAGGAATCCGTATTTCTGAAGGGGTTATTTTAAAAAGTAATTAAATAAAAATCCTCCCAGCCCCCCTTGAAAACCCTGATGCTCTTGCAAATTATTTTAACTCCTAAAACTTTCAAATAAGAACACAGCAAGACAGTTCATGTTGGATAAGGAAGTAATTTACTAGCACTTTTGGTGGTTTCTGTGGTTTCTGTAGGGGGTTGCTCTAAAGCAAAAGGTATTCAACAGATTCACTATACCTGCCAGGGAGTGCAGTCTGTTGAATAGGTTTTAATTCTTCATCTTTCATTATTGCTTTCTCTTGCACTAATAAAACTCCTAGAATGTGGAGTTTAATTACTTAAAAAAAAAAAAGAAACCTCTTTGTAGACTCTTTAAATGGAATGAAACACGGGAGCATACAACCATAGTAAAACCCCACCTTTTGGGGCCACCTGGGTGGCTCAGTTGGTTAAGCGTCTGACTTTGGCTCAGGTCATGGTCTCACAATTCATGAGTTCGAGCCCTGCGTCAGGCTCTGCACTGATGGTTTGGAGCCTGGAGCCTACTTTGAATTCTGTGCCTCCCTCTCTCTCTGTCCCTCCCCTGCTCGCTCTCTGTCTCTGTCTCTCAAAAATAAACATTAACACTTTTCAGAACTTTGTAGTGCAGGGGTATGTACAGGATATTTTTAGCGATGATTTTTTTAATAGTTTTTTATTTATTTTGAGAGAGAGAGAGAGAGAGTGGGTGAGGGGCAGAGAGAGACACAGAGAGAGAGATAATGCCGAGTAGGCTCTGAACCATCAGCGCAGAGCCTAGTGCAGGGCTGGAACCCACAAACCATGAGATCATGACCTGAGCCAAAATCAAGAGCCCAGTGCTTAACCAGACTGGCCACCCAGGCCAGCGATGATTTTTGTTAGACCGATTAAAATTGGCTAAATGAATTTACAGTGGCCTGGATATTCACATTTTGGAGCCATTCAAATTTAAATGATAGAGAAAGACAGGTACTTAAAAGTTACTTGAATGGAAGCATCGGTGCAGAGAGGAAGCCATTAAAACTGCCAAATGACACTTCTTGGAACATTGCAGACAACTTCAGGAGTCCAGTGCAAGCCATACAAAGTCCAGACACTGGTGGTCAGGAGATCTTAGGGTTTGTTCAGTGGTTCTGATGTGTACAGAAGACAGATGGTGTATCAGACGGAGGCGGTGTTGGGTCCAACAGAGATTTAGCTGGAGAAAAGTCAAATCAGAGGGAGGCGACTCTAAGAAAGAGGCGAGCTGGTGGCTGGGATGAGCATCCCTGGTGTCAGCATTGGGGTATGTGGCAGTTAAAAAGTACTCTTTAACGTGGCGCAAAGAAGGAATCGAATGAGAGGGAAGGCAGGTGGATAGAGGTCAGTGCCCGTCTCGGTTTGACTCCGAGTAATTTATGAGGCCTTTGGCAAGGAAGACGATTGCCTGAATACTTCAGAAAGAGGTCAGTATTGCCCAGAAACAGTGTTTGGATGGAATTCCGTAATTTGCGAAAACTGTTGCTGTTTGGCAGGAAAAGATGGGTTTGTGGTGCAGATTTGAAGACCAGGTGGAAGTCGGAAAAAAAAAAAAAAGCGTTTCCTTCTTCCTCTGCTGGACCGCTCCTCCCCGGGAATCCAGCACCAGTAATGCATAGGAAGGAAGACAAATAAAATTGAGCTTCCTTTACTGTCGCTGCACTACTTAAGAGCCAAGGGGAGGCAACTTCTCTTGAGGCTGAGCCGGGACCAAAGTTGCGGTGGTTGCTGATGTTCTGCTCAGCGAACGGAGAACGCAATGCTTTTATAGGGAAGGCTGTTACATTTGCTAGCCGGACCTTACTGGGACGTTTTTCCCCCTATAAATTATAGAATAGATGAAAGAGACCCAATAGAATTAATAGAATTGTCAGGCACAATAAAACTGCCTGGATGATATGTTTTGGTTGCTGTCTTCTCCAGCTCTTCCTGAAGACTTGAGTCGAAGTGTTCCAGGCAATGAGACGGCAATGGAAGACTTTGCATGCATGGCTTGGCAGTAAAGTTAAAGCTTTTCTGCCAAGAAGTACGAATTTCCACTTGTGTCAGCAAGATGTGAATTAAAGAAGAAAGAAAAGTGCAAAAACAAACAAACAAAACCATGCAGACGCCCTCAAGGCCAAGGTGGACAATCTTGGAGCATCAGAGCCATTGCTAATACTATGGTTGAAGGCATCCCTGAGGGGTTAGGTGGGGTTTGGCCAGCCTTCTTGACAATCTGAATTAGAGTAGATTCACCTAAGACTTTCCCAGATGTCCTCTAAGAAGGTCCCCGGGGTCTGGACACCCACCCTCACACCTGAAGAACTTTTTCCTTCCAGTAGCTGTCTCTCAACGCCAAGTTGACTGTCCACCTGTCCATTGTACCAACGCCGTGGCTGTTTTCTCCGGCAATGCCATGTCTAGGAAAACCACAGTCACAGGAGCCACAAAGGCAGCAGCCTTTTGTTTATACACCTCTCGGAAGGTCAGGTTAGGTGCTGGGGAATACGGGGACCTTGACAAGGATGCGTCTATGTGACTAGAGTGCAGAACCGCCAGCCCGAGCCCATGTGTGTTCTTTGTGTTCTTTGACTCAGCCAGACCTAAACCCCCTGGACCCAGTTTTTCATGCAAGTTGCAGAAACACTGTCTGGGAACCCTGACAGCATTTGCTGCTGCATCTGGTCAGGAGAGCCCCAAATTTGGTGGGACTAGGAAGTCTCAAACCTTGATTCTTGCGTGAGCCTTCTCTATCCCTGCTGGCAAAAGTGCGCGCACTCTGGGTGGTCCTGCTTTTAGCAACCGGTCATGAGGGAACATATCTGGCTCAATGGAGGGTACTTTTCCTGGTACTTGGAAAAAAAAAAAAAAGGTGCATCAAATAGCTTGTTGTGTGGGAAATGAGCTCTATCCCCTTTAACTTCCAAGGAGAGTGTGTCACTTTTGACATAAATGTGTACTTGTGTGTTCTGTGATTGTTCTTGAAAAAAGCAAGCAGAGCGAAGACAACTGCAGACATACGCTAAGCTGGATAAGAAGGCCCACCCTTAATCACACGCTCCTCAGACTGTATATTTGAAATTCATTAGTTCTCTTGGCACTTAGCACATCGAGAGGGGAGACAGGAAATGTATTCTGTCTTCAGGTTTACGAGAAAAGCCTGAATCCTCCTTTCATTAACCATATACGTTGTCAGGGCTGGAATCATGGGGGACTGATTTCATCCCCAGCTTTACTGACTTGTGATTTTGGGCGAAGGTCACGTGTCTAAACCTGATTCTTTCATCTGTAAAATGGGGGTGATCCACCTTAGAGTTCTCTTAAGGTTTGGAAGCATCAATTCAATACTAAGTTCTTTGAAAATGGCATTGCCTTATTATTTTGTATGTTTCCCAGGTATGCCCCATCATTTCACTGGTGGGTGTTCCTATCATGTCCTGAGATAGACAGGTAAGTCAGAGGATAGCACATGCTTCCCATTAAGGGCCAGCTAGTAGTGATTTCAGGATTTGTATAGACCATTTGGTCTCTCGTCACTACTCAAGTTCTGCTCTTGTAGTGCAAAAGCAGCCACAGATGATATGAGAATCCACAGACTTGGCTGTGCATTTGTGGACGCTGTCATTTGAAATTCGCACACTTTTCGTGTGTTATAAAATACTCTTCTTCTTTTGATTTTTTCCAGCCATTTAAAACTATAAAATCCACTCTTAGCCCACCGGTGTACAATAGCGGGCCATGAGTGTCAGCGGCCAACCGTCACCCTCAAGGAATTTGTGTACTCTTTTTTAGTAAATATCATCCTTGGAGAAACAAAAAGTGGTTTTCTTAGGAAGGTTCAAGTGTCTTGAGTCATCTTTGAAAACCAAGTAGAGAGGAGAGGAGTCTTGTCAGTGCCAGTTTCAAGTAGGCATGCTTTGTAAATGTTGATTATGAGCCTGACCCAAGGTACATCAAAGACGTAAGTGAAAGAGATGATCAGTTGTAATTACAAGTCATTGTCTTGAATCTTGTTCTGAAACAGCAGAAATGCTACAGATGTGTAGCCTGGCTCTTGGTAAAGGTACGCACTGGTTTGCTCCCAGGCGGGCGGGTGGCGGGGGGGTGGATTTTGGAGCACTTTTCTGCCTCATCTCATGCAGTAGGTTGGTGGAGTGGACTGGCGTATCATTTGATATAAGGCCTTATATCAGCCTCCTAGCTTCTGGCCCGGGGCACTTGCAGCCCACCCCCCTGCTTTGTGTTGCTATCAAACAGATAATGAGGGGATTAGTGCTGGTGCCTGGCATTCATAAATGCCATAGTTTATATAGATCCTTTTTGATATACTCTTTAACCCTCAGAAGACCCTGGCAAGTACGAGGGGCAAGTTTTATTATTTGCCTGTTACGTAAGGCAACTGACAGTCTGATATATTTCAAGTTACCCTGGGTCACACACCGATGAAGGGCTGGAGGCAAGTGTGGGACGTTCGTTTTCTAACCCTTTTTATTACACCGTGCTGCCTTATTATACGACATGGCTGTTGATGTCATTAATCCCCAAACATTAAAAAATAAATTGAAAAAGAAATAACATCTTGCCCCGGTTCCAGCCCCTGGCAGTGATTTTTAAGTGGAGAGGTTCGTGTTATGAGAATTTTTGCTTTCAAAATGCTACATGCACCTCCTGTAAAAGGTTGAATTAAATGATTTTATTTTTGGTAAGTGGCCCATGTAAGTTTATTATTTATTTATTTTGCTTCTTTTTGCTTCAGCTCCTTTGGCTAAATGAAGCACTGCTGTATTTTTATTGCATACCCTGTCATTAAAAGAAATTGAAAAGACGCTTGTTAGTTTTAATATTGCATGGATGGAAATATATCTGGCACTTTTAGGAACAGTTACAATTCCTAATAGTGCATTTTAAGAAGTAGTCTGGTTTTGTTCTTGATTAAAAAAGAGAAAACTTTCTTAAATTTGCCATAATTCGATAATCATCTTTCGTTGGGGAGAAGGTCCCTGCTTAGTGTGTCGCTGATTTTATTGACTCATTCAGCGTTCCTCTGCAGCCTGTGGGAGGGGAGTATGCTCTGGGGGCGACGTGAAGGGCCTTTCATTTGTTGGTAAATAATCCAAGCGAAGCTGCTTCCAAGCACCAATTTTCCCCCTTTCTCCATAAACCATATGCTTCTTTAACTATTGGACATCTGCCCCCTTCCATAAACTATGTACGGCTTTAACTGTTGGAGCTGTTGTTAATTTGAACACAAACCAAGTACTCAGACTTTTTCTTGCATCCAGGTCTGCAACACAATCCTACAGAAGACAGTATTAAGTATGCCTTTGCAGAATTGCTAACTATTCAGAACCCAGAAACACTATGGCAAGATAACGGGTCACTTGATTGCAGTCTGAAGTATCTTTTCCTGATACCTTTCACGGGGAGAGGTAGAATAGTTTTCACAATGACCGTAATCTTCCCACATACATATAGAAAAATGGGAAGCAAATCAGTGTTCTAAGGGCTTTGCAGTAGAGACTTTGCAGTAGAGATTTTGCAGGGGTTACTAGTCATTTACAATAGATGGGAGTCATGCCGATTTGGCCACTTACCTGAAGTATGACTCCAAGCGGGTTGCTTAAACTTGCTAAGCCTCAGGATGTTTACCTGAAGAACTAGGGTGATGCGACTGCATACTTGATGGGCCTGTGAACATTCAAAGGGATTAACACAGACGGAGCACTTGCACACACCCCGGCTTTTAGTAAGTGCTCAGTAAGTGTGAGCACTAGCCATGGTAGTAATGATTGTTTAAAATGCAGTTTCCCCTCTATACCTTTCAGGCGTGGCCTGGTGAAAGCTGAGTTACCAAGTTTGGCAGGGAGGGAGGTTAGGGCATTTGGTGTTGTTTGGGAGGCACTTGTGCATAGATATGGACTAATTTAAATAATCATATAATTTTAGGGGCGCCTGGCTGGCTCAGTCAGTAGAGTGTGTGACTCTTGATCTTAGGGTCATGAGTTCAAGCCCCACGTTGGATGTAGAGATTACTTCCATCAATCAATCAATCAGTCTTAAAAAAAATAATCCTATAATTGTAAATAAACAAGTTTATTGAAATCTCTGTACAGCTCAGTGTCAGTGTTAAGAGTTATTTACTAGGTGTACGAAAAGCCTGCCAGGCACTTGGATTTTAAGAGGTGGAATAAATATTTCGAAACAAGACTTCAGGAGCTAAATCTGTGGGATAATTTTTGAATCTGGGTGAACTTAATTTGGACTTCTCTAGAGGTTTATTGTAAAGGTCATACTTACGATAGAAGTAAAAGTAAACAAGCCAGCTGTTTTTGCATTTCAAAATGGCGGGAAATACAGAAACATAAAGAAAAAAGTAATCCACAGAGATATTTTCATGTTGTTTTGGTACATTTCCTTTAAGGGGTTTCTTTTTTTTTCAACTTAGGAATTTTGTGTAGAAATAATTATATATTTCTTTTCCTCCTACCATCCCTTCCTCCAGAAATTTGGAAGCATGGTAGTGGGTGAGTGAATGGGCTCTAGATTCTGTTTTGGCTCTGCCATTGTCTAGCTGTGTTTTCTTGGACAAATGTGCCTCAGTTTTTGCACATACACAAATCGCAATCACGCTTACCTCTTAGGTTTGGCATAGAGGGCCTCGGAGCAGTTCCTGCCAATCAGTACAGTTCTATTCTGTGTTCGTTAAAATCCTTGCATGCACTGTAGTCAATGACCATACTCCATCAAATAAGATAATGGGCATTTGGTTAATGAGTTTTCCGTATAAATAACACTATGATGAACAGCTTTGAATATAAATCATTGTCTTCTTTGCTAATTTTTTCCTTCAATATATCCTGGAAGTGGAATCACCTGGCCAATTGTGGAAATATTTTAATAGTGTGAGAAAATGAATATTTCTCAGTATTTCTCCTCATACTCAATAATATTGCTCATACAGTTTTACTGGAATGTTCCCAGTTGTTTTCTGGATGTAAGTTTTGTGTCGAAAGGACGAATGTTCCTTTAGGGTAGTACTTCGCCTCCGATGTGGTCAAATCCAGTATGCTGCCTATTTTAATACAGACCATGGGCTGAGAATGGTTTGTTACATTTTAAATGGGACATGTGAAAATGATATGAAATTCACATTTCACGATCCATGAATAAAGTTTTATCGGAACACAGCCATGCTCATTGGTTTAGGTCTTATCTATGGCAGCTTTCATCCTGTAGCAGCAGAGTTGGGTAGTTATGAAGTTTGTAGGTCTATACAAACTTGAATTTTGGACCAAAAGTCAAATTTATTTTTTATTTATCACTGAGTAGGGAGGTCCGGTAGCCAAATATTTAAGTGTGGGCTTTAGTGTTCTCACTCCGTGGGCTTCAGGTTCTGCCTGAGGAGCAGCTGTGTGATCTGGGTAAGTAACCAAGCTTCCCTGTGTCACAGTTTTCTCATCTGGCAAATAACGGTGCCTTTCTAATCAAGTTACAGTGATGACAAAGCGACACAGGCAAGCATCGTCCTTCCAACCTCATAGTAAGAAAATGTAAGCTGTTATTAATTAGTCAGTGGTTAGTAGATTTAAGTTGGCAGGCTTTTGAGAAAAGAGACTGGTAGGAAGAATGAGTGAAAACAAAATTACTTGTATTTTAGAAAGGTAGATGAATTTGGTCTTCAGTTTCCTTAATTGCTCTTACTGGGACTTCTTAAAAAAATGCATTCCCTTAGTGTTGGGACGTTAGGTTCTCCTGAATGTGCCTAGAAATCTGAAACAGAGGCAAAAGAAAGGTCTGACTTGTGTCCTGGTTCTCAGTCTCACGGGATAGTTGGTGTCCACCGTGCCCAGTTGACCGGGGGAGCGGGTACCAAAGCATCCTGTGTTGGCTATGACCAAGAACATGTGCTCTGGAGAGATTAGGTTTTGTGGCCCTTCCTGCTTCACTCCTAAGATGGTATCTGAGCCATTACTTGAAAATGTTATACAAACTTGCCGACTTTTATGGCTGAGTGAAACAGGCCGGATAGGCAGTCTCCTGCCTTACCTATGGTAAAATTGTAAAGAATCCAAACGCATTTAATTTGCGTTTCTCAAACACACATTTCATAGCTGAGGTCAAAGTGGGTGGTTGCTAGAGGGAGCTTCTGTTGTAGAAACCTGACCCAGCACCACCTGGCCTTGCCCAGAGGCTAAGTCAGCAAAAGTGAGCCCTGCTCCCCTCCCCTAATCTTGTCATAGGGATGGAGCCTCTGGTTCATTTCGGTACAGTAATGATATTCTCTTGATATTTAAATGTGCTCTCCAGGAGGGTCTGATTTCTGCAATGGAGTAAGCATGGTCTTTAAAATTTTATTAAAAATATAATACCACCATATGCTCAGGCTTTCTCATTATGCAGTCTTCTGAAAACAAAAACCATGCATCATAAACACAGCAGATGAAGCCAGTTAAATTTGTGTTCATTCTTGCAATTTAAAAAATGGTAGAAAGGTTAGGGAATGGGACTTTGATCTTGAGGTGGAGGAGGGGTGCAAACCTGGAAGCCACCATTCCAGTGCTGCCAGAATATTCTTGCGTGCCTTTAAAGGAAGAGAAGGCTCTTCTGAGTCCTCCCGCTGAATGGGCTGGGGTGGATCTCCAGAGTGATAGGACCTGTCCCATCAGAGGACACGGCGGGCAGCAGTGACCTGCACGCTCCGGCTTTGGGAACAGGCATTTCATTGTTTCTGGTAAACTGTTGGTTGTGAGTCTTCTGGAGTCTGCACCGTTCATGTCTGTTTGTGCAAAGTGAGAAAGAGAGGCTCTTCATGCTTCTAAAAGATGAAAACCAAGTTCTGAAACACATCTCTAATGCCTAAATGTTCGTGAGACTGTTACTCACAGATAGGCATAAATGCGCTATTAAACGGAAAGAAAAAAAAAATTTTGGCCCTCCTGAGAATTTATTGTGCTGCCTTTGATGTCACTAATTAACTCACTCTGTGTAAGCAGCGCCCAGCAACTAATAGCAGGCTAATAGAAGAAGCTTCATGACATTTTAGAATCCTTCATTCGAAGAAGGGTCTTCTCAAGCTCATGGAAAATAAGGAAGATCTCCTCCTCCCTTTTACAGGAATGCCTGCAGGGGCCCTCAGGGTTCTGTTTCATCTGTTTTATTTTCTCTTCCCTGGCGTAGGCGGGACTTGGCTCGTGCCTTCTGTCTGGAACTTTCAAAGTTGGTTAGTACTGTTGGGTTTGGGTTTGGATTTAAACGCCCCACCAGGTTGGGTAGCGTTCCCCAGGTCACAGGAACACCTTGCTGTTCTGGTCTCCAATGCCCAGGAGCAAGGATGAGCAGGGTTATAGACCTCGGATTTGTCAGGGGTCAGAGGCACGGAGGAGAGTGAATGGAAGCCCTGTGGGCCACCGGGCATGCCTGGTGAGGCCTCAGACAAGCTGATAGCGTTATCAGCTCGTGATTTTCCAGATGGGCAAGGAGCCCTCATTGTATCGTCTCTGGAGAAGGCAGGAGGCTGCTCGCTGGGCGTGCGGAGCTCTGGGCTTGGAGCGGTACTAACAGCCATTGCAGGTTTGGTGTTTTAGGTGATCTGAATTCCCATTTTGCCTTACTTGCCTGCTTTCTTCTGTCCCGGCTCCCCTTCTGAAGTTGCATGGAACTCTGTGAGCGTAGTAGGGAGGGAGGTGAGAAATCAGCCTTGGGTTGAGCACTGACTTGTTTTTTTGGAGGAGATAGTTCCTGGTGATGGGCTGGTGGGAAGTTGGTCGATCTAGACTACGTTCTGTTCTTCGGCAGAAGAACTCTAGAAACATTCACACATTAAGATGCCCGTCCTCTGAGGACAGCATTTTCTGCTTTCTCTCCTTTCACCTGGGACGTCCTGCTTGATGAAAGCGGGAAGAGAGAGCTACGCCATAATCTTAGGGGGAGGGTTGCCACTGGAATTTCTCCAGAGCTCCAAATCCTGCTGCTGGCCTCGTCTTGCGGGCCCTGCAGTTGGTTTAAAGGGTGCAGACAAAGCGGAGTGCTCTCTCCTGATCCATCTGGGCCACTCCCTCTGTCATCAGTCATTGTCAATGGGAGATGTATGTGTAGCCGCTCAAGGGCCATGTCTGACCCCAAGGGCATTGGAAATGTTCTTAGAGAAGGCATTGTTTGCTCGCTGCCTTTGGAAGCCAAGCTCCAGACATTCTAGGGAGCAGCCCCTGGCTGAGACCTAGCTGCAGTCTAGAAGGAAAGAGGCAAGACTGTGCTTCTAAAACCTACGGGAACTTTATTCCTCCTTCGCAGCCTAATTCTGCAATGCTTCTGAATCTACTCAGCCTCTTCCCTTTTTCGTTTCTGATCTCTCTTTGGTCAAAGTCTTGGAGGAGAATTCCGAAACAGGGAGGCGAGGACTTGGGTCCCCCGGGTCTTTATTCAGAGAACGTCGAAATGTAAATCCCCAAAGAAGTAAAGCTGACAAGACGCAACAGACGCATCATAGGAAAACATGAAATAATGCCCTTTCCAAACACAGCGAGGCGATTTCCTGGGAGGAAAGCAGAAACCTGGGCTCTGCTGCTTGCTCAGAAGGGGAGGGTGGGGCCCCAGGCTGGTGGAAACACTTCACAGGCGGCTGCAGTGCACAAAAGCCATTGGCTGAGCCTCGGTGGGGTGCGAGGGCCGGGCAGAGGGCATGTGTGCGTCTCACGCCTGTGCTGCTGGGATGCCTCATGGTACCCAGGCCCCGAGGTCAGATGATTCACCATTGATTTGTCATTCGGGCCCCCTGGGTGCTTCCCAAGGGTGTGTTACATTCACAAAAATTTACTGGGGGAGTAGCGGAGTTTTAGCGCTACTTAGCGCTAAATGTCTATTTAGTGGAAAATGTCTATGCACAAAACTGGAATTACTTTCTGTCTTCTTTTGGTGACGGCTGTGGTGGCCGAGGCTGGGAGTGCCTAAAGACTCCAGGTGTCACTCCCCAAACCTGTTCACAAATAGACCCCCTGTCCCGTTAACAGGGCTGAGTGGCTTCGTTCAGCAGGGCATGGTTGGGACTCTCCTTGTGTCCCTTGCTTGCCGGTTTCTGATCTGGACAGTGGACCCAGCCCCTCGTCCTGCTGCAGTAGGACTGTTGTGGGGACCCCGTGAGATGGCAGAGACTATAGCACTGTGTGGGGGTAGAGGATTATTTCTTGGCTTAAGGAAGGGGGGGGCGATGTTTGCTTGTGAGGGGTCCGACATCCACATCGTCATTTGCATCCTGACCTGGCCTCAGACCTCTGTTTTAATCCATTTGAAGATGACTTTATTATTAATCATTCAGTATGGAAATGGTGAGGTTTCACACACTCAGACCTTCTGAAACATGGAAATACTATTCTCCTGTTAGAAGCCCATTCGGCTAGAAATCTGAGCATCCAGTCTTTTTTTTTTTTTTCTCCCCTTAACATTTTGTTGCCTCCTCCCCTCACCCCTTCCCCCCACCCCCCTGCCCCCATCCGCCTTTCCTTTTGGCTCACCGAAACCTGAGTGCCACTTTTCTGGGAAAGCCTGATATTCTGACTTCAGTTTTGTAATTTAATGATGGAGAGTTTCCTTAGTAAACCAAATTTAGAGTCCTAGAATGCTTATCTTATATCCAGACCTTGAACATAAAAGGCATTTTATACCCGCAATTGTTCATTTAATGAGCAATTGCAGAGTGCAGGCCGGTTAAGGGATTGAGCTATATGCACTATTATTGCAAGAAGTATTCCGAAATACCAGAAATAGGACGTAAGCTCTGATCAGGGAGACTGTGAGCACAATTACCTTCTTTTCAAATCCTTCTGTGACACTGCGGGAGGAAAAAGGACTTTGAAACTTGAAAGGAAAGAGCTTGCTTTCAACCTCAAAAGCTAGGAGGAAAGGGCTCTGAAATTTGCTCAGAATTCCCAATTCACCATTAGCCTGTTTCTTCCTTTAGCCTCAAGGCATTCTCCGCTTTTTGAAAAGATGTTAAGAAATTCAGTCACAATAGAGAGCCTAGTTTTGAACATGTTTCACTCGGTCCATTGAGGTCTGGGCTCCAGCCTTTGTGTGGGGTGAATTGAGCTGAGCAGCTAGCTGGTTGGAGACAGGTGAATGAGGAGTCGCTGTGCTGTGCAGTCGCAAATTCTGGCAAAGAAAGAAGCTCCTTTATTTTACAATATGCATTCCGGTACAACCCCGCCAGTGGCAATATGTGGAGTTGAGCCTGTTCTTAAGTCAATACAGAGTACTTGGTTTATAGCAACTCTTGTTAAGTTTGTCTTGTAATTGAAGCTGCTGTTGACCTTGCTTGGGGACCATTTGTAAAACCGTTTATTTAGCATAAACTGAAATAATAAACCCTCCTTCTCTCGGGCTGATTGTGATAGGGTGACATTAGTTTGATTTAATGATTAGCCGCCTGACCCTTCTGCTGGAGAGAGCGGCTTGAATAGAGAGAGTTCACTCGGAAGCACTCAGAAAGAATACTAATGAGCTTGTTAAATTTAGCATGGCTCCAACCACTTTTAATTCCTCTAATGGGAGCGGCACTGCCTGGGAGAGGGTGAGGGAGGCAGGGAGACACCGAGAATGTTCCTAGAGGGTCTGCACACTAGAGAAAGCCCACCAAGAGAAGTTTGCAGAAAGTAGCTAGCCAGAGCCTGGGGTCCGAGTTGTAAGTATTGCCCGTTGTCTTATACTCTGTGTCTTCTCTGTCTTGGGGGAAGAGAGGAGTAATGGTGTTAAAACGGGATTTAAGGGAACAGTTTAAAAATCGATGTTAATTTGAAAAAAAAAAAAAAAGGCAACCACGTGCACCGTGAGCTCTCCTCATCAGCTAATTTTGCCAGGGTTGCAGGAGATGTTTCTGGTTGGTGATGCAGTGCAGGGTTTTATTTTTATACCGGAAGAATCGTCTGAAACTTTTATCCAAGGTCCAGGCCAAAAAGCCGTTGCTTCCTGGGTTGCGAGGAGAAATCGTGCAGGTGTTTGCGAGTAAGTGCACAGGAGCGTGTGTTCGAGTCCCGCTTCTCACCACACAGTTTCGTTAAGGCTTCATTGTCAGTGATCTGAGCGGTGTTTGCAAGGAGGCAACTTTTGAGTTTCCAGCGATCATGGCACTAAGACTCGATGATGTCGGTTGCCTTTGGGTGAGTTTGGAAAAATCTGGGACAGTTTGTAAAATGCGATGCTTGGGCAGCTCTCCATCGGGGGGCAGGAGTTTGTTAACTTGCACTCGAGCGTGGATATACAGAAGGAAGGAGGTCCAAAGAGGGATTCTGATGACAGTATTTAAAATTGTTTTTTTCCTGACACTTTTTAGTGAATTGCATGTTTCCGTGTGACCCCCGAGTTAGCAGCTGTTTGACATAGAGAAGCAGGAACAGCCCCCTGCCTGTGTTTGGCCGTTAAAGTCCATTGGCAGATGCTCCTGGAGCAGTGGGCTGTTGGCTTACATTTTTGCAGCCGACTTCTGCTTGTTGCCATGGTGAACAGTATGTTTCTGTCAATAATTTGGCCTGGCGTAGCCTGTCTGCACTGACTCTCAAACTTTATTGAACAACTCGGCACAACTGAACAAGATTAGACAGTTTCTTCTTTTGGCTTACTGAAGTGGTTGCTAAATTTATAAGAGCAGGCAGGAATATGGCTTGGAAAGTTTCCTTTTCACTGCAGAGAGCGTGCTCTCTAGCCTCAGAGCTGTTTGTATTCTGGAGCGTGTGTACTGTCAGGGTTTGATCTGAGTGTACGTTAGAAGCGAGAAGCAGCTTAGTATACGAGGTAAACTTCAGGAAATAGTTGCCTACTGGAATTTCTTGGTGAGGAGGGAGGGGGTGGGTAAACTGTGTTGGCATCGCCTGTCGTAAAAGTGAGTGTGATGAAAGTTTGCACACTCAGAACATTCTTGCCTGCAGTTTACTAAAGCAATGAGTTAAGGTTTTCTGTATTAACTATTTGAACTTTGTTTATTCCTTGTTATAACTTGCGTAGTCACACGTTAGTTATCACTCTCATTAAGAAAATAATAAAAGTTTAGTACTTGTGAAAAAAAATCACTTAGCTGAAAAGACACCCCATTTCCACTCCTTCCCGCCCCCCAATTGCTTCCTTCTTCCAGGAGACTGGGGGTGGGGCATGGGAGGGCCCTGCTCAGACCAGGCCCAATTATTCAACTGTTTGTGAAGTTGGAATTCAGCGGCTCATCATGAAGGCATGGCTTCTAAGAAACTCACTCTATTACAGGGATGCCGTTCCAAGAGAAGAGAAGAGAAGTTAATTTCTTCTAGGAAGATTAAGTCAAGGGAATCCTGTTTTCAACCTGGAACAGATTAGCGGAGGAGCTTGGTTATTCATTAACCAGAGAATGCTAATTATGTGTCAAAACGGCTCTTGGGGGAGGGCTTTTGGGTTTTCCAAATGAAGGTCCATCCTACAGAACTTGCACCTCAGTGCCACGAGTTCACTTCAGGTTGAAATTTGAAATAAAGATTTAATACAGGCGCAAATTAGTGGAAAATATGACGTTGACCATTTGCAGGTTATAGGAATTTTTATAAAACTGACTAAGAGGTTTAATGTTTTTGACACCCTTTTGCAAACCCTGATTCTATAGCCTGCGACTTCACTGCTAATGAAGTATGAGGTTGGAGTGGCACCTACAAGGATTAGTCAGAAGGGAAAATAAAAATGGAGGGTTTTGTGAGTTGGTTGGTTTTTTTTTTTTTTTTTTTTTTGGTAGTTTGTTTTTAAATGAACAAAAGCATGCGCTTTGAATTGCTTTTGTAAAGATCGATGTGGGAAAGGGTGGGATTACACTGATTTTTTCCTTCTGTTTAGTAGTTACTTGATACATTAAACTCATAATCTATTCCATAATTACAAGATTTGGGGGAGAAGATCTGCACAAAACAATGCTAAAGTAATGTTTCACAGTTTCCCTGCAGCAGTCAGCAAATTCACTGTAAAGACCAAAGCACACCTCATTGTCTGTTCTGTTCTGCAAGTCATTTGCTAGGCTGAAACAACAATTGCTTATTTCTTCAAATCTCAGACAGAGGCAGAAGGATTCAAGTTGCTTTGGGTAGTTCAAGCCATTAGTCAACACAGAACAGTAGTCGTGACTATAGTCTATATATTCATGCTTGCCCGTGTTTATAGCTGTACTTGCTTCTGAATTTGTACAAACAGCCATGAATCTGCTAAAGCATACTTTTTCTGTTGTTTAGGGGCTCTCGGCCAGATAGAACTGCTTTATGCAATACTTTGAAGAGAAGTTTATATGTTGGGATAAACCGTGTTCAAAATCTGTCCATCTGAAATGCACAACAGCATTATCGCTCATATACATATATGTGTATTTAAGATCAAGAATGGAAAATAGTTTTCAAATTAGATGTGTAAGCCGTGCGCAAACGGCTTTGCTTCTGTCAGCACGGACCTTCCAGAACACAGTCTGCTGATGAACTGCAGAACTTGTTTGGGAGTTTGTAGTTTAGAATGTGTGTATGATTCTAACAGATGAATTGGCCCATTTGTGGTGGGTTCAGATCACTCGTTTGGTTTAGTTTTAGGCGTGGGTTCTTTGATCTGCTCTTATAGAAGAGGTCCTCCAGTCCCATTCCCAGAGAGCCATAATGGGTCGATGGGAAGGTCCTATGGATCAAAGGGAATGGAAATACTGGAGGCGGGAATATTGAATGTGTGTGGAATTTCAGAAAGCTGTTTCTTAATGTCTGAAGCGGCGTCCGGACCCCTGCAGAACATGTGCCCGTATCCGCACAACTGACGCCTGCCTCACCCACAGAGCCGTCTTGCCCTGGGAATTACAGTCTTGCTCCATTTTCTTCTTGGTTCTCAGCAATGTTCTGTGGGCTGCAGCGAAGTAACTTGCAAAGGGCACTGTAGGTTTCCACGGTTGGCACCTTTATCCCTTTGTAACTAGTGGGTCTTTTGTCCCATTTCAAGCTCCAGTAAACCAGTGGGTTACAGACCTAAAAAGACAAAAATGGGAAAACTTCTGGATCACTGTGGGCCCTTTGATCCCTAGATCACCCAGAGCCTCAGCGGGTGTCTGAGCTGCCCAGATACCTGAGCGGCCCAGCTTCCTCAGACAGTCAGGGGGAAGCTGGACATCACAGCCTCAGGCTGGCAGAGCTTCCAGCTCCACTTGGGACCTGCAGGGATATTGGCAAGTCCCTGATGAAAAGCCTCTCTGGCAGATTTCGGTTGTAAGCTGGCGATGATAATTTGCTGACCCCCTACATCTCAACTTAATAGGCTCATTTCCTGCCCTCCCCCCCCCCCCCCCCCACCATCCTTGGATTTGTATTTTGGACCTTCATTCATAAGCAGTTTTGCCTGGAGACTATCCCATCATGGTGTAGCTTTCAAAGTTGCCAAGAATGAGAAATAGGCTTCTTTTGGGGAGGAGGGAGAGAGAGGGAGACCTAATTGATTACTGTTTTTGAATCACTCCTTCCAGTGGCTCACGGAGCTTTCGTTTTCCTCCTTTCCTTAGAAGATGAAAGTCCTGGGCAGACCTATCACAGAGAGAGAAGAAACGCAGTCACCATGCAGCCACAGAGTGTCCAGGGGCTCGGCAAGATCAGCGAGGAGCCTTCGACATCTAGTGACGAGAGGGCCTCACTGATCAAGAAGGAGATCCATGGGTCCCTGCCGCACCTGGCTGAGCCCTCTGTGCCGTACCGCGGGACTGTGTTTGCCATGGACCCCAGGAATGGTTACATGGAGCCCCACTACCGTAAGTGGTTCCTGTCCCGTGGCCCCCATTCCGGGAGCTGCGGAAGGCCAGGCATGTGCGCGTGCACGCGTGCTTCATGAATTATTGTGCTGGTATTAATTGATATAAATGTTTATTTGACTTTTTTTCCCCACTCTTCTCCCCCTCTCCTACATCCTGTCCATTCCTCCTTTTAGAGAGAGCCATTTTCTTACATCTCTAAGCAACATCAAGCCTTCAGGAAGGTGTCCATCTGCGGCTAATCCACATGGACCTTTGCTGGGAACGAGAACCAGATTTCTTCCACCCAAGTAGACACTGCAGGAGGAAAATTGGTTGATGGGGGTAGTTATTAAAGTGGGCTGCATTGGCAGGAGTCTTTAACAACAGCTATTCCCATTTTTAATGATTTTTTGCGTAGCTGTTGAGGATGAACAGACCTCTTTTAACAGATCGTTGCTAAATTCCTTAATGCGGAAGATTTTTTTGCTACCTGTTTTGCTTTCCTCTCCAGCCAGCATGCCAGAAATGTGCGAAGCTCCTTTTCCAGCACTAATGAAGTTTAAGTGAATCACTAGCACTCAGAACAAAAGTGTATGATGGTTTTCTCCAAAGAATGATGTATAAGGGGTGACTTTATTTGTGGCCTGTTTCTAGTTAAAAACAATATAATTTGGTTGTGGAGTAATGAAGTTCACATTGAGGTGCCAAAGCTTACAGCTCTTGATTACAGATTTATCACCTTGCCGGGATACAGACTTGCCATTTAACCTTCCTGGCTCCAATTCCAGATGATCCATTGAGCTCCAGTGAGGGGCACTGGTTTGTGTTTCCCTTTTTCCACATCATTCAGAAATTTTAGTGTTTTAAGGCAAAAGGTCATTAGCCAGATGACTGATTAGTGAGGACAGCTGATTAGTGCTTTTTTTTTTTTTTTTCCTTTTTGCTCAAGAAAGTGCCCAGGATAAAAGCTAATTTCATCCCTTCGTTAGCTGGCTTGCAGCAGAGGGGAATGTTCCCTCATCAGGGTGCAGATCAAAGAGCCCGGAGCAACCTTACGTCTCAGCAACTGCTCCCCCCCCCCCCTTCCCCACCGACCAGATTACATTGTTAGTAAAGACGGAAGGTACGTTATTTTTGTAAGTGCAGAGCGAATTATTTTTTAAGTGGTCAGAAGCATAGAGGAAAGGGTCTTAGGGATTCTTGTAAGCTTTTGGACAAGGCTACGACTTCTCTGATCAAAAAGTGCTTACCAGTCAAAAATAACAACTTCTCTGATCAAAAAGTGCTCATTGCTGCAGTTGTTTTTACCAGTCTAGAAGTGAGGAGGAGTGGGGCGTGCCTCTTTTTCTTCCTTCATTAAAGTTTATTTCATTGTCTTTCTACTTTTTTTTAGGAGAGTTTGAAACAGTGTTGGCAGGATTTTTCTCTGGGCACAGTCTTGTTTCCTACATTGTATTTTTATTTAACGGGTCTCTGTTGGATCTCTGTTCCTGCAGAAAATGGGAGGGAATCCGCATCCTAAATTTTTACTCCCTGAGTGTATTTACTTTTTAGAAAGACTCCAGCCTAGCTTATTAGACACAAGTTCCCTGCATTGTTTTCATTCTTATGTGTGAACACAAACTTTTCCCGTCTCTTATTTATGTTTTGTTTTCTATTCCAGATGCCCACTAATTAGTGAGGTATTTAATTGGGCAGGACAGCTGACGAATACTTCTCTTGCGGTTGATGGAAGTAGGCAGATGACCGTTAACTTTCTCTCCGTGCTATTTAACTTGCAGCTTGTTCTTGGTTCGTTGGTTCTAACGGTTTGCCCATTGGATCCTCTCCCTCCATTGAGGGATAGGCTCTCTGCGCACCTGGGATCTGTGGCACCGTGTTTGTGACCCACCTCTCTTGGGCCACCAGTGGGATATTAACTAGCATAGGGCACTGGAGAGCTCTTAGCGGGGCTTGGGACTGTTCTGTTTAGAGGACATAGACCAACAGCTTGATGTCTTCAGCTTTCCCCACTGTTTTGTTCAAGTCACTGTTAAAATTGCATGGTGGCTGACAAACTATGTACGTTGCCTATAACCAACTGGCAAATGCCATTTTGACCCACCATCCCAATGTACTCTCTAAACTGGCCCTAAATAAATGATATCATGACATATATAACATGGTTGGGGGAATCCCAGGGATTACCCAGATCAGATTACCATTTAGGGGATTTCGGCTCAAGGTCCAGCTTTGCCATTTTGTGGCTGTGTAACTTGGCCAGGCATGTTGACCCCTCGAAAAATCATTTGCTAACTATTTACTTGGCGTTATAATGTAACTGCTGCTCTGTGGCGTTTTCCTGACAATTAAGGGAGACCATGCAAATATAGTATTTGATAAAATCTCTGGCTCATGATGAGTGCTTCACATGATTATGGCACTTCCCCCCCGGGCGTCCACTTCATTAAAGTTTATGTCATTTTCTTGTTCCACTTCCTCCTGTTCCTTTCCATCATCATCATCATCACTGCCACCATCACCGCCACCATCAGCACCTGTATGTGATTAGTTCAACTCTCCAAACCAAGGTGTTTTTGTTAGTGCTGCAGTCGCGTGTGTTTCTCTGCCTCCCTGAGATCCACAGATCTTCCACAGATCAGAGATCAAGTGGGCCATAAACCTTGGGAAAAAGGTTGGTGTCGGCACTGTGCATGGTGGCCTTCTGAACATAACCTCTCTCCCTGAACCTTAGTGAATTCTCTCTAATCTTTTGCTCTTTTGTAAGTGAAGGAAGTATGGAAGCATTTAGATGATTTTGAGAAGTTTTCACCTGTTAAATTCTTGGCAGAAGTGTTTTATGTAGCAAATACAGACTTATCTGGAAAACATGACAGGTGCAGAATTATTCAAATGAAGTCTTTTATTTTTATTTATTTATTAAAAATTTTTTTTTTAATGTTTTGTTTATTTTTGAGACAGGGAGAGACAGAGCATGAACAGGGGAGGGTCAGAGAGAGGGAGACACAGAATCTGAAACAGGCTCCAGAGCCCGACGCGGGGCTCAAACTCACGGAGTATGAGATCATGACCTGAGCCGAAGTCGGCCGCTTAACCGACTGAGCCACCCAGGCGCCCCAAACGAAGTCTTTTAAAGATGTCCTCAACTAAGCCTCAAGGAGTTGGATAGGATGTAACTGTAGTTTGTCTCGAACCCTATTGGGTCATTTAATCTTCTTGCAGTATAATGAGTATTTTTTTAGCACTTTATAATAAAATCCATCCCCCTGATCTGGATTTAATTATCCAGGTAAAGCTAATGAATGACCAATGTGATGCTGAAGTCACATCTTCAAGACTTTTTAGGGTGTGAGCGAAGCACCGTCTTTTTAAAATGAGACCTGGAAATTCAGTCCCATTTCTTTACCTGTCGGTACTGCAGCCCTGCAGTGGCTCAAGGTTCAGAAACCTCTTTTTAAAGGCCGTTCATTCCCTTTTCTTTTGAGTCATGTGCTGGCTTCACCAGGTTGTTGGGGAGAAAACAATCCTCAATCCAGTGTCGCTGCGCATGGGAACACTCACAGGAATTCCTTCGTTTCTCTGTGGTTGGAAAATGTGGACTTTCCAAGATGGCTAATTTGTGCTTCTATATATACTTTGTATTTCTAACGTGTGGGCAGGCTTCCCGTAAGACCGGAAAAGGGAAAATCGTTTCTTTACCCTCAGAAGGACATCTGTAAAATCTTTATTGCACAAGACTTTATTATCCTTGGGCATGGAATGTTGCATCTTCGCAGACTGCAGTTGGCTGGATTCAGAGTATTTTAGGTTTTGTGGGTTTGACTTAAAAAAAAAAAAAAGGAATACCAGGGAGAGCGGGCACTTCAAACGTTCGCAACATATGTTTGGAATAAAATCCTCACAGGGGGCCCCGGAGGGTATTCTCCCCTGAAGGGTAGTGGCGGAGGGCTTGTATATCAAGGCGAGAAAGTAGACGTTCAAGCTCCGCGGCTCAGGCGTGGGGTGACGCTGCCAGGCGGGTTGCTGCGTGATCACTAGCGCTTTTTCGTCCCGGAGAGCGTGGGAGGGGCCGGGCTTCAGAGCCCTGACCTGCTTGTACCGGAGTCAGGGTTAGGACCCCTGTCCCCTTCCTACACTTTGATTTTGCCCCTGCTCCATCCGTAGCCAGGTTATTTCAAACTACCATCACCCCGGCTTGCACTTAACCACCACGCACTTCATTCTCTTAGGAACTTGTGAAGGCAGGTGACGTCATAGTTCAGGCATCCCTGCACCCCGGCTGATGCTTAACTTTTCCTCTCGTCCCTGGGACAGGAAACATGGGTTGCGTTGTCTTCTGTCTTATTGCGAAGGCTCGTGTGTTCCGACTGTCCCTGCTGGAGTCTTGGTGGGGAGCTTCTCAGATTCACCAGGCATGCCTTGCAGGGCCCCTGCTGGTTCTGTTACAAGGAGGAGAAGGAGGTCCCCTTTTCTAAAATTTCAGGTCCCTTTTACAGTTTTGTGGTTGTGACGATGCTTTTCTTCTGCCCCCAACTGCTCCCAAGCAGTAATAGTCCCTCACGGAAAATCTGATTCATTCCTGCATGCAAATGCTTTGATTGAAAACACACCGCTGGTATTCCTCCTTATGTTTCCCAGCTCGGATGACAGAACTATTAGTTGCTAATTAGCAAAACCTGAGGAATTTGCTTAAAGAAAAGAAACTGAATTTTTAATTGCTTGCATTTATTTATTTTCCGCAGAAAGCTGATGGGCTGAGCCCACTTGCATTCTTGTGTGCTAAAAAAAAAAAATGTAATGTTTTTCTACCTGTCTGTCTTTATATTAGGTGACTTTTTACCCCCCTTAGAAATACATCTTCTAAGCGAGTGGAAGAGAAGATGAGTATTTTACATATTTAATAGGTGCACTTGCTCACATTTCTCTTACTGTTGGAGTGTCATCTGGAGACTGTGAGAGACAAAAATGCCTACGGGGCACAAATGAACAGTTTGGGGTCAACCAGACAGCACAGGCAGTGACAGTTGCCCAAGCACACGGTTCCATTCGCATCTAGTTGATGAACCAATCAGGAATGTTGTAGAGCCTTGGTTTTTCTTCTCTTTCCTTTTCTTTCCTTTTCTTTTCTTTTCTCTTTTTTTTTTTTTAGTTGGAAATTACACTGTTTAGTCAGAAGGACTGATGTCACTTGATACTTTGGGGGCTTTGCTAGGTACGTTGCTTCCTCCACTGATAGTCTTGAGCTGTAGGGAGATCTGGAATGGGGAGGTGCAGACAATCTATGAACCTTTGCAGAACTCGTATTTGTGAGCTTAAGAATAGCTCCATGATTGGGGTGCGCCTGGGTGGCTCAGTCAGTCAAGTGACCGACTTCAGCTCAGGTCATGATCTCGCAGTTCGTGGGTTTGAGCCCCACGTTGGGCTCTATGCTGACAGCTCAGAGCCTGGAGCCTGCTTGGGATTCCGTGTCTCCCTCTTTCTCTGTCCCACCCCTGATTGTGCTCTCTCTGTCTCAAAAATAAACAAGCATTAAAAAAAAATTGAAAAAAGAATAGCTCTGTGATTATTCTTGGCTTTCTATTAGAAATTCAGTGTAACTTTCCAGGTTTTCTTTCAGTAGTCCAGAGGTAACGTTTAAGGATTGGAAACTGTGAGCCACTTCCGTAGATTTTTAAAGAGCTGTTGCCTTAAGTGGTGGAAGTCTAGGGATGATTCCTAGGGTTCCAGATTGATGCTTGCCAGTGAATCTTGACTACTCTTGAACCTGATATGACTGTGATTCTACGTATCAGTCTTGGGAGGTAGCCTGCAAAACTGGGAACCAGCAGTGAGAAAAGCATGTAGCGTTTAGAAAAATACATTTGGCTTTATTCGTTGAATTTTGGGGTGCATTTATTGGAGGGGACCAGGGAGAAGCTTGAAGGCCATTCAGAAGGACAGACACAAAAGGCTAAGGGAGACCCTGTTCTAGGGAAAATCAGTTGGTCTTCGGTCTCACCCTGGCACAGACCCCTCTTCCATGGCGGCCACCAGAGGCCTCCAGGTCAGGCTCCCTGGCCACTGCCTCGGCCACCCCGCTCACACCCTTGTTCCTCTTGGTGTCACTCTGTGCTTTCCTCCTGTCTTCAAGTTCTACTTGTTCTTCAGGGCCTATTTAGAGACCACGTCCTTTGAAAGGCTTTTTTAAGTTCCATTTCACAGATATATTTCCCTTCCCTGACACCAAGTAGACCTATAATTCTCACCTCAGCACCTCACGGCTGTGTTCTGTGTTGTCCGTGTATGTTGGTCTTTAGAATGATGGGGTGGGCCGTCCAGGGATGGTCCCTCATTCTTACAGCCACCAGAATTCCTGGGGCAGGGCTGAGAGGACTCCTCGGTGCCTCCGCAGGACAGAGAAGGGTGAGCCTTTCTGTTACCTGACCGGAGTCACAGCCCAGGTGAAGTTTGTCCCAAGCTTGCCACTCTGAAGTGGCCATTCGGCAACCTGAAGAGACTGATGCTTCGGCCTCTATTTTATTTTTAGTTCCTCTGTGTCACCTCTGATCCAAGCATAGTCACCCAGTCCTTTCTGAAAGTGGGCATTTATGCACACTCAGAGAATGTGTAGATTTCAAAACCAGCAAAAATATTTGCCTCCATGTACATACGGCACATGTAAGACTGCTAGGACTCTCACAGGAGGTGGATTGTGGTCCTTTGGAAGAAGTTGGCCATTTGCTTATAGACTTGGATGAGGATCCTCTCTTCAGAACCGTGAGGTCAGCACGGGAAATCCGCCTGTCCCGAGTGTTTGATGCCCGTCCGAAATCGAACAGGTGTAGGATTTTTTTCTGTCGGTAAGGCGATCATGGTATTTGTGTCCCCTCTTCCAGATTTTACCGATTTGTTTTCCTTTCAATAATCTCTAGGCAGTTCATGATTTCAGTAACATCTTTCCAACTTGTTAGTGTCCAAATATGCGTGTAATCCATGTTAACAGGAGCCTCCGTCTACGAATCGGTTTGGGATTATAAACTCAGTCGTTTAAATATTCCATGTAATTATTTTCCTTCCCTAATTTGGCACCCACCCAATGCAGTCAGCACTTTTTTTTAGTTGCTTTATAGTTCTTTCCGTCCATCCCTCCCCCCAGCCTTTCTTCGAGTACAGCCTGAGAAACACAGGAACTCTTACCATTTCTCAGCCATCTGTGAACAGCTTTCTGTCCCATTTTCTAATGGAAGCAACATTACCCTTGGTCCCTCCTCCTTTTTCTTGTATAATTAAAGAATGTTACCTTTGATGTCTCTTGGAAGTTGTATCTCCTGTCCTGCTTCAGCTTTCTTGATCTTGTACCTATAAATTTGTGCGGTATCTTCATACTTCTTAGTGAAAGGGCTGGAGTTTTCTCTCTTTGTGCCTTTTACACTTTGATTTAATGTAGGGTAACTGATCTGGCATTTTATTGCTCCATCCTTCCTCTGTTCTGCTAGAGTTTGGATTCTTACAGTCCTCTTTGAAAAGTATCCAACTTCCTCAAATTGTTTAGCTTTTACATTTTGGTCTTTACGTCGGGTCTCTCCTAAAATTAATTGTTCTTCTCTTCCTAATGTCTTCCCTTCCTTTTTGGGGGTCCAGGGGAACATTTTTGATTCATTCAGCTGTTGGTATCTTTTGTTCATCTGTTAGTCATTTGTTATTTCAGCGTGTGCTTACTAGTGGCGTCCTAAGGGATGAACAAAGGACTAGCGGCGTTAGAAAGGATGAACAAAGTTGCTGCTCCCATGGACCTCCAGGCTGGTGGGACATGGAGATAAATAGATAAGCTCATACAAAAAAACCAACACAAAGAATGTGTCAGAAAGGCAGATGCAGGGTCCTCTGGGAGCGGGTAACAATATACGGACCCAGACTTGAGGAGGGCTTCCTGGAGGAAGGGACATCTGAACTAATCCCTGTGGCAGAAAGGTAGAGAAGATCCTTTGCAAAGGAAATCCTGACCCCTGTGAGGACCTAGGGGGAGGGTGGCTGGAGGGCGGAGCTCAGGGAAGGGAGTGGTAGCAGACGGGCTCCTGGGGGGAGCACCTCTGCCTGATCCCTGGGGTGATCTCACCCCAGGACATGTTGTGTTTCATGGCTCTTGGGTATTTCAGCAGATCTTTGGATAACTGTGTTTCCCATTGCTAACCCAGAGTTTCTTTGTCTCTGAGAGTTTAATTCAGCTCCTCGCTGGGATTTGCAGGCTCAGGATTCCTGTCTGACAACCACCCTCCCGACTTCTGGCTGCGGCCCTTTCTTTCATTGGCCATCAAGCACATGCTGCCTCCCTGGGTGATGTGGCTTGTCTTCCTCTGAAGACAACGAAATACTTTTTCTCAGACTCTGAGCTCTTCTGTGTTGGGTAACCCAGATAGCCACAATAGCTTTCTTTCTATTTTTAAGTTTATTTATTTATTTTGAGAGAGAGTGAGTGAGCATGTGTGCAAGCAGGGGACGAACGGAGAAGGGGAGGGGGAGAGAGAATCCCAAGCAGGCTCCAGTCTGTCAGCACAGAGCCCGATGTGGGGCTCGATCTCATGAACTGTGAGATCATGACCTGAGCTGAAATCGAGAGCCTGTCGCTCGACCGAGTCAGCCACCCAGGCAACGCCACCCCCTGCCCCCCTGCCCCATGGTATCTTTCTTGATCTCCCAAGTACAAATCCCAAACATTGACAATAAAATGCAGCTTAATTTCTAATGAATTAAGAGTGTCTTCTTTCAAGACTCATTGTAACTTCAAAATACATAATGTTCATGGTTAAAAAAACCCCCCAAAACCTTGAGTTTTATTTTCTTGGAAAACTGAAATCTAACATCAGTCAAACTGGAGAAAGTGCAAGGTACCTATGGTGAGGCTGGGGGCAGGGTCCTGAACTAAAGTGAAATTCAGCTGGAAAATCCAGTAGCTAATGCTGTTGGGGGGAAATGGGAACAAAGATCTCCAGTGGTGGCAAAAGCCAGCAATCCAGCCTGGACGGAGACGATCTTAGGAGAAGGTGGTGGGACCCCTGAGGAGGAGATGCGTGTCCTCCGCGGGGGCTGTGGGGCTAATCAGCAGACATTGTGCAGGTCAGAGGAAGCCTGCTCCTGGAAGCTGGGTGTTTACTCATTCCCTGGAGGGGGGCCCATATCTGCATCCTGATTGTGCTTATGACTCGTGAGGGGAATAAAAGGAGTTGCCTGTGTCCTAATTTAGAGACGATCAGACAAGTGTGCATGACAGAGGCTAGGAAGCAGCTTGCTTTTTTTTCAGCTTGGTTTCATGGGATAAGCCTGTTTTCAAAGTCAGCAAGAATTCACGAGTCCTTCCCCATCCCTGTTTCTCCCTGTAAGTAAGGTGTGTCATCAAATGTCACTGCTGCCCTGCTCCCCACCCATCTGGAATATGATGGATCGTACGCTTGGCTTCTGAGATCTCAGCCTGGCTCCACAAATCTGACCACATGGGTTGACACTTTTGATCAAACATGCAATTTACTTTTATATTTAATGTATCTCTGGCTGCTGGATGCCTTTTCATGTACTATCTTTTATCGTTAATGATGCTTTGAATGTAGTCTGTGTATCACTTCGCTGTAAATTGACGATATAGAGAGAGAGTCGATGAGCAGCTGGAGGCACCTGAAAGCCTGTGAGGTTCCCGGCCCTTCTGAGCACCACCGCCCCCGGTGGACGGGCTTCAAGTCTTACTTGGGTACATGATGCTTGACGTTTATTCTCATTTCAAAAATCCTGTGCATTTTTTGAGAGTCTGCTATGAACCAGACACTGTCTAGGTCCTGAAGGGTTGAGCATTTACCAAGATCAGTCAGGTTCTTGTTCTTGTGGAGCCCACACCACAGCCAGAGAACTTGCACTAACACCTGGGTAGAGATGTCATTGAGCCAGCACAGCTGGTGCTCTGAGCCCAATAATCGGGTGGTGTTGTGGGGAGAGGCTCAGGGTGTAGTAATGTGTCAGGCCTTGTTCAAAGGGGTCTTTGCAGTTGAGACCCAAATGACGAAAAGAAACCAGCCATGGGAAGATCGAAGGGGAGAACATTCCACTTCAAGAGTGGAATTTGTGGGCTTGCTGTAGCCGTGTCCAGGAGGAAGAGAGAAGGCTGGTGTAATGACTTGGTGAGTGAGTGGGGCAGTTTAGGGGCAGGCAGGGGGACGGGGTTGGGGGAAATTGGGGGCCATTGGAAAGCCATGGGATGGTGTGACGTAATTGGGTTTTTTCTTGGGGAGTATTGCTCTGGCTGGTGTGTGGGGACTTCATGAGAGAAGTGTAGAGTTAGGAAGTGACCCAGCAGGCTGTTACCGTGGCCTAGGTGGGAGGGAAATAGTCCTCCCGTCTTAGAAATTAGGGCGGGCAGATAGTGAACTCTCCCTCCTTGTGCCACAACTTACGTCAGGGCGTTGAATTCATTTAATTCCCACAAAGATGTCATGATTTTCCCTGTTGACAGAGGAGGGAACTGAGGCCCATTAGGGCTAAGGAAGTTGCCCATTTTTCCATGGTTCAGAAATGGCTGAGCCAAGATTTGAACCCACATCATTTGGTTCCAGAGCTCAAGTTCTTAAACCATGCTTTCAACATGGCAGTCCACAGCCATGCGAGGGCCTGACCAGGCGGGCAGTGGGTCATCCCCAGCCTTACTGGGGGAGCTGGGGGACTCTACCAGAACCAGGTGGTGGTGCTGCCGGTGGTGACAGGCGAGGGTCTGGCATGCCCTTGGGAGGGTGTGCAGCCATTGATGAGCGTGTCCCAGGCAGGGAGAGTGCAGGTGCTTCCCTCTGGTCGCTGTGCTCCAGGCCCTGCTATGTGGGAGGGAGAAGAAATTGCTTCTGAGGGATACTCTCCTGAAGAGTTAGAAGTTACCTGTGACCTAAGTACGGTCAGGCATCCTGGTCCTCTCGGCGCCCTTCTGTTTTGGGGGAGAAGTGTGTTGGGAAACACTGCAGTCCCCACAGCAGGACCCTATGTGGAGTATTTGCTGTGCTCAAGGTGCTAGGCTAAGGACTCAGTTTTTGCACAAACCCACTTGGCACGTGAGTTAACTGAGATTCAGAGGGATCTTGCTCCCGGTGCTAGTTGGAGTCTGGACTCCATGGCTGAGGGTTTGAGAGTGAGGGAGGGAGGCTCTACGACACTGCTCTTTACTTATCTTGTGAAACTTTGCCTTCCTCACCGTATCCTGTTAACCCCCATACCTGCAGTGGCTTTTGGGAAATAGGCTGTCTGCTTGGACCACAGATCGATTCATCATGTGAACTTGATTCTGAAAAGTAGCCTGTATAAATAACTGGAGCTTTCACATATCAGCAGAATAATGCAGTATCTGGCCCCACCCAGGCCCTGTCTGGGGACAGTGATCCCTACCCTGTCCCTCTGTGTGACTACACGGGACCCTAGGGGAAGGAGTGGCAGAGAGAGAGCACCCTTTCATTTACATTTAGAATAACATTTATTTGCAGAGAGAGAGAGAGAGAGAGAGAGGGAACACAAGCCTGTTGCATCAAGAGGCATCATGCACAAGAGGCATCATGGTGTCCTGCTGACACGGGCAGTTCCTGGTCTCTGGGCTTGGGGGTCTCAGAAAAACTGTAAGGATCTTGGGAGAAGCAGTTAGCATGATTAAGGGGCTGGAGGAATGGTTTATGAGGAAAGATGAAAAGGCCTGATTATGAATCTCAGGGCCGGTGCAGGCTACAGAGACACGTGGCAACTCTCAAATCAGGAGACCCATGCCGAGGAGGGCGGAGACAGAACATCCCAGGGAGGCCATGAGATCCCCTGCTCTCAGGCACTGCTTATTTGACAGACTGATGTAAAACCCAGGACCCTACCTGGATAAAGCTGTTTTCAGGTACCGGATCTGCCCTGAGATCTATCTGGATCTGGTAATCAAATGCAAGTTGTAGCAGGACAGTAAGAAAAGTTAGCGTTGAGACCTCAGAGTAGCTGATCTCCTGAGATACTTCTAACTGCAGCAGTGTAAAACATAAGGCCAGCTGTTACCCGGCTTTTAGGAAAGGCAGAGGGACGGCTTCTTAAGTTATTGTTCGATTCCTCAACGTTCATTTAATGCCACACGCAGAAGAATTAAAAGGTATGACCCTCGCTCTTGATTTTTCTGTTTTGGGTAGAGACCGTGCGAAACACACGCAAAGGATAAAGGAACCGATCAGCAAGTATCACGTGGCAGGTGAAGGGCACGACCCGGGTCTGTCGGGGGTGATTTCTGATTCCGAGAGGGTTTTACAATAGAGCTCTGACTGCATGGCAAATTTAAATCCAGTATGAAATTTCTCCTAATTAACATTTCCCTTCTTCCTTCCAAATATCAAATTTATGGACTCTAAGAAATTCACATAACACATGCCGATGCTGCATTTTCTTTCCGCTTGATCCGTTCCAGCTGTTAGTAACTTTCATGTCTGCCTTTCATTAATTTATGAGGGGCTCGGAGCTGCAATCTGAAATGCTCCCCTGAATTTTAGGCCTTTTGGGGGCGAATTTCACATCAGTGGATAGTGACGCTTGCTCGTATGTCAGCCAAGCATGTGCGTTTATATCTCTCCAGTGCCCTTCCTGGGGCCCTTTGGGGACGTGTGATTGCAGGCTCTGGCCTGTGGCCTAAGGGGCACACAGTTAGGTTTTGTCATTGCTGATGTCACTGTGCCTCCCACCTGGTGGGTCCGACCTCAGTGTCCTTAGTGTAACTGGTCTGTCACACGGCTCCTGTCCTTAAAGTCTAAGCAACTCATAGGTAATAGATTTTCTGAGTTTTTATAGGCATGGCCTCTGACCCAGCGCAGGCAAAAGTTTCATTTGGCACTTTTGTGTATCATGGAGGCCACCAATGATTCTCTTTTCCTCTCTTTTTATGTCTTCTGCTGATTCGCAGGGAACCGAGTTCAGGGCATGAAGCATACAGGTGCAGCTTTTGGTCATTCACACTCCATTTTTCTTAACCATGAATCCTTTTCAAGCTTGCTTGTTTGAACTTGATATTTCATGTTGGTGGCCACATGGTCTCACCGTCCAGGGGCACAGCCACCACACGGAGGGAGGAACTGAGATAGCCCAGTCATGACAGAGGCGACTAGCCAGCGCTTGGGACTGTCTGCCCCACAGAGGAGAAGTTTGGAGACCTGCCTTATCGTTCCTTCTTGTTAATCTGCCCTGATAGGATATTCCTAAAAAGTTCTTACTTTTTGGTAACCATGAAGCCTTGCTGCTTTGATGCCAGTCACCTGCTATTAATCTTTGGATTTTCTGAAATCCTCTGTCATGATGAGCCACCAGGTGAGCATTACTTTAAGGCATGGATTTTTTATTTCTGCCGATTCAGGTCCCAAGTATTAAGATTCCAGTTAGAAGTTCTATTAAACAGAGCTTGATATCGGAGATGTGGTTGGCCTCTCTTCTGAGAACAGTCGAGATCCTGCAGGGTGCTGACTTGGGGTCAATCCTGCCTCACGAATTCCCTCCGATGAAGCGTGTGGAGGGGACTCAGTGGGGTCGGGAATGAGACCCTGATTCAGTCTGGCCGAGAAGCTCTGTTTGGCTGCATGGTGTGATTGAGTTTTGGAGTTAATGAACTTGGACATGTTGGCGGTATTCACGACTGTGTGTTCTATGCCGGCTTGTCCTTACTTAGCTGATAGTATCTGAGACCAAGGTAAAGTATTTATTTCAAAACACACACTCCATCTGAATGCCAGACTAGTTTCGCAAAGGGCCAAGGTAGAAATGAAAACATCCTGAGGAGCTATGTGTTCTTTTCCCTGTAGTCTCATGGCATAGGTAATGTGCTTTTGTGTTTGGTTTGTACTTTTAAGTAATTTCTTTTTTTTTAAATAATTTTTTAATACTTATTTTTGAGAGAGAAAGTGAGCATGAGTGGGGGAGGGGCAGAGAGAGGAAGACAGGATCCAAAGCAGGCTCTGTGCTCACAGCGCATGATGTGGGGCCTGAACTCATGAACCGCTAGATCGTGACCAGAGCCAAAGTCAAGAGTTGGCCGCTTAACCGGCTGAGCCACCCGGGGGCCCCCATAATTTCACTGTTTAAAGTAAAAGTTCCTAGGAGCACCTGGGTGGCTCAGTCGGTTGAACGGCCAACTTCGGCTCAGGTCATGATCTCACGTCTCCTGAGTTCGAGCCCCGTGTCAGGCTCTGGGCTGACAGCTCAGAGCCTGGAGCCTGCTTCGAATTCTGTGTCTCCCTCTTCTCTCTGCTCCTCCCCTGCTTGCACTCTGTCTCTCTCTCTCAAAAATATAAATAAACATAAAAAATTTTTTTGAAGTAAATGTTTCTAACCACTTTTTTCTCTCTGAGATTAATATTGAAGATGGCCTTTTTGTGTTCTGAAATTGTAGAAGTGGATTTGGCACTAGGGATAGCAGCGGGGAATGGTGATGACGCAGGGCATTAAAGCAGTTGATAAGGGGGTAAGTGAAGATACCTTGTGTTCTTTTAGAGCTCATTTTATTTGAAATAACTTTTAGGATCTTTTATAGCCTTGGCTAAAGGCTTTGCAAAACCTGTTAATGTTGGCTCATCTCTGTCAAATGATGTCACGTTGAGTCGCACCATCAGAGCTAATATTGAGGTAATGCCAAAGTGAGATGACATTCGGAAACTGTGAGCTTCCACTCCACTTAGGAATTGTGAGGGTTTTGCTAGGATTCCACTCCTGTCCTTGATGATATTCCAAACTGGCAAGCTGAGTCAGGTCTGAGCTGCATTGTCTCCCTGAAACTGATAAGTAAAAACTGAATAGGCAAAATGGATTTGTGAAAGATTTTTAATATATGATGATTATTTGATTACTCCAGTGTTAGTTTATTTTCCCTAGAAAATATCCAGGTGAAACCTTGAAGTTCTCTTTGTAAAGTAAGCTTTTACTGTGTTTTCATTGAAATTGTATTTACAAGGGGAACATGCTCATTTCAACAAAGGATAAAGTGCGTGAGAGCTTAGGACGGAGAGCTAAAGTCACCCCCATCCTTTCTCCTTCAACCCCAGTGGCAAGGACAGTTTTTGCTATTTCTGTTTTAGTTCTTTTGGTAGACAACCATCACAGCCCCACACTGTGCTTACACCTTTATTTCCTGACATACGGACTCTGGATGCTTTCACTCAGCACTATTTATCGACTCCCCAGTAGGAGAGGAAACCTCTAATCTTCCCACATTGTACCCTCATCTCTTTCAATATAGATAATATATTACTAATTATGTTTACTATTATTTCTCTAATGGTCGTTGTTTTTTTAAGTTTTTTTGATTTCAGAGAGAGAGAGAGAGAGAGAGAGAGCACGTGTGCATGAGAGTGGGGGAGGGGCAGAGATAGAGGGAGAGAGAGAATCCCAAGCAGGCTCTGCTCTGTCAGTGCAGAGCCCAATGTGGGGGTTGATCTCACAAACCATGAGGTTTCAAAAACTGTGAGATCCTGACCTTAGATGAAATCTGGAGTTGGATGCTTAGCTGACTGAGCCACCCAGGTGAGTATTTTTGTAAAGACTATCTTAAACCTCTATTTCTTCTTCTTCTTCTTCTTCTTCTTCTTCTTCTTCTTCTTCTTCTTCTTCTTCTTCTTCTCCTCCTCCTCCTCCTCCTCCTCCTCCTCCTCCTCCTCATCCTTCTTCTTCTTCTAATCAAGTTTTCATAGTAGTTTTTGATTTTCTAGTTCAAAGGTGAGGATATTAGGTGACTTTCCCCATCCCATCTTTTGGAGCCTAGCTTTTCCAGTGTTAATATCTCCCTAGAATCTTCCAGCCAGCATCACATCTGCCGTGTTTCCGTCCACAGGTTGACTTTAAAGGCTGGAAATCAGTTAAGCATCTGTAGCCTCACTTCTTTGTAGGGCTGGTGTGACCCAGCAGAGACGGGTTAGCATTAAGAACAAGTCGTCTGTCTGTTCTTACTTTCTCTTCATGGCTTGCATAGCTGCTGTGTTGCATTTTTGTAGCTGCTTTAGCTTTTCCTCTCTTACTTGTCTTTATAAACATCCTTCCTTTCCCCTCGACCTCCTAACCTTATCATTTGCACCTAAGGGAGAGCCCCCATCTTTCCTGGGCACTTCATTCTCCCAAGAAGTCTGAACTGGGTGTCTCGGGACATCCCTTCATGGTCATCCACACTGAAACGACTATTTCTGGGGTCTTATGCCTTTCCCATTCTTTGTTTTAGTTTACCATGATGTAGCAAGTAACTTCCCACCAATGAGGAGGTAACACTTTCTGAGTCCTTGCATTGGTGAAGGTACCTTTATCCTGCCCTTGCTTTTGTGTGATAGTGTAGCTAGAATTCTGACTTAAAAAATCATCTGCCCTGAGATGTTGCATGGCATTGGTGCCTTTTATATTGACATGCAAAGTTGTAGATGAGAAGTCTGATGCCCCTTTGATTTATATTCCTTTGTAGATGTTGATCTTTTTGCCCTTAGTGTCTGAAAACCCATCTCCAGATGCAGATATTTTAAATGTAACTTACTTTAATTTTCGTCCGTTCGCTTATCGGTTGGTAGACCTCTCCAGTCTGAAGCTGCATTGTTTATCTCTGGAGATGTTTTATGTTCATTCTGTCTTTAATCATTGTACTGCCCCGTGTTCCCTGTTCATCTTTTCTGGATTCTGCTTACTTGACTGTTATGCCTCCTGGGTTATTTTTCTGTGTCTCATATCTTTTCCTTTCATATTCTCCCATCTGTTTGCTTCTGGTTCTGTGTTCTGGGAAATTTCCTTGAATTCATTTTCCAGTGCTTTTGGGGACCTTTTAATTTTAGTCATTACGTTTTCAATTTCTGAGAGCTCTTTACTTTTTTAAGCTTATTTATTTTGAGAGAGAGGGAAACAGCACAAGAGGGACAGATAGAGAGAATTCCAAGCAGGCTTCTCACTGTCCACACAGAGCCCACTGTGGGGCTTGAACTCAAAAACCATGAGATGGTGACCCGAGCTGAAACTTAAGAGTCAGACACTTAACCGACTGAGCCACCCGGGAGTTCTTCTGAGAGCTCTTTTAAAAAAATACTCGATGGCTCCCTTTTTTGTAGCATGTTGCTCTGGCCTTTTGTATGTAATACTTCTTTACGATCCTCACAAGTTGCCCCTGGGGTTATGGTTTCCTGTTGCTTCTGTCCTCCCCTGGCCCCTCGTCCTCCTCTCATAAGCCTACCGATCCTAGGTGTCTATTCTCCCTGAGAGTGTGATGATGGAGGCTGGCCCGGGATTCCTCTGCTCAGGCTCAGGTGAGGAAGGAGGCTTCCTTTCCTCAGAGCGAACATCCTGCCCATGCATATTGATTGGTAGGATCTCCTTCCAGTGGACTTCCACTGGCAGGAAATGCAGCAGCGCCCTCCACATGCTAGGGTGCGGAGGGCTTGCTTCTGGGGAGCAGTGAGAACCAGTGTGCCTTGGGCACCTCCAGGGGTCCCAATCTGCGGGCTGACTGGAGGAAAGAGCTGGTGTGGCTCCCATGGCGAGTACGTTTCAGTGAGAGTGTTCCAGAATGTACACTCATTTCACTTTCCTGGGAGAGTCCGTTCAACTTGTTGAAGAAGAGGCATAACGACGTCGCTTGGGAAGATTCGGGCTACCTGTGCCCCCTGGTACCTTGGGGCGGGAGACAGGTCACATGACTGGCACAGGTGTTCCATGTAAAGGTCTATCCAGGCCAACACTTCCTGGTGAGCCAGCTGTTACCCTTGTCTTTGCCCTCTTAATATGCTAGGCTGCTGCTTCTCCACAGGCCGCAGCTGTAGTTCTAGTCTCAGCCCAGTGGTGTCTTGCAGAAATTAGCCAGGCTGCCTGGGTTCAAATCCTGGTTCTGCCAATTTCCACAATGTGATCATGGTCGAATTACTTCACCTTTGCTAAGGAAGCCTTCACCTTCTCACCTCTACAATGGAGGTTACAATAGCACCTACTTCATAGGCTTGTTTTGAGGATTGAGTGATTTAATATAAAGTTTATAGAAGTTGCCAGCACAAAGTAAGTGCCCTGTAAACTTTATTCTTATTTATAAATATTTTTATTATTACTAAAGCGTCTGCTTCCACCCTTGTATTTCAGAGACCTCTTCAGAGGGAAAGGCAAGAGATGTATTGGCCCCGCCTGCCATCTTAAATTGGAAATTATAAATTAATTTTTGTTGTTGTTGTTGTATTTTTGGCCTATCTAAAGTCAGTTAAACTTAGGATCCAGGCCTGGCCCTGTCACCCTCTGACAGGGTGACATTGAGCAAGCACTGAACTCTGGTTTTATCATCTTTAAAAGGGGACAGTAGTGGTGACCCAGAGTGGGAGCAGAGTAAAGGAGAGAACACGCTAAAACCACCAGCAAATCGGCTTCCCTCCCAGGGGCAGTTGTCCCGCATGGGCACAGTGGCTTCTGCCTTGTTCATGTCCCGGACTTCAGCCCCGAGGAAGGTACTCACTCACCAAGATGGTGTGACTCAGGGACTGTCCTCCCATGTCCTTTCGATGCTCTTGGATCCTTCTTTATTACTTTCCTTACTTTTAGCTTTTAGAATGTATTTTATTCTCTGTGATTTTATTTGAGAAGCTCGAAAATAATGGAATTTAACCCTGAGAACTGGGAAAAGTTCTACTTAGATTAAAAAACTAGGTAAGGCAGTTGTGTTGTATTTTTATGGAATGAACATACCGTAATTCAATAGTATAATTTCCCAAAGGCAACTACCGTCCCAGCCAACACGTATTTTAAAAGTCTTAACTTTTTTTTTTTCTCACTTGAAGAGCTAGTTACTCATTTCCTCAGAAAAGTTTCCCCTAGTTTATTTTCTTTACCCAAGTAGACCACCCTCCAAAAAAAGGCAATCAATATGATGGTTCCATAGAAACTTGAATTAAATAGTTCAGCTCTGGCTAATGCATAACAATTGAAATGCGTGATATCCAAGCACCTGTCAGAGGCTCAACTCTTGCTGTTGGCTTAGGTCATGATTTCATGGTTTGTGGGATTGAGTCCTGCATTGGGCTGTCTGCTGACAGCATGGCGCCTGCTTGGGATTCTCTCTCTCTCTCTCTCTCTCTCTCTTTCTCTCTCTCCCTCTCTCCCCCCCTCCCTCCCTCCCTCCCTCTCTCTTTCTGCCTCTCTCCCACTCATGCTCTCTCTGTCTCTCTCAGACTAAACATTTTTTAAAAAATGCATATCATCAAATTATGTCCTCTTTATTAAAGTTTATTTATTTTGTGAGAGAGACAGTGTGAGCAGGGGAGGGGCAGGGAGAGAGAGAATCCAAGGCAGGCTCTGCGTTGCCAAGCACAGAGCCCGGTGCGGGGCTCGAACCCACAGAGCTGCGAGATCATGCATGGCCTGAGCCGAAACGAAGAGTCAGATACTTAACCAACTGAGCCACCTAGGCGCCCCTAATTACATCTTAAACTGAGCACCGATTTACCACAGACTTGCTGCATACGAAAGTTTTTCTCCTAACATCTTTGTATATGTTCCTATATATGTGTTTGTTTTTCTTAGTTAAAGTAGTTGGTTAAGACGGCGTCTTTTGAATTTATTTTTTAACCTGGCCCACTTTAATGCCACCACACTATTGAAAAATCATCAACTTGGAGAGATCAGTGATATTGTACAAAACTGAACCTTGTTTTTTAAATTGGAAAACTTAGTTTCTGCTTGCCCGCCTCACATGGAGTAAATGTCAACGTGTTCCTTTTTTGAATTGAGCATCCCTGAAGAACGTGTCCAGGAGAAACGTCTCTGTTCCAGCTTGGACAGAGGAGTGGAAGGCAGTTTGCTCAGGGCCTGAGGCCGCTGTCCACCTCTCCCAGAGCCCCCCGGCCCCCGTTAAAAAGGCTCCTCCTTACTCCTTGGGCCGCCAGCAATCGAACCATGTCAGGAACGGGAAGATAGGCTGTCATTCAGGGGACGAGACCGTGCTGTGCGGTTGGAGGCTGGTGAAAACTTGAAAAGCTGAAAATCCAAGCTGGAAGAGCTGGAATAGGCCTGGGGTTGGTGCGGCCCAGCCGGGCGTGGGGAGCATTCAGGAGGGGTGGCTGGAGTGAGACTGGCTCTGGGCAGCCCCTCGCCACTGGTTTCCTGCGGGGTCCTCACTCCTTTGGGCTGGAGGTGGTCCTAGAAGCCAGAGCCAAGCGTGCCGTGGCTTCCCAGCCCTGTTGGCTGACCCTCTTCTGAACAAATGGGTTATGGAGCCCAAGCCCCAAGAAGGCTTCGGTGGCAATTTCCAAATTGCTGGTTCCATTCCCATGACCTATGCGCTTTTCCGAAGTTTGAAAATACTATATAGACAGACGCAAGACTACAGTATGCTATGAGGTGGGGAGCTTATGTGACTTTTTTTCCCCAAATGTTTATCTATTTTTGAGAGAGAGAGCGAGAGGGTGCAAGTGGGAGAGGGGCAGAGAGAGAGGAGGACAGAAGATCTGAAGCAGGCTCTGCACTGACAGCACAAAGCCCGACGTGGGGCTCGAACTTGAGAGCCTCGAGATCATGACCTGAATTAAAGTTGGATGCTTAACCGACAGAGCCACCCAGGCGCCTCGCTTCTGCGATTCCTTGCAAAAGGAATGCTGTGTAGCTGATTTCAATTCTCTTTTTTCCCTTTGGCTACTGGGAAAGTCAGACTTGAATTGGTGGCTCCGCGATCCTAACCCTGTCGGGATCTGTGGCCTGTATATTTCCTGCTCAACTTTCTCTACGTCTTGACCGCATCTCGACTGTTCTCTGACTGGATTATTTTTCCGTTAGCATTTTCTACCTTTTCGCATGAATTCTTTAATGCTGCCTGGAATCTTTAGTGAAATGAAGCCAAATATTAATAAATACTACTCCTAATCAGTCCGTAAGGAGTGTTAGAATTTCACTAGACGTGAGAAAGAGTCACAGAAGTGAGTCTTATTGAAGCAATATGTGGAGAGAGACTGGTGTGACAGCGAAGTAGGTTGTTGAGAAATACGGTATTGAATGAATTTGGAGCTCGGCCTCGTTCCCTCCCCTTAAACGGCAGCCCTTTTCGCGGAAACCTACACACGGCCCTCCTCCCAGGGTGATTTGGAAATGTCAGATACTTCCAGCCTCTGAGAAAGGCCCCACAGGGAACTCGAGCAGGTTTTAAACTTTCCTCACCTGCAGTATTTGTGAGCATTAACTTTCCCTTTCCTATCAGCTTTTTGTAAATGTTTTTTAAAAAACTTTTTTTAATGCTTGTCTTCGAGAGAGGGAGAGAGACAGAGCATGAGTGAGGGGAGGGGCAGAGAGAGAGGGAAAGGGAGACACAGCATCCGAAGCGGCTCCAGGCTCTGAGCTGTCAGCACACAGCCCAACGTGGGGCTTGAACCCAAGAACCACAGAGAGAAAGACAGAGCATGCGTGGGGGGAGGGGCAGAGCGAGAGGGAAAGGGAGACACAGAATCCGAAGCGGGCTCCAGGCTCTGAGCTGTCAGCACAGAGCCCCATGTGGGGCTCAAACCCACGAACTGCAAGATCACGACGTGAGCCAAAGTCGGATGTTTAACCGACCGAGCCACCCAGGCGCCCCTCCTATCAGCTTTTTTTGTTTGCTTGTTTGCTCTTAATCCTTTGGAGTGGAATCGGGTCGAGGGACATTTTCCTGTCGCCATCCTATTTCAAGTCCCAAAGTGCAGTGACTTGGTGAGCGTGCTTTAATATTGTAGAATTTGTGTTCCTCCCGTTCAAACACAGGATTATTAATTAAGTTCCGCAGGACCCTTTGCGTGTTCTTAAGTTATCACAGGCGAGCAGCCTCCGCGTCTTGGCATCCAGCGCCATCGAGCCCCTTTGTAAAGCTCCTCCGCGTCAGTGCGGTCTAGTTATACTCTCAAAAATAAGAGGCTTGTCTCCTGAGGACAGCTCCATATTACGGGCGGAGTATAATCCTTAACATTGTTTTTCTTTGCTTTCAAATGGCTGGGGACAGTGAGTCAGGAGTGAGAACTCCCTTTGTTTCATGTCGTGTGCATGGCAGGGGAAGAATGTAGCAGGGCAGAAAATGAAGAAAGACATAAAAGGATCTCAGCTCAAGGAGGTCAGATCCATCAGAGGCTTAGCGTTGCCTTCAAAGATGCCTGGGACAGGTGGCAGTTCAAGACAATCACAGCGGCCGCATCCGCCGGAGCCGAGATAAGGGATTCCTGCAGCAGCCTGCTATCTGGGGCCCGTTAGCTTTGATGTAACTCTGCTAGCAAGACTTTGGGGAGCAGGCGACTGCCTTCCTCCGCGATAGGCTGCTGTTGTTCAGTCTTTTAAGGTCTCATTACAGTGCTCCTTGAGGATTAATCCTCTTTAAGGTTTACAAGGGATGGTTTTGTCCAGAGGCCCAGCCGGGGACCGTGGTGCCACCTGTATGTGGCTTGGCCGCAGCCCCTCGCCCACCCCCTCAGCCTTGCCTCTCCAGGCCGCTAGTATTTCCGCATCCTTTGCTTTCCTTCCTGGCGAGGGCCGGGTTTTGGCCGTGCTTCCGAGGCAGAGAGAACCATTAGCTCCAAATAGCCAGCTTCTGTTACTAATCCACTCTGATCTTTGCGGTTTTAATGTATACTTTTTCCCACTCTATTTTCACATCTTGTCTGTCTGATTTTAGATAGAAATTATGATGCCGCTTGGCTCCAGAATGTGTCGGTGAGTTCCTTTGACAAAACACAGTTTTTAAGACGGGTTGTGTAGGTGCACCAAGGAGGACATCTGTTTGCATAAGTTGCGTACGTTTGGAACACTTCATTTAAAAGAAATGAATTCTTTGAAAGAACAGGACAAACTCTCATTCTATGAGATGCTCTGTTTTAAATAATCCCACTGGTGAGGAAAAGTGCAGATTTTTGTTTGGGACCCGTTTAATGCACCAAACAGCAACTCACTAAAATGATCTTTTGAATTCCAGAGATAAACTTTGTCCCGACAGTTGGAGCTTTTGGTGGATCAAAGCAATTCACACACCGTCAGGTGGCACTCGCAGGGGGCAAGGGGGACCTCTGGGGCATGTGTTTGACTGGTGACAAGTAGAGGAGTGACTTTTGGCCCCGGTGTTGCCACACTCAGCTTCCTGTCTATGGGGCTGGGCTGGTTCTGGGATTGGTGGTGGCCCTAAGTCAAGGCTTCAGGGTCACTTTGTTGGCTTGACTACAAGGTAGTTTGCATCCAACTCACTGCCTCTCCCTGGCTCCCCTGGTGTCAGTCTGGTTCTTCGGGGGAGGGCACTTGGCTTGAAGCAGGCGCCGTACCTGGCCACGTTCCTAGAGTAAGCGTTGTCCACATGTGAATTTTGTGCAGTTCAGACTCTTTGAATTCGACGCAGTCTTTAAAATGACAGAAGAAAGCTAGGCTCCAGCAGTCGATTGAGTGAAGAAAAAGATGTAGTCACATGGACCACCTGACATTGTAGAGAGAAGCACGTGCTTGAGTTTGCAACTTCTGCAGGGGATTGTGGCTGTGTGTTTACACTGATGGAAATTTAGCCAGTTATCAAAAGGAAAATGGAGGCTGGCTTTCTCCCCCCTACGAGTGAATGTGTAATGGAAGGCAGGATGGTGGCAAAAGGTGGTTTGGAGAGTCACACGGAGATTGACTGACTTTTGTGGACCTCCAGGGCCTTGCCTTCGAGGGTGGCTCTTGAAACTGCAGCCTCGAAAGTGACCATGTGGTCCTTGTGTGGCCATGGAGAATCCTGGACCTCACCCCAGAGCTTCAGAGTTAGAACCGTGTCTGGGATTCTGTGCTTTTACTTGTTTATTTTTTAAATGTTAGCTTATTTTGAGAGAGAGAGAGAGCACACGAACGAGCATGAGTGAGCCTGAGTGGGTGAGGGGCAGAGAGAGAATCTCAAGCAGGCTCCACACTGTGGAGCCCAACGTGGGGCTTGAACTCCAGAACCATTCATGATGTGAGCCAAAATCAAGAGTCAGATGCTCAACCGACTGAGCCACCCAGGCGCCCCTGGGATCCTGTGCTTCTAACCAGTCTTTATACAACAGTGTGAGAACTATTGCTTTAGGTTGAAGATCAGAATGTCAGTTCAATTCTTTAAATTCCTAATTGGTAATTATTCAGATCGTCTGTCTTAAAAAGGTCCTATAAATTTGGTCGACTGATTGTTACACATGATATCCCCATTTGAATTACATTTCATCTTTTTGATAGTTGCTTAAATATGAATTTGAGTCCTTATGAGGAAATCCACTTACTTTCCCTATGTGGTAAAGAAAGTTGGTTACCAAATTATTTGACACTGTGGAGAATTTTTATTTATTATTTCCTGAGTGCTGTGCCTAAAGTGAATTAGCAAGAGGCAGTAAGGATAATTTGTACAGTTTGTTTTGTGTGCCTGAATTTTTGTTTAGGGGATGGAAATGTAAACCCTTACAGGGCTTTTAATGCATGTATATTTAGATGTGTGTTATCAGCAAAAGCACAGACCTTACTAAATATGAAAACACTGTCATCTTCTGGAATAACCACCAAATTTACGAATTATTTTTCTGTTGTTAATGTTTTGGTGAAGACTTTGAATTTTTTTGAAGTAAAGTCTTATGGGGGCGTCTGGGTGGCTCAGCTGGTTAAGCATCTGATTCTTGATTTCAGCTCAAGTCATGATCTCATGGTTTGTGAGTTCAAGCCTTGCACCAGGCTCCGTGCCGACAGTGTAGAGCCTGCTTGGGATTCTCTCTCTCTCTCAGAATAAATGAATAAACTTTAAAGTGAGGTTTTATTATTGAGATTATCAGATTCAGGATATAGAGATGTTGATTGGTCTTGATTATCTCCAGAAATGGGAAAATATAGCCATGACTGGTAAAACAAAACAAAACAAAACAAAACAAAACAAAACAAAACAAAACAAAAGTTGGCCTTGTCTGTCCAATAATCCATCAGAGTGGAAACTGTTAATTGAAGAGCTGATCAACACAAATTTCAGACATCCATATATAAAATAAACGCCATAATGGGCTTGCCATTAGACTTTCCTTGATATGAATGCTTTGTTTTGTTAACATCTGTAATAAACACTATGAAACAGTAGAGGCGTGAGATAAAATAAGACGTTTGGAGTAGTTCAGTATTTAATAGCCTAATTTATCCTTCTGTCCATTTTGTTTGTAAGGTCTAAAAGCCACTTGTTTGTTCTAGTAAAAATCGTTCCCCGTTCAATCATTTCTCACCCTGCTGCAGGTTCTAGGGAAACCCGATTATCAAAAAGTGTGATGTCTTTTCTGATTCGTCACTTGGTGCAGAGGGGATTAGAGAGCCTGGATTTGCTCAGCTGTTCCGAGGCTTGTCCTGAGGGATGGAGCAGGTCTTTGAAGCGCAGACATGGGCACAGGATGGGTCCCTGGTTATGGGACACCTCATCGGTGTGAAGCATCTACCTCTCCTAAGGGAGTTAAGTTAGGACCACATGAAGGTTAGCGTTAACACTGCTGTTTGGTATATTCGAAAGTTGCTAAGACAGTGGATCCTAAAAGTTCTCATCACAAGGAAAAAAAATTTTTTTGGAACTATGTGAAGAGGCAGACATTAACTAAACCTATGCTGGTGATCACTTTGCCGCATATGTATGTCAGCTTATTATGCTGTGCAGCTTAAACTTATCAGAGCTATAAGTCCGTTATATTTCAGTAAAACTGGAAAAAAAAAAAAAGAACACTCTTGGCACAGAGCAGGTGTTTCTGGCTGCGGTGGTATCATTTTTGGCCAATTTCAGCGTATAGAGACCTTGTCATTCTTCTCAAGTAAAAATCATAGAAAATCTGATTTTACATGACCAGAGGTGATGGTTTTATAATTGGGAAAACTATGAAAAGCCAGCATCTTCTCGATAAAACATTTTAAGTTAAGAAAAAAAAAAAAAAGACACTGTCTGATTTTCTTGCCTGGGTAAGTAATCGCAGTTTGCATTTCGATATTCCTCCTTGGTTACTCATTGGTCTCCCTGTGACGACCTTAGTGAGGACTTCTCTGTGGTCGGGTATAAAGATGCAGGGGGTGGGGGTGGGGGTGAGGGTGGCGGTCACGTGACCGCTTGGAACTTTTTTTATTTTAAGATCTGGGACGTATTAATTGCAAATGTTAAATTTAAGAAAATCCAAGATGCCCTGCAGAGTTTTCAGCCTCTGGGGGAGGGAAGAGGTGCTCTCCTGCTTCTGTTTTTGGGTTCTGGTTTTACCCTGGTGACTAGACTTTTAAAAGGGCTGCAGCTAGTATTCAGTGAGTGCCTGTTGCCAACGTACTAGGCCCTGTCCAGGAGCTCACACCCACCTTCTGTGGGTGCTCTGATGGAGGAGGTGGGGAACTGAGTACCGCGCACCCCTTCAGGGAGTAAACCTGCAGACTGGAAGTCTCGCTGCCATCCACATCCTTAGGGAGCTTCAGACAGAAGGAAAGGCAGGAAGGGCCTCGGGAAATCCCAGATGGAGGCAGTATCTTCCACCACATGTACAAGTGCGTGGTGACTGACTTTTGTTGGCTAAACTCGCATACACTGGTGTTTCATTTCTGTGTGAGGGAAGAGGATGAGATGCAATCTGGTTGCCACTATTTGCTGGGGTTTTTTTTTGTCCGTCCTGCCTTTATTGCTCTGAACTTCCTGCCCGTCTACCTGCCATACCAGCAGTTCTCCAGGTGTGGTCCCGGGACCAACAGCTTCCAGGGAACTTGTTAGAAATGCAGATTCTGGCGCCCCGCCTCAGTCCTGCTCAGTCAGAAGCTCTGGGTCTGGGGCCCAAAGAGCTATTTTAACACGTTCTCCGGATGAGGCTGATGCGTCAGTGAAGACCATCGTGTTCGAGTATGTTCTGGGTCCATCATTAGTACGGGGACCCTGAAGCAGATGACAAGCTGCCATCAAAGTGGAGAGGGGGAGGGAATGTGCCCCGTCTGGTATCTTCCGACTTTCCCTCACTGCCACATTAAAGCCCAAAGTAACTGGTTGGAGGGAGAATCAGAGACCGGAGGCAGTGCGCAGAGTATCTTTTTTTGTTGCTTAAGTCCTCCCCTTCTTAATGTATGGTCCTCTGAGCCTGTTGTTTTTATCTCTTTGGAACGTGTACGTCTGGAGCAGTCGGGTTTGCAGGCTACCGTGCCAGAGCAAGAACAGAAATTCCGTAGGTGAAAATCATTACTGGTTGCTCCCCCACTGTTGGATTCATGGAAACTTATGAATTAAAAAGAAAGTGAAGATTTACAGATAAAATCAGGACAACGATCGAGAGCCATTTTTACGCATCAGCACCAAGTTAAAAGTATGGGGCCATAGCCACCGAGAGTACGTGTCCAATTTCAGTTTCTTTTTGACACTTTTTGAAATAACTGTTTTGGCCTCTTAATTTAAAGAAATGAGAAAAGCCAAACACTTTATTCCTCTCTGCAAGGCATCAAGGAGAGGGGGTAATAAACAGTACCTTGCTGATATATTTTAATAAATACTGGTTTACTGCATCGCACAACGGAAAGCAAATACATGCAATTACTTGCAAATTTCTTCAGTGTTTGTACTTATAAATCTCTGCCTAAACCTTCCCAGCTGGGAGTTCGGTTAGTCTTTCTGCTGTGGAACCAGGGCTTTGTTCTCATGTTCAGCCTCAGCACGGTCTGGAATAATTCAGAAACGTATTAGAGAGATTGCTGCTCCCAAAAGGCATAAGGAAATAACCTTCACTCCCGGCCTTAGGGAAATCAGCCCAATCAGGGTTCGGGCAGATTTCTCGATTAAACAAAGAACTAACTGTGCACAAATTGCACCTTGACAATTTGTAAGGAGTCCACCTTGGAAATGTCTCGCAGATGGAAAGCTGATATTTTTTAATCAGGGCAGCGGGGCTGCTAAAGTCAAAATGTCGCCAGCGTTTTCCACTGCTCCACAATTAGCATCCCCCCAAATTAAATTTAAAGTTGAGTTCATGAGCAGTCCTCAGCTTTGGACCCACTGCCCTCAGTTGAGGGACACAGATGGAAACAACTCCCTCTGTCAGTGCGGTGGTTCAGGGTGTGTGTGTATGTGTATGACCCAGTTCATCTGGAACACATCCCAGGAAGCTTTGGGCTGTCCATTTTTATTTCAGCAGATTTCATATTGGGAACCAAAAAGGGGCTAGAAAGTTACTCCGCTTAATGTTGTTGTGACTTTATATGCTCCTAGTCAAATTGTTTAGAAATCAAAATCAGGCCCCCATGTCGCTGTGGCACATTATTTAGAGTTGGCCTTTTTGGAAAGATTTCCTAGATTTCTGCTGATGGTAAGAGAGATACTAGTGCCAAACCACACCCTTATGGAATTCGTAGAGAAGCGACCAGATTTTTAGGTGGGAAATGTGAGATATTGGAAGCCATGTTAGTTTTACGTCCATCCTATTTCAGTGTTTTGTGCTTTAATGCAGCAAAGAGACCCATGGTTAGGTGGAAACTGATAGGCATTCTGAAGCCACCGAGCCCTTGGGAAGAAGCTCCCAAACCCCTGTAGTGAATTCCAGAAGAGAGCGTCCATTACGCTGACCTCATACTGGCCATTCGAGATGGCCCACGTCCTTGGCCTTGTGGAACCACCACGGATGCTATGCTGGTCACTGTGGCTCACCTGGTTCAGAGTTCCGAGTTTTATTTTTGTGAAAAGAAACTACAAGTCAACGGTCCCACGGAAACTCTTAAGGTTCTTCATGTGAATCAGGAACCAGTCTGAGAAAAACACGAGTTTGGACTCTTCCTGACTTAAAAATGGTTTTCCTCAAATATTCTTCCTGGTTTTCTTTTGATTACATAGAAATGCAGGCATTGGACAGATTCATCCACAAGGCCTCTTTTCCTAACAAAAGTATGAAGGCAAGACTCTTCACAGAACTTGGAAGACCAGGGTTCAAAGCCGCTTCTTGACTTGGCAGACTGGTGTGAGGGCCACTCCCTCCCTCCCGCCCTCTCTCTGAGCCCATCCTCTGTTCCAGAGGGAGGTTGACACCCGCCCTGCCGGCCACACGACATGGACACTTGATCTAAGAGGGCAGATTGAAGGCCTCCGCTATACCAGGAAAGGGATCACACGTTGGCTTTGGTGTTATTCTGCCTTTCAGAGTTTGGGGACTCTTTCAAAACGCTGGTTTTGCAGTTTCTATGTCCAAACAGTAGTCGCTGAGCTTGTTTGGAACCACGTCCGCCCCCCTTCCTTGAGGGGCTCTTAAACTGTCCTGACAGTCTGTCATCCTATGTTAACCGTATCGGGCAAGTGAGTTAAACTGGAGGTAACTTAGCTTCGGAACTCAGAAGGCAGCTGCAACTGGTGCCCGTAATAGCACTTAAACACCTGCCAAAGACTCGGGGGTATTCGATGGCTCATGCTTAGTCATGGCTTTGCTGCTTGCTGGCTCTGTGACCTTGGGCCGTTTGCTTGGTCCCCTCGAAACCTCAGGTTCAACACCTGGAAACGGGGGAGAAGGTGTTGCCTTCCCAGACCTGTTGTGAGGAGGCAGACGTGCTCATCTGAACCTCCACCCCCCCCCCCCCCCCCCAGCCCACGGTGCTCCAAGACTCAATATTACAGGCAGTGGTAGCTATTTTGGAGCTCATTTGTTTTAAAACAAACAAACAAACAAACAAAAAACACTTGAAAACACACATTGATAGGTGAAAATCCCTGTGGATGTATCTCATGGTTATTAAGCTTTAGAGGGAATGAGAATATTTGCAAATCTGAGGATGGTCTTTTGAGCTCTGTTATTTTTTTAAAAAATATCCATGTTAAAGATCAGCTCATCCTTCCCTGTGTTTTGTGTGTGGAAGGACCTTCTGACGCACTAGCCTATGTAGCTGCACTCTCAGCCTGAGACAGCAGGCGTTGATGTTCCAGTGAGCATTTAACAAACCACGTGCCTCGGAGCCCACTGCGGCCCACCGAATCCACCGTGGTGTGGGGGACAGGAAAGCCCCAACTTGGTTTTCTTTTCAGATGGCATATGAGTGGGGCGCCTGGGTGGCTGAGTCGGTCAAGCGTCCGACTTCAGCTCAGGCCATGATCTCGCAGTTTGTGGGTTCGAGCCCTACATCGGGCTCTGTGCTGACAGCTCAGAGCCTGGAGCCTGCTTCGGATTTTCCGTCTCCCTCTCTCTCTGCCCCTTCCCCCCCACCTTAGAAATACAAAAGAAACATTATAAAAAAATTTTTTTTAATGGCATATGAGTCTACACCAGATCCACAGCCATTACTTTAATGGTGCCTGGGCGGCTCAGTCAGTTAAGCATCCAACTTTTGGTTTTGGCTCAGGTCATGATCTCAGGGTTTGTGAAATCATGCCCCGTGCCGGGCTCTGCGCTGACAGCGTGGAGCCTGCTTTGGGATTCTCTCTCTCTCCCTTTCTCTCTGCCCCTCCCCTACTTGCTCTCCCTCTCAAATAAATTTCTAAAAAATTTTTAAAAAAGTAAAAATAAACTCTACTGTCAATTAGCACGCGTGGCCTCTGAGATAGTACCCTTTTCCAGAAATTCTCTCATGTAAGCTGGCAGCTCCAGCCTGAACCATCGTTTGTTCTGTTCATCAGCAAAAGCAGGCTTCAAACAAGTCAGAACTATTTTCCACCCTGAGCCCTGGTCTTTCATTGAAAGCTTGAGTTTCAGACGATGTTGCCTCTCCTGCACCCATTTGACGGAGCCCAGTGGTGCCCCGTAGATGAGACAGCTTCCCCATTCCGAGTGCTCAGTTTTTCCGTTTTCTTAAAACTGAGTTGCAGCCATTAGTGTTTAAAAGCGCCTTGTTCTCACAATGTTTCCGATGGGCGTTTTTGTGTGCGTTACCGCACGATGGAAAAACTGCCTGTCAGATTGCTGACGGCATCACAAGTGAAGGACTCGAGTCATGGAAGGGGGCACCCAGGTGGTGAAGGTGAAGGCATTGCTTGAAGAGGCATCCCTGGAATGGGAAGGCGTTTCCATTGGTTACTGGCCTCTCCTTCCTTGGGCTGGTTTCCTCTCTTCTTCTCTCTCCTGTCTCACGTCCTGACCACCATATTGAATGAAACTTGAGCAGTCCACATGCCTTAACATAGTGGGTTTTAAATGCCAGCACCCCCAAAATCAGTATTGGATTAGAGACCTGGGAATCCCAACAAAATAGAGAACTCTGGTTGGCGGGTTGAGCATTCACCCCTGATTGAAAGTGCGCATCTCCACGTTGGAGCCTCCTGAGTTCCACCCTCGAGACGAAAAACACTTTCAGTTCATAGGTGACATCTGTCTGTGGTGACCTTTACGGCAGTCAGGGGGCCCCTGGATGCCTTTATAGACTGGGGAGAATTGCTGGAAGGTTCTGTGACGGAGGGACCTTCAAATGAGGCACTTGTATTGCGATACCGTGGACTGAATTCCTGCTAAGTTATGGGATGGTGGAAGGGATGTGGCTTTGGCTGTCTGTGCTTGTGGAATCTGTTGGCATTCTGTGTCACTCTTCCCCATGTCATCAGGTCCCCCCCCGCCCCCCAACTCAGCATGACTAGTTAGAAACCTTATGTGGTCTGGAGAGTCCAGTGGCCCGTGTTGGCCTCCCCATCCCCTCAAAAGGACATCTGTCTGGTGTTTTATACATTGTTCCTGTCACAGTAAAAGCACATGGGTAAGTTTCATGAATGACTTCAAAAGGTTTCCTGCATATTTAAAGAGGGGTTAGAAAAATTTCAATTTAATTCATTTTTTTGTAGAGCTCCAACTCAGGCCTGCTCCTCCAGTTATTAATGCAGGTGCTCAGTTATTTATTCATCCAGTTTCAAAGGCTCAGAAGTTCTTGGTGTCAGTGAAGTTTCCAGGCTGTTCATCTTGCCCCTCCCTCTGTTTCCTCCACGCATTTTAACCAGCACCCATGTTTGATCACACCACAGGAATCCTCAGAAGCTCCTGTGTTGCTGTTTAACAAAATTTTAGAGGTTTACAGGGCACCTGGGTGGCTCAGTCAGTTAAGCATCCAACTTCAGCTCAGGTCACGATCTGAACGTTTGTGCGTTCGAGCCCCCCATCAGGCTGTCTGCGGTCAGAGCTGGTTTCAGATCCTCTGTCCCTTTCTCCCTGCCCCTTCCCTGCTCATGCGCTCTCTCTCTCTCTCTCAAAAATAAATAAACATTAAAAAAAAAAAAGGACACAAAATTTTAGTGGTTTTAATTGAGTACCTCCATAGGGAACCTGCACCTGAAGGTTGGTCACATAGAAGCTGTGTTCCGCCTCACTTGAATTTTGCTTCCGTGTGATGTGTTTGGGACCCGATACTTGTTGTCTGGGCAGGTTTTGCAGAAGTGTATGTGACTCGAAAGCTTCCACCTTGTGGCCTTAGAGAGATTTCAAAACAGCTCTTCAGCGCTGGGAAAGCATGTGCAGAGGTCAGCACTGTGCTGGGGCCATGCTGTCCCCTGAAGGCTGCCGATTGACGGCGCTTCCTTCCTCGGGATTTTCAAGGGAAAACCCAAGGTAGCCTACCACAGTCTCCAGTTCAGTCCTGTCTTTACCATAGTTGTGGGTAGGTGTGACAGATGTTAGTACTTGCTACCAACCCAAAATTATACAATGTGCTATGAAAATAAAATGTCTGTGCCAACTCCTTCCCACTGTCAGGTGTGACAAGAAATAGCAGGACATAAAACTTCTTTTTTTTTTTTATGTTTTCTTTATTTATTTTGAGAGAGAGTGAGAGAGAGAAAGCAGGGGTGGGGCAAAGAGAGAGAGAGAGAGAGGGAGCGAGAGAGTCCCAAACAGGTTCTGCCCAGTCAGTGCAGAGCCCAGCACAGGACTCGAACTCATGAACCGGGAGATCATGACCTGAGCCGAAGAGTCGGGCGCTTACCCTGCTGAGCCATCCAGACACCCCAGGACATACAACTTCTTATATATACTATTGACCACCACGAAATGACCTCTCTTGGAGAGGGAATTTTGTTTTTTCACCCACGCAACTTCATAGCCTACTGGCCCTGCTGTCTGGCCCCCCCAACTTGCCAGGTTGGCCCCCTGAGACACTTCCTGTGGGGAGCCGGCTATAGGCCGTCCATGTCACATATGCTCCGTGGCACCCTGGAGGCCTGATGGAGTTCATGCAATGTCCTAGTCACCTGGGCTGTCAGGTGGGTGGATGAGAAGAGAGGTGATTTGTATAGCATTTCCTTTGGAGAAATGAAAATGTAGGGTACGGTTTGAGTTTTGCAAAACTGTGGGAAAAGGATTTGGGACCCATTTGAGAAAAGGTCCCAGCATTTTTCTCCTACCCATTTTTTGTTCCCTTTCTCCTTTATTTCTTCATTTTTGAAAATCCTGTGTTGTTTTCTTAAATTATGTCCCTCCCAGCATTCGTACACGTGCATATCTGCATGGACAGATTTCTGACAGAATTAATACTGTCCGGGCAGGGGCCTCTGGCTGAAACATGGCGGTAGGGTCCTTGGGCCCTTCACGTCACGGTACAGCTGTGTCCACCTAGAGAAGGCAGAGGGACGCCTCCTTCTTCCTCAGGCCTCTTGGCCCTAATGAGCAACTCAGTCCTCCACACGTCCTTGCTCTGAAGGAAGCACGTCTGGTACTTTCACATCGTGCTGTGCACCCTCCATTCCTCAGGCTCCATGTTTTCCTGGTTATCTCCTCTCGCCCGTCTAGGCGCGACCTCATTTCCTTCATCTGTCCAACTGGGATGCCGGTAGTATCTTCTTCGTAGGGTTAACATCTTTCTAGCCCTTCGACTTTTCCGGCATTCAACCTAATGTCAGGCACCATCATTCTTCATTACCGTTTGTTGGAAGAATGTTAGGTGGTTGGAATTATTAGGTTGTGTAACCACATAAAGCTAACTGGGTCACCAAGGAATGGAACCCACACTGTCCCTCAACAATTGAGGTTCCTTGGTCGGCTCCCTTGCCTGTGACAGTGGGAGCACTGCACGGTGAAGCGTCATCCATTTGGAAAATAAAGGCTTGGTTTCTGAACAGCTTTATGAGATCTATGACTTCCCAGAGCCCGGCGAAATAAATATCTGTCATGCAGAAGGGGGTAAGGTTTCCACAGTCAGTGTTTGTGGGTGTCGTCAGCTGGAACACGTCTCCTTTACGGGCTCTGCTCTCAGGCTCGTATGTCTTTGATCTCCAGGACATTATACTGGAGCTGGGTGTGAGGATGGCCACTCCGGGGGCCCCGCCATTACATTCTCCATATTGGTGCACTGCGTATGGGGTCATCTCGAGCGAGTGCGTCCAGCTCACCCAGTTTGCCCAGAATGCTTGCAGTCACACTGTGGACGGTGCTCAAACCCGAAACCCTTGCTACCTGCTTTCTGTGCTCTTTCCTGGACCACAGAGCGTGAACCGACAGCAGAGCCAAATGGCCCAGTAGAAATGGTACATCACCGCATGGACACTTACAGGTGCTCTGGTACTACTTTTCTTGCACCTGACACTGACCGTTCCAGACATCTTCTACCTTCCCGAGGCCTCCCTCCCTCCCATTTCTCCCTTGGAAAACGATCACGTGTCATGAAGTTATCACTTCCGTTCTGCCCCCTGACACTTGGACTAGTCACGCTTGTACTGTTATAGTGGCCTTCAGGCTTTCTCACCTCAGTCTTTCCCCCCGTCACAGCCTCATTAATCTTCTCTAAATGCCCCAGGAGCGTGTTACCCTCCTCCTTGATGGCTGTGGCTCCCATTGACAGCATCACCCAGACCCCTTGATCTGACTTTTGACTGCCTGCCCCCGGGCACCCGTGAGAATGCTCTGCCTTAATCGGGCCGTTCGGCTTGCCTTAGATCTGCAGTCATCCACATTGGGACGCCCTCTGATCCCGGACCCTCGTGTGGACACCCTGCCCTTGTTTGGGCCTCAGTCCAGTGTTATCCTCCTCGGTGCCTTTCCTGCAAAGCGTGCTTTGGAGACTGGCAGATAGACCACTCAAGTTGTTACCCATCTGTTATTTATTTCTGCCGAGTGTGTGGTAAGTCTTCAGTAATCTTTATTACTCCCTTTCGTTGTTCTGGACTCTGCTTCCCACGCCACGCCAGGCTTGCTTTGCCACCAGCCAGAACTGGATCTGATTTGTCAGGAAGATGCCCCAGGAGTCCTGCTGTCCTCTAATAAATACCCTGCGAGGGGAGCCTGCGTGGCTTAGTCAGGTTAAGCATCTGACATCGGCTCAGGTCATGACCTCATAGTTCATGAGTTCAAGCCCCGTGTCAGGCTCTGTGCTGACAGCTCAGAGCCTGGAGCCTGCTTCAGATTCTGTGTCCCCTTCTCTGTCTGCCCCTTTCCTACTCCCATTCTGTCTCTCTCTCTTAAATATAAGCAAACTATGGAGGGAGGCAGCGCCTCTGAGTACAGTTGTACAGGTTGTTCACTGCACAAAGGATCCAGCAAAGAAAGCTGAGCTTTTTGTACCTGTGTGTCTACCCAGAGGAAAGGTCCCTCTTTCTAATTTGCAAGAAGATCCACCCTTCTCATCAAGCTGAGTGCCAGAAGAGCTGGGTCTCCCCTCGGGAGGCATAGTTTTCTAATCTTTGTGCAGATAAGGTCCACGCAGCTAGTCAAGACTCTGGAGGGAGATATAACACACATTTCATTCTTGGCTCATCAGGATTAGCAAAGTTAAGCCTAGACACACCTTTAATTTTATTGGTGGGCTGAACTAAGCACAGTGCTAAACATGGCCACCGATAGTGAGAAGTTACCTTAAGTATCCAGATATTTTTGCCAACTCACCAAGCATTCACGTTCTTCCAAGAACCGGCTGCATGTTTCACTTTCCTTCTGGTTGTTGGGCATTGTGGTAACACCGCCCTGTGCATTACCCTGAGTCCAGGAGTTCCCTTGACTCTTCCACTGACCACCAACCCTGCTGAGCAATGGCTTTGGTCAAAAAGCAGTCGATGATTTCTGGATGCCAGGCACATAAAACCTCGGGTTCTCAGACTTGGCCCAACCCAACTTGTCAGTGTGCCTGTGATGGGGAGGAACAGCAAAGAATCCAACGTCCCCCAGGCAAGCTTGGTTATTTCATAAAGTAACAACAGCAACAAACAAAATGGAAACCAACCCCCCCTCGGGTCGCTAATCCTGGACAGCGGTTCTTTGAACAAACGTCCAGAGATGTCAGCTGTCCCCAGGGACGGATTCCTTCAGCCTGCCTCCCCCCTCAGTGGTGACTGCTCCTCCCTCCTCTGGAATGCTCAGGAAATGAGCACTCCACACCCACCCATTCACAAAAACCCTGGAAGAGAGCCACCTGGCTTCCACTGTTCTCCTCTGCCAGCTCCCTGTCCCCGTCCCCCAGCCCCTGTGCCTTTCTCAGGCTGCAACAAGTGAGGAGCTCAGGCTTGGCTTCGCCTGCTGCTTTAGCCCTGTGACTGTTGTACCGTGACCTATTTCTCATGCCAAACACACTCCGTCTCCTGAACTTCATACACGCTGTGCTCATGTGCACGTTCACACATGACTCGCCGCCCTTGCTTTTCAGCCATCCCAATGCTTTTGCATCTCCGTTCTGTCTTCAAGACTCTTCACTGTTCCTTAATTACCACACGTCGGGAGTCCCCCGATTTTGAGCACCGAAGTTTAAAAAACACAATACTGTGGGAGAGACCAGCGCGGGGATGCCAAGGACTTACTTGTCCAAATAAGGACACGAGGGCTGGGGTGGCTTGGGATGCCGGAACACACATAAAACAATAACAAAAACATCATCTGCTGTTGCCATCAGTTCCAAACAAAAAGGCTACTTTCACACCATGAGGTCAGAAAAACACATTATTGAGCAGAAGACATTCTTTTGAAAACAACGTCGGCTGCGTGAATGCTTGCCACCTTCTAGCCTGTCTTCACATTCACGTTCTCTCCACCCAGCATACTTTTAGATTTCCAGCCAGTATTCTGAGGCCGCTGCCGCAAAGGAATCTAAGAGAACGAGCCTCCAGCAGCAGAGTAAGTACAAAGCCCACCTTTCTGGAGGCAGGAAGCCACCTTGGCCAGGGCCCATCCTTGCTCATGTGGCCACAAAACTCGAAGTGATAGGAGGTCCTTCATCCCCAGTCCCCCTCCCCCAACGCTCTAACCCTGACACCTGCTGGTCACTGGGGATCCTATTGGCTTTGCTGCTGTGGCTACAGGGCTAGCAGCTCAAGGGACCCTGGGAGACCGTCGACAGCATGCAGCATGGTACCGTTTGCCAGAGCAGGTTAAAGGGTTGGGCGGGGAAGTCCCCACGCCTTAGAGGCATCCCTCCCAGCACTGAGGGTCAGCCTGGCACTCAGCCTCTGGGCTTTTCTCTCCCAGAGAGGGTGTGCATGTCAAGTATTTACAGTTAGCAGTGTGGAGCCTGCGGGCCAGACCAAGGAGGTGCTTGCTGGGCAGTGAGGTGCACCTGCTCCGTTGCAGAACACATCAGAACCGCCACGGGGTGGGGGCCAGAGACACACAGGCTCCCACCCAGCCCCGCTGGGCTGTTCAACAGTTTGGCCCTTGTGGCAGAAAACCAAACACAGAAAGGATAAGAGAAACCGTTAGGGACTGGAAGAAGGGCTCCAAGTTGAGGGATGTCCTGAGAAATTTGATTTCCTGGTGGGAGGGTCTGGGCCGCTCAGACTGAAGCATCTTGGGTGTCACCTCACACCTTGCGCATTAAAATCGCTCTCCTGGGAGTGAGGCCAGCTGGGGAGGCGCTCACATACCCCGTGAGGCAGAGAGCTTCCTGCCGGCTTGAGGGAAATTCATTTCCATTCGGCAGATGTGAATTGAGAGCCGGCTCCATCACCGTGCAGGCCCAGACCTCCATGGAAGGATTCCAGCCCCGCAGATTCCGCTGTTTGCTTGCTGAAGAGGAACTAGGGAATGCTGCGTTTTATTTCAGACACACGTTTGCCTGAAAAGATTTTCTATCATCTCCCATTTACTGAAGTACATAGGATCTCCTCCTTAATCTTTTTCTTTTCCTTCTCCTTCCCCACCGCCCTGCCTTTTCCCTCTCCAACACCTTTCTTTTGTGTTTCCCACTTCTCTTTCTCTTTGCCAATAATTCGTTTTTCCCATAGAGTTTCGCCTTCCTGTAATTTTTATACAAATTTGAAGCTGAATTTATGCTTCTCAGAACCAAGATGCTTTCTGAAAAATAGAGGGAGGGAGGTTAACGTTCTAATCCAGTTCTGTATGTAGATATAAAATACTAAGCAGAAAAAGGAAATAAGCGTTTAGAGCCTGGTTATCGGTGTGCTGACAGGAAAATTCAGGCTGCCCACCTGAATTCAGGGTACCTACCTGACAGACACACGGCCAGACCAGGAGTTAAGGACACATAGTTTCACGCCTGGCTCTGAAAGACCTGGGGCAAGTTATGTATCCTGTCCAGACCTCTGTTTTCTTACTTGTAAAATGAAGGCAGAATTTCGTGGTCTGTTTCTTTAAGTAAATCCACATCATAGTTGGTAATGTTCCTGGCTGTCTTAGTCCCTTAAGCTGCTGCAACAAGTGACTGTGGGCTGTGTGACTTCTAAACAACGGGTTTTTATTTTTCCAAGTTCTGAAGTGTGGGAAGTCCAAGATCAGAGCGCTGGTAGGTTGGGCGTCTGGGAAGGTTGGCTTCCTGTTTCCTAGATGGTCATCTTCTCCCTGAGTCCTCACACGGTAGAAAGAAAGGCTAGCTAGCTCTCTGGGTGTTAATCCCATTCATGAGGGCTCCACCTTCTTGACTTCATGACCTCCCAAAGGCTCTACCTTGGGGCCTCCACTTGGAGTGAGTGTTCCAGCACATGGATTTTGGGTCCATAGTGCTGGCGTTATCTTGTAGCTTTATATGGTTCCTTGATCCATCCATCTTTAAACATTCGGAAGCCAGGAATTTGAACCTCAGAAATGTGTGTTTATTAAATGATGGCTTTATAACGTCGTACCCACTACACGTGTTAATCTCGGGATGGTTTGCTAACTCCATAAATATTTGGAAAGGCCTTTGTGCTAGATTCCATTGGGTTTATGGATTCAAAAGTTAGTAAGACATCCTTTTCCTGCTGTCTTTTTTCCAATTGTAATAAGAGGAAGTGGGAACTTCTAGAACTGGTGCCTAAGAGTGGGAAGTCAGGGCAGGCTTTGTAAAGCAGGGGGCATCTTGGCTGGGTATTATAGGATGTTGAGTACTGAATATCTCAGGGTAAGTTTTATGTGCTACGTAATTGCCTTTCCTAATGGCCTTTGATCTGGATTTAATATTGACAGACAAAGAAGTTAAGTTCAAGATTTTGGCGAGTGTGATAGAATTTTTTAAATTCTTTTAATGTTTATTTAGTTTTGACAGAGGGACAGACAGAGCGTAAGCAGGGAGGGGCAGAGGAGCGGGAGACACAGAATCTGAAGCAGGCTCCAGTCTCTGAGCTGTCAGCACAGAGCCCGATCCTGGGCTGAAACGCATGAAACCATGAGATCATGACCCGAGTCAAAGTCGGGTGCTCCGCTGACTGAGCCACCCAGATGCCCCAAAAGAATCTTAACTAGTAGCCTGTCAGGCAGCATTTTACTGCATGGTGCTTTTGTCTTCCTCCAGTGGAAGTAATAAGCATTCTTGTGTGCATTGGCATATGGGGTCCTCACAGGGAGTTACAGTGAACAAGAAGGAATACAATAAATGCTAACAGTTTAGTTGACCGCTCGCCTAACACACCATCCTAGAGCAAACCCATAGTCATCACGATTATTATCTCTTCTTTTATCAGTTTTGCTGTCTTTTATGGTTAATGGTAACGCCTTTTCAAAAATGGTATGCTTTTATTTCTACTTGTTGCTCTTTTCTGGACCTTTTCATGTGTCATTTTCTCTCCGAAGAGGCAGATTTAGGGGTCCAGCCTGGCTCTTGTGTAACCTTGGGTAAGTTCTCTGACCTCTTTGTGACTCAGTGTCTGCAGCTGCAAAATGAAGGTTCAAATATCCACTTCACTGCAATGATAAAAGGATCCAACGAGACAGTATGGGTAGAGCACTTAGCACAGTGCTTGGCCGGAGCGTAACAGCTGAGAAAAGAGTCACAGAGAGGTTTGCCAATTATCTTGGGTCACACGGAGCGACTGTCGGAACTTGGATCAAAGCCACAATGTTTGGCCCCTAGCCCTGCTTCCTTTTTAATAGGATACATTTGATCTTTGAATTATTTCACTGAATCTACTGGAGATTAGATAAGAAATTCAGCTATTTATGGCACCATGTGGTTGTACGGATATGTCCACAGAGTTTTGATTGTCCTGCTTCAAGAAGTGGGGCTAATCCCTCCTCCTCAAGTAGGGGGATGGACTTAATGACTGTTCTAGCAAATGGAGCAGGCGGGAGTGAGGGGAGGTCATTTCTGACATTAGGTCACTCAAGGATGATGGCTTTCTTCCAGGGTGGCTCTCCTGCACTTTCTTGGCTCGCTCTTTCTGGGGGACACAGCCGCCCTGCCTGTCCTGAGGTCACTCAGGCAGCCTGTGGAAAGATCTGGACAGACACAGGAACCTGGCCTGCTGGCAGCTCCACAAGTGAACGAGGAAGCACCTCATCCCCAGTTAGGACCTGGGGTGACCGTGGCCCAGGTGGACGGCTTGACCACGGCCTCATGAGCGCGCCTGAGCCTGAGCCTCCCAGCTCAGCCACCCCCACGTTCCTTACCCACCAAAGTCGTGAGACAGTAGGTGTTTGCTGGTTTAGGCTGGTTGAGCGTGAAGAGATCTGGTTTTTGCTGCAGCGTATAATTAATGCAGGGTCTAATCTGCAGGATGGAGCTTTTGAAGCCTTTTGGGTTTGGAATTTGGTGTGTGCTGTGCTATGCCTCAGTTAAGCATCGCGGCACCGGTGTGGTCGGTCACGGAGACGGCACTCCGTGTACCTGTAACTAGGGAGTTTTTAGGACTAGGCTTTGGGAAGGCCCTGCTTGACTTGGGCAAGCCAGAGCAGGACTGGCCTATACTTGCAGTTCACAGGCCCATGTCCCACCCTTCCCTAACTCACCTCCTCAGCAGAAACATTTAGAATCGTAGACAACCTAATCATAGGCATTGGATGAGAATTTGGGGTTACCTGACCCAGGGCCTGCCTTCAGCCAGATAAAGAGTAGTCTCCTGACTTTCCTGAGGAGTCCCTGAAGTGATTCGCCCAAGCCGCTCTGGCCCCTCAGCGGTTGGGCTGGGTGGTTTTCTTCTCACCTCAGCCAGGGTTGTTTGGTTACTGGCACCAAAAACTGATCCCAATTCTTGCACCAACAGGAGTTTCTGGGATGACGTCAGAAGCCAAACACGGTCCAAAAATCTAGTGAAGCAGGTGGCGTTAGTGGCCAGGAATGGTCAGCTGGGCCCTGAGGAGGGATAGTCTCTTGTGGGCGATGAACTGTGGCCACTTCTCCTTCCCCCCTCCCTTCACCCAAGTCTCAGGTTCCCAGAAGAGACCTCGGCTCTCAGGGCCCGGAGCCCTCGCCGTCCTGAGGGTGAGGCTCCTAGAAAGCCCACCTACCATAGAGGAGTCCTTCCCCAAAGGAAATCAGAGTTCTTTGGGAAGAAGAAATGGATGCTCCACAGCCAAAACCATGACAGAAGCCTACTGTATGTGCTTTGCTCTCCTCAGATTTTCTGAGAATTTTTATCTTGTTTCTCGTCAATATTCATCATTGCTTCTGCCCAGGAAGAGAACAGAATGCGGACTTGTCTTCAAAACCACAGCATTTCCAAAGACTGCCATGACAAAGTACCACACACAGGGTGGCTGAAAACACAGATGTTTACTCTCTTACAGTTCTGGAGGCTCGGAGCCCAAATCAGGGTCCCCAGTCCCTCGGAAACCTCGCCTTCCTTGTCTCATCTTCAGCTTCCAGTACCCCAGTTGTTTCTTGGCAATGGCCGCATTACTCCCGTGTCTCCTCCTGCCTTCCCGTGGCCCTCGACCTGTCTGCGCCCTCATCTTTGAAGGACACTAGTCCTGCTGGTTTAGGGCCCTCCCTAGTGACCTGATTACTTTTATAAATAGTTGCGTTTCCGTATAAGATCCCATTCACATATTCCACGGGTGAGAGCTTTGACGTATCTCTTCAGGGGACACAGTTAAATCCATGACAACAGGTGACTTATTACCTTCTAATAATTCTGCAGCATAGAGGCTGGACACACGCTGCTGGATAGTTACAGCCACCAAGGGTCTTCTCAGGTGCTCTGGCTGTACTGGACAGCTCCGGAAAGCCTGGCTTTTAGCTTCCTAAGAAAACACTTGCAGGGCGGTGTCCAGTGGGTTTTGATTGACTTGGCATGTTAACTACCCACTTGCTTTGAGAAAGCTGCCTGTGTTTAGGCTCAGTGGAATAGCGTGTGAGAATGACACAGACTTTAACCCGTAATCGAATGAGGAGTTCTTCATTACAAAGACATGTTGATGCCGGTTACAAAGAAAAAAGTGGATTAGCACAAAGGTGGGGAATCGTGCCCATGCAGAGAAGGTATCCTGGCATGAGCATGCTTTCCACAGAAGCTCCTAGAATATCGGGCTCTGTTTTGAAAGTGGTTTTTCTGTTTTAACTTTTCAAATACTGTATGTTTATTTGTAGAAAAATTTGACGTTATGGAGGGAAAGAAACCTACTAAAAATCATTGTTACAATTAACTTAAAAAACTATTCATTGTGTCCTGTTTTATGTACTGATTGAGTCATTCATTGGTTGGTGGATTTACTTATTGAGTCATTTATTGGCGAGTGGACTACTGGTTGCCATTGAATTCAGAGGAAGTAATCATTCAAGGTTAGTGTTGTGATGAGAGTGCAATCTTGGTTTGCATTTGTACCTCCTACCCCTAATTTTTGGCATTCACCGTATGAAACACGAAGTTACTGTTGACACAGCAACTGGTTTTTCTGAAAATGGCATGTCCTGGGGATTCCCAGTGTGGGCCATTTGGAAGCTGGTGAAGGCTGGTCTTCTGGGGAAAAGCTTTCTCAGCCTCTGCCACCGGTGCTCCGGACATAACCATCCTCTCCAGGTGGGGTGGTGGCTCTAGTCCCAGGAGGGAGTGCATTATTTTCATAAGTGTCCCACCATTAGAGTTCAGGAGTATGCACCTTGTGTTCACCCAAGCTTAAGTGTCCCAGCCTCAAAACGTGTAACAAGACTGAGTAGGAATTGGCTATGACAATTGTGGTTCATCCATTTCTGGAGCCAGGCAGGATGGAGAGAGTCCTGCACCATCCTCGTCTTGGGCACGGTGCTAATGTTGCTTTCTCTTGGGGTAGCTGAGCAGTTGGGCCCATGACGGCATTAGGGACATGTTAATTTTTGAGTCAAAAGCACCGTTACAGACGAGGCATTACGATAGTTCCAAATGGCAGGATGGAAACGGACATAGCACTTTCAGGTCATAGAACACTTTTATATACATTATCTCATTTTGCTTAGGATCCCTGAAATGGCCTGTGGGTGGGTGCGGCAGGTTTTATCCCCGAGAAAATGGATGTTCAGAGAAATGGCTGATCCCGGGGGACGTCCTCAGGGCTCTTTGCCACACATGGCATTGGTATGCCACGAAGCAGAAATGGTTCACCTTCCTGATTCTGTAGGTGAGGAAATTGGGGCTCAGAAGTCTCAAGAGGGAGGGCTCCAGAGGTCTTCACTGGTAAGTTGCTGCAGTGGAGCTAAAACTTAAAGCCATTAGGATGGACGTCTCTGCAGTATATTGCGCAGGGGCACAGAGATGAGGGTACATGCACTTTTCTGTCCAAGCATTTGGATTGGTTAAATGAGTGCTGAAGAAGGCAGATGCAGGCATATTTGTGTGCATTCCAGCCCAGCGTTTGGAAAGGCATCCAGCAGTTTCGTCACTTCTCTGTGGGTGGCACCAGGAGGGAGTGGGAAACAGAGGTGCCTTAGAGCCCGACCTTCTGGGTTCAGAGCCTCACTCTTGCGCTTTCTCGTCCACATGGGCACCGAGACCGTGGGCCTGTGCTTAGCCTCTCTGAGCACGAATCTCCTGATCTGGGAAGAGAAAATAATACCACGTGTTTCCTGGGATGGTTGTGGGAATTGAACAAGGTCAATCAAATTCTCAGAAATGGGCTGGGCACGCAGTAAGTGCTCGACAGATGAACTTGCTTCCCTTGAGTGTCTGGCGTAGAGCATATCAGACATCTCTGTTCCATCGGGTTCCGCAGGGTATCCTGGGAGAACATGGCAGGAGCAGCACTGGGACCCTTTCTTTACTCAGAGGTTGTCATGGAAAAGGGAGTAGTTAGGCTTACAAAGACGAGTTCTGTGCCATCACATAATTATTCACTTCAGGGTGCAGAAAATGGCATGATGATTTTTAAAAAGTTATATTTTCTTCGAATTTCAAATCTCCCTGGAGGCAGAAGGCCTGGGAGAGACATTTTGTTAGAATTCAGATTAATAAATGGAGCATGCCAAATAATCTTGCCAAATAATGTCTGAGAGGGGAGATCCTGGCTGACCATGTCCTCGGCCACTGAAGCCTGGGGTGTTATCCCCAAGCGCCTGGCCGAGGAGAGGAACGAGGGCTGCTGATGCCCCGGGAGGGGCTGGTCTGTCCCTCCAGCAGTGACCAGCCCCTTTACTGGGAGTCTGGGGCCTGTGGGACTGGGAACGTCTGGGGTCTGATGCCTGCTGATGCCTCACATCTCCCCCCCCCTCCCCCCACGCCTCTCCATCTTCCGGGGCGAGTGACTGTCTCTAGTAGGGTGGCTGTGACAGATGCTGTGGGAATTCGGAGTTTGGGATAATGAGCTGTCATATGTCATTTCACTTAAACACAATAATACAAATATTTTGATCAAACATTTTCTCCAGCTGTTGAGCGAAAGCAATAAACGCAGCAGGGAGTGCCAGTGAATTCTCTGTTTCCGAAACGCTTTACCCTCTAAAAGCTGTTGCCTATTAACTCTTTCTGCCTCTGTGTCTTCCCGCTCCTTTCCCAGCTCCTCTGATCTCCCACAGCGTGTCCGGGACCGTAAATAAAAAGACCGAACTCAAGGCCGTGAAAGGGATGAAATTGACCACAGCTTTTATTAAACGTCCCTTCTGCTGGGCTCAGAGAAGCCCCTGCTGCTGCCCCTTGGTAAAACCCACTGGGCCTCTGGCCCCTGCAGCCAGCACCCAGCGCCCCCACCTGCCTCTCTCTTCCCCACTCCCGGGTGCAGTCCCCTGTCTCTGGGCTCACGTCCGGCTTTTAGACAGCTGTCTCTGGGGGGCACCTGGTGCTTGGCTAGAATCTGGTTTGACGGTGGATTTCTACTGTAGATTTCTGTTTCATTCTGTTTGCTCTCCCTGGCTCTGATCTGGCTCCTCAAATCCCTGCCTCCTTTCTCTGCAGGCTGAGAGCATCTCAGGGGGGAAAGGAGGTACAGTTGTGGGTCAGGGGTCCAGAGGGACCCAGGAGCACAGGCTCCTGGCTGATTTCAGCAATTCCTTTTGCCAGTGGGAAGGAAGCAAGGAGCGTCACTATTCTGAAGGCATCCTTCAAGCCAAAACTCCTGAAAGCAAGGGCCTAGTCCCTACCTTAAAAACAAACAAACAAACTATGATCTCAATTTCATTTTATTTTTAAGTTTATTTTACTTATTTTGAGAGAGTGAGCGTGGGAGGGGCAGAGAAAGAATTCCAAACCCCTGGTACGGGGCTCGAACTCACCAACCGTGAGATCATGACCTGAGCTGAAAGATCGCTTAACTGACTGAGCCACCCAGGCACCCCATATGGCCTCAATTTTAAAAGAGGTGCCTCTGACTCAGCCATGCTGCCGGGTCTGACATTTCTCAAGTGAGCCAGGGATGGGAACAGATCAGGTCCTTGACCCAACAGCTCAAAGTCAGCCCCTTCCCTCCCTTTCTGGGGAATGAATGGGGCTAACCTGCTTCCTGTTCTGGCCTGGTGACAGGTGCCATCCCCTCCACTTAGCACTCAGTCAGGTGCCTCCCATCTGTAAACAAAGTGAAAACACCCACAGGCAGCTCTTCCCTGGATGTCCTTTAGCCACTGTCTGGTCTCTTACCCTCTCTTCTCTCTCAGGGGCCACGTTTCTGAGGGTGTGGGAGGGCGTCTCTATCTCTTCTGCTTTCTCAACCTCACTCACTTCTGCGGTGTGGTGCACAACCCCCCTGCGCCCCAGGCAGCCTGGCCTCTGTGCATTTTGCTTGAATCTGCTTCCTCCCTTGGGCTCTTCCAAACCACTCACTGCTGGTTTTCCTGGGTCTCTGATATTTCCTCCTCACACAGCCCTGCTTTGTCCTCCTCTGTTCGTCTCTAACGATTGGCCTTCCCCCAGGTGTCCTCCTGTCCTTCTATACCCTCTCCTGGCCAGTTTCACTCCCTCTGATGGTATCGGCTGCTCCGTGGGTGCACCTCCGGTCTCCAGGCTGGACTTGGCTCCGGAATTCCAGACGTGGACCCACCTCAATCCAGGCATCTAGCTGGAGCCTGGATGCCTTGGTTTCCTCAAACCCCACCCGTCCCTGATGGAACCGTTCTCCACCTGCCTCTCTTTGGGGCCCCTGCCTGCCTTTCCTCTTGGCCCCCCTCACCCCCAGTGCCATGGAAGAGAGACCTTAGGAATCTGCCATCCGTCCACCCTTGTCCCTCATGCCTGTGCCCTGTCATCCTTCTTATCTATCCATCCTCTGCCCACTCATCCCCACCCCCACTGAGCCTGTCAATCTCTTACTCCTCACCGAATTCATCCCACTGCAACCCAGTCTCCCTTACCACCTAGCCAGTACTTCCCAAGTGCCCGTCAGTCAGTTCCGTCTCTCCAGGGACACAGGCACGGTCTCATTTTCTTCCATGCGGCTCTGGGGCAATGGTTCTCAAAGTGGGTCCCCTGACCAGCAGCATCAGCACCACCTGGGAACTTCCTTGTTAGAACTGCAAGCCCGCCCTGCCCCCCGCCCCCCTACTGAATCTGCAGCTCTGAGGGTGGGCCCAGTCAGTAACTGGCATTTTAAGAAAACAGCCACATGTTTGGAGCCACACTGAAGTTGGAAGACCCTGCTGTGAAACAACCCCCAAGATCCTTATAGGTCCCCAAGCTCAGCCTGCTGCTCTGTGTCCCCTGTTCTAGGTCCCCTCCCCAGGCTCCCACTCACCTTTTTTTTTTTTTTTTTTTACTTTTTATTTATTTTTGAAAGAGAGAGAGAGAGAGAGAAAGAACACAAGGTGGGGGGGGCGGGCAGAGAGAGGGAGAGAGAATCCCAAGCAGGTTCCACATTGCCAGTGCAGAGCCCAATGTGGGACTCGAAACCTACGAAATCCTGACTGAGCCGAAACCAAGAGTTGATGCTTAACTGACTGAGCTACCCAGGGGCCCCGACCCTCTCACCTCTGTAACAAGGCTTTTCTTGAAGGAGAAAAGGCTTCTCTGACCCTTTTCCTTCCTCTCCACCCTGCTACCCACTGCTCACCTAAGTGCCATCTTTCCTCCAGGACTTTGAGCTGGGATCCTTGTGACACGTGGGTCCCTGTGCTCCTCTTGGGCAGAAGGCCTGTCAGGCTCTTCCTGTCCACAGGGCCCACACAGACCCTGGGAAACAGCGGTGCCGGGAATCGATTTTTACTGGTTCGTCTTCTACCAGTCGGTTCTGGAGTCCTGAGGCGGTGTGTGACTGAAGCAGTCCAGAACACTTCCTGGTTCTCATTATCCTATCTAAAATTTGGAGATTCAGAGTAGTTGAAGAAGTGAGAAAAAAATTGTGCCTCGGCGACAAAGCAGTTATGTGAAGGGTGTATACGTGAAATGGGAACATCGTGAAAAACTATTGTGACTTGTTCCTAAAACTTCCTTTCAAACCCAGATGCCTCTTGGGCTGTCTGTTCTCGTTTTCCGCTTTACTTCTTCATTCCTTTCCGTTTTCCTCAATAGGATGAGATGGAAGTAAAGTTTTGGAGGTGTTTTCCTGTCGAAAAGAAGGGCATTATGTTTGGCTCTTGGTCCCGAGTTTATTCGAGAATGTGGCCCTTCCATGATTTTTTCTTTCTTTTTCTTTTTCTTTTTCTTTTTCTTTTTCTTTTTCTTTTTCTTTTTCTTTTTCTTTTTCTTTTTCTTTTTTTTAACTCCATTGAGGACCTCTGGCTTTGGATAGGAAAACACGCAGGCTTTATTTAGGGGGCACAGAGATTTGTCGTAAAGCTCTAATCCATGAGCAATCCCTTACTCTTAAGATTCTGTGTTATTGTGTTTCTTTTTTCTCTTGTAGATTTATTACATTAGCGCTTAATTACTCTTCATGACAGTATTAAATTTCATGAGTGATTTATAGTTTTAATAGAGACTTGTATGATTTATTGCAGTTGGCATTTGAGGTTTACCAACTTCTTAAAAGCCATGAGTACCAGAATTGCTTAATCTGACCCTGTCCAGCACAACCACAACATGGGCAAAACCCCAGATTCAAGTGTAATAAGATGATGCCTGCACTGTCCAGACCATTTTCGTTTGATGTTACAGTTTTCTGTTGTGATATGTGTATATGTGTGGGGCGGTCGTGGGGTGGGGGCCGGGGGTATATGTGTGTTCTTGAAGAAGAAAGAGAGTGGAGTCCTTCTGTTTTTTAAATATGCGCCCCAAATGACTTCCTGTGCTCTTGCTCTGGGTGGGTGGGAGGGTGTGACGTGAGGCCCTGAGGTACACTGGCGTGGGGGAAGCTGGTGACGGGCGTGGGGCTCTGTCTCCATCTGCAAAGGGGTTCTGAGGCCAGGCTGAGGCATCTGGCTGGAGCAGTGGGGGCGCGCCTGCTGTCCCACAGGTGGCTTCAGGTTTCAAGGGGCCACTGACCCTCTCCGCTGTGGGGTCCCTCACAGCTGCCAGAGAGGCAATGGCTCTAATCTGCTCATGATCCTTCCCGCAGGCCTTACAGTGTGCCCCAGGTGTGTGCTGGGAGGGCCCAGAGCTGGGATCTTGGAACACACTCCTGTCCTGGTCCCTGTCCCGAACTTTCTGTCTGTCCGTGCACCCACTTGTTGCCCGGGAACGCGTGTCTTTCCCAGGCACAGCGCTGCAGCTGTTGGTAAAATGAATATTGTTTCAATGGGATGTTACTTCATTGTTTTAAACCTGGGGTGGCTGCTCACTTTGGTGTTTTCCCAGATGATTTTATTGACTTGAACTTCTAGAAAAAGGGTGTGCCCTCCCCGCTCTGCCTTCTCCCGAGCAGCCCTGTGGATAATCCTCTAGGGCCCTCAGCCTCGGGGCAGATAATCTCTTTGGGGTTATCTGTTAATTACCAGTGAATGTGTGAAGTATTTGTGAAAGGGCTTTTGAAGTGAGTTCCACGCGCTGCTGCCCGGGCTTGAGCGCCAGGCCCCCCGTTTCCTGGGCGGAGGGTTTCCCGGCCCAGCTCGGTCCCCCTCAAGTGCTGGTATTCTCTCGCTAAATTGTTTGCCTTTCTAATGAAGTGAACTGTTTGTTTGACTCTGCCGTGGAAGGTATTTAACCGGGACTAAAGTAAACGTTGGAGACATTCAAATAAGCCATGCATATCTGCTTTGTGAAGGGAAGGAAAACAGTCTGGCCTCGCTCCCCTCCGGGAAGAGTCGTTAAGGAACTGTTGAAATGATAAACGGAGCCCAGCGAGCGGATATTGCGGGGCCGGGCTGGGGCTTTGTGCTTGCCCTGGCGGGCCTGGGAATTCCTCTGCCGAGGCCACAGGGGAGGAGAAAGCCGTTCAAGTCTTGCAGTTAGTAATTGTGATTTATTTATGTGGAGAGGGACTTCTGCTTCATTCAGTCTTGATTAAAACCAGCCAATTAGCCCTCAGGATGGCTGGCGGATGGTGGGGCGACTCTGTTAGCAGTAGGGGAGGCTGGCTAGCCAGAGAGGGTCTCAGTGGGGACAGCCTGCATCCTCCAGGGCCAGACGTGTTGTGGACCTGCAGCCTGCTGAGCTGGGTCCCTGAGGTCTGGGAGAAGTGTCTGAGGCGCTGGGGCGACCGGACCAGAGGTTGTGTGGCCGAAATAAGGGCCCCCCAGGAGGAAGGCCCGCGCCATTCCCGCCTCAGGCCTGGGTGGAAGTGGGCTCCTAGGGATAACTGCGTGGATGGATGAGGAGGCCTTTGAGCTGCTGAAGCGGCAGGATACCTGTGAGGGGAATTATTGCTGTACTCAAGGTGAGCTAGGTGATTTGTGGGGCCTACTGCCAAAAGAAAAATGGTGGGCCCTTGCTCAAAAATTGTTAAAAATTTCAAAATGGCAGTGGCAGAACATTAAAGCAAGCGTGGGCCCCCTGAGTGGGGGCCTGGCTCACGCTTGTAGCTCAAGGAAGGGTTCTCTGTACCTGAGGCCAAGCTTTTGCCAGTTCCTACCTGAATGCCCTTAACCTCCTGTCTTCTCTCACCCCTGTTCTCTCATTTGTGAAATTCACAGAGCAAACACCTACTTCACCGAGTAGTTGTGTAATACAATTTTGCAACTGTGTGAAAAGTGGGGCACGTGGGTGGCTCAGTGGGTTAGGCGTTTCACTCTTGTTTTCGGTGTAGGTCATGATCTCAGGGTTTGTGAGTTCAAGCCCTGCATTGGGCTCTGCGCCGACAGTGGGGAACCTGCTTGGGATTCTCTCTCTCTCTCTCTCTCTCTCTCTCTCTCTCTCTCTCTCTCTCTTTCTCTCTCTCTCTCCCTCTGTCTCTGCCCCTCCCCTGTTCCTTCTCTTCCCCTTTCCCCCCCACCGCCCCTCAAAATAAATAAACTTAAAAAAGACTTTAAAACTATGTGAAAAGTGTTTAGGGTAATCCTTAGCACACAGTAAGTGCTCAGTGAATGATAGCTATTTGAATGTTCTGTGGTTGTTGTTTTTTTTTTCTTTATTTTTCTTTTCTTTTCTCTCCCCTAATGGTTGAGCTGACAACCTTGTGTGGCTAATCTGGAATTCAGGGGACAGAGTTGGGTCTTTGCTACAGAGCTCACTGAGAAAGGCATGGAGAACCCTTCATGTGGCTTGTGACCAGTGAAGGCTTGAGTGTAGGGGGAAACTTGGGCTGAACAATCAGATGAGGTCTGAAGTTGAAAGTATCTGTGTAAAGGTGTTGACTCTCCATGTTTATTTGGATGTTGGTATTGAAGAAGAAGCACTTAGGATCAACACTAATGCCTTAAATGTGAGTACTTTAGGAGTTATGAACCACCTTCTCCTGTGTCACTTGGCCCCTGGACAACATTGTGGAGCAAATAGGGCTGGGTCTTACGGGCTTTTTTATGTGGGTAAAAAAAAAAATATGATTATAGTCATTATTGTCATTTGTTTCTGTGTAAATCTATAAAATATGGTTTAAAGTGGGAAGCATTTTTAGCTGTGTGGACAGAGGGAGAGCAGCCATTTATTGTGGGGAGGGTGTACCTTGTATGTACTGCCCTATAAAGGCCGCCACATGCATTCATTATTCAGTGTGCTAAATGTTTGGCCTTCTGATTTTGGACAAGGGGAAACTGAGTGGGAAGCATGGCTTTTCTAAAATCTCCTACGGGATGGGTGATAAATTTTGTGCAACTACACATTAGCTCCAAGATGACCAGTAGGTTACCATCAACTTGGTCTATTTCGTGGAATCAGTTTTTAAACCCATGCTTTGGGGGCGCCTGTGGCTCAGTCAGTTAAGCACTTGACTTCAGCCTGGGTCATGATCTCACGGTTCATGGAAAAAAAAAAAATTTTTTTTAAATAAACCCATGGTTTGTTTTAAACACATCGAGATTCTCAAATTATCGTTCTTGGGGTCTTTATTAATACTTACAAACAGCGAAGGGTGAGAAGCAGCCTTGCTGTCTGGAAATGTGTCTAGACTCTTCTCTGGCAAGTGGAAACTCACTGAGAAAAGTGTAGGATACAGTCATCTTTGGAAGGGTGTGTCCACCATTACCAGGGGTGATGCATGTCTATGTATTGAGGCCATAGTCCCTGGGGTTTTGGGGTACGCAGGTATACCAGGTGTTGATAGTGACTCCAGAAGTAGATCATGTTCTCTGCCCTCAGAGGGGAAGAAGAAATGGACATCATTGAATTTAGACACCTACTAAGTGTAGTTTGTAAAGGCTGGGTCCCATGCAATTGGTCTAGAAGCCAGGGTTACTTTGGAGAGAGGGAAGAGAGGACCCAGGGGGAGATCACATTGACAGCCTGGGCCTTTTTAGACAAGGTGACAGCTGCCATGTCCTGATGGAGGGCCCTGGGAAGAACCGGCCAGTTAGATCACCTCCTGAGGCAGTGCATCTCTCCAGGATCAATGCAGAGGTTTGAGGTAGGATGCAGGCCGGTGGGCCATAGGCAGCCTTGGCAGCAGTTGGAGAAGTGACCAGGCGAGCTTGGGCCTCAGGGAGAGAGATGCAGGCAGCAATCTCAAAGCCTCTGCTCAATGAAAGTAGTCTTACAACCATTGGCCTCTCTGGAAAGAGGTGTCCTTGGGGTGCCTGAGTGGCTCCGTGGGTTAAGCATCCGACTGTTGGTTTCGGCCCAGATCATGATCTCACAGTTTCATGAGTTTGAGCCCTGTGTCGGGCTCTGTGCTGACAGTGCGGAGCCTGCTTGGGATTTTGTCTCTCTCCCTCCCTGTCTGCCCCTCCCTGTCTTGTGCCGTCTCTGTCTCTCTCAAAATAAACTTAAAAAAATTTTTAAACCAAGGGTCCCAGACAGTGCCCAGCTGAATAGACTAGAAGGTTTGTTGACACCCCCATTTATCTACCATTACCTCAGTCCTAAAGCAGAATGGTGGCAATTCGAATTCCTGGTGGTCGTTTTTGGGCAGTTTCACTTGTCTGGACAGTAGGAAACATGGAGAAGATGAGGGAAGCGAGTGGCCTCTGTTCTCTATAGGCATGATGAGGAGTTGTACCAGAAGTTTGGGGTGCGAGGTGCCTCTTGCCTGCAGTACAGTTTAGACATCCAAGGGCATCACTGTGAGAGCAGGTACTCCTAGAGACAACAAACCGGAGATAATCTGAAATTTATTTAGCAGCCCCAAAGGAAGTAGGCTAATAATCAATAAATAGGAAGTCAGATGAGATGGTGGCCAAGGAAGGGCAGCCGACAAGAGAGGAAGTCCCACTGTGAATTTTGGCGAGTGGACCTCGGAGTTGTTCTGAATCCACATGCGGGCAGCTCTGGGGGTTTTTATCTGCACACCCAGAATGGACAGCAACGGTATACACGATGGACCTTCGAGGGCATTCCCTTCTGTCACGCCCTCAGCGTGGGGGAGGCAGGTGAGAGGTAAGGTGAGTGACCCTGCTCGTCAGGGGCTGACAGGACACACTGCCAGATGGCCACTGTTCCAGGAGGGGTGGAGAGAGAGTTCAGGCATGAGGTTATGATGACCTTAAATAGATTTTGATTTTTTTTCCTTTGAATTTCATCCTTCCTGGGTCCCTACTATCTGTGTGATGAGTTGATAAGCTCAGCTTTATTCATGGACCAGGGAAAGTCTCAGGCATTGAGCATTTCCACACTTTGGTCACCTCCATCATTAATGATGGGGATGCCATGGCGGTCAATGCCATGTTAATAGAGCACTGTTCTTAAGCAGAAAGATGTTTCCCTCAAGTGATGCCATTTGATATATGGTAACGTGGCCAATGTCTTTGCACGCATGTGCAAAATATGTGCCTAATAGCTCATCTAGGATTGTGGAGGAAGGAGTAATATAAGAAAAATAAAGAACGTTTCAGTTCTTGCATTCCTAGGAGCCAAAAAATGTGAAGGAGATTTTTTTTTTTTACCCTATCGGCGGTGGATTCTCCCCCTTCTCTCTCATTTCCTTGCTCATCCCTGCAAGGGGATCACTTTGTGTGCTTTATTATTTTACAATCATGGCGAAAGAAGCACTTAAAATAAACTCTTTGCCTAAAAGCTTTGTGTGCTCCTGCTTCACGAGGCTTCATAGACAGTGAGGATTCAGAGTTTAAGGAAAGTAGAGCCTTTCAGTGTTCCCGGTGTGCAATAAATGTGCTGGAATTTCAATGGATTCCAAAGGCGTAACAATAATAGCATTAAGAGCTGGCCAGCGCCTTTGATGTTATTGACAAAAAGAGGGAGAGTGTGGGCAAAGGGGCCCCTGTCATTTTCTGTCCTGAGCTTTTAAACTTTTGACCTCCAACCTTTTGTGTCAAAGAGCTTTTTCCATATGGGTGTTAGCCCTCTCAAGTATCCTGAATTCACTGAGGCATCAACATTTTCTTGGCGGGAAAAGGACATTCGGCATCTTGGAAAAGGCCCAACGTGGGGAGGGTATTGATTTCTGAGCATCCGCCATTGTCCGCCCAGCCTGCAGCGGGGTGGGTTTAGATGGGGGCTTTGCGTGCCCACATGAAGTGACTGGCTATGTGGCAGGCAGCCCTGCAGGGCCACGATGACGTTGCCCAGGGCATGCAGGCATCCCTCAGGAGGTGGCCCTGTGCATGTTCTGAATGTGGGCAGCACCTGGAATCCTGCACAGGGAGGATTGCAAAGAGATGGCAGGTGCGTCTCTGGGTTCCCCTGCTTTTGTGGGAAGGCCTGTGCAGTGATGGAGCAATCTGCAGCCCCCACGTGGGAGACTGGCCTGGTCCACCGCTGCCATTGCGTGGCCTCAGTTTCCTTCCTTGTCTTCCCTGCCTCCTTTACCTTTCTTATAATAAATATTTATGGGGTTCCGACACCCCACCTGGCCCCGTGCCCCAGATAGCCTGGGACGGAAAGCGGACAATCCTGATCTGACAGTGTGCCTGCCAGTACAGGGACTCATTTCCTTGTCTCCTGGCATGGTGGTGGGACAGAGTAAGCGCTTGTCTTTTTTGGGAGCGGTTATCCCCCACAGCCATGCCTACAGCTCAGTCTTGAGTGGTCCCGTACTTGTGCGAGGGAGACTGCTTGCGTAGGGGCGCAAGGGCCGTCTGAGAGCTTAGAGTCTGGTGGGAGAGGCAATGACTGAGCACGAGCAGGTGCAGACAGAACTGCACAGGTGGTTCCACCCCACCTGCATGCCGGAGAAGGGAAGAAGGAGCAAATATTCCGTATGAGGGTCCCTAGGGAAGCTTCACTAAGCAGGTGGCATTTGCATGAGTCTCGAAGACAGAGTAGGAATTGAGCAAGAGGGCGTTTGTTCTCGAATGAGGGGACAGCATCAGAAACAATGGACGGCTGCGCACAGGAGCACTAGCATGGGGGAGTCTCTGGATGCAGCCAGGTTACTGGGGGCCTTGACTGCCCCTGGGAGGTCGTATTGGATCTGGAAGGTTCTCCTGGGCCACTGCAGACTTTGGGGGCAGGGAGGGACATGGCCACTGTAGGTTTTAAGGATATAAGTCTGGAGATGTTAGGTTAGATAAGAAATGATAAAAAGCCTGAACTCTTGACAGTGTCAGTAGAGTCTCAGGGCACTGGCTTTGGAGCGAAAAAGACACCGGCTATGTCATGCTCTCCTGCGTTTGCCTGGACAAGACCCGTAACCATCTTCCTTGTCCGGAAGAATGGGCATATTCTTCATACCTGCTCTCCAGGGTCTTAGGAAGGCAGAAACGAGGTCGTGAGTCTGACTTAGTACAGCACCTGACACATTCAGGTATTCAGTGAATTGTACTTACACTTGCGATTGTTTTCATTATTAGTAATCACCGTTCATGGGGGAAAACTTTGGAAGACCTTTGGGGATTGGTTGATGGGAACTAGAAATGGGGTGGATAGTGGACTTTAAAGTGTGGGGGAGGGGAGAATCAATAATCTACTCTTCAACAGTTTCTTGTCTGATACTGAGCTGAATATATGCTGCATTTATTTCTTATTGGCCGCAAAGACACCATCCAGCCCACCCTTGAGGTCACTCCTGGTTTTCCATTGCCATCAAAATATTTCTCAAGTGGACTCGGATGGGTGGCTCTCTTGGATTAGTGGCATCGTCCTGTGCTGTGGGACACGGAAGACACAGGTAAACTCCATGATGCTCCGAACGTCGGCCCCTCTTCTCCTCCCAGGAGGGACTGGGTTTGTGTGCCAGAGATCTCCTCGAGTTTCCTACTCTAGAAGCAGGATTGACACTCCAGTTGGGGCTTCATAGTGCCTGGAATTCTGCCACCTCTAGTGTGCTCTGCCAGGGAAATTGAAAGAGCACCAACGGGGTGCCTGGGTGGTTCAGTTGGTTAAGCATCTGACTCTTGATTTCAGCTCAGGTCATGATAATCACGGGTTCGTGAGTTCGAGCTCCGTATCTTCCTCTACACTGACAGCGTGGAGCCTGCTTGGGATTCTCTGTCTCCCTCTCTCTCTCTCTCTCTCTGACCCTCCCCCCTCCTGAGAATAAATAAATAAATCTAAAAAAAAAAAAAAAGAGCATGAACTTGGATCACAAGGCCTTAGTTTTATGCAGCGTTGGGTAGGTCTTCTAATTTTCTGGGCAGATGATGGAAGTTTTCCTTCTTAATTCTCGGGATTATCATGATAATAGGGAATAAAGTGAAACAAAACTGAGGGGAATAATAATAAAGCTTTGGAAATGATTCTTAGGGTTGCCAAGAGCATCCCATGAGGAAATGTGTATGAGTTTTATAAAATATAAAGCAATGTATTCCTTTGCTATCACATTTCACTACCTGCTTCTGCTAATTTTGCAACAGTCAAAAAGTGGAGTTTTTGAGTAGATTGATTTTGGATAGGATACAACTTCTAGACCTTACCTTTGTTGATTAATTGTTGGCTTACTAACTAAACCAGGCAACTTTTTGAGTCCATTGTGTCTCCAAGGCCTCTGTAGTTAGACCTGAGATACCAAACATTTTTCCTGCAAACATTTCATCCTCTGCTTTCATTTTATCGGCATTAAATCCCACTGTATATTTTTAGAGCTATGAATTTGGCTTTTGAATTGTGCTGCACAAATAAATGGTCATTGATAGAAGACTTTGTTATTAGTAATCAATTCCCACCTTTTAATTTCCAGGCTTACTGATTGTCACTGGAAATACACTGTTAGCGTATTTCAAAGTAAATGGATTTGTCACTTTTAGTGTCCCTTTTAATGATTCCTTGTATGTTGTCACATGATTTCCCTCAGAGAATTCCGTTTAGGCATGGTGGCTGTGAACCATCTCTCATTTCTCTGTGCTGCTTTTTCTTCTGTTTATTTTTTCTCTCCTATCCTGGCAGGAAAGCGAGAAACAACAACACTGTCATGGATGCACATATGTGGGATCATAGATAGGCAAGACACATTCCAGAGGGTGGATGGAAGGATTCCATTGGTTGGCCAGTAGGTAGATGTGGTCTGTTTCCGCCATTGGGAATCTAGTGGATAAGATTTGTGGCTGAGAAATGTGCAAAGGCTTGCTGATGAAGGAAGTCAGAAAGAACCAAAAAGGAGAGCAATCAGCCATTTTATTTGTTCATTACCCAGGACACATTTAGGTGGTAAAGGCAGAGGGCTATTTGTCATTTTCTCGTGGAAATACATGATTACGTTTGTTTGGAAGCATGGTGTGGATGGATTATGGTATGACCAGAGTGTAGTGCTGGGTAGCATCGAGGTCTAAAATATTAAGTAATATGCCTATGTGCTTGCATGGAAGAAATGATAGAAAGATTGCTATTTGAGTAGTGGGGAATGCCCGTAGAAATTGATACAAGAAGGTTCAGGAATGTTGGATAGTTGCCAAAAATAAAATTGATTGGGTTTTAGAAATAGTATAGTGTTTGTTGTTTATTAGCTTTCTATGAAACTTTGTGTATATGTTACTTAGTTTATAAGGAAACAAGTTTGCAAGTGTAAATGATATTGCTGCTACTTGCTAGATTTATAGTCAATTTCATCCATCATCGTGCTTATCTTAGAATTTATTTAGCATAGGTTTTGCTAAAATCACTGGATAAGTATCCCTTTTCAGAATAATTATTAGCATGGAAACTCCTACTATAAAGATGTTTTTAAGTGACACAAAGTGACATATAAGTACTTCACATATATAGTGTTGTCACTCCAAAACTACATGGATAGGAGAGAAAAATTGGCGGGCGGTTTTTCCGAAAAGTAAGAGTCTCTGAAAATTACTTTATTGTGGTATTCTAGGACAGGGTCCGTCAAACAATTTTTTGTAAAAGGCCACATAGGTAACATGTGTTCTCTGTCATAACTAGTGAACTCTGCCATTGTAGTGTGAAAGCAGAAATAAGCAATTTGTAAGCAAAAGAGCATACGTGTATTCTAATAAAAACTTTATTTGCAAAAGCTGGCCCACACACAGTAGTTAGCAGATCCCTCCCATAGCATATTCTTTCCAAGTTAAGGCTCTTGCCATGGTATAAAGTGACAAAATAATCTTTTTAAAATTTTTTTAAGTTCAAGACATCTCTATGGATTTCTAGATTGTATTAGAACCAACTTCTTAGAACTTGCACCACGCTCCAGAAGGCCTTATAAACAAGATGATATACACTAATGACACTGGAGATGTTTCTGGTTCCATTTCACATTCATGTAAGACCAGAAAGAAGATTCCTCTTGCTCCATGGGGTGAGTCCACTGGGCGAGGTTTCAGCAGGTTCACAGCTGATCCCTGTGGGATGCCACTCTTAAGATTCCACTCATTGCAGACTAGGAGGGCCATAGACTGCCTTGTTGTTCTACACATTCCTGGTCAGGCATCCCTGGGATGTCCTCAGGGGCTAGATCGTCTCCTTTCTGGTGCCATGTTGTTCATAAGCATGTTCCTGCCCATGGGCGGGAATACAGGGATTTTTGTGTGAAGGAGCCTGGGTGTTAAAGTCCGTTCACTGGGTGATGCCTCCTTCAGGCCACTGAGCCCAGGCAAAGGTCTTGCAGGCATCTATGTGATGGTTGGAGATGCCCAAAGCAGAAGAGGGGGAGACAAGGCCCTGGTAACTCTTCACCATCTCACTGGAGGAGGAAGGGTCTCTCTCTCTCTCTCTCTTTCTCTTTCTCTCTCTCTCTGTCCTCCTTGAGACCTCTCATTTGGTAGTCACTGGGTGATTATTTTGGTTCTGGTATAGTGGATGTTGGCCACGTGGGGTTTTAATGATATTTTTGCTGATGATAGGCAATTGAGTGAATCTGGGGGGACTGGACATTCCTACGGGCAGGGTTTACCCTAATGACAGGAAAAATAATCTCTAGTTCCGTTCTCGAATAACTTCGGAAGTCAATGTGCAAACGCTTTCAGTATTTAAATAAGCCAGGAGAACTTGGGCACTTTGCTCTTGTGGGCCCTGTGCTATTTCCTGGGTACTTTCGGCCACTCAAGTGCCATCTGGTGAATCATCCTCCTTTAGGGCACGAAGTGAGCCTACTTTGATCTCTCTTTTTTAATCTACGATTTTTATATGGAAATTTCAAGCCTTAAAAGGCAGTTTTCCAGAATGGCATCTAAGAGATCTTACAGCCTGAGGATACTAAAACTATTTTCTGGGGAGAAAGATGCAACTGAAGATAAATCTCCAAGTGTCTTTCTCTGGCTACAGGTTTTATGATCAACCCAGGCTGTTGTGCAGAGACCTAAAAATCAATGCCTCTCATTCCTAATGAGATCCTTAATGCGCAGTATGATGACAGGCAGCACGAAACCGAATACCGACGACGATACCCAGCACAAATATTTTTACTATGCATTTCCATTTAAACACGTGTCAAGCCAATTACATATTTATGGGGTTTAAAGACTATTGCACTGGAGCCTCGGATAACACACACTCTTCAAGTCTCGGTTTAGTAGAAGAGGAATTTTAGTCTAATAGTCAAGCTTCTTGCAAGCATGCAATAAATCATCTTTGCAACCATAAGCATGTACAGTTGACTGCTTACCGCGGCTCCGCAGACTCACCCCCACCTGGTAGAATTTTAATTCCCTCAGTAAAATTGATTCCACCAGTTCTGCACATTACTCTCCCTGTCTTCCATTTAGCCCGTTAGTTTGCTGACAGTAGAGTACACAGCACTTAGCAGCGGGTTTGTGGAACCATCAGTCAGGAAATTGTATGATAAATAGGAGGCAGCCAGGTTTAGTGGCACTTCCTTCTGCTCCAGCAGTTGTCCCCTGACTTTGGAAAAGTCATCATGTGGTGTTTTGTCAAGGGCCAGAACAGGAGATGGCTGCGGTGCGGTGACTTATTGCACATACACTTGAGTTATGATGTGCACAGCTGCGCTGCTCATGTGTAAATAATAACCCGTGAGGGGGATAATTATGGTGGCTGCTGGCGACACGGGCCTGTGCTTGTCGCGTGGGTTTTCTTGGACAGCTTCTTGGGCCCGTGATGGAATACGCTGCCGATCGTCCGCGCAGAGGCGACGAGCCAAGAGGCAAGGAGAGCACCCAGCGTTGGAGGATTCGGGAACTTTTTTATTTTTGAGAAATGTGTTAGGGTTGATGTCACGTGATGCCACGGGTGTTACAGCACAGGATCGAACTCTTTTTTTTCCCTTCGTCGGTACCGTGCAGCTGTGCTCAAGCATGTCTCGAGCTGGAAGAGGGATGTTCCATCGCAGTTTCCCAGAAAGTAGCTTCCGAGGTGTGGTCTCCACAGATAAGCGACCCACAAAGTGTAATTCTTTGCACAGATGTTCGTTAGTCCAGGAGAAGTTATTTTAGACTAAATCAAAAGGGAAACAAATAGAAACTGTAAAATACTTAAACTGAGGCCAGATGTCTTTGCTCAAGTCCGATGAGATCCATTAATTTTTGTTATTTACCCTAATTCCAGAATGCACAGTTCGCAGATTTCCTTAGGACATAAACAATCCCATACTTCCAGTCAGAATTAAATTTTTAAGCTCACCAAACACCAAACTCAACAGTGAGAAACGACTATAAAATGCCCCAATAATTGTGTCTTCTGTTTTCCTCTCAAAAGAGTTTTGCGGCGCTGGGCCGTTTGCTCTTTGGTTCTGAAAGAAGGAGGGAGGGAGAGAATAAGAGTGAATTAAAATCTTGTTAGACACACTAACTTCTTGAAAGTGACAAGGTGGCAGTGCCTTTCAGATGTCCACAATAGCCCTTCCAGGTCTTCCTGGGGAGGAGATTTTTATGCTGCTTGGGTACACCCTTGATTTTATAGGATTAACAGGTTGGTCTTCGCCTGTGTGCACATAATCACTGCACTTCATTATCAATACTCAAACGATAAGGAGTGTTACTTCCTGGATGTCTGAGGCAGACACCGAATGTGGAATAAATCCACACATTTCGAGCCCCGCATATATGAAAAACGTGGATTTGCGCCCTGTCGTAATTCATCGCTGAACCCACATAGAGAAAATCAGATACGGTCGACACCCACTTATCTGCTGGAGAGAATTGAATCACGCAGTCCACGGCCAAGAGCCAACAAGGAGAGAAGTGAAAAGCTCCTCCAGCTCTGACGTGTTTGTCACAACGTCCCTCACCACGGCCATGGAAAATGTGGAGGAGAAAGCCTTAGGAGGAGGGTCAGACTCTGTGAATGCTTGACTTAAACACAGTGCTAGGGGGTTTGTTTCTCTGATTGCTAAGAGCTGATGAAGGTGTGCCGAGTTCGAAGTCTGCTGGAGGCCAGCACGTTTGCAGGAGCAGCGACCCCTAAGGGGAGAAGAGAAAGAAGAGCCGCCCCCATGTCTGGTGGCCAACCGCCTTATCTGACTTGAATCTGACTCATTTAGGCCTGTTTCAGAATTTAAAACCAGGAAATATTTCACTGAATGTGCGTCAGACCTTCAAGCTAGTGAGAAAAATTGCTGCAGTCGATTGTATGTTGTTTGCAGAAGGATGGATTAATTTTCATGGAAAATGGTTATGTGAGGTCGGACATTTTGGCTCTGCAGGATGACCGACTTAGGTGGCACGCTGAATGTGACAACAGTGTGGGGTAAACTTTCCCACTTAGCATTCCAGCTACCAAGATTTGCATTACAAAAGAGCAACTCCCACATCCTTTAGATTTAAGTCCTGAGTGGTGCACTTAAAATATAATTGAGTTTTTCAGGGTGCCTGGGTGGCTCAGCGGATTGAGTGTCGGACTCTTAATTTCGGCTCAGGTCATGAGGTGGTGGGTTCAAGTCCTGAGTTGGGCTCCATGCCAAGCATGGAGCCTGCTTATCATTTTCTTTCTCTCCCTCTGCCCCTCCCCCCCGCCCCCAGCTCGCTCGTGCTCTCTTTCTCAATTTAAAAAATGTATATATTATTGATTTTTCATGTGGAATTTATACAGTGGCTTACACTTTGTGGTATCGCAGTGGCAGTGCCCTGACCATACCAGGATGATGCTTCCTCTCCCTATTTGCCACTCCTCCCACCTTCATCTATCTTACAACGAGCACAGGATGCAGTCAGTAATTGACCTTTTTGTTACAATATTCCTCTTCCAATCCCACAAGTTTTCTAAGAAAGGCTCCAAATCTGGTGGAGCCATAGCTTTGCGCACCTCCTTGGTTCGGTCAACACTGCGTCAATGGTTTTTCACTCTTATTGTATTTTTTCCTCATAACCATACTTGTAGATTCTCAAAGGAAGGCAGCCAGGGCAAAGTTCAACACAAGGGAAGTAAAATTTCATAATTTTTTTTGAAACTTTATTATAGGGCGCCTGGGTGGCTCAGTCCGTTAAGCATCTTGGCTCAGGTCATGATCTCACGGGTTTGTAGGTTCGGGCTCTGTGCTAACACCTCAGAGCCTGGAGCCTGCTTTGGATTTTGTGTCTCCCTTTCTCTCCACCCCTTCCCTGCTCACACTGTGTCTCTCTCAAAAATAAATAAACATAAAACTTAAAAGAGTTTATTATGTTTACATTCTAAGAGATGGCTTGTTGAAGAAAATCTAGAAAAAAGAGAAATGCATAGGGAGGAAAATGAAAAAACACCCAAAGTCACCCCATGCACACCTAATACTCGGATATGGGGGCTTATGCAAATCCACGGTGTGGGTGCCGGTCTGTGTTTGGCACAGCCCCCCATTCCCCACTTAGAGGTTCTGTGTCACTTCTTCCAGCCACCACTCAGAACCTGTTCGCAGCGCCTCCCTTGGGATCCTCTGCGCCACCTGCTACCTCAGGTTTAGGCAAAACCTTCAGACATTTAGAAAATGCTTGAAGCCCTCCTGAGGCACCTCTGGTGTGCACATCAATTCCCGGGGAAGATTTGGGGCAGTAGCAGCAGGATGGTTCTGTGCAGGCTGCCAGGACAGACACGTGTGGGAGATAATATTTGAAGAGAGGCTTTGGCATATTTGCCGTAACGCAAGGCTCATCACCGTGGAGACGCATCTTTGCTCCGTCACTTTGCTTCTTGAAACTCAGGGAAAACTCGAGTATCAGCCGTGCTTCTAAGAATAAAATGCGGCAAAATTCTCTTCAGCTTTTGCAGTGAATCACTATTTAGGGAAGAAAAAAAAAGCCCTTGATGAGATTTGTAGGAGACCGTGTGCTTACGTTACTGTAGTGAAGTAGAGGAGCGGCCGGAAGTAAGTGCACACACAGGACCCCAGGAAACTCTAAACACCAGCCTAAGCAGGAGGGAGGCTGGTCGGGGTCCAAGGTGAATGTCAGGGCTGTGGGGGAAGCATTCCTCTGTTTGCTCCCAGCCTCTCTTTGTCAGTCCGAGAGGGGTCAGCTCACCTCTTCCGGCCAGGCCCTGTAGCATTTCTCTGGCTAGCCTATAGATTGGCTGCCCTTGCCCTTGTGTGGGACTGTGGAGGTCTGGCCCAGGACGGGAAGGAGGAGATCGTGCATTTAAACTTTAAAATAGTGTGTGTATCATACACTTATATGTAAGTGTAGACATAACGTGTATGTAGACCCATGCATTCAAGCAGGGACTTTAGAAAATACTGCTTCCTTTAAAAAGCATCAGGGATATGGGAGAAGGGAAGCTAGTATGTGTATTACATCGTTGTCTAAATTTCACTTGACGGTACAATTTAAAAGAAAGTAAGAGTCTTGTCGTCCGTTCCTTTTGGTTTTGTGGCTCCCTCCAGCCCTTGTGCTCCTCCAGGCTTTCTCCCAGGGTGGGACACACAGTAGTCCCTGTTCTTACTTTCCTGTCTGGGTTTACTGCGTTCCTAGCCTCCACCTTCTCAGGTGCCGTGTGCTTGGTCATACTTCCGTAGTACCCGTAGCCTCATAATGCACTTTAAAGAGTTCTTCCACAAATTCTTAAAGTGGACTCCACCCAAGTTGTCAAGACAGTATAACGGTGTTGTGTCGTGGGCTGGGATTCTGTTTCAGGGTGTTCCTCTTACCCATGTTGGATTTTCGTTCTTTTTCAGACCCTTCTCATCTCTTTCCTGCATTCCACCCTCCTGTGCCGATTGATGCGAGACATCATGAGGGGCGTTACCATTATGACCCGTCTCCGATTCCTCCATTGCATGTGTAAGTAATAAAACTTTACCCTTTAATGAAGCAGCACGGGATACTAGCTTTTTCTGTCTCACGACTTTTTGTCAACAGTGCGGCTGCTGGGCTTTGAAGGTGTAATAGAAGTATAAGATTTACTTTTGAAATACGGCAAGCCTGTCTGTTCCTGGACGCACTGAAGCAAATCCCCGTTGCTTCCTGAAGAATGCCTATCACACTAGGTGGCTGGCAAGTATTCACTATATATTTTGCTGACGTGTGTTCTGTGGGCTGTAAATACTAAATTAAAAAAGTAGGGGCCTACTAATGGGAAGTTACTACTCAGAATATGGATCTGGGAGAGATTGGGTTTGAAGTTTTTCCTGCTAAAACTCAGATTACCTGGAAGTCCTGTCCCAGGGCTCGCCAATGAATTGTAATGAAAATGCTGTGGTAAATTTTCATAACCCCCCACGGTGTGTCCACCAACAGTGACTTGACGGATGGGAATGTCTCCCCAACAAAATGGCGCTTGCGATCGCTCACGCGATTTACACAAAGATAAGAGGAAAGCATGACTTTGATAACATACATTAGAAAAAAAAGCAGAACATTTTGTGGAAATAAATATTACCGTACTCAGGTTGGGGGTAAAAAGAGTATTCGGCTTGCAAACTGCAATGCTATTTTTTTGGTAGTCATGTCCAGAAACATTGTCAGATACTGTGATTACTGGAGCTGCGGTCTGGGAGGGGCTCTCCCTTACTAATGGCCTTGATGTATACATCTAGTTAGATCTGGTAATCACCCTTCATTCTGAGACAGTAAAGTTAGAAAAGCACAAATAATACTTTGAAGAATAATGCTGGTTATTTAGATGGTAGATTGCATCTCCGTGGCTATTAGTTAAGCTGTGTAATTACGTATATGCCAAAGAAAAATGAAGTTGTTTTAAAACAAGTCCTCCTCTGTGAACAGAATTAATTGATATTAACAGCCGTAACTACATGCCCAAGTACACATATAATATTTTACCAACAGTTTTTTGGATCCATCCCCCATTATTGAATTGTAATTTCAGAGCAGATTTGCCTGGAGGTAAGTAATAAATCTGTGGTGCAGACTTCCATAAGCATTAACGGAGAAGTGGGTATTTATAGAGAGAGAATACGGAGACTCGTGACTTATTCTTTGACTTTTCACTGGAACACGAGTGAGTATTTACAGGGTTCTGAAGCCTGCTAAAAATATACTGAAATAAAACCATGAGGCCAATTAAAAGCTCCTATAGAAAGGGAAGGAAATTCCAAATTCAGGCTGAAACCCGCCATGTCATTCACCCCGTTGTAGGGAGGTTTTGTGGGGCAGATGGGACCACAAAGGTCTCCGAGGAGGCCCTGCCCCGTGGTGCGGAGCCAGCGAGGGCCAGATCAGCCTTGGTGATGCAGGTGGCAGATTCCTCCCAGACTCCAGTCTCTGTGATGTGGTGACTTAAATCAGATTTTTGTGGGATTTCAGAATTGTTCACTCTTTCAAAAACCCTGTTATGGAGCAATCCCCCCCCCCCCAACCCCCACCAAAATGAGTTTATATGACAGAATGAACTAATTCCTATGGGTTCATTATAGTTCGCCTTGTTATTAAATTCAAATATGAGTTTACCAATAAAAATCCCAAGCCTTGGTTCTTTGGCAGAATGCAGTAGCAAGCCCTCATGTCGCCCACACCTTGTGTTCTAGACCTTGATTGCTGTACCTTCAGTTTTAGCTCACCTGTGATAAAAACACCACAAGATGAGGCAGGTCAAGTTTGGAAAGTCCTAGGGTTGGGGGTTGCATCTCAGGTATGACTGCTAAGCTGGGATTTTTATAGATTTCAGGACTTCCTGGTGTTCAGCCAAGCATTAGGATGCTTTCACAGCAATGGACTAAATTGTTTGCTAGCTGCCTAAACAGATAGTTATCAAAATTCATAATATAGGGCCAGTAGATAATCCTGAGCCCACAGAGGAGCCCCAGAGAGCTCTGAGAGGAGTGCCATTGCTGTGTGCAGAGCATAGTGAGAAGGTGGGTCTGTGCCTTCCTGGGACTGCTAGTCCTTAGCAGGGATCTGGGTGGGGACAATGAGCTTATGCAGTTGACTCCAGAAGGCTAGGGGACATCTCAGATCCCATGTGCCTTTGTAACAGAATCTTCCTTATGCATTATGCATTGCCCTCAGTGGCCTTCCCTCGCTGGTGGGGTGGCAGACTCCTGCTTAAAACTCCTCATCCTCAAGTTCTAATTCAGGTATCACCCCTACTGGCTATCCCCCGAGGCTGTTCCTCATTTTGGCCGGTACCTTGCGAAAAAGGTGCTCAGTAACACTCAGGTGGCCCATCCGGGAGTCGTGATGAGCTCCAATCCCCCACTCTTTCTTTATTCACACTCACCTGTGCTGGGAACTCTGGTAACCTACTCTCGAGTGGATTGGTTTCATCCCCTGGAAATGAGGTTTTCTGCCTTACCCCACTCTCCCAGATTGCAGGAAGAGTTCAATGAAGTCATGTTCATGTGAACGCTTTTAAGAGCATAGAGCTCTAAACAAATGTTGGGGGTTAGCATTCCAGGAAGTGGGGGCCTCAGAAACACTCGCCTCGCTCAGTCATGAACCCCTTCTTGCCTTTGCACCTTCTGAGGTGCTATAAGTAGACGCTTGTGATCATTTTAGGAGCGGAGAGTAATCTAGGCAAGTATGGCTCGGTTGCTAGAATCTTAAAACACCTCTGGGGGTGCCTGGGTGGCTCAGTCAGTTGGGGATCCAACTTCAGCTCGGGTCACGATCTCATGGTTCGTGAGTTCGAGCCCCACGTCAGGCTCTCTGCTGCCAGCATGGAGCTGCTTCGGTCCTCCGTCTCCCTCTCTCTGCCCCTCTCCCACTTGTGCACGTGCTCTGTCTCTCTCAAAAAGAAATAAACATTAAAAAAATTTAAAAAGAAAAAAAAAAAGCACATCTATGCTTAGGGGTAAAGCAGTATCCTGGAAAAGTAAAATGCTTTCATCTAGAACGTGAGTTCCAACATGGCTTGCTATATAATTTTCTCATAGAAAATGAGGCCAAGTGAGCTTACAAAGTTTTTAGAATAAACATGTTTAATTATAAGAAGACAGAATTTGAGGATATTCTCATTATTTTGTACACATAATTGTCCTTCTGGTGCCAGCTTTAAAAATTAAATTATAAGTCTCTTGAAAACAGGATTTGTGTTGATGATGGAAATACTGACAGATCTCTGTTTAGAAGGATGGCAGGCACTGTGATAATTATGCTATCATATCCTATCATTAAAGATTCTATTGAAAGAGGTTTATAAATTGCTTCTCTTTTTAGATAAACCACCCTATATTAAGGCATCAACGATATGGTGCAGAATTAAATTAAAATCTCATAAAATGAAATATGTTCTGTATTAGCTGTTTGACACTTAATTTGCCTCTGAATGAGTAGAGGAAATCACAAATTAACCTGCCTTTGTTTTTCCAACCATGGCTTATTAGGTGTTAGAACAACTACAATTACAGCCTAATAATAACCACCAAGCCTTATAAATATGTACTGAAATGCGTCCCTTAGAACCCAGCTTGTTAAATGCAATGCCTTTAGCTTACCCTACTTAACTCTCAGGGCATTGTCCACAGTGTACGGTTAGGCAGTGTAGACCAGAGTCTAGAAACTCACATTGTTTTGAGTGTCCTGGAAATAATCGTAGAATTTGCTAGTATTTCCTTTCTTAACTCAGAATCATGATTTTAAATTCATGGACTTACAAGTGGGACATGGAATGTAGACATCATCTTTCTTTGAGTTGTCGCAGAAAGGTTGTCATATAAAATATATGATTCCTGCTTTGTGTTTACTTAATTGAAGTAGTTTGGAAATTAAGAAACATTGGAGGTGGGGGATTTCCCCTTTTCTTCTGAAAGTTACTCTCCACTGACTTCACCAGGACTTGTGCCCAGTAGATAAATCTAGAAAAGTGTAATGTTCTGGAAAAATACCAGTGAATGCATCTTATTATATTACTGAGATTTTTTGGAGCATTAATGACAGAACCTGAATGTATATCCAGAGTCAAGCAGATTTTTCCTTCCTGGTCTTCTGTGTATTCCATGCCTTGCATGGTTATCAGGGTGCAGCCTTGCATAACTCCAGGAGGCCTTATTGTAATCTGTGGGGGTGGGTGATGCTCTCTTGGCCAAACATTATTGTATTTTCAGATTTCACTTGGAAATTTAGACAATCGCAATATTAATGCTCCTCTCCCCCAGAATACAGTTGGATGTTTAAGTGACTTACCTTGCTTCAATGAAGAAAGTACTCTTTCTCTTGCATTTTGAGTGCATGTTTTTTTGTTTTGTTTCGTTTTTTTTTTTTTTTTTTTTTTTTAATTAGAGTTAGAATTCATTTAAGCACGCACCCTTTTAAAAACTAGAGGCGCCTGAATGGTTCAGTAGGTTGAGCATCCGAGTCTTGATTTTGGTTCAGGTCATGATCCCAGGGTCGGGCTCCAGGCTGAGCATGGAGCCTACTTAAGATTTTCGCTCCCTCTCCCTCTCCCTCCCTTCATCCGCCCTTCCCCCCTACTTGCAGGTGCAGGTGCTCGCTCTCTTTCTCTAAAAAAATAAAGATAAAAATAAACTAAACATAGTGTATTAATAGAAACGCAAATTATAAAGTTTTAAATTCCACGTTTATTCTGGATTTTTACTTGGGAGAAATGTCTGTCTTTTACATAAAATTTTTTTTGACGCAGAGTTGTCTCATTTATGGACCAATATGAATTGAATTTCAGACAGTCCATTTGTTTCATACTGAACTCTGCAATTCATTTTCCTAAGCGGGGTCCTTAGTGACTAACCCATTACAATAATCGAAGCCCCACAGAGCTTGCCAGTTGAGCCTAGAGCTGCCCTTGTCTGGAGCTGTGGGTGTGTGCCACACTGTGCCCAAGCCTGCAGCCACATAGGCTGCCCCATATCACCATCCACGTCACTCATTCATTTCAGCAAGCCAGTTTCATCTTCCCTCTTCTTTGGAGAAATGAGCGCTCATGTTCCATTTTATTCGGCGGCTCTTTATCCTCTCGCTTGAGTCAATGTGGCTCTTCCCGGGGCTGCCCGACTCACTGGAATTATTCCACCTAAGCAAGAAGAGGTGTCCCTCCTACTGAAAGTGGTCCGCAGCCTGGCGCCTGGGGAGAGGACTCCGTGCACAGCCGATCATTAATATTAGCTGTGACATCGAGTGCTCTGGAAATAAGTAAGGCTTTGCCCCATGATTGTGACTGCCTTTTAGGGAGGAGAGCAGGAAGATGAGTAGCAAGTTTGGAGCATGAATAAATACATTTCTTTCCAGGGAGAGAAAGGTCAAAGAAAAGATGCATCATTATGGTAAAAGCTTAGACAAAGGAAGAGTAAGGAGGTGGCCTGTGCTGCTACTCAGTTCCCTTCCCTCTTTTCTTCCTGCCCTCCCTGAAATCAGCACCTGGCTTGTCTTCCTAGGTCCTGTCCCTATCATGAGCACATGTAAGTTGTTCAAAGCAGCCTTCAGTCTGGCCACTTACTTAAAATTTTGTGATGGGCCCATACACATGATAGTGGTTTCTCTGTTTCTGTTCCCTCCAGTAAAGTACAGAGATTGAGCAGAACCTTGTATTTGTATTTGGGGGCATAACCAGTTTGGACTGTTTGAATAGTACAATTTAAAATTAACAAAGTAGGGGTGCCTGGGTGGCCCAGTCAGTTGAGTGTCTGACTCTTGGTTTCGGCTCAGGTCATGATCTCACAGTTCATGGGATGGAGCCTTGTGTTGGGCTTCAGCTGACAGCCTTGGAGCCCGCTTGGGATTTTTTCCTCTTGCTCTCTCTCTGCCCCTCCCCCACTCAAGTACACTCTCTCTCAAAATAAATAAACTTAAAAAAAAAAAAAGAATTAAAATGAACAAAGTAGGGGTGCCTGGGTGGCTCAGTGAGTTAAGCGTCTGACTCTTGATTTGGCTCAGGTCATGATCTCATGGTCAGTCGTGAGATTGAGCCCCCTGTCAGGCTCTGCACTGAGCGCAGACCTGCTTGAGATTCCCTCCCCCACCTCTCCCTCTTTCCCCCTCTGACCCTCCCCTGCTTGTGGACACTCTCTCTCTCTAAAAAAATAATAAGTAAGATAAACAAAGGAAAGTCCTTTTTTTCCATTCAGTGCTCTACCGTAAACATTATTAGGACTGGTAAAGTACAATGACAGATTCCATCAAATAGCTATAGCAAATATTGTGTAACACCCACTCGCCCTGCCAAGAAAAAAAAAAAAAGAAGAAATGAACTTGATTATAATTACATCTCTTGAGTACAAAGACTATCTGTGTGTTTCTTTGCATATGCTGGGCCAGATCCACGCCTTATGCATAAATATTCTTTTCAGGAATGATGATGGGCTATTTGTCTTAGGCCACTAGAGGATCACTGCCAACGTCTTTCTCCTGTTTTTGTTTGTTTACTATTGTTAGAGTGTATCACCTTTTTTTTTTTTTTTCAACGTTTATTTATTTTTGGGACAGAGAGAGACAGAGCACGAACGGGGGAGGGGCAGAGAGAGAGGGAGACACAGAATCGGAAACAGGCTCCAGGCTCTGAGCCATCAGCCCAGAGCCTGACGCGGGGCTCGAACTCATGGACCGCGAGATCGTGACCTGGCTGAAGTCGGGCGCTTAACCGACTGCGCCACCCAGGCGCCCCTTTTTAAATTTTTTTTTTCAACGTTTATTTATTTTTGGGACAGAGAGAGACAGAGCATGAATGGGAGAGGGGCAGAGAGAGAGGGAGACACAGAATTGGAAACAGGCTCCAGGCTCTGAGCCATCAGCCCAGAGCCTGACGAGAGTGTATCACCTTTATGCCAACAAGGCTAGCACACTTAGAACTCAAAATCAAAAGCTTAATTAATATTAAGATTATATTAGGAGCGCCTATAGCGATGTGATGCTCCTTAGTGCAATGCATTCCCTGGAACTAAATCATTTACTGGTGGTAAAAGTCCATAGGCACCTAATGTGACTGGGTACCATTTAATATACATTTATTGCTGCTTCCCCGGCCCTTCATATGGAAATAAAGTTAATGAAATTAACAATCTTAAATGGAAAACCTAAAAAGGGTAGCACACTTCCAAAAAGAAGGGGGGGGGGAAAGAAATGAATAGATAATACAACGTGAGAAAATATATAATGGCCATAGCTGTTATATGACATTTTTTTGCCTAATTAACTATGGGCGAGGTGCAATTTTAGACACTTGACATAATTATCTCCTATAATTCTTAGAGCAATGCTATGATGGGGTGGATACTACCAACTTTATTGTAAAGATACAGAGGCCTTGACCCAGAGAGATTACAAGGCTTGGGAGTAAGTAGTGCATCAGATGTTATGACCCCCTTTATACTTGACTATTTTCCTCTGTTTGTGAAAATCAACACTGCAGATTTTGCTGGTCTAGTCTATGCTTCCTCGATGAGCACAAATAGTTGTAACAGTACCCGATAGGAAGTTTTCAGTGTCACTGGCTGTCAGTGTCTTATGCGGATTTCTAAGGTAGGAAATACGGCAGCGTGAAGAGCCTTAAAAAGCCTTTTGACCCGATAAGCCTATCAATGGCTGGAAAAATCAGATACACATCAATGTTTGCGGCTGTAGAATTTGGGACACCAAACAACTGGCAAGTTTACATATCCAGCCATAGGGGGTGGGCTGGTAAATTGTGATTCGTCAATTGGTAGCCTATTGGGCAAAGCCTAACAGTTTTACATTTGAGAAGACTGTATTAAAACATGGGTAAATAATGGTCAGCGATTATAACGGTGTACTGTATAGAACGTAAGCCATGTTGGACTAGGTCACCACATGTGTCTTCCTGGGACCGTCTTCCCTCAGATAGCCATGGCTTGCTCCCTCATGTCATACATTTGTCTGCAGTGATGTCTCCTTATCTGAGAGGTCTTCTTTGAAGACCATCGACTGAGCAGTTTGTCAAACTGCCCTGTAAGCCCAGTACAGGCCCATGGCCTGGTTTTGTGAATAAAGTTTTATGGGAACACAGCGACTGCCACTTGTTTACTGTTGTCTGTGGTGGCTTTAGCAATCAAGGGCCTAGTTGAGTACCTGAGACAGAGAGAATATGGCCTGCAAAGCCTAAAAGATACTTTGCCAACCCCAATCGAAAATACCACCCCCTTTCCAGCCCTACCTTTGTCCCCTTTTTCTGCTTTATCTTTTTTTTTTTTTTAAGTTTATTTATTTTGAGAGAGGGAGGGAGAGAGAGAGAGAGAGAGAGAGAGAGACAGAGAGAGAGACAGAGGGAAAATGAACAAGTGAGGGAGGGATGGGGTGGTGGTGGTGGGGGAGAGAGAATCCCAAGCAGACTCTAGCAGAACCCCGATGCCGGGCTCGATCCCATGAACTGTAAGATCATGACCTGAGCCGAAATCAGGAGTCAGATGCTCAAGTAAGTGAGCCACCCAGGTGCCCTGTATTTTTCTTTCTTTTTAATCTGTGAACACGTGCACAGTATTTTCTTCTTTTAGACTTTCATACTGCTAATCCCAACCCTTTTTCATTGCCTGTCATGTCACTTTAAAAAAGCAAATAGCTCTTGGGGGAGCCTGGGTGGCTCAGTCGGTTAAGCGTCTGACTTTGGCTCAGGTCATGATCTCGCAGTTCGTGAGTTCAAGCCCCGCGTCAGGTTCTGTGCTGACAGCTCAGAGCCTGGAGCCTGTTTCAGATTCTGTGTCTCCCTCTCTCTCTCTGACCCTCCCCTGTTCATGCTCTGTCTCTCTCTGTCTCAAAAATAAATAAACGTTAAAAAAAAAAATTAAAAAAAAAAAAGCAAATAGCTCTTATTGTTTGGTTATCATTTCTCATGATTAACGGAAAAAATGGAAAGCCTGCCTAATTTTTAAGAACGACTTTAGACCACCTTCATGCAAAGTTCCCTGTGTAAGTATGAAAAGGTGGGCGAGTTTCAATCCTGAAACTTTAGACATTTGAGTGAGCCTGGCGGCCTAAGTTTAGACCAACCAGTACACATTTCTTATTCTGCATCAAGAAATGAACACGAAACAAATAAACGTATACTCCAAGGGCATAGCACTTCTTTCTGTTTTGCAGTATTTCTAATGACTGAAATATTGAATTCGGTCATCGGTTGCAGAGAAAGCAGGCCCTAATTATAGCGCACATTCACAGAGTCTGAGCGGCAGCTTCTTGGATAAAATTCCTGTGTTCTTTGTGCTGCGCTCAGCGGTCAGGTCTGGGAGCAGATATTGACTGGAGGTATTCACGGTCACTGAACCGGAAGCCGCCGGCTCTATAGAGCCTGCTGTCAAACCTGTTGCAGGGGGCCTGGGGGCTACTGGACTGTAACAGACTTTTTTCTTTGAGTACAATGCTTCCACTCATGTTAAGCCTGGCTTCAAAGAAAACAGAAATTTACTGCCATGGTTGTATTTATTTTTCAAAATATGCGTTTGAGAAAATGGAACTTGAACGGGGTTTGTCCCAAAGGGAAGACACTTTCAGGTGAGTTCCCTGTGATGAATACCACCCGGACCAAAGCCGCCCTGCCCGCTGTGGCCCTCTCTCCTTCACTTAGGTAACAGAACCCGATTTTTCCACCTAAACAAAGACATGCCATTTCCTATAGCGGCACAGCAGGCTGAGTTCATTTCAGACCTTTCCCCAGGAGAACAAAGGCCTATGACACAGGACTGCCTGTCACTCATTTCTTTTTTGTTACTCTCGAATCCCTATCCCTGCCCCCAACCATATTCATATGTCAGAAAATAAAATGGTCGCAGATTTGTTTCTAGAAACCTGCCCTTGCTAACTTTCTGAATCTCAAGTAACACATGAGCAAGATCTTTGCATCTTTGGTGATGCCACGGACCTGGGCATACGGAAAGGAAGCATCGGGGAAAAGGTCAGTTTTGAAACACATTCTCTGAGTCCTAAAGTTAGGGGGGTGTTTTGGCAGAACATTCATTAGATAACTGTATTGAAAAGAACATTGAAAAAAAAAACCTTGGCCATTTGTAGTTTTGGTGTAATCTTTGTTAAAGACATATCAGAATAATAGTGGGTATCATTACATTGCAGTTGGGTAAAAATCCACACCTTGGTCCCATGGTTTATTGGTCCCATGTTTGCTTCCTGAGCTAACCCAGCTCGCATGGTTTTTGAACCTCTGGTATGGAAATACATCAAGTGCAATGCTAGATCTCTACCCTTTGCTGCTGTCTCTCCCCTCCTTTCTGTCTCTGTCTCCCTCCACACACACACACACACACATGCACACGCACGAAGAAAAGAATGTGCAGGAATAGCTAAGAAGTGGCAGAAACTGCCTTTAGGGCATGAGAGTGCATTTCCAGTAAAGAAAAAAAAAAAAATAAAGGTCTGTAATCTAACACCACAGATATTCTAAAATCCAGTCACTTAATATTCTGGTTTATGCAGCATTTCACATGTTTATAAGTTATAGATATTTAAAACTTAATTATACAGCCTCAGAGAGATCACAGATTCATTAAAAAGTTCTCCATTGGGACTGCTCTAAGGGAATTGGAAGGTTAGCCTCAATCTGAAAATCTAAACTAATACCAAAATGCATTATTGTATAGAATCACAGTTAAAGGGGGTTTTATAGATTCACCTCTGAGAGCCCTGTGGCACTGGGCAGTAGTTATACCTGTGAATAGTTCCTAAGGAGCCCCATCCTCCCCAGGCCCCGTCACCCCCTGGTAGTCAGAGCTCTGCCTGAAGGAGTTACCTTAAGTCCTTGCAGGTTAAGTGATCCCCAGGGCCTTACACGGCTAATGTGCATCTCCCACTGCCTGGGAATGAGTTAGGGTCTAGCCAGGGAACCACCAATACTCTTCTTCTCAGGACATTCAAATAGTACCCAAATATCGCCAAGTTCATCAGAAATGAACAGCATCTCTATTACATGGGGCCAGGGTGGCCGGGGGGGGGGGGTGGGAAGGAGCAGGAGAGAGAGGCACTAGCAGTTAAATGATCTGCCTCATTTGCAAAACAAATCACCAAACCATGTTGCTTGAATATGATTTACATTTTAAGACAGAGTCCAAAGAAAGCATTCCTGGCTTACTAAAATGCTTCTTGCCTCTATTCAAAGTACTCTCTGGCTCCCCCTTAGAACAAAATTCCCATATTCCTAGCCTACACGTTTGCCACATAAGTGGTGCACACCAGTAAAAGTTTTCAGAAACAAATTCAAAATTGTCAATCAGTTACAAAGACTATCAGAGCTCTGAGAGGGAGTCTGATTTTAAAAGGTTTCTTACATCATATTTTCCTGGGATATAACAGATTAATGTTAGAACTACGGTTGACCTTTGAACAATGTGGGGATTAGGGGCACCAACCCCCCAATGCAGTTGAAAAGCTGGGTATAACTGTTGACTCCCTGAAAACCCTAATTGCTAACCGGCCTGCTGTTGACCAGAAGCCTTAACAGTAACGGCAACAGTTCTTTAATACATATTTTTTATGTTGTATGTGTTATATACTGTATTCTTACAATAAAGTAAGCTAGAGAAAAGAAAATGTTAAGAAAATCACAAAAGAGAAAACACACTGACTGTAATATGCTGTTTTATTGAAAAAAATCTGTAGGTAAGTGAATCTGCACATTTCAAACCTGTATTTTGTTCAAGGTCAGCTGTATATTGGAATATATTATTTATGTACCTAATATGTTTATTGGATTTTTAAAATTTAAAGTAAGTATTCTCTGTATCTTCATTATTTGACTACATATATTATGTATTCTATGCATCCACACAGAGCTCACTTCTATCCATTTTCTGTGTGGTAATTTCAGTTTGTCCTTGGGATTAGTACACATGATCTTCCTTCTTAATGGAAGTAGTCAAGAGGGGACAAGAAGGTCAGTCTAAAGTATTTTAATCTTGTTTTAATGACCAAAATCGGGTCACCTCAGTCTTTGGATTTCAGGACACAGCGATACATGTAGTTACGTGTATTCAGAGACGGATGATCTAAGTCAACGTTCCACTGGAAATCGGGAATTGTGGGTGTGGGGGCTGAAAAAAGGGGTCCAACTTCCTGTAAAAGACAGTGCTAAGCCCACGGAGGGCTTCTCTCCAACTCGGATAGTTACCCTCCCTGTGAATGTCATATGCTATTTGCACGAATGTCATATGCTATTTGCATGAGAGGATTTTCTACATGGAGTCCTTGAGCATTTCGTGGGTCTGGCCCCATTCTCTAGAATGTGGCTTGCAGACTGTGTGGGTCTGACCTGCGCAGTTCGTGCACTTGCCAAGGGCTTCCTGTGATCTGAAGAACAGTCAGAAGATACATTACGCCCTACATAATCTGGGTTAACCTTCCCGCCTTGCCCCATCTTTTGACCCAGGCAGACATAGGACTTTGCAGTTATTTTGGTTATTGTTGTATGCTGTTTCTCTGTTTGTTGGGAGGAGGGAGGTATGTGAACACTGAATTGCAAGGAATGAAAAGTGGAGTCTACCCCTTCCCCCCCAAGTGTATCAGAAAGAAACATCCTTCTTGGTCTGTTTGCTTTGCAAGGGCGTTCTTTGATGAGGCCTTTGTCCCAGGGCCCCACTGAAGGCTCAGTGTACTCAAGCTTTAGAAAAGGCTATTGGCCCTTCTTTGTTTTCTTTGTTGAACTGTTTATTTTGCTTTCTTCCCACGAGGTTCCCTGGCCTTGCTCTGACAACGCTTTTCTGCATGAATTACATTCCTCCGGGCCACAAGTCTCCAGATTCTTCCAGCCCATTTGATTCCAGCCTGTGTGATTAGTCCATCGCTTCGACCTGCCGTGGGTCCCTGCCAAGCAGGGTGCTTACTAAGTGCCTCTAACATGGAGACCTAAAGACACTTGGTAGCCTCATTAGTGAGAGGGTGGCACTCCATTCCAGTTTCGCAACACAGCTGCTGTTGAAGCATCATGAGCTTTAAAGTCGCTGAAGGGTGATCCTAGTCATTTGGTTTCCTTTCCATGTGAATAAGGCTGTTGGAGGAGGGAAGTTCAGGTAGTTCAGGGTATGACACCCATGCCCAGTTCAGTAACATAAATCATCCTGGGCAGGGAGTGGGGGGGGGGGGGGGGGTTGGGGAGAGCCCATTAGCTCCATTTAAGTTGAATCTGCATTTTGAAGGAATTTCACATTCATTTGCATAAAGTGCATTTCTGTGTGTTTAGAAATAATGAGCAACGGTCATAAAGATTATTCAGATACCTTAATCCTAGCCGTGATATTTTCTTGTGCATATATGTTATTTTCTGAAGTATGGTTAATGACTGAGACAGAGATGAGCAATTACCAGGCTTATGAATTAATGCTTTTTAAACCTCTGTTAATAAAGATTAAATATTTGGGTAATGAGGTCTACCTTCATTACAGGTATTGGTAAAACACTGTGCTACCGCTGAAAAAAATCCAGCTGTCTTAATAACAAAGTTCTGTCAGAGATCTGTTCACCTTCTGGGTGAACATGGGTTCGGAAGAACCCATCCTTTTATACCTGAGCGTCTAGACTCTAATAAGCAGGTGGGGTATGTGGTACCTTCCTGGGAACCTGCATTTCTTGGTTGAGTGCCTGCAAGTAGTTTTGACTTGGAACTTCCCAAATCAGGACCCAGGAATTTGCTCAAAGTGGTTGATCACATATAATCTGTGATAAGAATTGTACTCAGTATAAATACCTATTTATACATAGAAGCTCTTCCTTCGTGACCTGGGGGAGGCCCCAAACAGTACAGCCAGGGCACGGTCCTGATTCCTTGGGGTCCTCCCCTTTTTTTGCTGGGCCTGGTTTGAACTGGGCTCCTGGTGCCTGATCTTTGTGAGCCCTGGAATGGCCATAAACTGTGGGGCACAGACCTTCTGTGGAGGGGCCCTCGCCAGTCTTGCATTCACTCTGCAGGATCACAGTTCGTCACCCAGGGAGGATTTGTCTGGAAGATGGCAGTTAAACCTCTCTTGGTTTAGACAGGCGCTTTCTTGTTGGAATGAGCTCTGAAAACAGATCCCCCAATGAGCTGAAACACAGCTGCCATGACACTTCCTGTACCAGATTACAGTTTTGCTCAGTAATCATCTCTGAGCACACCCCAGTATAAAGTTGGTTATCCTTAGCCCATGATAATACTTTTTTCTTGGGTTTCAAAGTGTAATTTCAGAAAATTCAACTATAACTCTGCTGGCATATGGCTTGTGATGATCATCTTCTTAAAACCAGTTTCTACGTTATTTTCCAAAATAAATGTGGCCCTCAGTTAAGTTCCATTCTCTGCTCTGTCACAAATTAACCGGATCCTTGAACACTGTCCCTGACCTCACTGAGCCTCCTTGGTTTTATCTATGAAATAGAGTAGTTGGAGTAAATGATCTGTAAGATCCTTAACATCCCACCGTTATGGGCAAGTTTTGATTTGTTCATTGTTCCCCTTTGTGTGGGGCACTTAGAATAGGAATAGAATATGAAAATATTGTGGCCCTCATGTCATTTTTGTCTCCTGCCCCTCTTTCCTTCTGTGAAGGTCTGTGGGGAGAGTCTTGCCCACACCCAGAGCATGTCTCCCTCATTCTTCCTCATGCTCTCCAAGTGACGCTTTGCACATCCCTCTGCTGCCAGCACAGAGAGCCCTTTAAATATCATTCAAACAGGTTGCCTTTGGAGTAAAAAGGTAACTGGAAAGCCATACCATCTGTTCTATTAAGAGCCTTAATAATGTTGGGGCACCTGGGTGGCTCAGTCGGTTGAGGATCCAACTTTGGCTTAGGTCACGATCTCGCGGTCTGTGAGTTCGAGCCCCGCGTCGGGCTCTGTTCTGACAGCTCAGAGCCTGGAGCCTGCTTCCAATTCTGTGTCTCCCTCTCTCTCTGCCCCTTCCCTGCTCCTGCTCTGTCAGTCTGTCTCTGTCTCTCAAAAATAAAGAAAACATAAAAAAAAAAATAAAGAGCCTTAATCATGTTAAAATATAGGTGTATGGAAGCATATATGCCCATATTTGTGTTTGGTTTGGGGTAGTTTTCCTTTGTGTTGAAAATCATAGACTGGGTTTGAATCCAGCTTAGGTATTTAGGTATTTGCCCTATGGAAGCCCAATTTCATTATCCAATCCCATTTTCCATCAAGAACTCAGTGAAGGAGCATATAGATAGCACTTAACACCTGCATCTGTCGGGTCACAGGTATTTGACAAATGGCAGAATTACCTAATACGTATCCATCATATTACCGTATTTGAGTCTAGTCTAAGTGGTACGTCCTTTTTCCACCTGTCCCCGTCTCTGAAATTGGGACGTGACTTATAATCTATAGCGTTTCATGATCACTGTTGGTGACGTGGTAGCGGTGAGGAAGTTTCAGGTATCCATAACAAAATTATTTTTCCTTATATTTCCCTTTTTGTGCAAGTACTGGAGTGATCCATGATAAAATCTATGTGTGAATAAGTCTAAAAGACCTCTTTTGGTAAGTATAAAGCAAGAATTGAAAGTGATAAGTATTGTCATTCTGAGTGGTACCTAACATAATGCTGCATCTTTAGCTCAATGGCATCTTGGCTTTGATGGGATACAGTATATAGCATATGTAACACATATATATTGTGTCTTGTAGGTATGTAATCAGCAAAAAAAAAAAAAAAAATTCTTTCATTGTCAAGTTTTTTTACCCCAAGAGCACAGCCAGTTTTCCCAAGTGTTATAATAATGCGCCTAGTTGCAGGAATGTAAACCTAAAGTGTAGACAATGTTTGGGAAATGCTGTTGCTGCCTAAACCCTCCAGGATGAAGGGGAGGACGGCTTCAGCCTGGAACACTGTAGAGGAGGGAAGCATGTGTTGTGTGCAGGTTGTGTTGGCATATTTGTGCAGATGCATAGCACAGGCTCTCGGAGGGTAAGACTTCATGATTAATGGTGTTTATTCTTGACAGAAGCCTCCTTTATTTATCTGCAATACAGTTTAGCGATTTTATCAGGCACCTGAATGAAAAATATTCAGTCATACCAATATTGCAGTGTAAATTGAGTAGAGTCACTTTTTATTATATCTTTCTGCCTTATCATCTGCACAGTAATTTTCTAGCAGAGGTTTGATATGGAAAGGCTGGATTTAGCTGTACTTGACACAAAGCCTCTTCAATTTCCCCTAAAAGTTCAGGCTGCTCTTAGAAATGTGTGTGTGTCTGTGTGTCTGTGTGTGTGTGTGTCTGTGTGTGTATAATATATAAACCCTCCCTCTTATCCAGGCAATTTCAGGATTTGAAAGAATAAAGATAAAATGCACAAACCTGGATGGGAAAAGTGTTGTTAATATAAAAATATCTAATAGCTGTGAACTCACTGGTAAAAAGCTCCTTTAGTGTTTAAGCCGTGGCTCAGTACTGAGCCTTTGGCGTGGCTACGTGGTCCCACTTTTTTCTAATCAATCACCATCCAAATCCAATCAGCATAAAACCAGACCCTTTCATTTCTCCTGGGAATAATATCAAAGTCGAAGTCCAGAGTGGCCCAGGGGGGACATTAGTCGCTGTGCTGATGGAAAATGCCATTCAAGAGAGAAAGGAAAGGAAATGAGATCCCATTTGTAGGACACTCAAGAAAAGAGTCCCTAAATTTTCAACCAAACTTTGTTTAAGTAACAGACTTCATCACATGAGGTGTCGGAGCTCATCAGTGGCAGACAGGGACAAAAGATTTGAACCATAGAAAAATTATGCGATTTTAGGACCAGAGAGACTTTAAGCCTGGTGGGTCGAATGGAAATCCTCTCTGCCAAAGACTCACATTTTACAAATGAGGCACGTAAAGCCCAAAGAGCCATTTGCAGTAAGTGTGTGGTCCTAGGCACACATTCTCTAAGGGTCATAGGATCAAGCCAGGAATTCCAGCACACCATTTAGACATTTCCATGTGCTTAAATCTGCCCCTGCTGTGGCATCAGAATCCTGGCTTTCGCCGTGGAGAAGGGGATAGTAGTTAGTACACCTGGTGGGCCCTTTTCTGGTGGCCAGGCTCCTTGTCGCTTTTCCACAGGGATGTTCCTCCCTGTGCCCAGGGCAAAGTTTTCTGAAGCCAGGATAGTCAGGACCCTACGGAAATTCTCATCCCCTTACGTGGAAGCTAATGCTTCCTTTCTGTTGAGTAATATAGACAAATTATTCCCTAGTACATTAGATATACTCTGGTGCCGTATTTAATTTATTTTTGAAAAGTCTGATACCTTCCCAAGGGTGAAAATTCTGGAATGTTGATAGGTATACTGGGGCATAAAGTCTTAGCACATAGTAGAGTCCTAGAGGTCTATAGCCAGTGAAATCTAAATAGCCTGCCAAATCAAACGGGCCCACTCATTTTACCTTTACTAGGCCGGAGTCACCTAGCGAATCTTGGGGATTTTATTCTGGAGGAGCGCCATTTAGGTAATTAATAATAGTTCCTTGATGAACTTCCCTATTATCCCTTAAAGTAAGGATAACTTAAAGAAGGAGAGAAAGCGTGAGTCAGATATATTTTGCCAAGGATCATAAGAGACAACCCTGAAAACAACCTAGTCAGTAGTTAATAGTAATAATAATTATTATGAGGATTGTCATAGTGATGGAGTATACAGAAAGTCGACACCGGCTAGTGGAAGACAGACCTATGCTCGGCATGCCAGATTGCTGCTGAGAAAGGATACTCTGGCTGGTTCTTGAAATAACCTCCCAAAATAGAAATTAACACAGAAGACTCATACTCATCTGGGCCCAGAATTCCAGATGCAGCCTTGTCTTTGGCATGAATATTCCCCATACCACCTGCATAAGGGTTCAACGTGAAGTAAGGGTTTACTGTTGGAACCTAACTTCCTGTTTCTAATTAATTATTTGCACCCAATATCTGAAGCCTCCTACTAAGTGATCTCTCAGTGAAATAACAGATCCTGGCGTGGGGGCTCTCAAGATTTTTAAAATATCTCTTTACCTTAAATTGTTGAAATTTCCAGGTAAATTCACACAGACTTGTGTGTTGAGTTGGTTAACTCCAGCAGTTTGGTTTTTTTTTTTTTTTTAAGTTTATTTATTTTGAGAGAGAGAGTGAGTGAGAGAGAGCATGAGTTGGGAAGGGGCAGAGAGAAGGAGAAAGAATCCCAAGTAGGCTCTGTACTATCATCACAGAGCCCCACATGAGGCTCAATCCCATGAACCATGAGATCATGACCTGAGCTTAAATCAAGAGTTGAACACTTAACTGACTAGGCACCAGGTGCCTCTAAATCCAGCAGTTCTTTTTTTTTTTTTTGAGACAGAGTGTGAGCAGGGGAGGGGCAGAGAGAGAGGAAGCAGGCTCCAGGCTTGGAGCTAGCTGTCAGCACAGAGCCTGATGGGGGTTTGAACTCATGAACTGTGAGATCATGACCTGAGCTAAAGTTTGGACGCTTAACCGACTGAGCCACCCAGGAATCCAACAGTTCTAATCGAATCTCTTGTATGTACTTTATGGTCCTTTTTCTTTGCACCTGGTGGGTATCACGGTTCAGATCCAAAAGTTCCCCCGCTGAAGGATGTCATGGTTGATAGAACTCTACATGATCAGAAAGCCTAACACCTGGACGAACAAATGTCACATTGCCCAGGGTTTTTCTAGATACCCTTAGTTAGCTCACGGGGCTTAGGTCTGTGCCAAGTCACCCCACACTATTGGGTTCCCGTATCTTTCTGTTTTGCTGTGCGTTTTCTTTTTGGAAAAGAACACTGCCCTGCCACTTGGAGTGCTGCTTTTGGATAGAATTGGTAATTCATTAAATTCCAAAAAAATAAGGTCTGTTAGAATGAATGGAAAGTTGGCAGGAATGTCAGAGAAATCAGACTTCGAAGTTTTTGTCAAAACTCCCCTCCCCCCCATTTTTTTCTTTTCTCATGGCAATGAATTTTTGAAATAAAACCAAGAATAACCATGCCCTTGAATTTACTTTGGGAGGAAAGAAATGCTGTTCGCTTTACTAAGGTCAAGTCAAGTCGCTCATTTATCTGCTGTGTGAGGTGAGGCCAGGTGGGGTGCTCCTAAGGGTGTCAAATAGCTGACTCATCCTGGCTGCAGAACAGCTCCATCCCTGGGGGGTCCTGGGAAGTCACTGAACAAGGAGCCCATGAAAGCTGGGTGACTTTGGCCTTAACCAACCCAGAGCTCTAGAAAATAGCAGCGGCAAGGAGGGTGTTGGTTGTAGGGGCCAGTGTTTGCTGAGAACTTACCATGGGACAGGTGCCAGGCTGAATGCCTTATGCCTTCTTTCTCGTTAACACTTAAACAGTACAACACTGCTTCATTTCCATCCTGGCCTAAAGAGCTTGCAGCAGAGCAGACTTCTAAAGATCTGGTCACTCAGAGGCCACCTGGGTGGCTCAGTTGGTTGAGCGCCGACTTTGGCTCAGGTCATGATCCCACAATTCGTGGATTCAGGCCCCGCGTTGGGCTCTGTGCTGACAGCCCAGAACCTGGAGCCTGCTTTGGATTCTGGGCCTCCTCTCTCTGCTGCCCCTCTCTCGCTCATGCTCTGTCTCTCTCTGTCTCTCAAATAAACGTTAAAGAAAAAAAAAAAATTAAAGATCTGGTCACTCAGCACCAAATCTGTCTCAGGGCTTATAACGTTGACCTGTGTAAGAATTACCCTCCACAGGGAGAAACGGAGGGGAGTGAGTCCAGAGGCCCCGTGGGCCTGGCGGGATTGGCCTCCCCCGTGGCCTGCCCAGGGGAAGAGAGAGAGCATTCACAGGCGAAGATAACTATTCCAAAGGACAGCTTGTTGTCTTAGAGGAGGAAAGGAGAAAAGGACAGGGTTCATTTGCTGTGTTACCACAAACTGGATGGGAAGCTCTCTAGAAAACAGGGCCCCGTTCAGTGTTCCAGAATCTTACCACTGAGAACAGCTCTATGCCCCTCCATCTGCCAGGCATCAGGTTAGCAAAAGAATCACAGCCGGACGTCTGAACTTCTGCACTAGGGAGTCAGAGTGGTTTCCTTGTAAGTGGTATCTCTGTGGACTTTGTGACAAGGCAACATATTAGTTCTTCTAATAATTAGTCCTTATATTTACATTTACAGTACATTATAAATACGTTAACTATTATTAATACATTATAGTTCTATTTTTTAATCTGTTCATAAATAACACATGTTCTATATTAAGATATGTATTTATATATTCTATTAATAATTCTAAAAACTGCATACTGTTAATTTTTTTTAATGGTTCTGTTTTTCTCACAAACTATACAGTGATTGGGTAGTGACTGAAGGTAAGGAAGATGATTTCTCATATATTTATTACACATCGGAAAAAGAAGCATACCGTCGTATGGAGTATTTGGGGTCCATTAGGATAACAAAAGAGGCTGCTAAAAAATATATATATGCTTTCATGGAACTGAAATATTCAAAACCAATGACAGGTTATTTAGAAACTGTTTGATCAGCTGCCACTTGGGTTGAGGATCCTGCCTTCCCCACTGGTTCTCTGTCTTCTGCCCTCGTTTGTGACGTGTTACAGACACGCATCGATCAGGCTTCTTCTATCCAAGAGTTGGGGCAGAAAGAAGACTTACGGCGTGGGAGGTGGTCATTTAGCTCTAGGGGTTTATTTGAACCAATAGTGTTTGTTAAGAACTCTTTTTGATAACAGCACATTGCACATTGTGGTTACCTGAATGGACTTTGTTATTTATTTTACTATTATTATTATTTGAGTATAGCCAACACACAATATTACATTCGTTTCGGGTGCGCATGATCGTGTGTGGACAACTCTGTACACGTTGCTGTGCTCACCACAAGCGTGGCCACCCTCTGGCACCTACAGTGCCATTATAGTACCATTACCTACATTCCCCCATATTGTACCTTCTGAATGGCCTTTCTTTTAAAAATTCTTTGACTGTTTTCCTGACCTTGAAATCTCAATCTGTTAACACAGAATTATATTTACAGTACAGAAGGGAGGTAAATTTTGTCAAGTTATTCTTTGCAGCCTTCTCAGGAAGGAATCAAGTCAAATTCAGCCATAAACAATTGCATTATCCGTGTGATAGCTATATAGCGTTGGTTCAGTTGACAGAGGAGGTGACTGACAAGGGTTGGGGATATTCACGTGGCCTCTCCCTTTGATTGGCTTATTAGCAGGACCTTTCCTTCCTTAGAATTAACATACAGAAGCCTGTCCTCCGTGGTTTACTTTGAATTTACACTCATGTGCAACTACATTGTCTGTTTAACAGCAGTAAATGTTATTATTTATGGTATTTTTTATGCATCAATAATTTGTAAATTTCAAGACATATACATATATATCTATTTGACTGTCTGAATTTAATGGAAATGGTTGAAACCACTGTGGCACATAGAGATGTGTGTCTCCTTTTTAAAAAAACATAAAACATACACATATAGCTCAATGAACTGTAATGAGTTATCACAAAGTAAGAACCTCTGACCACTAGCCAAATCTAGAAATAGAACACCAGCACCCTGGAAGCCCACACACCCAAAGGTAAACATTAGCCTGACTATCCTAATGCTAGCGTTCAGATCTGTCTGTTATTGAACTTTATATAAATTGGCTCATACAGTATATTATACCCTTTTTGTAACCGGGCTTCTGCCATTCAACATTGTGAGGTTTTCCACATTGTGGTTGGCCATTTTTCATAGCCGTTCCCTGTTTCATTGTATGAATTATTTACCCATTGTACTGTTTTTTTTTTCTAAAGATTTTATTTGTTTAAGTAATCTGTACAACCAGTGTGGGGCTCAAACTCAAAACCCCAAGAGCGAGAGTCTCACGCTCCACTGACCGAGCCAGCCAGGCGCCCCACCATTCTGGTCTTGATGGATATTTGGATGTTTCTGATTTTAACATGAATAACGCTGCTCTGAATGGTCTAGGACATTGTGGCACACGTGCACACATTACTGTTGTGGATGTATCAAGGAAAGGAATGGCTGGACCATAGGGTGTGCATTTATTCGAGTACGTAATACCCAGCTGTTTTCCAAAGATGTCGTGCCAGCTTATATATGCACATTGTTTGAGAGTTCCTGTTGCCCCAGATTCTCATCAACACTTGCCACTGTCCCTCTTTTTAGCCAACTCTGTGGATGCGTACTGATGATTCATGATGGCTTTACTCTGCACTGCACTTATTGATGATGTTGATGTGCAGTCTGGTAAAAGATATTACAGGAACCTTTTAATATTGAGGGAGAAAGTATAATTTAAAATTTGAGTATTTAAAAAGTACATAATACCTGAAAAAAGTGCTGGTACTAAATAAGTTAAAATACTGATTTTGGTTAGATCTGGATAGCTTGGACATAGGGAGTAACTTAAAAAAATTTTTTTTTAATGTTTATTTATATTTGAAAGGGAGAGAGAGAGGGAACGAGTGCTAGTGGGGGAGTCAAGGAGGGGCAGAGAGACACGGAGGCAGAGAATCTGAAGCAGGCTCCAGGCTCCGAGCCCTTAGCACAGAGCCCAATGCGGGGCTCAAACCCATGAACCAAAAAGTCATGACCTGAGCCGAAGTTGGTTGTCTAACCGACTGAGCCACCCAGGCACCCCAGGGAGTAACTTTTTTAATGCTGATTTGAAATAATTTCAACTTTTCCATTTATGGATATAAACTGCTTTTATACTCAGACGTAAATAGGAAACACAAATAAGAAAATCATTTGGGAAAATCCTTTGAAATAATGTTTTACCATTAAAACAAGTATTTCTGTGTTATTTGTTAAAGAATTTAACCATAGGGGCGCCTGGGTGGCGCAGTCGGTTAAGCGTCCGACTTCAGCCAGGTCATGATCTCGCGGTCCGTGAGTTCGAGCCCTGCGTCGGGCTCTGGGCTGATGGCTCAGAGCCTGGAGCCTGTTTCCGATTCTGTGTCTCTCTCTCTCTCTCTCTCTCTGCCCCTCCCCCGTTTATGCTCTGTCTCTCTCTGTCCCAAAAATAAATAAAAATAAAAAACGTTGAAAAAAAAATTAAAAAAAAAAAAAAGAACTTAACCATAGCCCTTGAATTTTATATAAGATAATATTCAGCACCCTAGCACTAATGTGTACAACAAGCAATATACTCGCCTTCATCTTCAAAGGCCACTTCTATTCAAATCATATCTTCATTTTGTAGTGCAGTTCACGTTCCATATATTTTGTAACCAACATGCATCCTGGAAGCTTCCTGTTGGTGCTTTCTGACTCAACAGCGCTCAGCACTTGCTGGTTAGACATTCACGTGTATATGCTGTTCATCCTATGTGGCTATAAACTCTTTGAAAGCAGGAACCAAATGATCATGTATTTTGTTTCCTGAAATTCCTCCAAGTGGTGAAATCATAATGGATTCTTAGTAAGTGGCTTTTCCATAAAATGTATATCAAATGAACATATCATTGAAAATATTCATCTATGTAGTTATGCACGTAGTTTTTAAAAACTGAAATCCAACATGGTAAGTTTGTAAAAGCCTGAAGTCAGTTACACACTCCTGGGAAATACTCTTTAGCTCTAAAGGTGATGGCATTGGGATCTGAAACGGATCCATGCTATCAGCTAGGGCTGTGGCAGCTGTTTTTTTAATGTTTATTTATTTATTTTTGAGAGAGAGAGAGAGAGGCAGAGAAGGGGGAGAGAGAACCCCAAGCAGGCTCCACATTGTCAGTGCAGAGCCTGACGCAGGGCTTGAACCCATGAACTGTGAGATCACGACCTGAGCTGAAACCAAGAGTCAGATGCTTAACCAGTTGAGCCACCCAGACACCCCAAGGCTGTGGTAGTTTAACGGAGCAGGTATTTACACAGGGGTGGACAAGTTTAAAGGCCCCCAAAGTGATAGGAAAGCCTCCAGGACTAGCAGAAGTTGGAAGCAGTTGCCAACCCTAATCTGAAGGTGCAGATTGAAGGGAAAAGTGATTCAGTGGGGGCTAGAGGCTCGGATGGGATTACACTTCTGGAGTTGTGGCCTGGGATTGGAACGCCACCAGTGAAACTCCAGCCAGCGAGAGCAAGTGAGGGGAGTAAATACCTTGACTCTTTCCTCTAGCACCAGCTCTTGCCAGTGCATCTCGTTAGTAGAATCCAGAGGGAAAGTCAGCCCATCAAGGGAGTCTGTACAGACCAGCCTTCCTGGGCATGCAGTGGCTCCAGGGGTAAGGCTGGCAAATAGAGAGTAATCGACACAGCCGTCTGTACACTTCATGGTCACACAATGCTCCTGGGACAGAGGGAGGTTATCTGGAAGCTCACCCTGAATGGAGGAAAAGGTGAAGTCCAGGATTGTGCAAATTTCTGACGGGCATCTAGCGTATTAGCCACGGACGTTTGTGTTATTTGTTTCCTTCACTGAATGGAAAGCTAATTTTTATTATAAAGTTTGATTTATTAAAATCATGCTTATTGAATAATTAATTAGTTGGTTAAAAATACATTATAAGGGATAACTCCCCTTTGTTCTCTGGTAGGCCACTTCTTGAATATGAAGAGTATCTACTGGTTATACAAAGAACAAAATTAAACAAAAGGTAAACTTGTTAGGTAAAAAACCCCAACACTTCATTCTTCTGGTAGTTGGAGCCTTCATGCAAAGGTGCAAGAAGTATGTGTACGTTTCCAGTGTCCCAAGCAATGTGAAAGCCATTGTAATAATCCAGCATATAAACCTGGTTTAATGCTCTCATAATGGGTAATGCAGGTGATTAAATACTGTGATTTTAATCTTGGCATTTCAGTAACCCAATAAGATAGATGAAAAGGCAGTAACAAATTAGATTATATAATGCTATTTCATTCTAACTAAGAAGTCCAGTTATCCTCTGCAATATGTGTTTTTGTTTTTAGGTTTATCATAGTATTGCCGTTAAAAAAATGCTCTAATAAGAATCCACTATTCTTTTCATCGTAGTCTATTTTCATGACCTTGTGAAGAACCTAATCCGAGGTCAAGTTGTCTCCACAAACACAACTTTATATTGCTTTATTGTCTTTTTGGGAGAACACCAAAATGATCCCCACCTTCTTTCTTATCTGAAACTGTACTTCGTCTACCTGTTGGGCAATGTGGAAACCACACGACAGCCCTTCACTGGGTTTTTGTGGCCTTGGAAGAACTGGAAGCGGAATATGGGGTGTCATCCCTGGGTGGGCACGCCAGGCCTCGTTCACGTGAGCCAATGTGGAGGGGTAACGGGACATCAGCTGCGCCCTGACGACCCTCTGTGGTTTGGGCCTCTGCTTCCCAGACAGCAGTTTGTATGATTTAGTTTGGAGGGTCCCAGGCATACTTCTATACTCTTTGGCGACAACATAAATAGCAGAATCTCTGTTCTTGGAGCAGGTTCTAAGTGTCCGTGTTCTTCCTAGAATGTTTATTGTTTGGGTTTTTCTCTCCGTGGTTTTTGCCGCCTTCGGTGAGCGAGCCACGTACAGCCCCAGAACAGGGAAAGAACAGAAAGCTATAAAGGCAGAGAAAGACAACGGTAGTCTTCAATTCCGTTTCTGTGTATCTACTAAAAATATAAACCAAGAAGGAGACAGCTGTAGTTTCTTTTCCTGGTGGTATTGTAATCCCCACTGCAGACTTTTAGTAAGCTTGGCAGATATTTACCAGGTCAAGTTTATGATAATTTGTGAAAGAATATATGTCATTTATAGGGAAGATTTTTGTGGGTGCCTCCTCCACACCTCCCACCTTCTCCTCCTTCAAGAATCCATCCGTCTGGTTGTAATCTTGAATGGCGCTTCTATACAAGCATTGAACACATCCACCTGTTACATTTAAAGACCTCAACCTGCCCTCTCAGATTTGCTTTACAGTTTAAAACAAAATAACTGACAGATGATCTCGCTGCCAAGAATTTGGAACAGCAGGGAAATTGGAAAGGAATGTCCAAAAGTCTTGCTATTTGGACACTTGTTTGCTGAGTTCAGAGTCACACACACCAGTTTTGTTGGGTGGTTCTTAGGACCACCAAGAACATCAGCGACCACCACCATTTACTGAGTGCCCAGGGCTTTTTTAGCATTTACGGAGCCCCTCCCAGGAGGGGGCAGTTGTTCCATGTTGTGTAAAAGGGAACTTAACCTTCAGTGACAGAGTCAGCGACAGACTGCATTCAAGTCCAGTGTTTTCAAAGCTCTTGCATTTAATTACTGAGTTCAGGGGCACTTGGGTGGCTCAGTCGGTTAAGCGTCCGACTTCGACTCAGGTCATGATCTCATAGTCTGTGAGTTCGAACCCCCTGTTGGGCTCTGTGCTGACAGCTCAGAGCTGGGAGCCTGCTTCAGATTCTCTTCACCCTCGTTCTCTGCCCCTCTCCCACTCGTGCTCTGTCTCTCTCACTCTCAAAAATAAATAAACATAAAAAAATTACTGAGTTCATGCTTTAACCACCTTGTGTGGTTTTACGATTTTACTTGGAAATCCAAGGAGGTGCTTCTAGGGCTCTGTCGGGTTGGGGAATGAAGCAGACAGGTATTGCTTTGAAAAGAGGGTTCCAATATTTCAGTGTTTGACAATCTCATAGTATGCTATATTTGCCATCCCTAGTATGTATGCATGTTTGTTCATACGTATGTATGTTAAGAGTAGAACAAATTAGTATAATATGTATTATGTATGTATGCACACATTGAACATTTATTAGATACCAGACTCAGTGCATAAGGTTTTCCTTAGATGAAGTTGCCAAGACCCCCCAGGGGGTAGGAATCCTTCCCATTTTACCCATAAGGACTAAGAGACGGTGGTCATTGCATACGAAGTCACACATGGGTTCCCCTCAGCCCCCGAGCCCTTCCACGGTGCCACTGGTCTGGTGGTCTGACTCACCTGTGTCCAGAATTCCTGATGGCCCCCTCACTGGGTAACCCTTATTGAGCATTTTCCTATTTGTATCCTGGGGATGGCTGGCCTGTGAATTCTAGAAGGTTTGTTGCTTTAGGGCAATTAAATAACTTGACAGCTTTCTTATTTGCATTCCTGTCTGAAGGCATGTCCTACCACCTTTATCAGACCTCATATCTCCTCAGCATCATGTCTCTGGAAGGGACATGCGTGAACGTGGCATTTACCACAGTGGGTGAAGGTTCCCGACTTCGCCTCCACGAGGAACCGGCCCTCTTCTCTGCTATTGCTCCTTCCTGGTGTGCAGAGGGAGGGCGGGGCCCTGGCATCTTGTGGGGGGGCCGTGACCAGTCCTCGTTCCTGGCTGCTCCTTGCAGTTCTCTTCAGTCTTCTTGTGGGTATGGGTCAAATGCAGGTGCGGGTGGGTGCAGATGTCAGATTTCCATGGACTTGCACGAGGAGGTGGGCCTCGCCTGTCTCCTGGCTTCCTTGCTTCCTTGGGACTGGTGACTGTCCCGGCCCCGCCTCTGGAATTTTCACGTTGTTCTGGATGCTGACTATTTATTTATTTATTTATTTATTTCCTGTGTCTGATTCTTCAAAATGAAATCTAGGCCTCTAGGAATATTCTCACGACCCTGGTCAATTCTGGAATTCCAGAAAAATTACACGTTGCAATTTTTGTCTAAAAGGAAAAAGAAACGCCACCGCCCCCACCGAGTTTTAGTCTAAACTGTTGAGACCGAGTATGTTGGGGATCACAGGCTGTTACCTAGTGGATTTCTTGAAATGTCTGCGTTTCCACCTCTCTGCTGTGTTGGTCTCCCATCATAAATCTACAGATAGATTTGTATTTTGTAGGAATTACTTTTGAATCAAACTGGAAAGATTGATTTTCCTTTCCAGTAGAAAGGGAATTAGTGAACTGGAGGCTCCCCATGCTCTAAAGTAGCAACATGTCTGGGGGGAACTTCGGATTTAACCAAGGACACAGAGCCAACTTGTTTTGTCATAAAAAGCTAAAATAGGAGAGCCTCCTAGGTTGTGCTGATTTCTATGTAAGTGTAAGTAATTTTACTAGTTTCTGAGTGGGTGCAGAAAGCCTCAAGTTGTTTTGAAAAGAAATTGCTGTTGTCAGGTGGTGAATTCTCCCTCTGCCCACGTGTAAATTTAGAAAACTCTGGATTTTTATTTTCACCAAAAGTAGCATCTGAATAACAAATAAAAAGCCTCCTTTTTTTTTTTTTTAAGTTCAAAGTGAAAAAGAGTAAGAAAGAGCAAATGAGACTATCCCCCCCACCGACCATATTTCACCCTCTTTTATTTTCCGCTGAGACAAAATGCATTATCTGATCTTCGGTTTCATTTATTTCGTGCCTCGCTGTGCACTTGGTGGAGCTGGCTTCTCCCAAGATTATGTTCTGACAGGGTGATGGGGCCCAGCACCCGGCCGGCAGGGCGCCTTTGCTTCGGGAGGCGTGATGAAAAAATGTTTCTCCCCTCCCTTTCATCTTACGCCTAAAGCCACAGTGGCTCAAGAGGAATTTGCCCTTTCCAGTAGATCTGTCTGTATCGTGGCCTCTTGCTGTTACGGCCACCCCCTCTGTGAATGAGGAAGCGGAGAGCACAGGCATTCAGCCTATCGTAGCCAGTTCACTGGATTACCCACACAAAACATTTCCTATTGGAGACGAAACCAGGCGGTGAGGGCGGGGTGGATGCCCAAACTGGCCATTCTAGAAACTTCTATCCCCCGGGGAAGGACTCCCCAGGATTGACTCAGGCCATGGTGGCAGCAAAGTGTGTTTTAGAATCTATTTTCATCAGCTCATTATAACCAAGGCATGCACTTGATCAAAACCCCGTTCTTTTCCAACTTCATAGCCCCAGGTACTCCTTCATTACTTCATTGCTGGACACGGCTGACCAGGGCGCCACTCGAAACATGAGCGTCAGAGGAAAGGCTCTCTCAGTGCTGGCTCACACAGACAGGAGGAGTGGTCTCCCAAACAGTGAAGCCCAGATCTGTAAAACTGGTTTTTCTCACAGCTGCATGACCCCTGCAGTAAGCATTCAAACACGGATATAGAGTGTCTCCTGTCCCATTTCTTGCAGACGTTTGCAATTAGCGTTCTTTATTTGTGGACAACTCTGCTGTGTGCGTGACCGGATGAATTTGCAATTCCTTTTCTCGGTCTTTCTTTTTTAGTGCAATGCCATGATGGTGAGAGGTAAGTCCGCAGTGGTAAAACTAATGTTCTGGTCAAATGGAACGTAGAATCACAGAACTGTGCTCAACTCAGGTGCCTGGTGTGTAGAATTTTTTGTCATAAGGGAAGCCAGAGGCCAACCTTTATTTTTCTGTACTCAGAGTGCCACGAAATGTCTCAGGTTAATTTTCTTGGCCCAAACAATCGCGTGGTAGCATTCTGCCTGCATTTGTCACCACGGTTTTAAGGTAATGGTACTGGAAACATATATGGCTGATAAATTTTCCCCCAAGACATTTAAAAATCTTTCTTCTTTTCCTTCACAGACAGCCTGTGCCTATGGAGATATTTGTCTCACCCGCACCTCTTGTGTCTGGTTTTCTTTCTGTCCAGGCCTTCTGCCTTATCTAGTAGCCCCACGTATTCAGACCTGCCCTTCATCAGGATCTCCCCTCACCGGAACCCCGCTGCAGCTTCTGAGCCCCCCTTCAGCCCTCCGCACCCCTACATCAATCCCTACATGGACTACATCCGGTCTCTTCATAGCCCGTCCCTCTCCATGATCTCGGCCGCCCGGGGGCTCAGCCCCACAGACGGTAAGTCAGTCCCCGACCAGCCCTTTCCCCCTGTTCCACCCATCGTGCCTCACCTGGAGCGTGGTATAGAGCAGCCCTGATGTTTACTGAATGTTTCCCGTGTGCCAGGTGCTGTGCTAAGTGCTTTAAGAACATGCTTTCGCTTTAGCCTTGGGACACCTCCATGAGGGTGGGGGTACCGTCTCCATTTTCAGGCGAGGAGAGCAATGGGCAGAGGGGCCATGTAACAGGCAACATGGCCCGGTGGCTACTAAGTGGTACGTGGAACTCACAGCCAGCACTCAGGGACTCCAAAGACCTTGCTCCCATCCACTGTTCTGTTCTGCCACTTCACGTGCACACAGCACGCACGTGTAACCGGCCATTGTGCTTACCTTCCGATGGAGACTTTTCTGTTCTGCACGTGCAGAACACCTCCAATTGCACTGTGCACGCGGACCACCCGGGGAGGATGATAAAATGTGATTCTGTGCGGGGGGTGGGTCTGGGGGGCTGCCGAGGTTCTGCACACTGTAAAGCTCCCAGGTGGCACGTCAGCGCTGTTGGTCTGTGGACCGTGCTCTGAGCAGCCAGGCTTAGAGAACATGATGGTCTAGATCTGTTGCACGTGCCCTCCATCCTTGGCCATGCCCAGTGAGAAGTGGAAGAGGGATGTACGGGAAAAGAACCAGACTTTGACTTTAATTTTATTATACTTGATGCTCATTTTAAACTCTCAAGGGTCAAATTCCTGTTGGTTCTATTAGCTTCCCAATTAATTACTTCTCACAAGACTCTTTAATTGGAGCTGTGTATTCCGTAACTGTCAAATTATGAAACGTTCCTTTGATTCAGGAAGAGCTTTTCCCATCACGTGCATACATATGCAAACTCACTTGTCCACCATTGCTGGAATCTGAATTAAGGTCCAGAACGGTGTGAGCCATATTAATTAGAAATAATGGGTTGTGAGTTTTCTACGGCAGCCCGCAGCGGCTGGTGCTTGTGTAGGAGCTCACAGGAACGCCACGCAGGCCATCTCACCGAGTAGTGGTGTGAACCTGCACCGCCCACGTCCTCCCTGCAGACCCCTCCCGGGGCGGCTGTGCATGGTAGGAAGGGGGGGGGGGGGCGAGGGCGGGGCACGGATCGCAGGAGGTTTCTCAGTGAGCATCTCTCCAGTCACAGTCCAGGAGCAGCTGTGGTCCAGCAATGGCTGTCGGCTCGTTTCTTTCCTTTGGATTCAGTGCAGTGGGTAGAGTTGTAAGGTACCTAAGGAATAAGTTGTGCCATTTGGACAAGATTCACATTAAAAAAAAAAAAAATTAATGTAAGAGAATCAGACCCAAGTTAAGTTCTCCTGTTTTGGATTTGGTTTCACAGTGGGGAAAAAATGGAGAGCCATCTCCATGAGTACTTGGGAGTTCATGGGAATGACAGTGCAGGAGAAGAGAGGGAGAGATGGGTGAGGGCGACCAGCTCACAACAGACTTGGAATTATGCCTGCCTTGCAGAAATTTCATTGGGCCAGTGGAAAGTGGCACCTCTAGTTAAAGCGCCTTCTCATCTGTTTTCCATAATATTTGATGATGAGTATGAATGAAACATTCTTTAACTTTTTTTTAATGCTTATTTTTGAGAGAGAGAGACACACACAGAGACAGAGCATGAGCAGGGGAGGTGCAGAGAGAGAGGGAGACCACAGAATCTGAAGCAGACTCCAGGCTCTGAGCCGTCAGCACAGAGCCCTACGCGGGGCCTGAACCCACACACAAACCTGAGACCTGAGCCGAAGTTGGTCTCTCAACCGACTGAACCACCCAGATGCTCCTGAATAAAGCTTTCTTTGATTGGTCGTTCTTCCTCCCTCTTCCTGCCTCTCAAGAGGCTAACTAATACTCCATCACATAAAGTCAAGTCACAGATGTTTCTCACGTGTAGTCTGAGATGTTTGTATATATCTACATATATTTTTATCACGAAAAAAGTATGTGCACGCAGATGGAAAACATACACAGACCTATTGCTAGAATCCCCATGCTTCTACCTAGTAATTGTAAAACAAACTTTTCCTGATGGAATGCTATGTGCTAAGTAAACACTTCCCAAGGGCTGTTGCAATCATTGTTGCCAACAGCCCCTTGCAGCAGCGGTAAGAGGAGTCGGGATTTGCATCCAGCTCTTGGAAAATCTGGAGACCACCCTCGGAACTGCTACAGTGTCTTGCCGCTTTTGCACATAAATTGGCAGTGGAAACACATGATTATCCCACTCGTACTGAGCTGACTCTTGCCAGTAAATTGCCCCAGATTGATAGGTATATTTCCTTTTTGATTTTGTAATGAAAAAAAGGAAAAAAAAAAAGAGCTCTAAAATTATGGAACACAAAATTGCAGCTTATCAGCCCATCATGTGTTATTAAAGCTGTGCTGTCTTTTCCACTTATAAGCCCTGGGCCCTCCAGGTAGCGAGAGCTGACTCGGTCACCCCTGCCAGAAGCTTCGGGAAGTATTTTGAGTGTGTCCGGAAAGATATCACGGTGGTCTGAGTTGTCTACCACTGTAAGAAATGTGAACCTACGGTGATTTCATATAAGAAACAATTTAACTTGGGGACGGGGGGGGAACGTGGGGAGGAGAATAGATATACATTCTAATCATTTGGAATTCTTGGTTATTTCTTTAAACTAGCCTTACAGATTTTTAGGATGTATTTTATTTTTTCTATTTTTCAGTTTTATTTTCATTTTTTTCTATCCTTTTTAAAAAAATTTTATTTAAATCCAAGTTCGTTAACATATAGTGTAATAATGGTTTCAGGAGTAGAATTTAGTGATTCATCACTTACATAGAACACCCAGTGCTCCTCCCAACAAGCGCCCCCCCCTTAATGCCCATCACCCATTTAGCCCATCCCCCCACCCAACGCCCCACCAGCAACCCTCAGTTTGTTCTCTGTATTTGAGTCTCTTATGGTTTGCCTCCCTCCCGGTTTCTGTCTTATTTTTCAAATAGAAGCTCTCTAGAGCAGACTTCAGTGAAAACACAGTTTGAGCTCCGGCCGTTTTATTAGAATAAGCCATAAAAGGGAGTACTGACGTGGATGGCTCAGCAGACGGACGTTGCCTCCAGAAGCGTTTCTTGTTGAACTTCTTCCAGCTAGTCACCACGCTTTCCTTGTCTCCTCTCCTAGCCCCCCACGCCGGGGTCAGCCCAGCAGAATACTATCACCAGATGGCTCTGCTAGCTGGCCAGCGCAGCCCCTATGCAGACATCATTCCCTCCGCGGCCACTGCCGGCGCTGGGGCCATCCACATGGAATATCTTCACGCCATGGACAGTAAGTGATGGGGCTGTTTTCTGTAGTCCTGGTGGTGGCAGATGCTAACGCGTGAATTACAGAGGAAGATGCAAAGACGAGGTGATTGTCTAACTTCTGAAACCAGAGAAGGGGAAAGAATATTTGGTGCACTCCTTTCCTTGGTCTGCTAAGAAGCTTCCACAGATCTGGCCATCCCGAGACTCCTTGCAGAGCTCAGGGATACCGATGAGCTGGAACATGCCGGCGATTGTAATTTGGCAGCTGTTCAAAAAGCTCTCCTGCCCTGATTGTCGTGATAACAAAATCAGGGAACGTGTTTGATTCCATGGATGGGCTTCACCCAGTTCACTCCTTGGTTTTCTGGATTTTATGCTTTGGGAGTTGATTTTGTTTTTAAATCTGTACTTGGTTTTTAAATTTTTCCATGCATTTATTTTGCCTCATGTTTTCTTTACATGAAAAATTATATTTCACGAAGACCTTTTATCTAGGAAAAATAAAAAGCATTTCCAAACCAGAGCTATTTTTAGGACCTAACAGTAGAAGATAAGGGCGTCATTTGATGCTTTTTTTTTAAAATTTTTTTTAATGTTTATTTTTGAGAGAGAGAAAGAGACAGAGCATGAGTGGGAAGGGGGCGGAGAGAGAGGGAGAGAAAGAATCAAAAGCAGGCTCTAGGCTCTGTGCTGTCAGCACAGAGCCCGACGTGGGGCTTGAGCTCACGAACCAAGAGATCATGACCTGAGCTGAAGTCGGACACCTAACCACTGAGCCACTCAGGTGCCCCAATGCTTTTTATATCCCTTATTTTTGGATCCCTCAAGGCTTCTGATGATTCCTTTGGGTCACTTATCTAGACATGTAGACAAATGAGCCTATAAATACCATGGTTCAGAACATCCCAAGAGTTCTTATTTATTCAGATTCCTTAAGTTCCATTTGCCAGGTGCCAGAAAGAGGACGTGAAGCATCAGCGGAGGTGTCAGCGAAAGCCACGACCCTTATGAATATGACAACTGTATGGCTTTGAGTTGGGCATTTGCTCTGGGTTTTGTTTGTTTTTCCTGGTAGCAGTGCTTTCTCATCTACAGTCTCTCTGGACTCTTATGTGACAAAGGTATGCATTGGTCCGCTCACTAGCAGTGGTGAGTAATTCAGCCTTCGGGTTTGGAGTAAAGAGAGGGTGATTGGCTTACACAGAGTAAGATCTACGGCCTTAGTCTCCTGACGGCCATGAAATAACGCAGTGTGTCACATAGGATCCTAACTTGCGATGGTTTCCACTGGGGAGTTCGTTACCACACACAACGTAGAAGAAACGTGTTACATCTTCTGCAGGGGTTTCGTTGTTTGGCTTTGCAGAGTCAAGAGCTTATATTTCAGATTCATCATAATCACATTTCAATTAGGGATTGTTGAAAAAAACAAGTTCAGTGTTATTATGCAAATTAGTTATTTAAAAATCTGCAAATAAAGAATTAAAATAGGGGAGAATCCTTGGAAGGTCAGCCCATATTACCTTCTATATTTGATGAGAATGTGTTTAGTCAGGCAATGGCGGTTTTTATCTAAATAAAGGATGAAGCTACCCTTTTACTTTGTAAAAACTAATTAAAGGAATTTTAATTTGCCTGAGTATATGGTAAATTGATTGTCATTAAGTAGGAATTTAGATGTCCTATCATTCATCACATAAAAAGAAACCTCCTTTTTCTTTGTCAGAATTTTTTATTAGAGCAGAGAAACAAAACAATTAACAGAAAGCCAGATCAGAGATATCTGTGTTGGAATGCTAAGAATGCCCGGGCTTATATTTCAGAAGGAATCCATATAATCAGTGAAGAACTGGGCCACATCTCTTTCTCTTTCAGCTTTTTTTTTTTTTTAAGTTTATTTATTTATTTTGAGAGAGAGAGATAGGGTGGGGCAGAGAGAGGGAGAGAGAATCCCAAGCAGGTTCTTCGTGGAGCCCAATGCGGGGCTTGAACTCTGGAATTCTGAGATCGTGACCTGAGCCAAAAATCAAGAGTTGGACACTTAACTAAGCCACCCAGGTGTCCCTCTTTCAGCTGTTTTTAAAATGTTCACCTTGTGTTTTAGCTGTTCCCCTTGACAGAGGATTCCAAATCACTGTTCCAAAATGCTGACTTTCTCTGTTTGCTTGATTATTAGGGGGTTAGGTAGAGTATATTCAAGGCTTAGAAAGTGCTTAAAATATTATCTTCCTGCTAAGAAAATGGAAATGACATTTAGCTAAACACAACATAAGAAGAGTACCCAGCATTTCAGTCATAGGAGACTTTTCCAGTGGAGAAGCAAAACGATTGTAAATTAAATGCCTAACTGGGATGTGTACCTGCAGAGGCAGAGCCTGGCCGGGATCTAGCCGGTCACTGTGATCCACTGTTAACCAGATCTTCAGGACTCTTCAGGTGGCAGAAACCACAAGAAACTGGTTTTAATGAGCACTTGACTTTTTAATGTGCCAGCAATGGGCATATCTGGGTTTCAGCCACTTACAGGGTAGAGTACCCTACGTTGCATGTTTGAAGAAGCCAGTCTGTTTTATGGCTCTAATTCCTAATTTTTGGGGATTAATGGCCTTAAAAGATAGGAGAGCAAGTAATCCCTATAAAGGACATTCTAGAGTTGAGGGCTCCTGAAAACTGTATTATTGGTATTGGTGGCAACTGACATATATAAGAGCCCATCTTGGAGGGAAAAACAGACAGGCTGGACTAGCCAGGCCATGGACAATGTGAAGGTTTCCATGGCAGGGATGAAGGAAGGCCTCTGGGCTCTCTCTTTGGATGATATAAGGGGGTATGAGGCCTTTGTCGCTTTATAGCATCAGATAGCCACCTCATCTAGTGATTTTAAAAAATTAGAGGTGTTCCAGGGATGATCTCTGTCTAGAATGTCCTGTCACTCTTAACTCTGCCAGTGGCAACTGAGACCCATTGAGAAGGGTTATTGCTGAGGATTATATGGAGGTGGACAGTAAGTCTGGTGTGTCCTCGGAGTCATTTGGAAGTGGAAAGTGTTTCTTCATCGAAAACTAGGATGAAATTAGCCTCTCCTGGTGAGTAAATGTGAAACATTTGTGTGTAAGGCAGATGCCTTAGTAAAAGTAAGATGCTGATTTAAACACTAAAAGCTGTGTACATAGTTGGGAAGGCTATATTTCTACTAGCGTGGCCTAAATCAGGCTGGTAATGAAATTAATCTAAATGAAGAACCCAAATTTGAATCTCTGAAAGAAAAATTTGAAAAGGTACCATACTCGTCTCTCACACTGGTTCTCCAGGTTTATACATGGATGATGCTAACTTAACCTCCTAAGCTCCGGTTTGCCATTTATTTTTTCTAACTATAAAGTATATCTCTTTACTCTGTAGTATTATCTATAGAATCTTTCATATTCTTCTGTTTCATTTCATTAAATATCTTGAAGCATGTTGGATTGTTACCTTGTGTCAATGTCCATGATGAAGAAAATATTCCCATTGAATTTTCCAGAGACCCAAGTGCCTTGACTTTTTTCTATCAAGAAGGCTTACCTTCTACTTCAGGGTTTTGGCTGTTACTAAATTGCCGTGCCTACATATGCAGGTATACCCATACTCTGAAATAGAAACCCTCCATTGTTACTCAGAGCTAATCATGTTTGATGTGCCTCTTATGGAGTGGGATGATGTTCTCATTCTTTCATTAAACTTTAGTTTGATGACTCTGTCATGTAAATGTGACCTTAGAAAAAGCAGGAGTGTGGGCCTCTGGGACACATTGATACTAGTTCCTGAAATTCAGACCTCTAGTATCTACCAAATAGAAGGCATTCAGTTTTTAACTCTTTAGATAAAAAGCATTGTATTACGTTGGCACTCATTTAAGTAGGAGTTACTGACCTTCAGATTAGAGCTTCATCGGGGGAATCTTAATAAAAACTGAGATTCCTATTAATAAGCGCTTTATTCCCTATTAGTTCTGACTGGAGAAGCAAGGTCCAGAGAATTAAACTAGATTCATCAGCTCTCATTATAATGTTTGCATGGTTTCCCCTCCCCCCTAAAAAATCTGTTTTTTCTAGATTTGGAAAATCTGCAAACAAACCGCATCCTGAGATTTGTAATGTTTACTGGGACTCATGCCTTTAGTGTAGGGGACTGAGGCAGGGTTCCTCGGTGTAGGCACTAGTGGGGAGAGATGATTTCTCGTCGTGGGGGGCTGCCCTGTGTATCTCAGGCTGTTCAGCAGCATTCTTGGCCTCTACTCACTAGATACGAGTAGCACCCCATGAATTGTGATAACCAAAACGTCTCCAGATGTTGTCACATGTCCCCTGGGGGCATAGTTGCCCCCAATTGAGAGCCATTAATTTAGGATAATGTATTTATCAGTAGTTCTGGTAAAGCTCTAAGTATACATGGATCAGATAACTATAGAAATCATGGGGAAATGAGAGCCTAACTAAGCTGAATTTTTAATCTGAGGATGCTTTAATTCATTTTCTCCTTCGGCTCATTGCCTTAAAATGGTGTGTGTTGGGATGGGGAGGGGGGGTGTGTTGTGTGACTGTGGGAACCACTGTCTTCGTCGCTTGTGGTGAATTAATGATGGGAATATCTAAGCAGCCGTCAGATTCATAAATCACTAGAAATGAGAGGGATAACACATAAAAGTCTTTCCCTTTTGTTTAGCAATTTATCATTTTGCCTGCACATTAATAAACAGAGCTCCCCTGAGGTAAGCCCTGGAAGATAAATATTTCTCCCTAATTTCCTCAATTGTAGCCAGTAGATCACAAGTGGGTGGAGAGGTCCTTGTCACCGCAAGTTGCCGGCTTCTTCCACCCAGGCGAGTAGCGATAAATAGGTACTGAGTACAACCGCAGGTAATCGGGCTCCGTTTTGTTTATATAACAGGCACCAGATTCCCCAGCCCCAGGCTGTCAGCCAGGCCGAGCCGAAAACGTACACTGTCCATATCACCGCTGTCCGATCACAGCTTTGACCTTCAGACTATGATAAGGACATCTCCCAACTCCTTGGTCACGATTCTCAATAATTCCCGCAGCAGCTCTTCAGCAAGTGGTTCCTATGGTCACTTGTCTGCAAGTGCAATCAGGTATGTATTTCCCCCGAATCCAGTATGTGTTTCTTCGATAAAGGGTCAGCGCTTGGCGGGCCCTGCATTTGCAAGACCCACTGCCTCTGAGGACAAACACAATCACGTGACACTGGGCCTGACCCGGGATGCCGGTCAGGTATCACTACAGTGGATTTTAGAGCCAGTTACTGGGCCAGTAATACTGTTTCGCAGACGTTAGTTAGTAGCCTGTACGGAGATACGGACTTACTCACGTATGATGGAATCCACTGTCTAGGGGCAGTGCTTATGGCCAGTCTTTCATCCAAGCCCGTCTTACTAATTCGAGTTCTCTAGAGAGAAAACCAGCTTCATACCTGGTTGTGTGTAACACATGGAGGAACAGGAGCGGAAATCAGAAGGCCAGGCGTGGTTGTAATTCATAGCTGTTCACTACGCAGAAAAGGTCTACAAAGGAAAGGTGTCAGCAGGGTTTTTAATCTAATGGGAAATAAATGTGATGACATTGGAAGACCTACCTGTTCGCGGCGATGGGGCAAACGAGGACTTCCCCGTTTTCCTGTGAAGTATTTTTAGCTTAATTTGAAAGATCTCTTCTTGTCATCCTCCTTTGGAGTACACCGGGAACATTTCGACACTTCCTGTGGTGCTACATTGTGTCTGTACTTGTACATGAAGGGACAAACACAGGCTTCTGTAAACATGCTTGCTATAAAATACTTCTCACTGCTAATGATCAAACTTGGGCCGATGTCAATAAGTAGGGAATAAAAGTAAGCCGGGCGATGAATTGTAGGTATCTTCACACTTGGTTTGAACTCTATGCATTACCAAAGAGTTATTTCAGGCCTAGAATTAGATCATGTTCTGGTTAATTCATTATGCCCCCGTGATTATCAGCTTTCGTGATCCTTTCCCCTCAGTTTTTTCCCCATAGTTGAAGGATTCAATGACTAGCAATCTTTTTGAACAGGAGTTTTGCAAACCACGAATGATTCCTTGCTTTGAAAAGTACATATCAAAAAGGCTGTTTCCACTTGCTTTGAGTAAGTGAGGATTTGTTTATAGATGTGTTTCTACAAATGGACAGTAGCTTTAGTTCTTAATTGACGGGTGTTTCGTGATAGATATACATACTAGGGAAGCCCCAACAGTCTGGAAAAAAAAAGGGTTAGCAGTTAGTAACATATCATATTAGCAAATGATGAATACCACTCTTTTTTCAACAATGTTCTCAATTACAGCTTTAATTCTTTGCTTGTTCAATATCAGTAATGCTCCTTGGCACACAAGTTAGTGTTTAAATATTGTAAATCCCCATGTTGACATGATGTCATTTTCTTCTGCTTTTCTTTGTTCTTTTAATATGCTCATTGAAGTGTGGAAACATGGAGGAAAAAGCAAGTAACTCTGCTTGTATGATAGCAGTCAGTGCTCAGAGAGAGGTCCTGGGGTGTCTTCAGGATTAGCCACAACAGTCACAGATGTAGGTTTAGAGTTGGGCGCGTCTGTAGTCAGAGTTCAGGTTTGCCCCCAGCTCTGCAACTTTCCTTGCCTGTCAGCTCTTTGAAGTTCAGTGTTCACATGTGTAAGCTACAGACAAGACACCGCTGTGTAGGAAAGGACACATTTTACGGACGCTGGCATGCATCTGCAGTGCCAGGATGAAGACCTTTAGCCACTGGCAAAGTCTCAGGACGACTGATCCTGGATGGTCCGTGCAGGAGATGAGCTATCAAGGTCTGGCCGTGCGACCCCCATGACCCTCCCAGTCGGGCTCTGAGGAAGGGTGCCCATTTCAGAACCATAGCCTGGCTGTTTCTGCACTCCTGGCAAATACTCACAGCGTCTTCGACTGCCAGTGGCTGTATGTCAATTTGCTGAAATTATGTAACCGTTATGTGGCTTGACTAGAGGTCATATCATCAAAGTATGAGAAATATGGCATGCGAAGATATTCCCAAATGATACTCACCCAGAATCACTTATACGCATTTATTTTTCTTGCTTCTTTTTAATTTTTCCTCCTCCTGGCTCTCTGCCCAGCTAGTTTGAGTTTTTTTCCAGCATCTAAGAGCCTCAGATTTGAATACGGTCCATTGACGGTCACAACATTGTCTTTCTTTATTCTCACCCCTGCCCCCATCTTCTCTGTCTTCTTGATCTGCTCACCTTTGCCCAGGTAATCTAGTACCAAATTCTGACTTGGCTTGATCATTTTCCCCTGCCTCCAAAGAGCTGCCACACAGACCCTGTCATTCTCATTAGAGCTGGAAGAGGAAGTTCACATTTGGCCCAGCCACCATGTGCTCATGTTCTTCCTCACCTTTGGATCCTTTCCATTCTGTCTTCTCTCCGGCAGCCTGACCTCTCATTCTTCAGTAGACAGCCAGTGTGTGTTAGGGTCAGATGTAGCTTTTAATGCATGGAAGGCAATGCAGGTAACCCAGGACGTGATCGGCGTGCCATATAATACAGTAATTAGAATCATTATCATCAGCATTGTTTGTCCGTCCTGTAGCGGGAGTGATGTTAGTGCTTTGCTTGCCCTGTTCTCAGTTTGAACGTGTGCACTAAAAACTCACTTGGGAAATAATCAGTACATAGTAGGACCAGTGGATGGCAGGGAAAGAGAAGAAGCATGAGCACAGAAAGCTAGAAAGGGTAGCTAACTTTGTCCAGAGGGCAAGATACAGGAGCAAGTGTGGACTTAGGATGCGTGTAATCTCTGCTGTGCTTGGTGTGAGGCACTCTCATTGTTTTCATGTCACGGTGATTTTGGAAAGCATACTCTTCCCCTTGTTTTACGCATCAACGTGGTGGGCCTTTGCAAGAGAAAGTTGGAGAAGGTCACATGCCAATTCTCCAATTCCCTGCTTTTTTTTTTTTTTTTTAATGTTTACTTATTTTTGAGAGACAGAGACAGAGTGTGAGCAGGAGAGGGGCACAGAGAGAGGGAGACACAGAATCCAAAGCAGGCTCCAGGCTCTGGGCTGTCAGCACAGAGCCCGATGCGGGGCTTGAACTCATGAACCTTGAGATTGACCTAAGCTGAAGTCGGACGCTTAACCCACTGAGCTACCCAGGTGCCCCATCCAATTCCCTGTTTTTTAACTGACCCCAAACGCATTTGCCTTTTTCATTGTTTTCATTACCTAACCTGCTTCTGACATCAGCAGTGCACAGAATAATGTTGTTGGTTAAGTTGTAAAGAGGACGTTCAGTTTTCTAACAAACGTCGTAGCGATCTTCTTCACCTAGCTGTCCAGTTCAGGTGCTATTCTCCAAGAGGCTGCTAACAGGCTTGCCACTATTTGAAATGCCATGTTTGCTGGCTCATCCAGAACTTTGTTGTGTGCATCCCCTCTGCTAGAATGCACGTGCCAGAGGGCTGTGTTTTCATGGCTGCACACTGCCCCCCACAACGTCTGTGCCTTGTCACCTTGACCCCACTCAGTGGATATTTCTTGAGTGAATAACTGAAGGAGCTCTTTAGTGAGTAATTAGAATTCTCATCACCACCTTTATTAAATGAACTTCCTACGTGGTAGATGAATAATTCTGACTTTCAGAATATTCCAGTCTTTATGAATAGTGTATGTCCATAGGTTGATAGCTATGGAGAGATAGAGGGATGGATACAAAATAAAGGGACAAAAAAAGCAAATGTCTCCCTTTGTGTATGGTTCTTACTTAATATTTCAGAGTGCTATAAAAATACCATGGAAAGCATGTATTGGGGTGCCTGGGTGGCTCAGTTGGTTAAGCGTCCGACTCTTGACTTTGGCTCAGGTCACCATCTCACAGTTCATGGGATGGAGCCCCGCATTGAGCTCTGCACTGACAGGGGAGAGCCTGCTTGGGATTCTCTGTTTCCCTCTGTCTCTGCCCCTCCCCGACTCATGCTTGCTCATTCTCTCTCTCTGTCTCTCTCTCAAAATAAATAAACATTTGGAAAAAGAAAAGCAGCAAGTATTTATTCCCAAAAGCATGTTTAAACACGATACTTGATTTTAATGTCTCACTTTTCAAACATCTTGTCCCAATGTCCACCATAAGCCTTTTTCTTATATATATCATGACTAAAATGACCATTCAGAAAAACCCCACGCACTTAGAAAGGTTGTGAAATATTCGACTGTCTCAAGAAGTTTTACCTTGTCTGTCTCCCTGAAGACTCCCGTCTAGGCCTAGATGATTCCCATTTATCAAAGACAACCAGCAACCTCTGCTCTATGTGGTTAAGGCGGATGTTATAAATACCCCTTAAGGGCAGTACCGTAGCAGTACCCCTGCTTCTGCTGCTGCCTTCCCCTCAAGATTGAACTGCTGTCGGAAGAGAGGGCTTTCCAGTGACCCTCCTGTCCCCGTTGTCTTCTGGTGAACATAAACAGAATGATGAGGAACCCACTCATTTCCAATCCAATTGTTCCAGTGTTCCAGCTTTGACTTTAATGGCCAACACAAAGATGGGTGTGTGTCCTTAGTGGTTTGGGGTCTGGCGTGGCCAGGACCGACATCTCCCTGGAAGCGGGAGTCAGGTGCCCATCACCGCAGCGCCACCAGTGGGAACAGGCTGTCTGCTGCCCGCACCGTGGGCTCCAGCTGGGGACGGGACAGCCTGTGTGTCCCTGTCCAGCGGCAGCTGCCGGAGGAAGTGCGCGTCTGTCCGGTCCGCTGTCGCTTCCTGAGGCCGGACAGGAACAAGCTCGGCCTCCGCAGCTGCTCAGCTCCGAGCTTATGTGTGCTGGTCACAAGTTGGGAGGGGCGACATTGAGGGATAGGTGAACACCGTGCCAATGACCCCAGGGTCCTGAAACACTGATTGCATCTTCTGAAAGTGGCAACAAACTCCTGCCCCCAGTGGCAGCGAAAGCGATGAATACTAACGGAGAAAGATCGTTCTTATTTACTGCCATAGGTGGCCATTGGCTTTATATAGCCCTTCAGTTAATCAGTTAGTCATTCGCTCCGCAGAGATTTAGCTCCATATTCAGCTCTGTGCTGGTCACTGTGCTGGGCATGGGGGCTACCAAAATGGGTGAGAGGCATGACCCCTGCCCTCACAGAACTCATGAAGGGGACAAGCCTCCGATCAGGTACGAAAGAATGAGTGGGGCAGATGAGACTCTGGGACGGGAAGAGCTTGGCTATTGAGGACCGTCAGCAGCCCAGGGCGCCAGATGGCAGTGAACAGGGAGGGTGTCCCAAAGCCTGAGGTTGGAGGCAGGCAGGGGCCAGGTTGTGCACAGCCCGGGCCACTGATCCAGGAACAGCAGGAAGCCTTCAAAGCTCCCAAGGAGGCTGCATTGTGTCAGGGTCCAGGGAGCTGAGGCTCAGAGAGGCTAGTGGGCTAGATCAGAGGTGCTCAGCTACTTACGGGGCAGAGCCTAGTGTATGCCAACCCTGAACTTCTTTCTGTCCGCGAGGCCTTCCTTCACTTAAAAATCTCCAGTGGGAGGCACGGTTAAAAGGCCTGGGAGGAAATGCTCTTCATAACAGGGGACCAGTATTAATACCTGAGGATGTTTTTGAAAAACTGATGTTTTTTTCTACCCACGTCTGCATGGCCGAGCAGTTACATGGAGAATGTGTCACTGGTATTCATGTTGCTGGAGGTCCTGTCTGTTGTTTGTTTAATGGAAAGTGGCTTTTTAGAGCTTTTTAAAACACTTCTGTCGTATAAAGCCGAATGGATTTTTGCCCAAGGCAGTATTCACAGAGCACGTATGCGTCAGTGCAAATGTGGGGGTGATATTTACTTGCTTTGTGAGTGTGCGGGTCTTACTCGTGTGCTCCTTACTTCCGAGGATGCTGGGTTTTCCAGTAAACTTGTCCTGGGAGCTTTTACGGATGGAAGTGGAAGCTTTATTTTTCTGTTTTCAAATAAAAGCACGTGCAGGCATGTGTGTCCTGGGGCCTGTACATACACAAGTTCTAATAGCTGTCAGCCTGTTCTCAGCAAAACTGCAAAGAATTGTTCTTGCTTTGAATGGCAGCTGTGGTGCAGGAAATTCCACAGCTGTAACCAGAACGTGGACAACCCCGTTAGCGCAATAGCCACAGAGTGGCCACAAAGTCCGTTTTGATTAGAATGCCTCCTCCCCCACCCCCCGCCCCCACTTTTCTTTCTTCTCTCTTCTTGAAGCCAGTGTGTCCAACTGTGGGGTCCTTTTGTTACCAGGCATTGACTGTTGCCTAACTTGACCTCTGATACCAGTTTCATGAGCCAAAGAGCTTGGAGAAATCGGCTCCGGAAAGGCAAATGTCCCCATTGGATTCTTTACACAGAAATTACAGTATGAAGTTTCTTTTTGTTTGTTTGTTTTAAGTTTATTTCTTTATTCTGAGAGTGAGTTGGGGAGGGGCAGGGAGAGAGAATCCCAAGCAGGCTCTCTGCACTGCCAGCACGGAGCCTGATGCAGGGCTTGAACTCATGAGCCATGAGATCATGACCTGAGCCGAAACCTAAGAGTCTGACGCTTAACCGACTGAGCCACCCAGGCGCCTCAACAGCATGAAGTTTCTTGATCCCAGTGCCAGGGCCTAAGGTAATACATCATAAAAGTATCACGCGCATTTCTGTTAAGGGCGTTTCAGAAATTCACGTCTGAGCAAAATGCAACCACCAGAACAATTGAAAAACACATTTATAAAAGTTAGCACCGATTTTATACTGAAAACAAGACATTTCCCAAGAATCCAGAGGCACCACATGTGCTTTACCCTTCACGCTGGCTGGAGATGGTGAGGGTTCCAGAAATGACCCTGGGATCTGATTGGCCTCCCTGCTGAAGCAAATTTAAGTGAGATGTGTGCAGCGCTGCTCAGTGCCCCACGGTCTCCTCCTCCTTTCCCCGTCTAGGTTGTACGTTAACACACAGGGACCATAGCCAATTCAGTGCAAGTGGACGTCCCTTGGCAGCTCTCAGGAAAATCGCCATCTTACGTCTGGATGGAAGTCATTAAATGATAAAACGGAAACTTTTACCTTTAAGTGTGCAGTGGCTGGGTGATCCAGCCTCTAGCTATCTTTCTTAAAATTTATTTATTTATTTGAGAGAGAGAGAGAGAGAGAGAGCACTTGTATGCCCGCACGAGTGGCAGAGGGGCAGAGAGGGAGGGAGGGAGAGAATCCCAAGCAGGCTGTGCACTGCCAGCACAGAGCCCCAACACGGGGCTCAAGCCCACAAACTGTGAGATCATGACCTGAGCCAAAACCAGTAGTTGGACGCTGAACTGAGCCACTCAGGCGCCCCTGGCCCCTTGCCATTGTTCTTATGATTCCTCGGTTTATTTTCCTGGTTTTTATTTAGTGACAGACAGAGCTCTTTCAATATTGTAATCCGCTCTGTTTACCCTCCCAACATATAGGACTGCAGCAGGCCAAATTAGGCGGCTGTGTTGTTCCAATATTTCACTGCCAGGCACCCCACCCACCCTCTTACTCCTACCGTGTGTAGAATTCCTGCACTGTTTCTAAAACACACGGGCTTATCTTACAGCCATTTAAATTGGGTTTCATCCATCTGACTTGAATAGTAATGACTGTGAAATACATTTACGTATAGTAAGGTTGAATAAATGTTTAAGGAATGATTGTCTGCAATACCAACTCTAGCGTCCCCACTTACGTTATCATTCTAGGAGTTAAATATAAATTTGATTCACAGATTGATCACAAGGTTTCTGTACAAATGTTGACTCACATTACTTCCTTGGTGTGAAAAAAACAATGTTGTGAAAGTAAAAACTGATTATGAATTTCAGAGTTCTCTATATTGATTGTAATAATATGTAACTTTTCCAATTTTAAAAATGATTTTATGCTTTGGGACTATAAATGAGATCTATAGAAGTACTTAGTTAAAACGTAACCGAGTTGAAGAATGACCTAGTGTGTGCGTTTTAGGACATTTCATTTAACATCTTTTCTTCCTACTTAACACTCCAAATTTTAGCCAGACTGGGGATACTTGCTGAGATTCTCAGACAGGAGACTTCCGGAGGAGTGAGGTGAGACTATGTATTTACTGCAAATTAAGAAATGAGGCCCAGTTTGCAAAATTTAACCACGCTTCGCAAAAGAAGATTGACAAAACTTTACCTCTATTTTTGGTAGAGAATAAATACATCAAAACTCTCTCAAAGATTCAGACTTTGGGAGTTTTCATTTTAAACCTTTGGAAAATAGAAGAGCTTTTTCCCACTCAGTTGACAGTTTGTTGATCATTGTTAGCTTAGCTCAGAGCTGAACATAATGGGGGAACTGACCGTGAGTAGTTTTTGTTTTTTGTATTGTTTTTTTAAAATGTTTATTTATTTGTTTTGAGAGAGAGAGAGAGAGAGAGAGAGCAAGCGAGTGCTCATGCACATGGGGGACAGGCAGAGAGAGAGAAAGGGAGAGAGAATCCCAAGCAGGCTCCGTGCTGTCAGTGCAGAGCCCAACTCGGGGCTAGATCTCATGATCTCACAAACTGAAATCATGACCTGAACTGAAATCAAGGGTCGGACGCTTAACCAACTGAGCCACCCATGCGCCCAAGTGACCGTGCGTGTGTAATTTTATTTACATGTGCTCAGAGTTCTATCCCCAAGTCACCAAACATAGAGGAATGCCCCTTTAAGGTATTGTATAAAACAAAAAATTTAATAACTGTGTATCTGTCCTAATGGATAGAAATTATATTTGATGGAAGAGAATACCACCTATATTATAGTCAACGACCTAAAATCCCTCTTTTACTCTTTTTCTGCTCTTGAGAAAAGGGAAGGTCAAATTAGTATTGAAATTAATTTATTCTGACTTTATAACTGTTGTCCTAAGAGAGTGTTGCTCAAAGTGTTTTGCCAGGATCACTAGTTTCTAGAAGATCCTCTGCTGTATCTGGGCTGGGACGCTTGGAATACACATCCCGTAGTCACAGCACCACAGGATCCCGGGCTTGTGGAACCCATATTCCTCAGACTTCTGTGACTTTAGCACTTCTTTTTCTTCTCCTCCATAAGACTTATTTTGGGATCGTTGTCTCGGCAGGCCTGTGACCTTGTTAGCACGTTGCTTGGGAAGATGGGGGCCATCTGATGCTTCTCTCCTAGTCTCATTGACTAAATATAGATAATTAGAGGTCACATTGTTATGAATGTTTGTGTGTTTTAAGTTACCCCACCTTTCATGTAGTCATTGGGAAAAGAAGTGAAAGCTCTAAAAAGTTTTCTTTAATTATATTTAATATAGCTAAATATTGAGTGATGAGGATCCAGAAGTCCGATTGTAAAATTAATCTTTCTTCAAGTGATCCACAGGAAAGAATAGGGTGCACAGAAATGTAAAAGACTTTGAAGTAATAAAGTTCAGGTAGACCAAGTTTTAAATAGACTGTGTCTTCCTTTAGAGGACACAGAAGAGATTTATAAAAATTCCCAACAATAGCAATACTTGATATCTCTAGGAAATTATGAAATGAATACATGAACTATTTAGCAAGTTATTTTTTTTTAGGGTTTCTAAAGGTAGGATTTATTTTTTGTTCTTTTTAATTCTGACCTCCGTGTTCAGCAAAAGACTATCCTCAGCCACTGACGTCCTATAGAACAATCGGAACCTAGACACTAATTTAGTTTCTACTGTGTTTTACAGACACGTTGTCAAATTGTAGCTTTCAGAGGAAAACACGCTTTCCTTTGAATGGACTGCTCTGACTGTGATCGGCCCCCAAAGATTCCACGTCTTAATCCCAGGAACGCATGAGCACGTTACCTTATACGGTAGAAGGAATTTTGTAGCTGTGGTTAAGGATGTTGGGACTAGGAGATGAGTTTGGATTATTCAGGTGGCCCTGATGTAATGAAAAGCATCCTTCCAAGAGGAAGGCAGGGGTGTGTCAGAGTTCGAGTTGGAGAAGAGGGTCGGAGTGATATGGGGCCATGAGCAGAGGATGCGGGCAGCTTCTAAAGTGCCTGTGGACTCCAGACGAACACACGCTGGTTTCGTGAGCCACCAAGATAGTGTGTGTGACTTAAGTGATAGTAACTAAGCCACTGAGTTGGTGGTAATTTGCTGCGGCAGCAATTGGGAACTGAGGAAGAGATTTGGTGACTCGCTGACTCACCGTTGAGTGCCCGCTGTGTGCTGGGCAGTGTTCCAGGCACCAAAGGGTCAGCTCTTCAGGACCCTTCCGTCTAGAGGGAGGGAGGGTGTGACTTCGGAGTATGCCGGTGTGACTGGGGAACAGAGATGTCCAACAGGAGAGAGTGATTGGACCAGTCATGCCGAGGGGCTCATTGAGACAGACCGTGAGTCTCAGAAGGCCTTGCTGTCTGAGCAGGTGACGTGTAAAAGCTGAGACCCAGCCATACGGAGCTCAGGAAGGACACCACAGTGCCGGTGTGCGGGCACTCTCCTGCTGATCCCTGACCCCCCTCCCGTGGGAATTCCTCAGCGGTTCTCCCCGTGCATCCATTCCGTTGTTGCCGACATCCCTATGCAGTGCCCAAACATCGCCCCTCTTCTGCTCCTTCCTCACCAACTCTGCCTCCCCCTCCACACTCTCCGGAGAGCGAGCAGAGCCTTGGCTCCAGATCCTGGCTGATGCTGTGACAGAGCCAAGAACCACGTCTGTCATCGAGTTCTGCAGAGGCTCTGCGATCTAGAGGAGCAGCCAGCTCCCCGCAGCGCCTCGAGGAGCCAGCGGTGGCCCCGGCTCTGCAGGCTGGGACAAGGCCACCGCGGGTGCCCGCCACCGCCTGCCCTTTGCGTGTGGAGGAGAGAGCGCTCCCGTGGCTGGCTCCTTAGGAATAAGCAGTGAGGTTGAACATGCTCATCCGTTGTGCCTGTTCTCGTGGTATCCCTAAGAGTTGACATGGATTTTGGAGGTTTATTCCTGTCACCTGCAAAAAAGCAGGCCCACAAGGGGACGGGACGTTGGTTCCCCAAATGTGTCAAAAGCTGTCCCCGCCCTTCCTTCTGTCCGCTGAGGTCAAACTGATTGTACCTTGAGGACAGGGCCCGCCCCGCAGCAGGAGGCTGGGCCTTGCTTTCCTGCTCTCCCACGTCTTCTTAAAAGGAAAAATAGACCCATCCTGCGTGGCTATGAACATCTGTACGTTGCTCATATATACAACTGAGGGTGTTTCCTGCCCTATGAAATGGTTTCTCTAATGGCCTCGATTCCTAATCAGGTCCTGACTTTTTTGAGCCCCCAGATGTCGTGCCTCTGAGAATTAGAAGTGTAACTGACCGTCCGTGCTCCCTCCCACACCTGCCTGGTCGTGTGGGCTCAGGAAACTCTGGCAAGATGTCTGGAGGCTCCTGCAAAGTCTGTGTCTCACTGTAAATACGTGTGTAGTGGGCTCTTTTGGTTTTTGCTTTTTTAATGAGCAGAATAAGGTAGTTATACTCCGTAATACCCATTCACCAAAAGGAGAAGGGTGGGGGTGTTAAATCATTGTGTTTTTTGATGAATGGCTTGTACACTGAAAAATAAATTGGACAAACGGGCATAGAGCTCAGTGAACATGAAATCAGCTATTAGAAGAAAGCTTGTGGACAAATTCTGAGGCAGATATGCATCTTTTGATTAATGCCCTATCAATCATCCACGCGGCTACCTTAGCTGAGTCTTGCCGTAATCATTCATGGTTGCTTTCGGAAACACACGCAGAAACTGTAGCACCGCAGAAACAGAATATTATTACTGATTTCTCCCTAACTTACTGTGAACAATGACTGTTTTCACCATGTTTCTGCTTTCCTTTATTAAAGAACTACAATACAGAATGAAAGGAGAGTTCCTCCAAGCCTGGCGAAATTCTCATAGGGTATTCTTAATGATATTCAGTCTTAAATGGGCAAGCTATTGTAATGCAAGGTTCTCTGTAGGAATAATAGTAATGTAATCCCATTGAAGCCGCCTTTCATGGATTGTAGTCAAATAGGCAAAATGTGGAGTCACATTAATGAACAGAGTATATCTTCGGAATTATTACTTAAAGTTGTTGAAATGGTTTGCATTTTGTTATTGTAATTATTATATTCTCAGTTAATGCGCTTAACAGCAATAGTAATTAACCCACCAGATTGGAAATTTGCATGAATTCTACCTTTGACACTACAAGAAACCCTGATTCTTTCTGGGTATTATGCAGCAGGATGGGGGAAATACATATATATGTTTTTTTTCACCGATTATTTTTAAGAAAGAAATGTTCATGAATGCAATTAGAGTTTTTCATGCATTTTTTTAAAACCATTGGAAAATTCCTCAAGAACACTTCATTCTTTTAAGAGGACTTGACTCCTAAACTGTGCTGGCACAAAGAATGGTTTGGCACTGTCTACTTGTCGAGAAATCTTTAGGTAATAGTGTGGCTTCCTCGGAATTTACTGTAGTGGCTTGGGCGACGCTGTGGCATAATGAAGCGGTGACAGGCATTAGCATGTATAATGGGCTTTCATAGACATTTAATGCCATTTAGCTGGGAGAGGGGGCTGTGCTCTCCCATTGGAATATTCCTCCACCGAAGCCCATTGATCACCGATTTCAGCCAGGAGAGGTTAATCCATCAGCTTCTGTAACCAGACGGCACTGATGGAAATTCTTTAGGTGGCATTCTGGATGAACCAAGCTTTCCATCTTTACAAACAAATGAGTGATATGACAAGCATGGTGTTCAAAACACATTTAACCAATTGATTTTCCTTCCTCTTGTAATAAGATCTGGAGACATATGAAAGCACGCAGCGTGAGCCGAGATTAAAGGAATTGCCCCATGCGAAGGAACATACAGCACTGAGAGCCAATAAAAGTACTATAAAGCATGTCGTCACCCATTCTCATTTTTATATGAAGTTTGTTATTGCAATAAATAGCCGTTATTGAGCAGACGCCTTTTGTTTCCGTTTTGCTGAAGCTTCTTTCAGGTGTGTGTGTGTGTGTGTGTGTGTGTGTGCGTGCGTACGCGCGCGCCTGTATGGGTGCACGCACGCGCGTGTCCTGCCTCAGTACCCGTGTTTCTCTTGGAAGCTTCCAAGGTGTTCATCAATAACTGTTTTTAGCTTCTAATTTAAACAGACAGACCTCACGTAATTTGGGATGTAACAGTAGGCATAAAGATGCGCGCATAGCGCGCTTGCGGTAACCTCAGCGTTCTGCGTAAATGATGGTCTTCTCTTTATTTCCCCCGTGCAGCCCTGCCTTGAGCTTCACCTACCCTTCTGCACCCGTGTCTCTCCATATGCATCAGCAAATCTTAAGCCGACAACAGAGCTTAGGCTCGGCCTTTGGACACAGCCCTCCACTCATCCACCCTGCCCCAACTTTTCCAACGCAGAGGCCTATTCCTGGGATCCCTACGGTTCTGAACCCCGTCCAGGTCAGCTCTGGCCCTTCTGAGTCCTCACAGGTAAGAGAGACAGCTCGATGAGCTGATCCGTCTTGTAATCCTAGAGGAGAGCCACGTCACCTCGTGAGCTCCGAGCATGGTCATGGCTTCCTTACTGTAACCTGTCTTCCTAACCCAGGGCCGCAGGCTTCAGGTTTGACGAATGCACCCCGTATGTGTTCCTCACCAAACAGTAGCTTCTTCTACCAGAGTCATCTCATCTTTGGTGGAAAAGCGGGCTGCCTGATGAGGCTTCCCTCTGACCTGGTTTTGTCTCTAACCCTGCCCAGTAGACTACATTGCATGAGGGTTTGCTCTCATTCGGTTACTGCCCCCTGGCGCCTAGAATCATGGGATACTTCACGGGCAGCATAGAACCATGCTGTGCCCTCTGTTCTGTGTCCTCTTATCGCCTCACTAATACTGCCCCGAGAAGAATCTGCATCCTTGAATTAGAGAACTTTGCAGATGGTTTCTTTTGGTTCCCTACCCAACTCACCACTTTGTTCTTCTAAACACGCTGTGGGAGCTCATTAAAGCCCAGGCCCCCCTGCTCTATTCTCTTAGCTTTTAAAAGCCACAGGGAGTTTTTAGTCCTGAGTGTAAACAAGGAGCTGCCTCGTGGATGTATTTTCTCACTTCAAACACACTTTCTGAGCTCTGCAATCGTGGGATGGGAGCATTATCAGTGTTATTGTTCTAATGCCAAATAAGTCTGCTTGTCTAGAGTTGCATGTTTTAGCGATGGTCCCGCTCATTGATGAAAACCTAATTTTTGTCTCTGTCCCTGCAAATGTGACCGGCAGAACAAGCCCACGAGTGAGTCCGCGGTGAGTAGCACCGGTGACCTGATGCACAACAAACGGTCCAAGATCAAACCCGACGAAGACCTGCCCAGCCCAGGGCCACGGGGTCAGCAGGTGAGGCACCGCAGCTCCCCCGGTCAGCTCGTTGCTCCCCTTGGGCTGGCGTCTCTCACAGCATTTCCTCATTCACTGTGGCCTTGGCCTTGACCTTGGCCGTACCCATGCATTTGACAAAAGGCCAGTTGTGGAGTGACTCCGTTTGTTTTTCTCGCTCAGAAGCAAACACAAAGAAAATGCAAGAAGCTGTGTGGGCTATAACCTGAAGTGTGTGGTGTCAGTGGTTGGATTAATTTGTTACTGACCGCTGATAGCTTTGGTCCTTAGCCCTGGTCTGAGGCCTGAAATAATGAACTCCTGGCCCTAAGCCTGAGCTGGGCAGAGCTAGTGATATTCCCTACACCCATCATGTTCTTCTTTGTTCTTATTTTGCCTTCTCCACTTGCCAGGAGAGCTTGGAGAACAGGAGGGCATGGATCAAGGCACAGCTAACCTACCTGAAGGCCAGTAAGATTCTGGTCCTTTCTCCAAAGTCCTGAAAGGACAAGTTTAGAAATTCTAATCTGGTTTCTGCTTTTAGGCATTTAGATCCTCTGAGCTTCAGTTGTAAAATATGTTTATTGTGCCTAGAGGCATAATAATACCATCTCCTAGGGTCCCTGTGCCCAACACAGGAAGGAGGTCAGTGAATTTTAATTCCTGGAAATAGGGGCTGGACAGGAGTCTGGACGTCCACAGAATCTGGATTCTACATCCAAGGCTGCTTCAGCCCCAAGCTCAGACCACCTCCACCCAAATTTCCTTTTGCATGAGCATTTTGAGGATGGAATAAATGGGTGTAGTAGGTTCTGAGATCCACCTTTCCGCTGGAATTCTGCCGGCCAACAACTTTGGCGGTTACACCAAAGTGCCTGTTTACGGTTTTTGTCACCCTGTCCCAGATTAGATCCCAAGTCTATGCACCTAATACTCTCCCAGCATTCTGGAAATTGTTTGTATTTTCATTGCCGCGAAGTTGCCTTGAAGAGGATAAAAGACCATGCCGCCAACCTTTAGATGCTGTGGTCCTTGGGCAGCGAGCCACATCTTTGGAGATCAGAAGTTGAACCAGGAAGACACGATCCCTATAAAACCCACAAAGTGCCGGTCACAGCCTCCAATGGCAGGGAAAGCAGAATCAGAATTACTAGCAAACCACGTCCCTGATTCCAAAGTAGGAGAATAAACAAATTCATACACTGGAAAGAATCTGACCAAAAGAGACCAGTCTTTTGAGTAAAGACAACATGAACTAGTTTAATTGCTTCTCTTAGGGGATTACATTTTAATTTCTTTTTCCTCTTGTATTCAGGGGCAAGGTTTGGCCTCCACTTCTTATCATCATCATAGCTTAGACTGCTGTTTTTTTTTTTTTAAATGTTTATTTTTGAGAAAGAGAGCATGAGCAGGGAAGGGACAGAGAGAGAGACACACACACACACACAGAATCCAAAACAGGCTCCAGGCTCTGAGCTGTCCGCACAGAGCCCGACGCCGGGGCTCAAACCCATGAGCCATGAGATCATGACCTGAGCCAAAGTTGGACACTTAACCAACTGAGCCACCCAGGCGCCCCTGGACTATTGTTTTTAATCCCAAATTAACAATCTCTGAAGATACATTCCACAAATCAGAAAACATGCACACAGATGACTCTATATGTTTGACTTCTTCGAGTCACAAAATCCAGCTAATAGACCCGGGCTGTATTTTATTTTCACTGAAAAATTGCGTCAGGAGGCAGACCAACCGAAATCACGTGGTTGGGTTTTGGGTTTTTTTTTTTTTTTGGTCTTTTTTTTTTTTTCCCCTTTCTCTTGCCTTCTTTCCATTGTGTCTGAATCCTTTCCCTCTCTCCTCCCTGCCCTGCCAGGAACAGCCGGAAGGGACAACCCTAGTGAAGGAGGAAGGGGACAAAGACGAAAGCAAACAGGAGCCTGAAGTCATCTATGAAACAAACTGCCACTGGGAAGGTTGCACGCGGGAGTTCGACACCCAGGAGCAGCTGGTGCACGTAAGTGGGGGGCCGCGGGGACTGGGCTTTACAGCTCTGCGACCTTGTCGGTGGGGTCAGCGTCCCTGACCCTGCGCCGAGTCAAGTTTCTTAGCTAGCAGCGTTGCAAACTGGAGAGGGCTTTATGACTTTTCTGAGAATAAAGAAAACTCTGAGCCACGGTGCTTGACCTGTTCAGTCAGCTAAAGCTTAGTGTAAAATTCAATAAAGTCTTCAATAGAGAGTGTAATGACTCTGATCCTGTAAGCCAGAAAACACTATTTTGAGTTAGCGTCTTTGATGGTTATTGAGTAATAGTAAGCTGGACATGAATTATTATTAACCTCTTAACCAAGTTTGATTCTCCTCTCTAAGACCCGGCAACAGCAGAAAAAATTTTAGAGGTGGGGGATTCCTTTTTTCCGTTCTGCCTTCTTCTTCCAAACTCTCACCATCTGAGGAGCCTCCCACTATTTTATGAGGCAATTAGTACTCTGTGTGAGATAGGTAGATGCTTGGAGAAGCCATTAGCACCATTTCTTGACTTCCGGCCAAGCCTTGCAGGGCGGAGAGTCTCATGGAAAGAGTGATGTGTATTTTAAAATGTGTCCTGTGGCGTGTGCTTTTGAGACCAGCAACATGGTCACATTGAGATCCACGCTCTGTCTTATTCTTCCAGGTTCAGGAGTCTTTGCTGCCCACCCCCCCCCCACCCCGCCCGAGTATTGTTTCCGATAATGCAGTGCCCTCCCCACTCCCACATACCTGAGTGGGCATATTTCCTTTACCAGTGCTTCATCTTATTTGGGACTTTTCTTTCACACCAGAGGAACTGAGACGGAAGGGCCTTCCAATGATAGAGGATAAAAAGCTGTAGGCTCACACTCCTGTGCAGAAGCACAGGGGTCCCATCGAGGCATTAAGGATGGTCTTTTCATCAGCTTCATCAGAGTGTGGCCTTTTCATCAGCTTTTAATGTGACAGAAGATCTGACAGAACAGCTTTCGTGGGGACTCTTTGTCCACCCAGCACACGTGCACACATCACACACACTACCCCCAGTCTCTTTTCTTTTATAGTAACTTTTAATTGTAGATGATCCATACTTCTTGAGAGCCCTTCTCCATTTAAGCACTAAAATTATACATCCCCTGACACAGCCCACGTTTTTCATGGGCCTCGTGAGCTCCCCCAGTGTGTCTTCCGCAACTTGGCTCATCCTCTGTAATATATCCTGCACGCTGCCATCACATTATAGTCTTAGGTTTGTCAGGTTTTGAGATCCGTTATGTACAGGATGTTTTGGGAAGTTAACATGATGACATCAGCAGGGTTTCCCCCCCCAAACGTTTCTTTTGTAATCATGTCCCCTTATAATTGTGCAGGAAGAATTAGAGATTTCTCAGCGCAGCAAGAACCTAGAAAGTCAAATGTTTTTAATTAAGGTGTATTTCCAGATTTTTCCATGAACCTAATTCGACTCTCTCTCTTTAATTTGATGCAAGTGTTATTTCTAAGCCAAGCCTTACTTAATGGCCCTTTTTGCTTGCTGACTTTTAATGGGAACCACAGACATTGTAATACTAAAGGGGGAAAAAAAAGTTTGGAATTTTTCTTTTCGGGTAGGCAAATTTTCCCGAAGAGGAAGGATGTCAGGAATACCCTTTGTGATACAACGAGTGGACAGACATCCACGAGGGGGAAATTGTTTGCATGCAAACCACCATCACGAACGAGATGCTGTCTGGGCTGCTTGCTTTTGACAACGTCCCCATCTCCTGGTGCCTTCTCTGCGGATAGGTCATTGTAGTTTCCAAGGGGGGCTGTAATTATGGTTCAGCTGTTGTCAAATGTGGGGGTGGAATGGGAGCTTCCTCTGAGCCTACATTTAAAAGGAATTGTGCTCCTCATGAGGCACCAGGTTGGAGGTCGCATTTTGGGGGAATTTTGGTAATAACTCCACCTTTTTGCTGTCTGTTTCATGTGAAAGCTTTTACAAGACTGTGACTCTTGTAGGTGTTTGTACTTAATCTCAGGGGTGAAAGGTTTTGGGTAGTGATGGTGTTTTCATAGAGAGATCTGAGTAGTTTGAAGGAATGTCTGCTTAAACTGTCGCCTTGAATGACCACTGTGTTGTCTGTTGTATCATAAAAATTATAAACAAATCCAGGTACAGTGGAAATTTTTTATTCCAAATCAGGTAGGAGTTACTCATGTCAGGATTAGGGGAAAATCCAATATATTACTTTTGATGTTAATTTTAGTCTGAGATAAATTAAGCAAATTAAGTGGATTAAAGTTATGATTTGCGGTGACGTAAATAAAAATACCAGCTTATATCACGTATTTTCCACCTTTTTACTTGTTATCTGAAGTGTGGAAAGTCCAAATTCGTGCGTTTAAGTTGATTTCACTTTGCAGGATGCATGAGCACCTTCCCACTCACGGCTGTCTCGTTAGCACCAGCAATGGCCTGCTGTAGCATGGACACTTTATTTTTTTTGTTGATTGCAGGAAAAGCTACTTCACATCCACCTCATTATTTTGGTGGCAGGTGGAAAAAATGCCAGTTGCGAAACCCACTTTCTTAAAGACGGAGGGCAGTATTAACTGTTTCCATTCCCACAGCTTTCCTCGGAGAGAGGACATTTTGGGAATTAGTTGCATTTTCATGCTACATACAACCAAGAGGCAAGGTGTTAAACCATTCTGATGCTCTGCCTTATTTATAGCCATGACCCATTCTTTTTCCCCCTCTTACAGTTAATAGAAAGATTCATGATTCTTCATGGCTGTCTATCTAGTGTCTGACAGTCCCGACTGCCTGCTAAAGCAAGTCACTATCTATAATTGATATCCTTCCGTGGAATAGGGTGCTGGCTGCGATTGAAGGGCTTTGCTGAAAGCTCTTAAATCCTGACAAGTTCTCCCCTTGTTCTGGTTCAGTCGCTGAGCTGCACGGTTGGAATTCCAGAGTCATTTGAACTTGGTGCAAAAGGGAGACATGTGTTTCCCATTAGCAAATCACAAAGTTGAAGAGGAGAATTAGGGACCCGGCTGGCTTTGCCCGCCAGGTAGTCTCACTTCCAGGGTAATGCACTCCGTGTTCTCTTGAAAAGATGACCTCGTCCCATTACTGTCCCAGCAGATGGGCTAAATATTGCCTTTCCCTTCTCCTCTCCTTTATTTCAAGCGCCTGTCCTCCTCCATGGGTGTGTTTCTTCTAGGTTTGCTGTGGGGTCTTTATCACCAGGATGTTTAATTAATTTCTCTTCCCAGCCAGATAATTATAATTGGGCTTAGTTACTCTCAAGCTAGTATTAAATTTGTCATAAATTTATTTCTGTGCCCAGAAGCTAAGAAGATAGATGTGTACTTTTGTGAACCACGTTTTTGTTATACTTTGTCCCTTCCTTGGTGTCAGTTAAAATAGAACGAACGAGAGTGTAGGAAGGAGGTACGGTACAAAAATTAATTCAAAGCGCCTTTGATTAAGACGGAATTTATTATTGATTTGTCAAGATGCAAGTGCTTTCTCTTCCCTCGACATCTGAAAGCACGTATTCTAATGACTCAAAATAAGTCGAAAAGTCCCCATTTTCCCTTCAACTCCAAATTAATTAGACTCTCTTTTTGCTGCTGTGTATTGTATGTTACAAAAGACATGAATCTTTATTTTTTTTTTTTTTTACTTTTTTAAAGCTTATTTTTATTTATTTTGAGAGAACAGGGGTGGGGGGGGGAAGAGAACAAGTGGGGGAGGGGCAGAGAGAGAGGGAGACAGAATCCTAAGCAGGCTCCACACTGTCAGTGCAGAGCCTGGCGCGGGGCTCGAACTCATGAACTATGAGATCATAACCTGGGCTGAAATCAAGAGTCAGACTTAACCAACTGAGCCACCCAGGTGTCCCTGAATCTTAATTTTAAATGTATCTCTGACAGTTGTAGAATACTGGTTCTTGAAGTGTTTCTGGTTTTGTTGTATTTTTTTTTTAAGTTTGTTTATTTTTGAGAGAGAAAGAGAGAGTAGGGAGGGGCAGGGAGAGGGAGACAGAGAACCCGAAGTGGGTGCAGAGCCCAATGTGGGGCTCAAACTCATGAACCATGAGATCATGACCCGAGCCGAGGTGAAGTTGTAATTTTTGTTGGAATGTAAAAAATCCCACTTTTGTCTTTTCGCCTGGCTTCTCGCATGGATGAGTGAGGCTTCCAAACCTTCCTGAGACCCACTTCCCTCTTGCGTTAATTCTGTCCTAGAAGGTAGAACCCATCTTCTGCTCTAAGAGGGTTGAGGCATCTGAAACGCATACAGCGTGAGCACCCGTCAGTCAGTCCCAGGTTCTCTGAAACCCGCACACTTTGTTTCTGAATGACATTGGACGTCCCCTCAGTGTTTGCGGAGGATGCGCGCCTCCTTTGGGTCGCCACTGCTCAGTGGCCGCGTGTGCTTGCAAACATCACTGCTGGGAGCCTGGGAGCCGAATAAAAGTAGTTTAATCACCATCCCCAATGGGCACCTGTTTGCTCTAGCACTGTCCTTCCTTACATTCTGTTTCAGTGAAGTAACCCCCTTTCTGGCTTAGAAATAACACATACAGTGTTCTTTCCTAAGGTCTGTAAATAGGCACGTTATTTTTTAACAGTTTTTTTTTCACATTCACAGAGTAGTTTGCTTTATTTTTTTTTTAATATGAAATTTGTTGTCAAATTGGTTTCCAGACCACACCCAGTGCTCATCCCAACAGGTGCCCTCCTCAATACCCATCACCCACCCTCCCCTCCCTCCCACCCCCCATCAACCCTCAGATTGTTCTCAGTTTTCAAGAGTCTCTTATGGTTTTGCTCCCTCCCTCTCTAACTTTTTTTTTTCCTTCCCCTCCCCCATGGTCTTCTGTTAAGTTTCTTAGGATCCACATAAGAGTGAAAACATATGGTGTCTGTCTTTCTCTGTATGACTTATTTCACTTAGCATAACACTCTCCAGTTCCATCCACGTTGCTACAAAAGGCCAGATTTCATTCTTTCTCATTGCCAAGTAGTATTCCATTGTGTCTATAAACCACAATTTCTTTATCCATTCATCAGTTGATGGACATTTAGGCTCTTTCCATAATTTGGCTATAGTTGAGAGTGCTGCTATAAACATTGGGGTACAAATGCCCCTCTGCCTCAGTACTCCTGTATCCCTTGGGTCAATTCCTAGCAGTGCTATTGCTGGGTCATAGGGTAGATCTATTTTTAATTTTTTGAGGAACCTCCACACTGTTTTCCAGAGCGGCTGCACCAGTTTGCATTCCCACCGACAGTGCAAGAGGGTTCCCGTTTCTCCACATCCTCGCCAGCATCTGTAGTCTCCTGATTTGTTCATTTTAGCCACTCTGACGGGCGTGAGGTGATATCTGAGTGTGGTTTTGATTTGTATTTCCCTGATGAGGAGTTATGTTGAGCATCTTTTCATGTGCCTGTTGGCCATCTGGATGTCTTCTTTAGAGAAGTGTCTATTCACGTCTTCTGCCCATTTCTTCACTGGATTATTTGTTTTTCGGGTGTGGAGTTTGGTGAGCTCTTTATAGAGTTTGGATACTAGCCTTTGTTTATTCCCCACCCATCCCTAGCAGAATGAGCCCGCAGAGAGGGCCTCAGGCAATTCCACGAGGAGGGTGTTTTCTCCTGCCAGCGGGCCCAAGGGCAGAGAACGTGAGTTGTGTCGATATTAGTCCCAGCCTCAACTGGGTGGCATTTAAGTCCCTGTGCTCCATTTGTATCTTTTAAGCATGGTGTCAGAAATTCACCTTTTTGTAGAGTGATTAACCACCTACTTGGATTTTAAATGCTTTCCTATGCTGCAAATTTTGATCTCTAAAGCATGCTGTAGTTCCCTTTATCAGAAGAATACAGTTATAATCACCTTTGCTGCCATTTGAAAACAAATTCTGTACATAGGCAGCATGAAAATGAAGGGCTTTCTTTTTAATATCCTAGAGATTTAGATGTAAAGAAGGCACATCTAATCTGTGAAGAATTGGTGCATCCGTAGAAATGCGGGGAAGTGAGGATGTGTTGAAGACATTATTTTCATATTAATACCATGATCCTAAATTTGCATTTTAAATATTTTCCATCTAATTTTGATCCCTTTGCTAAAGTTGCATTGTGTATCTTTACCTAAGAGAAAAGTGTAAGATGTGATCGCGGTCTCAGATACGAGGCAGAAATTAGTCTTGTGTGCACATAAAATGTAAAATGAATGAGTGGAGATTTTGATCTCATTTTCCCTACATGGAGTTGCTAGTTAATTTAGTTACTCTAATTATTTGGAAATACTGCGTGTAAAATGCAGACTAAGAACCACAAACTTCAAAGCTATCCTCTGACAATTGCGCCTCAAGGGTCACGTCTTTTTAAAGTTACTGACTGGGCTGCACCTGCAGAAATCGTTCCCATAGAGACACTCAGGAGATTAGCCTGAGTGGGGGGCACGAAGGGCTGTGTGGTCCACCAGGGAAGGCCTCCCAGGGCCAGCGACATTCTGAGTGGCAGCCCCATCTCTGCCCTGACCCTGGGGATGACCTCCCTGGAACCACATGACCCTTCAGAACGTTATTTTCTCACTTATCACACCGTGAAACAGCCATGGAAATAAATGCAGTCCCCAGCATCCAAGGCCAAGCAGAGATCACATGCAGTAGGCCTAATGAGAAACAGACGGAGGTGGAAAAGAGTGCTTCCCCTCTCTTTGTTTTATGTATTTGTTTTTTCAGGGTTGAGTGGGGGAGGGGAGGGGAGGGGAGCCATGCTGTTGGGTCTGTGGCTTCTGGGAGTCTGCTCCAAGGCTTATTTTATATTCCTCGTTGCTGAACGTGCACTTGACTGAGGCCAGGAACCATTCTTCCCAGTGTAGTTCTAACAGATGGGACTTGGCCCAGCCATTTAACCTCCTTGGACCTCAGTTTAGTAAAAGCAAGTGAAAGATTTGCATTAGATAGTCCTTAGGATAGGGACGGCAAACAGGCTTCCTCTCAGGTGCCCACTTATTGCCTGGCAACCCACCTGGGTGCCCTGGCGAGAACCCCCTTGCAGTCGGGGAGGTGGGGGTGAGGTGGGATGTACAGTCTGTTACAGATGGCTGCCCCCAGGTGGGGTTTTGTAGAACACAGTCCCTTGCCATCTTTTTCAGGATCTTTTCAACCCTGTAGATTAAGTGCCCTCCAGAATAATTGCATTTAACACTTCTCAGAGGTGGTATATGAATTACTTGAGTAATTGTGGAATTAAAATTTCTCTTTTACTGAGTAAGGGTTCTTACCTCTTGAACAAAGAATAAGAAATCAATATTTTGAAGGGGCACCTGGGTGGCTCCGTTGGGCATCTGACTCTTGATTTGGGCTCAGGTCATCATCCCAGGGTCATGGGATCGAGCCCTGTGTCGGGCTCCATGCTGAGCATGGAGCCTGCTTGGGATTCTCTCTCTGTCCCTCTCCCTCTCCCCCCGCCCCCCCCCCCCCCCCCCGCCACCCTGGTCCTCTCTCTCTGAGAAAAAAAAATTAAAAAAAGAAACCAGTGTTTTAAGTAAGATGTCTGTCTTAAATTTGTTCTGCCGTGGTGTACCCCAAAAATGTTTCATAGTACCCTGCTGAAATACTTCATGGGAATTCTTAATCCAAGCAACTCTTCCTGCCATTTGGAGAGGATTTTCCTCTGAGCTGGTCCTGAATGATACTTCAGGTAAGATTCTCTGGAATATTCTGAGTAGACCCATTTCATACAAGAAGGATTGACGGTCACTTTGGGCTGGGCTGTGTACCTTGTTGAAATATACTTGCCTGTAGCAGATCTTGCCCAGTACAGTGTGTCCTGTTGTTTATCAGGAGAGAGAGAGGCTGACATTAGTAGATCAGGCATTTGCTCAACCGCTCACCAGAAGAGTGTTGGGTGAAGCCGGCATGCCGCCTCCCTGCCCCAGCCTCATGGTGGGCACACTGTCCACAGGACTTAGACCTAATCCTCCAGGACTGGTCATTCTCATTGCAAGGGCGAGACAAAGAATCATAAAAGCATAGTGATTGCATATAAGGCAGGACGTAATGAAGCCAGAATTGTGTAGTTGCGATTCTGGGGACTTACAGGAGGGAGAGAAGTACATAAGGAATATCAGAAAAGACCTCTGGGAAACAGGTGGAAATAGTTCAGGTCAAAGCAGAGCGTGGGGGTCGACTTGTGAGGCATGATGGTGACGGTGATGATGACTTTGTAAGAATACATGGCACCTGATCCGAAAGAATACTTGGGCTTGCCACTGTACTCCCGTGCGATGTACATTTCAAAGCTGACAGACCCAGGTTCAAAGCCTGCTCTCTACCCAAGACACGTCACATTTCCTCCTTGTGAAATAATGATAATAATAGCATTTACCTCTTAAAACTGTTGAGGGAATTAGCTAAAAATTATACTCCATGAAATATTAGTGATTCTCTTTCTAAAAGTGATAAGCGTAGGGGCACCTGCCTGACTCAGTCAATGGAGCGTGGGACTCTTGATCTCGGGTTGTAAGTTCGAGCCCCACATTGAGTGTAGAGATTACTTAAAAGTAAAATCTTAAAAAATAATCATAGAAGTTAAAAGTGTAAAGACATTTACCGGCTGCTAAGTTTCATGTATGTTGCCCATAAAAAATATGGTTCAGGTTGGTATTCAGGCCGTGTTGGGGTTGGTATGTCACCCTGAAATTAATAATTGCATAGAGATGCCGAAGGGTCCCTGGTTCATCCACTCCTGAGAGAGAAGGACTGGAAAGAGGTCTCCAGGTCTGTTCCTTATACTGTACATCCCTCCTTATTCTTGCCTCTGCAGTGTTGAGATTCAGAGCCTCATGCTATTATATGTTCTGTTGTCCTGATGTCCTTCTCAAAGTTCTCTTCGGTGGTCACCCAAAACCAAGGCTTCTCACCCTCCGCACAATAACGCAGAGAATTCTTTGATGTGAGGGCCATCCTTGACCTTGTCATGGGACCGTTAGCAGCATTGCTGACCTCTGCCCACTAGATTCCGGAGGGAACCTCCCCCATTGTAACAACCCAAAGTCTTTCCAGACATTGCCAAATATCCCTTGGGGGGGGGGGGGTGGGTCGTGCAAAACTGCCACCTGTTCTGTCCCAAATCTTTCCTCTTGTGGTGTGGAAAACAAAACAAAAAAAAAGGATATTTGTGATTTAAGATAAATTTTCTCCTCCTTGAGTGTGCTCTAGAATGTTCAGATTATAAAGAAAAGATGAGCAGGGCGCCTGGATGGCTCAGTCAGTTAAGCGGCCGACTTCACCTCAGGTCATGATCTCGCAGTCCGTGAGCTCGAGCCCCGCGTCGGGCTCTGTGCTGACAGCTCAGAGCCTGGAGCCTGTTTCAGATTCTGTGTCTCCCTCTCTCTGACCCTCCCCCGTTCATGCTCTGTCTCTCTCTGTCTCAGAAATAAATAAACGTTAAAAAAAAAAATTAAAAAAAAAAAAGAAAAGATGAGCTTGTTAGTCTCAAACAAAATGCTATTAAATATACATATATGTGGTGTGCCTGTGTGTGTGCCTGTGTGTGTGCGTGTGTGTGCTTGCGTGTGTGTGCTTACGTGTGTACATGCGTGGTATGTGTGTACACTTGTGGGTATGTATTTGGGTGTGTATGTGTGTTTGTGTACATGTGTGTATATGTACAGATTTACAGATCTTAATTTTAAAGCAACATTTTTAAGGTCAGGCACTCGGTACTCAGCAAGGACTCTTACCAGCCAAGTCCTTTGTCTTGGTAAAGAAATTCCATCACTGTTTTTTTTTGCAGACCAAGAGAAGTCACTCAGACTTCAGCTTCTGAGATCATGGCAAGCATGGTGATCAGGCTCCTGCTTTGACAGAAAACAGAGCTCCAGAAACAGAAAGCAATTTTCTAATGCAAGGACTTTTTTGAAAATTCAGGGACATTTAGTCTTTTCTGGGATCAGCTAAATACTGCCATAGATGAATTTTTTTTCATTTCTAGAACAATTAATGTTGGCAAGGTAGCTATAAGTGGCATATCCTTAAAGGATAGGCCAAGACCTTAAATGTAAGCCACCCCAAACCCACCCCATCCAATTACCAGTAAAACTAGCATTAATCAGTGAGTGGGAAGGAGGGCATTTATCTCTGATTCCTACATCTGCCAAGAACTGTTTCTGAATCTGAATAAGTCATTCTATAATTTCAGCCCTCGGTTTCTCATTTGTAAAGTGGAGATGTTAATACCATCCCACTTTCCTCACAGGGTTTTTTATTTTTATTTTTTTAGTAGGGACAGAATGAGATCATATAAAGCAAGCCTTTGAAAACTCTAAAGCATTATTCAAATATGAGGAAGAATAAGTACTAATCAACTTAATTAATTGAAGAATGGAGAGATTAAGGAGATTTTTCATCAAAATTTTAAAAAAGAATATGTAAAGACTTTTCATAAAAAAATAAGAAAGCTATGAATATGTCATTGATTCACTCTCACCTGTGTAGGCTGGTGATTTTACCTGTTAACGATGCATCATCACCACCTGGTGCCCACTACACAAATTGCAGGCATAGTGTTAGAAGAAAAGAGCCTCCTGCATGTCAGACTTCCAGAGTTGGGGTCATGGTCAGGGCCAGTGAGAGGGAACAAGAGCGGGCACATATATCTTTTATGTCTGCCCCTTTGAGTAAGGGGAACATACGGGGAAGACTATTGGGAGGACTACAGAGGTACAGGCAGAGCAGCAGGAAAACAGGTAAGGTTAAGTCTTAAGAGAAAGGTCTTGTGGATTTGGACATGGTCTTGAAAAGACAGGTGGATTCAAATAGGGAAAGACCATTATGGGGAGGTGTTGGGGCTTCTGTGTGGAAGTGACCACAGGAAGAATTTAATGGAAGTGGAAAGTACAGGAGAATTTTATCTGTGATAGTGGCTAATATGATAAAAGTCTGGGGTTTTTGACACTTTGTGGGGTTAGAGATACAATTACATCCTGTGCTTTTGGTTTTGAAGAGTGGTGAGTAGTGTGGTGATACAGAACCACAGTGCTCCTGGAGGCAGAGGGCAACCGGAAGTGAGATTAAAGCACAGTGAGTTTCCTGGGACCTGCTTGCTGAACTGGGAGTGTGACTTCTGGTCCAGGTGGAGTAAGGAGAATTCAGAGGTTTCTGATGAGAAGAAGGAGTGAACCGGTATGAGCCACAGAAAGGTCAGGGCCGAACGCTGCAGAGCTCCAGAAGCTGTACCAGCAATGTATTAAATGGGGCAGGGCCAGAAGTGAGACTCTGCAGTGGAAGTTATTTTAAACTTTTTTTTTTTTAATTTGGGAATTTGGAGATGTCAGACAGTGACCGTTTTTGCAGCTCATGTGGATGTTGTAAATGACCTTCAGAGAGCAGTCAGAAGCTTCCAGGTTGCCAGTTGAGCACCCGGAAGGTAGTTTTGCCCATAGGACCCCTGTGTTTTGTGTGCATGGCCCCCGGCTCATTACCTGAGGGTAGCGCGACCCTGCTGTCTCTCTTTAAAGCAAAATGGTTGGGTCTGTTGGAGAATGATCTCTGATGACTTACAGAACATGGCGGCTGTAAGTGTTACTCAAGTTTTTAGGGCCCACTTACTGATGGTTTTTGTGATTATTAACATTTCTCTTTGTCACTGTTTTAATTTGGGGTGTGCCTTTTTTTCTAGTTAGGAATGAATAATCTGAAGTTCTGAAAATGTCTTCCTCGTCAGGAGAACAAAACACCTGTCACCTGTCAGCGTCACCAGATTGCGCTGGGGAGGACGCTTCTTTATGTACCTGGTTCAGGAAGAGCAGGGCTTCCCAGTGGCTTTTCCAGGAAGCATGGGAAGTTCTCACACCTTCCTCTCCTGTCCCACCTGGGGAGAGAGGGCACATTTCCCAGGGCAAGATAAAGCAGTTCCGACTGCAAATACAACACAACCCTCACTGTATTCTCCTTGTGTTTTGCGGAGATAAACTTCACTAGAGTCTCAGTACTGAGCCTTTTGGCTTCTGGCAGCAGCTTTAATTGCTAAAATGCAGATTTTTTTTTTTTCTTGATCAAGAGGGGATTATTCTTGTTATCAGTCTAGAGCATCTTATTTCAAGATGAAAAGCCTTTACGGAATTACAGATGCCAACGTTTGTACAAAGCTTTTTGGCGATTGACAACTCAAAGAGAAAGTATGATTTATTAGCCTATAATGGCCAACCCTGAGCGATGGTCGAGGTCCCACTGATTTGTGAAATTGCTTAATGTGAACTGCCTTTTTATGCCACTCAAGCCCCAGGTTACTCAAATAAATGTAGAGTCTACGTTATGTGATATGTTATGGGAGAGAGAAGAAGAAAAGGGGCAAGAGGAGAAAGGTGGCTTCTAAAATCCATCTTGGCGGTGCCTTTTACAGTAGTTTGGCTGATAAGCCAGCGGAGGAAAGATTAATAACGAGGCTTGTCGCTATCAGTACCTGCCTGTCGATTCTCTGTAACAGGGCTGTCTGTTCAGCATGGAAATTATTGATTAAATAAAAATTGCTATTAGATTGTGATGTGATCCATAATCACAAACAATGGTGGACATTCCTCTTTTAGATCCTCAGCCATGCATCACGTTGTTTCTTTTTTTTTCCCCCGCCGTAATTTATATCGCGCTGACATTCGAGCTCCTTAGGTTTATCCTTTCTGCTCAGAGGCAGGAAACCTCAGGCATGAGCCATACAGGCTGGCCGGAGAGAGGATGAAAGGAGGTTCCTGGTTAGGGGCGCAGCTGGTTCATTCACCTGGCTGCAGCCCAGTTTATGTGTGTTTTTCAACTTAAAAAAAAAAAACCTGTGGTGAAATACACATAATATGAAATTGACCATTTGACCAGCTTATTTTTTCCAGCTTTATGTCAGTGTAATTGATGACTGAAACTGTGTATTTTTTAAGTGTACAAAGTGATGATTTGATATATGTATATGTTGCAAAATGATTAACACCAAGTTAATTAGCACATCCATCACCTCACAGTTATCTTTTCTTATGTATGTGGTGAGAACTCTTAAGATCTGTTCTCTTGGCAGATTTCAAGTATGCAATATGGTATTGTTAACCCTGGTCACCATGCTATACATAGATCTTCAGGACTTATTCATCTTATGAATGAAAGCTTACACTCTTTGAATAGCATCTCCCCATTTCTGCAGCCCCAGCCCCTGGCAACCAGCCTTCTAGTCTCTCTTTCTGTGAGTTTGACTTTTCTTTTTCCTATTTTTGGATTTGACATATAAGTGATACCATTCAGTATTTGCCCTTTTTTTTTTTTTTTGTCTCACTTATTTCACTTGGTGTGATACCTTCAAGGTCCATCCATGTTGTCACAAATGACAAGATTTCTTTCTTTTATTATGACTGAATAATATTCCATTATACACACACATATGCATTTATACACACACACACACACACACACACACACACACACACACACAATTGGCCCTTAAGCAACATGGTTTGAACTTTGCAGGTCCATTTGTATTTGTGCTTTTTTCAATAAGGACCATAAATACATTTTTTCTTCCTTATGATCTTCTTTATTTTTAGAGTTTGTTTATTTGAGAGAGAGAGAAAGGGTGTGCGTGAGTGGGGGAGGGGCAGAGACAGACGGAGAGAGAGACAAGTCCAAGTAGGCTCTGTACTGTTAGTGCTCAAACTCACGAACCATGAGACCAGGACCTCAGCCGAAACCAAGAGCCAGATGCTTAACCAACTGAGCCATCCAGGCGCCCCTTATGATTTTCTTAACATTTTATTTCTCTAGCTTACTTTATTGTAGGAATCGGTATGCAATACATGTACTAATTTGGTGTTAATGGACTGTTTATATTATCAGTGAGGATTCTGGTCAATGGTAGACTAATAGTAGTTAAGTTTTGGAGAGTCAAAGGTTATACATGGACTTTCAAGTGTGCTGACCCCTGCTTTGTTGGTCAGTTATATCTGCCACATTTTCTTTATCCACTCATCTGTGGACAGACATTTAGGCTGTTGCCATGTCTTGGCTATTGTGAATAATACTGTAATGAACATGGGAGTGCAGACATGTCTTTGAGATTTTATTCCCTTCAGGTATACACACAGAGGTGGGACTGCTGGATCAGATGAGAGTTCTAGCTTCAGTGGTTTGAGGAACCTCCATACTGTTTTCCACAGTGGCTGCACCAATTTACAGTCCCACCAGCAGTACACAGGGTTCCCTTTTCTCCATATTCTTGCCAACATGTGCTATCTCTTTCTTTTTTATAAGACATCCTAACAGGTGTGAGATGGTATCACATTGTGGTTCTCACGTGCATTCCCCAATTATTAGTGACGCTGGGCACCCTTTCATATACCTCTTGACCATTTGTATGTCTCCTTTGGGAAAATGTCTATTTTTGATCCTTTGCCCGTTTTTAAATTGCACTATTTGTTTTTTTTCAGTTGAGTGATAGGAGTTCCTTATATAGTTTGGATAGTAACCCCTTACCACATGTGTGGTTTGCAAACATTCTCTCCCATTGTGTAGACTGCCTTTTCATTTTGTTAATTATTTCCTTTACTGTGCAGGAGTGTTTTAGTTTGATGTAGTCCCATTTGTTTACTTTTGCTTTGTTGCCTATGCTTTTGGTGTCAAATCCAAAAGAAATCATTGCCAAGACCAATGTCAAGGAAACTTCTCTGTATGTTTACTTTGAGGGGTTTTATGGTTTCAGGTCTTTTGTCCATTATGAGTTAATGTTTTCTATTTCTGTGGAAAATGCCTCTGGAAATTTGATAGGGATTACATTGAATCTGTAGATCACTTTGGGTGCTGTGGATGTTTTAGCAAAAACTAATTCTTCCAACCCAAGAACATGGACTGTCTCTCCATTTATTTGTATCTTCTTTGATTTATTTCATCAACATCTTACGATTTTCAGTATACATGTCTTTAACCTCCTTGGTTAAATGCATTCCTAGATATTTCATTATTTTTGATGCTGTTGTAAGTGGGATTGCTTTCTTGATTTCACTTTCAGATAGCTGATTGTTAGTGTATAGAAATACGGTTGATTTGTGTATGCTGATTTTATGTCCTGCAACTTTACTGAATTTGTTTACTAACCTTATTTTGGTCTCATGTCTTTAGGGTTTTCTTTTTTTAAGGGTTTATTTATTTGGAGAGAGAGAGAGAGAGAGAGAGAGAGAATCCTAAGCAATCTCCACGCTCAGTGTGGAGCCTGACATGGGGCTTGATCCCACAACCACGAGATCATGACCTAAACCAACATCAAGAGGTGGACACTCAACCAACTGAGCCACCAAAGCGCCCCTTAGGGTTTTCTATACTTAAAATCATGTAATCCGCAAATAGAGACAATTTTACTTCTTTCCAGTCTGGATGCCTTTCATTCCTTTTTCTTGCCTAATTGCTATAGCTCAGACTTGCAGTAGTGAGACGGGACATACTCATGTTGACCATTTTAAAGCATGCAATTAATTGCCACTTGGCACATTCAGAATCTTGTGCAGCCATCGCCACCATGGATTCCTGGACATTTTCATCACTGCAAAAGGAAACTACCCATTAAGCAGCCACTTTTCTTCCTTCCTCTTCCACAGCCCCTGAAAACCACTCATCTGCTTTCTGTGTCTGTGGACTGTTTGCCTGTTCAGAATATTTCATAGAAGTGGAATCATATAATATATGGCCTTTTGTGTCTGGCTCTTTGCACGTAGCACAGCATGTGCAGGATTCATCCGCAATGTAGCAGACAGATGTCAGTGCTTCATTCCTTTGCTTGGCTGAAGGATGTTCCATTGTATGACTATGCCACATTCTGTGTATCTTTTTATCTGTTGGTGGGCCTTTTGGATTGTTTCTGTCTGCTAGCTGTTGTGTTGTTATGGACACTCATGGGTGAGTTTTTTTGTTTCAACACTTACTTGCACTGCTTTTGGCTCTGTTTCTAGGAGTGGGGTTGGTAGGTCATATGGTAATTGTGTGTTTAACATATTTGAGAAACTACCAGACTTTATAGCAGCTTTGAAGTTGTGTTGTACAGGCTCTGCCTTCCTAGGTGGTCTTACCTCTAACCTCATTAGCCTCTTTGAAATACTCACCGTTTTTGCCTCCCTGGGCACCTCACCTCCATGCCCAGGCCTTGCCTAGCTTCCTTGGGCTGTGGATCAGACTTACTTTCTGGGTGCCGCACCCTGGGGTGCCTTGTGGCACTGCCATGCATGGGCTCGCAGGCATCCCTCAGCAAATAGCTCCGTACATCCACCATTACTTTCCCCCCCATACGGGGTAAGACTGTTTGGGACAAATGCATAGACTGAATATTCAAAGCATTAGGTGAGATGAGCTTAGACAAATAGACCGATAGGCTGACCAAATTTTATTTCTGAATGCTGATTTGGATGAATGGGGATCTAGTTGATATTCAGCTTAGTGGAATGAACATAATCCTTGTGTGGGGGCTACTTTGTGAGCCCCTTGCTGGGTGGTACTGTTGTGACCACTGCTAATTGTAGAATCTTCGAATGACCTAACCTGCCCTTCTTTTTTAACCAAGTGCAGTGAGGTCTGGAAAAGCTAACAAACTTATTCAAGACCACGAAATTTGCCCCATTATACACAAATCACCTTGTTTTAAATGGCTGTTTGGTGCATGTAATGAAGATTTGGCCTTCAGACTTCCTTAGCTATTAAATGTATGCATTTTTGCTTCCCCTGCTCCACCCCCCTCACCCCTTCCCCCAAGACCACGTGGTCTCTGTCTCTCTCTTTATCCATTACAGTCTTGCAAGGGGAAGCTGTCTCAGGTTTATTATGCAAGTTGGATACCATTGAAAGTAAATACAACTCTGGGAGCCTGGGTGGCTCAGTCTGTTAAGCACCCAACTTTAGCTCAGGTCACAATCTCACGGTTGGTGGGTTCGAGCCCCACATCAGGCTCTGTGCTGACAGCTCGGAACCTAGAGCCTGCTTCAGATCCTGTGTCTCCCTCTCGCTCTGCCCCTTCCCTGCTCATGCTCAGTCTTTCTCTCTCTCTCTCTCAAAAATAAATAAACATTAAGAAACAATTTTAAAGCTAGCACAGATATGAAAAATAGAGGTCCCAGCGGAATTCTTTGATAAAGTTAGGTTTTTAAAGCCTACAGACAGGAGCTGGAAAGGAAGTGCATACATGGAGACGACCTCCATCCTCTCCACTGGCCTCTGAAGCACTAGGTAGGGTCTGGGAGAGGGAAGCACGTTCCCCTGGGACCAGGTGACACACGGGAATGAGAACAGAACAGCTCCCTTCTTACTTGGCTCTTATTTTTTGTGTGTTTGAGTGAACATGCACGGGGGACAAGGAACTGAGGGTGCATTCAGAAGCTGGCCGAGGCCTGTCCTCAAGGCTTCCCTTCCAGAACAGGGAGCAGCAAGACCATCACGAAGAAGAATGCCTTTCCTACTGGAACAGGAAGTAAGACCATGGCTTGCAAAGCAGACCAGAAGCTTGGGTGGCAGAATCTCTCGGGCGGATGGGCTTCTCTGGACCCAGAGGGCTGAGGTTCCTTATACCCGTAACCATGAACCACTATCAAACAGTTTTGAACAATCTTAAATAATGGATAAGGTGCTGGAAAGTTGAAGCTGGTGAGTGTTATTCTGCACTTTCCAAGGAGAGCAAGAAAATGAATTCTGAAAATCACAGGTGGAGACTTGTGAGCCAGTTCCAGAAGAAACTGTATTTTTATTGTTAAAAGTTTGTTGTCTTACTACAAGATGAAATTGTAATCGCCGGGACTCTCGGGCTCACTGAGAAAAAGGTTACTCTAGACCGGGCTTATGTTTTCTTTGACAATATTGTGAGACTGGTTGATTAGGAAAATGCAGTAAGTATGTGTTGGGACTTCAGCAAGACATTTAATAAGCAACTTAGGCCAAGACAGAAAATGAGGATTGTGTTAAACAGCAGTTAGGAGATGTAGTCACTGGGTGGATGATAAGGGATGGCTGGACATCAGCCAAGTGAGCTGTTTCTAGAAGCAGGCTGCTGGGCTTGGCCCCCAGCCTTGTTTTACTTAACAATTTGGTGTTTGTTTGTTTCCGGGACGAAGTCACTGAGTGTAATTATCATCAAAGATGTTTACGAGGAGTTTTCAAATCCACTTAATGACTGAATCGGGGTCCTCAAAGATCTTGAAAAATCAAAATACTGAAATCGCTCCAAGGAGATTAAAAATTATGATAATAACAGAAGCCTTTAATTAACTATAAATTCGCTTTTACTAGGCACTGAGATTTGCCGCCAAAACTAGCTAATGGCATTCTCAACTACAGAAACAGAAGTACACTCTATTAGCCTTGTGCTTCAACTCTCTCTGGAAAACACCACTCAGCCCAGTGTTCTGTGTTCTCAGGATACACAGATTTATGGTCGTTGGATCAAGCAGAATAAGATCCAGACATGCCTTGTAAGACTGGAGAGATATCTGGGTTTTCTGGTGGGCAGAGAGATCTGGGGGCGTGCTGACTGTCTTCACATATTTGAGGGTTTCTCGGCTATCTTGTGGAAGGTGGATCTGACTTGATCTCAGTATCAGATTGTAGGCCAAATGCCTGGAAATTCTAGGCAAACAGATTTAAGTTCAACGTGAGGAGAACTGATTTGACAATGAGGGCTGGCCACACTGTTGCCCCAGGAAAGAGGGACTCCTTGAACTCCCTGAAATTGGACAGCCCTGGGAATGGGGTGTTACAGGTAATTCAGAGCTTCCAGTGGGTTCTGGACTAGGTGAACTTTACTTCCTGTCAAAGCTGAGAGAGATCCTCTTACATGACAGATGTTTCTTGAAACCATTTATGTGCTCTGTGAAGAGGACAGGTTGGCATTTGAGCTTGACTAGGAATAATTAATAAAATCATCTCCCTTTTCTATCAGTTCCTAACAGTGTTTCCTCTCCCAAGCTTTTCCTTACTTAAAAAATTTTTTTATTATAAAACATGTTACTAATTAGTAAAATGAACTTGACTGGCACACCATTTGAAAAGTGAACCCCTGAGTCCGTCCGATGACAAGCTTAGGATAAGAATTTGTGTGTTGTGAGGCCAGGGGCTTCCTTGTAGGCCAGCACTGTCTCTAACCCAAAAACTTCTTGGATTTCCGGGGGGGTTTCCTCATGTTATTTTGCTGTGGTTATTATATATGAAAATTTGCCTTAGAGTGTTCTTCAGAAATCAGTCTGGTTTGCTGAGATCACATATCTATAAATGAATCGCTTCTATTTTTTTTGAGATACTTTCAGATAAAGGTGTTAGTGCTAACCTGATTGACAGGTAAATGATCAAATACTTTCAAATACTGGAAAAGGACTTTTTTTCCTCAGAAACGACTTTGGGTCTCTCTTGGGTTCGGGCTGTGGCTATGTGGCATACATCTTTGGCAACTTGAAGCCCGATTTTTCCGTGTTTCATCCCTTTTTTACAGACGGCAGTCCTCTGGGCAGTCCCAGCGTTGATTTTGCAACTGTTCCGCACACATTCACAATTACATAATATACTTTCAACCTTTTCCTCTCTCTCCTTCTCCCCATTGTGCTGTGGCAAATGGCTCTCACTAGCTGCTTCTTTCCTCCTTTCTCTCTTCTTTCCTTTTTTTTTTTTTTTTAATTTCCTTCCTTAGTTTCCTTATCTTGGTAATTCATTTCACTCCATCACCTTGTGTCCTGAGCTAAGACGTCTGCAGCGATGTTGGTCAGTTCCTAGTAGGTACCAGGCCCTTCATCCCCCCCCCCCCATTTCTTTTCGTGAGTCACACATAAGAATGACCCTTCATTGTGAGCGGTTGTCAGGCCACCAGCCTCGGCTGAGCCCAGGACACCTGGTGGAGCCTCACCTGTCACGTGTGAAACCAGCACCACTTCTGTCCCCTGAGAAGTGACCTGACCGCATTACTGCTTCTACCCTGAGTGTGCTTTTGTCATCAGGAATTCCTCAGAAATGCCGAGGAACTGAGAAATGAGTAAACAGAGCCAAATAAAACTAAACTGTCCTTTACCTTAAGTACTAAAAAAGTTTTTTTTTTCCTTTTTCTCAAGTTTTTTATTTATTTACTTGAGAGTGACAAAGACAGCACAAGTGGGGAAGGGCAGAGAGAGAGGGAGAGAGAATCCCGAGCAGGCTCCCTGTTGGCCAACACAGAACCCAGTACGGAGCTCGAACTCACAAAACCGTGAGATCATGACCTGAGCTGAAACCGGGAGTCAGATGCTTAACCGACTAAGCCACCCAGGCGCCCCTAAAAAGCTATTTTTAAATGCACGTTTGTTTTCCTGGCCATCCCTTTTAGGGATCTGGTACGTGTTAGTAATGTCTCTCTTGAGTCTGGGGCTGTTGTCTGGCCCACTGAAGGGATAGATGTCTCCTTTGGAATAGCACGTCTCCAGTTTGGTAATAAGCCTAACTGACCCTGGCTGCCCAAATCTGGAGTTTTAGTCACTGCTGGGTCATTTTAGGCCTGCCCCCTAATATCTGCAAAAGTACAGAGGCTCATATATTGTTTGTCGAAATATTTAGAAGCTGTAAGTCAGGCCAACAAACTGTTGAGCGTTTTCTACTTGGTCTTGTCTCCTATACCTTCACGACAGCTGAAAGGCCAGGTTTGATCGAGACTTAGCAGGCTTCTCAGAGTCCTGGGCTAGGTGTGGTGGCCCAGGATGGTTGTGTCTTGCCTGCCTCCTTGTCTTCCCACTCTCAGCCCTGGAGAGGCGTGGAGAGGCGGGTCTGCACGTCCAGGCCCCGTTCCCAGCTCCCCAAGCAGCCAGCCCTCGGCCCAAGGACACACGTACATCAGGTGATGGCATGGTTCATCTTCAGAAGGAGGAACCCAAGAAGAGCCCAGCCTGTCCAGGCCCTGGAAACAGGCGTGGATTCTGTTTGGCCAGGGAGCTCCAGAATGCCAGGATCCAGGGTGTGGTCCAGAAGGGAGGCTGGATGCCACACTTCTCTGACTCCTCACCCCGTGGGGGAGGTGTGTGGCTGGAAGAGGCTACACCAAGACCCTCTGAAGCAGAGCATGGTCTGCAGACCAGCTGCCAGTTCACAGACGTCACTGGTCTGCAATGAGATAAGAAGGCTGTGCCGAGCGTAGATCAAAGCACCTCTTTCTTCGTCAAGAAAATCTTGCCTCAGAAGTAAGTTCTGTCAGCTGAATGAACAGTGTGTTTGGGGGTTTACCGTCAGACACGAGCACTTTATCTTCTTGTCAGTGACCAGTGTTTTGACTCCCCTGCCTGGAAACACTGGGCCCAGGCAGGGCCCTTCTCTGCTAGGTCTAACACCAGAACTGCTCAGTGATGTTGGCTTCCACTGGTCCCTCGGTTCTGGGGTTCTTACCATGTTCTATGATATATCCCATATGTTCATTTCCCTGTATGCCTTGCTGTCCCTGGTAAAACTCTGATAAGTGGAATTTTTGCCTCCCTTCTTGAGTCTTCTGGGGAGGGCACTGGGTCATTTATTTGCTCCCTGGTGATTAGACTAGCCATCATCTCAGTGGCCCAAGGCCCCGAGAGCAGTAGTCCCTATTCATCCTGAGCCACACCCTGGATGGGGGACTTGGGCACCTGCACTTCTAACCAGCTCCCAGGTAATTGCTGTGCATGCAAAAAGCGGAGGACCGCTTGCCCCACTGACTTTCCAGAGCAGGGCACGCCATCGGGCTGGACAGCCTCACTCGGGGCTCCTGTCCCTTACTGTCTTAACATATTTGCTGTCTTTTGAGAGGAGACATATGGTCAAACAAGGTGGTTCCTAGCGGTAGGAACAGTGCATCTAGTTTGGCTCTAAGAGCTGTTATATCCCTTCGGCTATAGAAGCTACACTGAACCTGGGGCTTCGAGAAAGTAGTGATCTGAGGACCTGAGGTCTCTATCCCCTCCTCCACAGCTGCCTAATCCCCCTCCCTTCCCTCCTTTTCTTCCTCAGCATCTCTCACCAGCTGGAGTCTGCCAGCTGACTTTGGACAGGAAGCAGGGATTGTAGTAAGATAAATGTCCTCCGCCTTTATCCCTGCCCTCCCTCCCCATCCAGGCCAGTGGCTCATTAGGTTGAGGCAGAACCAAGGTGGACGTTGTCTGGATAATGGACAAAAGGAGGCTCATGGGGGTAAGTGGGCTTTTTCCAGGGCCGGGGGTCCCCTGCTTCCTGCCAGCAGGGCAGAGGCTGGTGCTGTCCCCAGGGCGGGGCTCCGGGGGAATTTTGAAGCGCTTCTCCTGGGGTGACTTCTTGGTCATTAGGCACCATGGATCCCTGTGTGTATGTCACAGAAACCATCAGGGCAGTGGAGGCACCTGACGGTTCCCCCTCGAAGGGCTTGTTGGTGCAGTGAATAACCACAGAGGATGATGAGAACTCAGGTCTCCAGCATTTTATTTTGTTTTCAGAGCTCCTGAGCTTCGCTGGAACTCTTCGTTCCCTCACACTTCATGAGTTTTTTCAACCCTGTAATTTGGCTCTTGGGATTAAGTGCTTTGTCTGTACTCATAAAACTCTATAAAGCTGCTGGCCTCTGTAGATGCGTTTAAAGTCAAAGAGTCAGTTAGTTCCAACATGCTGGAACTTTCTTTCCAAATTTTTTAATTGCAATGCAGTGTAAAATTTAAAAGGGTTTTGGGGGGTAATTAAATGTGTGCAATTAATGTAGTGTGTAATGGCTCTTCCTGTTAATTTTCACAGCCCAAATATTGTTTGTCTTCCATATCCTTTCCAGCCCCATGGGCCTCTTTAGTATTACTCATACACTAAGGACATGCCCTTCACAGGACCTTTGCACTTGTGAGTCCCACTGCCTGGATCTATATCTTCTCATAGAATCCACAGACCTTCCTCCAGGCCCTTGCCAAAGTTCTCATATCTGAGAGGCCTCCCTGACCTGCCTGTAGAAAATGACACATACACTCTTTCCATCCCTCCCCTTAGCCTGCCTTTTAAGTTTTTACAGATCTCACAGTTGAAAACATGACTTTCTTGTTTCTGTTTTAAACATTGTATTGTCTGCCTCCCACCACAAAGCTGTGAGCAGCACCATGACCTTAGGAACCTTGTTTGTTCACTGCTGTCCTCCCAGGACCAAGACTGGCCCGGTGTATAGTAAGTAAGTGCCCTGTACGACGACTGGTTTTCTCCTTAACACGGTGGCTGCAAAAGTGCATCTGTGTGTCTGTGTGTGAATTCAGGGTGAAGAGTACTTTTTAAGCAGGTCGAGACTTCTCTACCCATTCATCCATCTCTCCATCCATCCTTAAAGTAGACTTCTAAGTACTAAAACGATACACAGAAGGGAACCCTTCCAGAGGAGCGTACAACTGACTCAGCCTTAACTGGAGGAAAGTAAGAAGGAATCCCAAAGCAACACAGAAGCATTGAAGTTCAGATAACTAAAAAAAATAATAATAATAATCCATAATGCCTTTAAAATAAACAAAACCAAAGGCAACTTTTACTAAAATTGTTACAGATTTTTCTCTCTTCTTACAGTAGGTTTTGCAACAGAGAATATATTCAGTGCACTGGTGTGTGCATTTATATTTTGGATCTTATTTTCATCATATGGATATAGCACAATCACTTAGTCATCCGTGTTCAACATTTGGGAGTTTCCTGACTTTTTTTTTATTGTCAGAAATAACAAACATCTTGGGTGCCTGGGTAGCTCAGTCGATCAAATGTCTGACTTCGACTCGGGTCATGATCTCATGGTTTGTGAGTTTCAGCCCCACGTTGGGCTCTCTGCTGTCAGCACAGAGCCTGCTTCGGATTGGATCCTCTGTCTCCCTCTCTCACTCTGCTCCTCCCCCCATGCTCGCTCTCTCTCTCTCTCTCTCTCAAAAATAAATAAACATTAAAAAGAAAAAGGAATAATAAACACCTTTGTGTAAAATTCTTTGTTTCCGTTTTGGATTTTTTTTTTCAAATATAATCTTGATGATTATAGATGAACTTCAGGATGATTTTGACTAAATGTAAAAGAATATACCACTGGGATTTTGCCTAGAATTTTGTTAAAACCTTAAATTGAAAAGAATCCATATTTTCTCAAAATTCAATTTTCCCGTGTGATTACAGGGTATTTGTTTTATATCTGAGCTTTCTTTTTTTTTTTTTTTTTTAATTTTAATTTTTAAGTAATCGCTACATCGACCATGGGGCTCGAACACAAAACCCTAAGATCAAGAGTTGCACTCTCTTCCAGCTGAGCCGGCCAGGTGCACTTATGTCTGAGCTTTCTTAACTTAATATTTGTCTTCTTATGACCACTTTGCATTTCTTTCCTTGCCCATTCCTGAGCATGAAAGTTTTTCCCCACATTTTTTTCCCAATTGGCTGTTGCTTTTCAAAGGGAAGGTGCTGGGGTTTTGTGTCTGTTCCTATTTATTTTGTGTACGGTTAACCTCCTGAATGCTCTTGATGGCCTAAAGGTTCTGTATTTTATTATCTAATACACGCCTATCACCTGCCAGTAATAATAATTGTGTCTTTTTTCTAATAGATAGGTATTGTGTTTCTGTCTCATTGCATTGGATACATTTTTTGAAATCCAGTCAGATAATTCTGATGGTAGCTATAAGCCTTCTTTTGTATCCGGTTTTAATGAAGCTGTGTTGACTCTGAATATCATCTGTGTAACTCATTTAAGATGTGTAATATTGGGACATGTGAATGAAGTGCCCATCTTTCTTTTGGAAATTTCTAAGAATGTTACCTCAAAAGATTGTCATGTTAGTTACTTCATTAACTTTTTGCTACCTAGAGAGATTACCATGTGCTATGGTACATTTCTTTGTCACTCTAGAATGTGCCAGCTAAGTCATTATATTACTGGGTTTAGTTGTTTTATTTATAATTTCCATATTTTTATGACTGAGATTTGTATCTTAGTTTCTTTTTGTGCCGCTTTGGTATCAGAGTCATGCCAGATTTTTTTTTTTTGAACGTTCTAAATTATTTCCATCATTTCTCTCTCCAGAGTACCTTACATAGCATGAAAATCTGGTCCTGGAATATTTGAAATAATATTCCCATAAAAATGTTTGAGTCAGGAGTCTTTTGAGAATAAAATCCTTTAATAACTTTAAAAAGTTTTTCTTATGGTTTGGGTCATATCTGGATTTTCAACCTTCTGAGCTGATTTGAGTTACTTTTATTTTTACCAGAAAGTCACCCATTTCTTTGAGATTTTCAGTTTAGTGTCATCACGCTGTGGTTACTTAAACTCTTCTATAAATGCCCTCTGTGTGCTTAGTTGTCTCACTTTTATCTTACTTAATTTTTTATTTTACTTTACTTTTTACCTTTTTCATTTTATTTTATTTTTTACTTTACTTTTATTTTATTTTCTGCCATTTGTCTTTTCCCCCAACTGCTTGGGCATGTCAGTAATTTCTCTTATTTTCCTTTTTTCCTCAAAAATGCATTTCTGGAATTAGTTCTTAATTCTGTGTTTGCATTTTAATTTGTGTCCTTTTGTCTGTTTTTTAAAAATGTTTTCTCTTTCATGCTTTTCTTGGATTGAGTTTTGCTTTCTTCTATGACTTCTAGAATGAAATGTTCATCTTATTTTTTTTCTTTTTCTTTTTTCTTTTTTTTAAATGTTTATTTACTTTTGGAGAGAGAGAAACAGAGAAGGAGTGGGGGAATGGCAGAGAAAGAGGGAGATAAAGAATCCAAAGCAGGCTCCAGGCCCTGAGCTGTCAGCACAGAGCCCGATGTGGGGCTCAAACCCACGAACCGTGAGATCATAACCTGAGGCAAAGTCGGCTGCTTAACCAACTGAGCCGCCCAGGCGCCCCAGTTTTTTTTTTTCTTTTTAAAGAACAAATGCACTTAGCGATGTCAGCATTCATTTTAATTCAGACTCCATCTCATAATTTTGACAGTCTTTTGATATTTCAGAACGTTCTCTAGTTTTTTATGATTTATTCAGTAGATAGGAAGTCACTTACTCATCAACAAATATTTTTGACCTGTTGCTGTCAGCCAGGCACCGTTGCGGGTTCTGGAGATGCCTCTCAGAAATCCTAGCCCTCGTGGAGCTCTTCCTAAGTACATGAATGGGGAGGCTGTTTGCTTAGGTCCCCTGGGGTTCTGTCTGTGAGTGCATTTAAGCTTATGTTATTTCATAATTTTATATGTAAGAGGTGGGTGTGCAGACCCTGCTTTGAATGAAGTTATTTTCACGTGCTGTGCATTTGTTTCCTTCAGTGTTCTCTGGGCAAGTAAAAAGTAAAGAAAGAGTCTGAGGCAGTATTCATTCATTCAGCTTTTCTAACGATGCTATTCAAAATCTGTTTGTCTCACTTATTCCTTCGTCTGCTTACTCCATCATGAACTGGCACTGTAATTTTAACAGGTTTGATTGATGTATTTTGATGTTCTATTATTTGGCAGAGAAAAGTGTTGCTTTTCTTTAAGGATTATACTTTTATCAAGAGAAAACAATTCTCTTTGCTCCGCTTAAATCTTCTTGTCCTAAAGTCTGATTTAATATCAAAGTTACTATCACTAATATCACATCCATTTAGTTTTTAACAATTCTCTATAATGTTGTTTTCAGTTGACCCCCTCATAAGGTTTATGGTTATGTCTATAATCATCTGAGAGATTTTACCTATAGTGGGTCGATTGGAGCTATTTATTTTGAATGGGAATTTTTGTGTGCTTTTTCCGTTCTTCTCTTTATTTGTGTGTGTGTGTGTGTGTGTGTGTGTGTGTGTGTGTTGCCATATTTTTCTTATTTTTACCATGGCCAATTAGAAAGTAAATATAATGTCCTAAATATCAGTATCTTCACCAATACACTTATTAAATATATGCATGATTTCTAACTACCAAAAAATCGATACCAAAAATAAACCCACATGTACATTATTTTGCAGGACAAATAACTTATCATTTTAAAAAATTATCCCCCCCTTCTCTTCTGCCTTTATCAATTTAATTGGGACGTACAGACTCCGTTACCATTAAACAATGACTAATTTTACCATGTAAGTCACCCGTGTATTGTTGCGTATTTTCCCTGTGATATCCACATTTTCAGCAACCTCCCTACTTTGCTCTTTGGTTAATTTGGTCTCAGTGCTTCATCCTCTCATGCAATGGCTTTTCCTGTCTCGAGTTTTTTTTTTTTTTTTTCCTTTTTTGGATCACTTTGTCAACAGCAAAAACTTTTTTTAAGAAATCTGCCTTTCTGCATTAGTAGCAATTTACATGAGTCAACTATTTGGGGGAGAAAATTTTAGTTTCTCTTAACCCATATACTTCAACATTTTCCAAAATACGTTCTGCAGAAACTAGTTCTGTGGGATACTGACAGGTGCCTGGCAAGAAGCTAGAATGAACAAAATACATCATGTCTTGTCCCAAGACTCACCTGATCCTTTACTGTCAGTAGGTCTGTGGCCCTTCGGTAGGAGAATGTGTGGGCACAGCCATGAAGTCTGGGAATCTGGTACATAGCCAAACTGCGTTATCCTGGGCTTGCTTCTTTGGAAGGATATTTCTGGTTTTTCTGTCTCTCGTTTTTTAAAAGAAGTTTATTTTCAAAAGTAATCTCCACACCCAATGTGGGGTCGAACTCACAACCCCGAGATCAGGAGTCACACCCTCCTCTGATGGAGCGCCCCCTGTCTTCGTTTTCATTTCTTTATGATGCCAAACGTAGCTAGGTCTGTTTCATTAAGTTCAGGTGTGGCTTATGCTTAGAACATTTTGTTTGCTCCAATTTGATTTCTCTCTACTTTCAGTATTCTACCGATTTTCTTCCTGGGACATATATGTGTTCATACTACGCACCTTGATTTAATTTGGTTCAGTTTGGTTTCTCTGGTTTCCATTGGGCTCCCCGCTGCCCCCACTGCCCATCTCGCTCTGCTGGCACATGTTTTAACCAGCTCCCTGTTCCCCTCAGCCTTCCACGTACTTTTTTCTCCACTCGATTGCTTTTTTGTGTGAGGCAGCCTAGCTTCTTTTTCTTTTTTTTAATGTTTATTCATTTTGAGAGAGCATGAGCAGGGGAGGGGCAGAGAGAGAGGGAGACACAGAATCCAGAGCAGGCTCCAGGCTCCGAGCTGTCAGCACAGAGCCCGACGCAGGGCTTGAACTCATGAACCGCAAGATCATGACCTGAGCCGAGGTCAGACGCTTAACTGACTGAGTCATGCAGGCGCCCCAGTAACAACTGCTCTTGATTTCTGCATCTTTCTGGAATTCCTTTATGAGTACATAAGCAAACACAAATATAAATTGTCATTCTCCTCCATGCTTTCTTTGTCTGTATAAACAGAGGCATGCACTTGGCTCAGCACAAGCAGATTCCGTGCTTGGCAAGCAGTCACCCCAGCAGGGCGGAGGTGGAATGTTCCTTCCACCCATCTAGGTGGGAGACCACTGTTAGTTCTTCTGTCCCGGGTGCATCGTGTCGTGGTGTGGCCCTCACACATGGCTGGGCTCTCGGTTCCAGCGCTGTTCAGCAGTAGGGCTCAGCCCATGATGCACTGCGTGTTGCTGACCACCCCCTGCTTCTCTGTCTCTGTAGCAGGCCCTGGGATAGAAAAGACTGTTCATTTAGACACTTTTGTGGCATTTTAGTATTGTCACCAGTTTGGCGTCCAAGCGTTGTCATCAGTGGCTCCTCTCACTAAATAACGTGTGGACAAATTTGGGTATTTTCAAACTCTTGCGCTGAGTGCACTAGTGTGACAGGACCTGGGACCACACCTCCCTCATGTACAGATGGGAGTGGCCTGGGAGGGTCCTTCACCATGAGAGAGTGAGGACCATAAATGTAAGGTGCTTGGAGATACAGTGTGTGACGAACATGAAAGGAGTGGTTGATGAGGCGGGAAGAACCACGGGGTGACTTGAAAGCAATTGTGGTTTTTATGGGAGAGGATATTTGCCTAATTTTGTGGTCAGTATGGTCCCGGTCCCCAGAGCCAATGGAATGCAGTAAAATCAATCAAAATCTTTTTCCACCTCTTCAGATAAGTCCACCTCCTGGTTCAGATGTGTCCAGAGGGCAACATGACTTGATTCAAGACTATGCTGCTTGAGTTAGTAACAGGTCAGTCATGGCCTGAGTTTTCAGCTCTGCTGTTGTTCTGGATACGACAGTGGAAACAGGTGTTCCCCGTCTCCTCCATGTGTCGCCCATGTTCATCCAGATGGTTCAATTTTTTTCATAATAGTTTTTGCCATCAGAGGTTAGACTTTTATGAAGAGTAATTCCTCCCATGCAGTTGTGTCCCATGGAAAGTGAGGAAAATAGAACACTATCCTCTTTCAACAAGAAACCCAACTCATCTGAATAATGTGATTTACATACTAAGTCAACTTCCAACTTTTTCAAAAAACTCCCTACTACGTGTAGCAAATTTTGGATACGCTTGAGCAAGATTCAAATCCATGTGTTCATCAAAAAATAAATACATAGGGGCGCCTGGGTGGTTCAGTCAGTTGGGTGTCTGACTTCAGCTCAGGTCATGATCTCACAGTCCATGAGTTCGAGCCCCACGTCAAGCTCTGTGCTGACAGCTCAGAGCCTGGATCCTGCTTCAGATTCTGTGTCTCCCCCTCTTTCTGTCCCCCCACCCCCACTCACACACTCTTCTCTCTCTCTCAAAAATAAACATTAAAAAATTTTAATTTTAGGGGCGCCTGGGTGGCTCAGTCGGTTGAGTGTCCGACTTCAGCTCAGGTCACGATCTCACTCTCCGTGAGTTCAAGCCCCACGTTGGACTCTGGGCTGATGGCCCAGAGCCTGGAGCCTGCTTCCGATTCTGTGTCTCCCTCTCTCTCTGTTCCTCCCCCGTTCATGCTCTGTCTCTCTCTGTCTCAAAAATAAATAAACGTTAAAAAAATTTTTTTTAATTTAATTTTATTAAAAATAAAATAATAAAATAATAATTTATTAAAGTAATAAATAAATTAAATAAATAAATAAACCCATGTGCTCATCATACCCCATAGAGGCTGAAAAACCATAGGGGAGGAAATGCAGAGAAGTAAACAGACATTGAAATAGATTTGATCGAGGGGCACCTGGATGGCTCGGCAGGTTAAGCGTCTTGCTCTTGATTTCGGCTCAGGTCATGACCTCCCGGTTAATGAGATCAAGCCTGCCATCAGGCTCTGTGCTGACAGCATGGAGCCTGCTTGGGATTCATTCTCCCTCTCTCTCTCCTTCTCTTCCCCCCCCCCAAATAAATAAATAAACATTAAAAAAAAAGAAAAGAAATAGATTTGGTTGAAAAAGAATACTTTTAGGCGAAAAGAAAGGAAGAAATTAATTGAAGATGTTAATTCACATTCACCTCAAGCTTTATTTAACAAAAAAGTGATTTGACGTCTGGTGTCTAAAGCTTGAAAGATAATTTGGTGAGCAATGCAGAGGGGGACACAGCCATCGCCTGAGCATTAAGCTGGCTCTGTCACTGTAATTTGTATGGAGCCAATATTATGTTAACACCATTCCCAACCTCTGCCAATAAAATTAAGTGCGCTATTGAAATGCTGCAATTCATTATTTTACTTTCTTGTTAAAAGTAATGCATTTCGTACTTCATAGGCCGATGAGAGGTGTTAAGAGTTAGAACTGGAATATATTTTGGAGGCATTAAGGAAGGCAAAAATTCTCTGATGGCTGTGGAATAGGCCCATTAATGCTTCATTACCAATTTGTTTGACATAACCCATGTCTTGCCATAGTGAGAAGCAGTAGGTTACCACAAATCCCGGGCATCCTTTGAACGGTTTTTACAGGCTTTCTGGACACTTCAGATAAGAAGCAGTGAAAGAGCTATTTTTTTTTAAATATGTGTAAAGAAAATACGGTGTTCTCTGTCACATGCTTGGAATTCGAGCCTGTGGTGTGAATAACCTTAGAAGAGCTGCCATATATTGATTACTTCAGCTGTCTCCGTTTAGTTATAAAATAAATGAAGTCAGCTCTTGGCTCCTCTGACTCCCTAATGACCACTTCCTTCATTCACCTCCTCTTTCCAAGCATTACCCTAGGACGACCTGGTGAGGCCAGTTGAATTCCGGATCCTTGCCTCTCGCCAAAAAAATCAACAAACAAAAAGACAGTCTCTGTGCATTAGGCATGTAGAAGATGTTCTCAGTCCTAGAGTATAAGCTTCCATGCAAAGTACAGCAAGAAAAACATCTGTATGAGAGCTGAATTGAGATAATCTTTTTTAGGGCCTCTAGGTGGGTAAATAGCCTACCACCGCCCCCCCCCCCCCAACAATGAAATATGAGGAAACTGACATGATTGCATCACATTATGGATTCATATTGTTCAGCTGAGCACCATTTCCTGAGCACCTGCTGTGTGGGGGTCATGGGGAAGGCTTGTGGGCACCAAGACGAAGGAGACGTAGCCCCTCCTCTGGAAGCAGACTAGGAAGGCCAACAGCCATACTCATTTAAGATAAATCCACGTAGAATGCAGAGCAGACTATCCTTAGAAGAATTTCAGTGTTCAGGAGAGTTAGGGCACATTTACCATCCAGTTGGGACACGAGCTCTTTCCTTCTTTCCCTCTTTTCTTTGTAAGTTTCTGTCTCATGGTATGTTTCTTCTCTGCTCATCTGATCATATGAATGCCCAGAGCAGCAGTGGCTCTGATAGTCTGTGATCTGGAATGATCGTTGGCTCCGCCAGGAATAGTCCATAGCATCCACTTTAATAAAATGTGAACATTGACAAATCCTTAGTCCTAGGCAAGCCCAGTGTAAAAACGTCAGCTGCAAACTTGGCGAAGTCCAGCCACCACATAGCAGCTTTTAAGGATGTTGTAAAATTATTTCCATAAATAATGTTAAAGGGGAAAAAATAAAAGCTGAACGTCTCAGAAAGTCAGGTTTTCTTACCAGCCTTCCAACCGGCAAGGCAAGGATGCAGTTCTTTTCTGAGAGAAGGCATCTTAGACTTAGATTATATAGTGTATAGAAACATCAGAGAGAAGAAAAACCCAAACCTCTGTTAGAAAAAAATCTTTTTTATATAGCCATAAAAGGGAAATGGTTCCCGCCCACACCACTCTCAGCTGAGATTAAGGGAGTGTCTCTCCCAGCAGCTTTCCAATATGAAGAAATAAAAATCCCAGTGCTTCTGCCCATGGTTTCATGGCCCCGTGGACCTTGCACAGGAAATCAAGGAAGGCTTGTAAAACACTGCATTCACAGAGCTCAACGTTTCGCTTTACCACACTTGCCACATAAGGACGCATCGGCTCAAATCGGAACAAGATGTGATCTTACTGAGAAAGAATCCTTATAATATCACGTTACCTCCCCCTGAAAATTCCCCCAAGCATGTATAAAATCCAGAGGACCTAAAGTGGAACACCAAAGAAAGCCTTTAAGGCTAAAAAGCAAGCTTCGTTTACTTTCCTTGTATCATATTATATAGACATATTACAATTATGTCCGCGATTAAAAGCACTGTCATGCTGCATTATGAACTGTTCTTATGTTTAGGATTAGATAACTCTTCCCCCACACCCCCACGGATTCCTTTTATGTCCTAAGGGCAAATCCTTTCTCTTGGGTCAGGAATGTAATAAGGTAGGTTTTCCTCTCTGGGATATTGTGTCTGTCTCACTGTGTTTAAATTGATGCAGAAAGCTCTTCAGAGCAAAATACAGTATTTTCTTTGTATATGAGCCAACAGTTGACTAACCCACAGGGAATTCTCTGTGTTGAGCATTTTAAAGGCACAGGTTGGGTATGTTTGAACTGCTGAAGCTCAGGGAAAACCACTGGGAAAGAGGCCATGGCTCTGGGAAGAGCTGCCTTCTTTCTCACGTGGTCTTGGGGGGTGGGGAGGCGGGGAGAAAAATCACTATTCTAACCAATAATTTTTTAATGACAAATCAAGTCAGGAAAAGTACCCCGCTTATTTTAATAATACTGGTGCAAGACAGGAATAAAGAGGAATTGCAGTTTGCGTAAATGGAGGTTACATAGAATTTAAAGGCATTTAGCTACCTAAAATGAGTTCCCTAAACAGTTCTCTCTCCATCAGACCTATGAATTGTTAACACATACCTCCTGGGAGTTGAACCACAGACCATGGTCTCCAGAACCAGCAAATTTGCCATTTGAAGTAAAAGGGAATTCATCCGGCTCGGTATCTCCTTCCAGACCACGAGCTGCCAGAGGTCAAGGCCATTGCCAACCAAGGATAACTTATTTAACCCCCGTAATGTTGGTTATGGTTTTGGTAGTACCCCAGAGTCTAGGATCTTGGAATTCATACAAAGTATAAGCAGTATACAGTTTGTGTGTGTGTGTGTGTGTGTGTGTGTGTGTGTTCGTATACATCCCCAAAGGGATATATATTTCCTTCCTTCATTCCTTCCTTCCCTCCCTCCCTCCTTCTTTCCTTTCTTCAGGGTGCAGGTCACCCTCTCTTGACAGTGCACTTTCTGTAGCATTTAATTTAAAAAAAAAGTCCCCCCTCTGATGAGCCCTTTGGCTCTTTATTTCTGACAAATGAGTTCACTCTTTCTTGACCTTGAATCTGCCACTTTTTTCCCTCAGCCTCATCTGTGTGTAGGTAAAAAGTTTAGCTCTGGATTCTGTTTTGATCTCTTCCACAAACTTGTGGTGCACTAGTACGTAAGTTTCTGAACCTCTCCGAGCATCAGGAAAATCCCCCTGTAGGAGGTAAAGGGTCAGAGAGAATGAACCACGTGGAAAGACATTGGTCAAGCAGGCCCGGTATAGAAGTTGGTGTGAGCAAAGGTGTTCAGCACACAGCCTGCCTGCCCCATCCCTAGAAACAGAGGAGAGGAGAGGGCCGAGCAAGAATGATCATAATGCTGGCCAGCACCTTCGCGTGGCCTTGTGCAGTGGATTTCTATCCATTCATGGGAAGGGCCTCGATTAGGAGGGCCTGGGACCAGCGCTCAACTTGACTCCTCCTTAAAACATGCTGCTGCTCCTCATTGTTGTAGCTGAGTTACCTGAAAATTGAAATGCACAGAAATCGCTTTGCAGGTAATGTAGATAAGATGGCAAATAGGACACTTTTGCTTTAAATATCCAGGTGACAAGATTTGGACCAAACATTGAGTTTCAATTAGCTTCAGTCTCTGGGTTTTTTGTTTGCTTTTTTTTTTTTTTTTTTTTTTAGTACATTCACTATTTTTCCCCTACAGAGTGTTAAAATTCATAACGTTTTAACCAGTTTCTGCACTATTATAATTACACTATATTAATATTCTGTTAATATGCAGTGTGGAGGCAATTTGAAGGGTCAAATTAAACTTTTTAAAAGTTGCATGATTGCACAGTGTATACTGGCCACGTTTTCCTAGGAAAATGGGCTTATAAAAAAAATAACGTTTTATAGAATCAAACCCCCAAATTAAAAGCATATTTTTAGGAATAAATTAGCACTTCTTGAGAAATCAAATTTTTACTTTGGCAGAGAGGTAAAAGGCAAAACAAACACAACAAAATCCAGGAATGGCTCAAATTCAAAGAAAGTCACCTCCCCCGGGAGTGATTTCACCATGTGAAGAAGGATGGTGCTTTAGCACAAGGGGGGCTAACTTCCCAGTTCTCTTTTGTGAAGGCCACAGATCATTTCACACACACACACACACACACACACACACACACACACACACCTTTAAAGTTGCCAGGTTTAAACCTGTGTTTTCCCTATTTATTTCTCCAATTGAAACTCTGTCTGAGCAGCCTTACTTCCTCATTGCTGTCTTTTCCAGTGCTTTAGTCATGGTAGGGGGCGAAATTTCCATTACATTAATGAGATTTTCACAAGCAGATTAAAGATGAAATATGCCCTTCAGTCTTCTGCGATTTAACAGCCCTGCATGAGGAAGAAATCTCTGTATAAACTATCGACAAACACAATAGCCAGGGGGCAAAATTCCGGGGAGACAGAGTAGAGCCTAATCACAAGGGTAACTTGACCTTTTTTTTTTTTTCCTCTCTCCTTCATCTGAAGCATTTTGAATTATTTCAAGAGAAACTTAGCAAAACTTCAGATGATTTGACTTCCACAGAATTAGGACTTAAATGCCAGAGCCCCTACCCCAAAGTTGTATCAACATCGTGATGGTGGGCAAAAATAAATTTTAGAATTCCTTTTCATTAATATGTATAGGAACCGACTAAGATAACTCTGCATTATGTCATTACTAGCTCAGAACCTCAATCTACAGTCACGGCATAAAAGGGGGTTCTGTTTGGTGGACCCTGAAGGCGTATGGGAGGCTGAGGTTTATCGGATTGTTGAGAAAAGAAGAATCACAGGAAATTGCTTCTGTTTCCTGTGGCTTCTGGTTCTCAAAGCACAAATGGAAGGCGATGGGCTGGGGGTAACGCTGAGATCTGGGCCCACATCAGTTCTCAACCTGGTATTTCCAATAACACATTCCTCCAACAAATATTTATTGAGCATTTACTATATGCTGGGCACCATTCCAGGCACTTGGAACACATCAGGGAACAGAATCAATAAAAATCTCTGCCTGTGTGGAATTTACATCCTCATGGGGAGGCAGACAATAAATCAGAAATAGTCTGTACGTAAAGTATAGTGTGTGCGAGGTGATGAGGGCCATGGGGAAAATCCAGCAGCCGAGGCCAAGGGAGTGGGGAGTTCAGAGGTGAGGAGGGTGTACTATAAATGGGGTGATTAGTCTCATTAAGGAGGTGACACTGGAAGGAGGACTTGAAGGAGGTCCAATAATCTTGGCTTAGTGACCCCGTCCCAGATGAGAGCTAGGTGTCTCCAACTACATCGTTCAGTCTCAGGAGTGGACTTTTCCTTTGAGGCACTGGTTCTGCACTGCTTCCGTGTGCTGCAGGGGCCAGGTCTCATGTGTCCCCCGCCCGCACCCCGTCCATCCCGTCTTGCGGGCACTCAGCCCCTGGTGACCATGCTGCGAGATGCGGGGAGCAATCTTTGCTTCTCCAGCCCTGCAGGCCTCGACGAAATGCTGTTACGAAGAATGGAATTTTACAGACAGCTCAGGGGAATCACGGAGGGTCCAAAACAGCAAAGAGCTTGTAATAATGGACACTTGTGGTCTCTGTCAATGTTCTTTAGTCCCTTCCAGCATGGGAGTTACACATGGTCCACTTGTCCTTCGGAAGCTCCAAGCTCCCCCATGATGCTCTCTTCCCTATCTGATTCCCTAAAACATACTACAGCTGGGAAGCTGTTGCTGCTAGAAAGCCTAACTTTTGTTGTCTCAGCTTATGCCCGGGGGCCCTCCGGATACACCCAGGGCACCCCCTTCCCCACCATTGCATGCAGTCTCCTTTGTCCCTCTTCCACTTCTGTTTCATTCTGTTTCTTAAACACTGGTTTCTCATCATCTCCAGTGACTTCCTTCATCCTCCGCAAAGTCTCCATAGGTCAGGGTCTTTCACGTTGGCCTTTGTGAAGTCCTTAAGATTCTGTGTGTGGGGGTCACCAAAGATAATATGGCGTGGGGAAAGGGGCTGCCCTCCTCCTTCGGTTAGGCCTTTCTCAGATTCTTAAATCTTTAGACTTGTCTTCTTTGCCGGATGTCCTTATGGAGATGTCCTGGAGGTACTTGCATTATGTCTTGCCCCAAACAGAAACATCATCTCTTTCAAATTCTCCCAGAATCTCTCAAGCTAGAAACTTGAGTATTATCTGTTCCTCCTGTCTCTAATTCACCATCCACAAACTATCCCAAATTGTCTCTCAATCTAGCTCTTTCTCTCCATCCTCTTGGTGGCTGTCTGGGGCATAGGTGCTTTAGAGCATCCGGCACCCCTCGTGGTTTTGCACCAGCCTAGGTGGTAGCAGAAGTCCTGTTGCAGTATACTCCCAGCTCCCTCCCTCAACCCTCCTGTATTATGTACACGGACATGCACCTATGCGCGCACACACTCACCCTTCCTGTGTACATGCACACACATGCACACACGCACACCCTTCCTGCACTATGTACATGCACACGCAGGCACGCACACTCAGCCCCCTGTACTATGCACATGCACCCACACACACACGTACACACACACCCCTCCTGTACTATATACATGCACATGCACACGCACATACATTCATCCCCCGGTACTATGTACATGCACACGCACACACACACACACCCCTCCTATACTATATACATGTACATGCTCACGTGCACACAAATTTCCCTGTACTATGTACATGCACACACACACACACACACCCCTCCTGTACTATATACATGTACGTGCACACGGACACATACACTCATCCCCCTGTACTATGTACATACACACGTGTCCCCCTGTACTATGTACATGCACACGTGTGTGTTTACACACTAAGCCCACACTCAGTGGCATTTGCCAACACATCATGATCTTCCTTGACCCTGGACCTCTGTAGCTCTCTCTCCTCTGGGATACACTTTTCTCTGTGCCGGGTTCCCTCTCTTTATTTTGGATTCAGCTCATTTACCTGCATGTGAAGCTTGCCCTGACCTCATTCTGTCACCACTGTAGTTAAACCACTTGTTTCCCACTCACCCCACTTCAAATATTATCTCAGACACAGTGCACATGCCTTACTCTTCTTGTCTTGCCCCCCGTATACGAATGAATTCCTATATCCTAATGCCTGGACCAATGTTCTTTCTATAAACTCTATGCTTTCTACTGACATGATAAAGGAAATTACAATCTGCATATGGAATAGTTAGCATGTGCCCATATCATACAGGATATTTTATTCTTATATACTCACATGTGCCAGCAATAGGGACTAAGATGTTTCGAAGGGGTCCTGTACGCCAGGGTGAATAAGAGTTCATTGAAGAGTGGTGGAAAAGTTCCACACACTGAAAAGCTTGCTAACGTGGAGATGTCCTAGGGTTCCCCTTCCATCCTGTTTTGCTAAGACAAACTGGCAAAGCCAGGGGCCTTGAGCTTACTAGTTTTCTGTCATGTGGGGCCGTGAGGGAAGGAAGAGGGTGGTGCATTCCTTTGGGTGGCTTGCTTTTTATTTACAATGGTGTCCATGATGTGAAAGCTAATTTTAAACAGCGCTCCTTTCTGCATTCCAACAGCCACTCTTGGACGAAATCCAGTGGACATGTCTTACTCAGTGTTGCCTCTTCAGGGTTTAGCACAGTAACTGTGATATCATAAATAAGCATTGAGTTAATAGTGAATGAATAAGTCAGCTCAGCGGGGACTTGTGGGCAGATTTCCAAGTGGATAATTTTGCCTGCTTGCCTGCCTCTTTCCTTTCTTCCAATAGCTCTTGAGATTTGCCTGGGTTTCTGTCATTAGCAGCCCCCACCCCTACTTTGCACACATACACACACACTCACCTAAACTCCCATTGACTCTGAAGGAAGACTCCCAGCACTTTTCAGACAGGAACCTCCCCTAGCAGTGTAGTGGGCAGAAACCCTCAGGGACGAGGTTGGGTCTGGGCTGGCACCAGAATAACTCTCTGCCTCATGTCTTCAAAGGATCCCAGGAAAAAAGAGTCTGGACTTTTCTCCAAATGTTAAAAATAGACTTTCATTTGAAATTCAAACATATTTTATTGTATCTGTCATTGTTTTGACAAATATTTTAGACCTCAAAATTAGGGTTGAAAATTTATCAAAGGGGTATCTGGGTGGCTCAGTGAGCTAAGCATCCGACTCTTGATTTCAGCTCAGGTCATGATCTCACAGTTCGTGGGTTCAAGCCCCGCATTGGGCTCTGTGCTGGAACTGTGGAGCCTGCTTGGAATTCTCTCTCCCTCTCTCTCTCTGCCCCTTTTTTTGCCCCTCCCCCATGCATGCTGGCTCTCTTGCTCTCTCTCTCAAAATAAGTAAGCCTTAAAAAATGAATAAATAAAATGAATAAGAGTTTGTAAGACAGTATGCCAGTTTCAAGGCCAATTGTTGTAATGTCCAGAATCAGTCTTCAGTAATGTGGATGGAGCATAGACACTTTTATAAGGGCGGTGAAGAGAGACCACCCATTCAAATCCTGTCTCATCTTTACTCCTCTGTGTTTATTGTATTCTTGAATTTCAAATGTCCTCACAACCACACTATATATTCAGGCTCTTTCCAAAGGGCAGTGCCCGTATGCTCCATGTGGATTGCCAAGATCATAAAAATTAAGAACTCATTAAAAGCTAAAATTTTTTCTGCTTCTAGATAATGGAAACTCTTTCTGTCTTCCATCTCAAACAGGAACAGTTTACATCTACCTTTTTGCATTCAGGAAGACTTTAAAATTGAGTCTTCCTTCATCATGTGTATGGGTGTGTGTGTGTGTGTGTGTGTGTGTGTGTGTGTGTGTGTGTGTAAGCATTAAACTCCTTAAAATTAGAAGTGCAAGGAGTCCTGTTATAATTGCCATTATATTATTGTACCAATCCAACCTACCTTTTAAAGTTTATAACAAAAGAATTGCTTTGACCATAGGTTGAAGAATATAACTACTCTACAAAAACTAGCAGGAATTATTATTATACAGAGAAACTACCCATTAACCTTCTTTTCTCTTCATGGCCAAAATCCAGGTCCATAGGGTGGGAGGATTTTAATCCCGGGGACACAGTTAGACTTTTGAAATCTTTAATTTGGTGATATCTGCCATTACTGTGGATGGTAACACTTTCCAGATACACTGGGTTTGTAGGGATGATCCATTCCTATGAGTGACTAAGGATGCATTTTCTGGCCACCTTTCCTGGGCCCTGTGGCCTTAGTCTAGAGCCAATTGAAGAACCAGAAGGTGGGGCTTTCACACTGTGTCTTGGGAGCTAGTGCTGTGATCAGAAACGTTGGCACTCACTGTATTTGGTGGATTGGCTCATTGCAAAAAGATGAAAAATTTTAAAAATGTGTTTTGGAGATTGGTTTTCCAAACTGTTTCATCCCGTGATGACACAACTAAGATTATCTTGCCTGTCTGCAGTTAGCAGTCTTATTTCTAGACGGGTGTTACTAAATCCTAAATCTTTACTTGCTTAACTCTTTGTATTTGTCTTTTTGGCAACTGGGCCCCCAGTCCATCTCCTTAAGACGCGTTTGTATTTTTATTGTTATTTTGCCTCAAACAAAAGTTGGTATTTGAAAGAATAAGATAAAAAACAAAATGTGCCCAGTAATTTGTACAAAGAATGTAATTTGTAGAAAGAAAGTAATTTGAAAGATGCGATGAAAGCACTTTACCTCTCTTTTTGAAATCTTGGTGGGATTTAAATGCTGGCCCTTCCAGAAAAGTTCTCAAAAGGTTTTTTGTTTGTTTAACAAAACACCTTATTAAACTATAAGAGAACCTTCTTAAAAGAGAAGAGTTACATTTATGTTTTGTGAAATTTTTTTTAATGTTTATTTTTTGACAAAGCGCTCAGTGGGGGAAAGGCGCAGGGGTGTGGTGGAGGGGGGGTGGCTAGGGGGTGGGAGGAAGATCAAAGCAGGCTCTGAGCTGACAGCAGTGAGCCCAATGCGGGGCTCGAACTCACGGACCATGAGATCATGACCTGAGCCGAAGTCAGACACTCAACTGACTGAGCCACCCCTCTAAAATAATTTAGAGTTCAGAGAACAAAACTACAAGAGATCAAGAACTTTTACAATCCTTACAAGGAGTTAGAAGCCCTGAACCCATTTTCAAGAATGAAGATGTTTTCCTTTTAACTAAGTAATATGAATAACATTAATCTATATTAACGCTTACATTTTACTTTTTAAAAATTCTTCTCAAAAATGAAAATTTCCTGTGGTGTTAGGTCATCCTACTATGAAGCCAGTATACTATCGTTGTGTATACATGATTCTGAGCCAGTACCTGCCACACTTCTGGAGTGGGAGGAGATACAAGCCAGGTCAGTTATATCGCAAATGAGACATTTACACCTGGTAATTTTATAATTCAAGGTAACAACAAAACCAAAAATATAAAAATTCTGAATTGACTACCCTTGAATTTGCCATGAGATTTTAGTACATGTTAAACTATATAATGCATTAGAAAATACCGGATTTTTCAAATCATGCACTATTTTGCATGAACTCACTTGAAATAATACAAGCGTAGGATGTTTTAGTGTTGCTTCCATCTCTGCACAGAGTTCCCTTTTCTCCGTCTTTCTACTCATCTCTACAACTTGAAAGATGAGGAAGGGATATACAGAGAAGTTGTCACTTATGTGACATTCTCAGGTTGTTAACTCTGAGTCCAGTATGAAATCCACCAGGAAATATTGTATCATTGAAGTATGTTCTATTTTGACTCTGTCTGTGGATCGTGTGTGTGTGTGTGTGTGTGTGTGTGTGTGTGTGTGTGTGAATTCTGTAATAGAAGCTATGATTAAGGTACAGCCTGGTGCTGCCAGAGAAACCATTTGCTAGGCCCAACCCCTACTCTGTCTGGGGATGGATGCAGGAGAAAGTCAGATCCATTTCTCAACCACTTTTCCTCTGTCCACCCACAATCCCCTGTCACCAAAGTCCATCACCAAGTACAGTAGACCCTTGAACGACACAGGGGTTGGGGCACTGACCCTCCATGCAGTGGAAAATGTTCATAGCTTTTGTCTCTCCCAAAACTAAACTACGAATAGCCTAATGTTGACTAGAAGCCTTACCAAGAACATAAATAGTTGATTAGCACATATTTTGCACATGTATTATTTACTGTATTCTTATGATAAGGTAAGCTAGAAAAAAAATGGTATTAAGAAAGTCATAAGGAAGAGAAAATAAATTTATAATAATGTATTGTAAAAAGTCTGCATATAAGTGGACCCATGCAACTCAAACCGCTGCTGTTCAAAGTGTTCAAATGCACACTTTCATGGTTTTCTTTTTTTTTTTTTTTTTGGAGGGAGGAGAGGGTAACATCTTTATTGACATACACTTACTATACTTGTGTGAGGCAAACATGTTAACCACTACACTAGGGAAACCCTACCTCATATACCATGTGATTCACCCATTTAAAGTATACAACTCAGGGGCACGTGGGTGGCTCAGTTGGTTAAGCATCTGACTTTGGCTCAGGTCATGATATCATGGCTCGTGGGTTCGAGCCCCACTTCGGGCTCTGTGATGACAGCTCGGAGCCTGGAGCCTGCTTCCGATTCTGTGCCTCCCTCTCTCTCTGCCCCTCCCCCACTCACATTCTGTCTGTCTCTTTCTCTCAAAGATAAATAAACATTAAGAAAAATTTAAAGTATACAACTCAGTGTATTTTGATATAAACACAGAGTTGTGCAACCATCCCCTCAATCAATTTTATAATGTTTTCATTAGAAAGAAAGAAATCCCACCTCCCAGTCTCTTTGCAGCCACAGGTAACCACTAGTCTACCTTCCTTCTTTCTTTCTTTCTTTTTTTTTTTTCTTCTTGAAAAGATTTTATTTTTAAGTAATTCCTGCAGCCAACGTGGGGCTCGAACTTACAACCCCAAGATCAAGAGTCGCATGCTTTACCCACTGAGCCAGCCAGGCACCCCTAGTGTACCTTGTTTCTATAGAGACCTGCTTATTATGGGCATTCGTATAAATGGAATCATACAATCTGAGTCCTTTTGTGACTGCCTTCTTTCACTTAGCGTATTGTTTGGGTTCACCCACGTTGTAACAGGTGTCGGAACATCATTCCTTTCAGTTTGAGGGGGAATGTGATGGAGCTCCAGTGGGTGGAGCATACCTCCAGCCAACGGGGTCAGGGTGGCACTGAGGGTGGTAGCTTAGTTTCCATTGTCTAATTGCAACATTGCGAGGCCCTTTGTCTGACATTTGCCTTCTTTTAAAGAACTTTGTCTTCCTCACACATAAAAGAAAATAGTTTTGTTACAGATTTGTGCCTTGAAACAAACAAGATTTGAATACCTGTCAGAAGGACTCCATTCATTTATTCCTTCTTTTTTTGTTTTAATTTTTTTAATGTTTATTTATTTTTTGAGAGACCGAGAGCATGAGCAGGGGAGGGGCAGAGAGAGAGGGAGTCACAGAATCTGCAGCAGGCTCCAGGCTCCGAGCTGTCAGCACAGAGCCCGACAATGGGGCTCAAACTCACGAACCACAAGATCAAGACCTGAGCCGAAGTCGGACGCTCAACCGACTAAGCCACCTGGGCGCCCCTTCGTTTATTCCCTCTTAACCAGGAAGCGGACTTTTGCTTTTTATCTCTACCTAATTCTTAATATTCATAAACCAGAAAGAAGAAGAGAATGCTGTTTTTTACCCAACGTGTTGAGTCCTTTTGATATTTCTCTGTGTAATTTTTTAGTTATATCAGAAAACTAGAAGGTGGCTGGAATACTTGTATAAACCAGCATGGATTCAAACAATTGTGTTGTGAGGTCTTCGTGGAGATCCCTCCTACAGCAAGCATCACATACTGTTAGGAAGATTGATGGGTGCCAACAAAACCATTTGAATTATTTTATTTATCTAAAATTAAAGTGCATATAGAGATAAAGGGCCTATTTCAGCTCTGATAGTCTGAGGCTGCTGCCTTTTTCTGCTTCTGCCTAGCAATGCCGTTAGAAATCCTAACATAGGGTACTGCTAATGGAATCTGTGTCACGACAGTTGTACAACTTTCCAGCAATGGCCCATGTGTGACAGAATACACAAAACAAGAAGGCGTGTGTCTCCTTTCAGATGAAAGGTTTGAAGGATTCTTGCAGTTTCTTGGAGACAAGCAATTTCAGTTTCTTAAATCAGCTTTAATAAAAATTAAGCTTTAATCCAATATAAATTATTTTTTCCTCTCTCTTTTGCAGAAATATTTCTGGACTACTAAGAGATAGTACAGTTGACTCTTGAATAACATGGGTTTGAACCGTGTGGGTCCACTTATGTGTGGATTTTTTTCAAGAAATATAGTGCAACACCATAAATGTATTTTCTCTTATGATTTTCTCAATAACATTGTCTTTTCTCCAGCTTACTTTATTGTAAAAAGACAGTATATAATACACATAACATACAAAATGTGTGTTAATTGACTGATTACACATAATATTAACATAATATCGGTAAGGCTTCCGGTCAAGTTTTTGAGGAGTCACAACTTCCATGTGGATTTTTTACTGTGCACGGTGTCGGCACCCCTAAATCCTGTGTTGTTCAAGGATCAGCTGTTATAGATCGATAATATAAAGTCAAGATTCAAACTGAAAATGGAGCTTATTTAAAATTGTTTAGCTGCTTATAGCCCATCCTCTACCAGAATAGGGGGCCTCCTTAACCTACGTCCTCAGCAAATCCCTAAAAGTTAATAAATTATTGAATTCTGTTAAATGTATTCACTGGCTCAAGCCTAGGTTATGAGCTCACCTGGTGGCCATGCAAAAAGATTTAGAATTGAACATTTCTAGTTTCTGAGAAGGCAGGGTTTTGGTTCTATTTCCTTCGGTTTTAAAACAAATTCACGAAGGGGCACCTGGGTGGCTCAGTCGGTTAAGTGTCCGACCGGCTCAGGTCATGATCTCGCAGTTTGTGGGTTCGAGCCTCACGCTGGGCTCTGTGCTGACAGCTCTGGAGCCTGCTTCAAATTCTGTGTCTCCCTCTCTCTCTGCCCCTCCCCTGCTTGTGCTCTGTCTCTCTCTCTCTCTCTCTCTCTCTCTCTGTCTCTCAAAAATAAACATTTAAAAAATAATGAAATAAAATAAAATAAGATCATGGCATCAAATAGTGGAGTGTTCGTGGGTTAAGATAACAGAGAAATGTAGCAAAGGGATGAATCAGAAAGAGTCCCCAGGCTTCAGTGAACCCAACCACCTGCAAGCCCATAATGCAAGTTCCATTGTCTTGAGCATTCATATATGAGATACACTACTTTCTGAGTCTTTATTTTCTTTTCCGTCAAAGCAGGGGTGCTGTGTATGTGTGTCTCCATGTGTGTGTTTGTACATACCTACGTACATGGGTTTGTGTGGAGAGAGATCCGACTTGAGCGCCGTTCTACTGAAGACCGCGCAGTCCGCTTGTTACGCGTACCCCGTGCTGTGAAAAACTTGGCGGGAGCGCACTTTGTGGAAGCCTTTTACATCGGTGGCAAGGTTCTGTGTTATCTGAGAAACAGTAGAAACTGACAGAAAGACTGGTGTGTAAGGTATATGCACAGGGGAGCCATGTGGACATGGTGGTGAGCGTTGGGTCCCAAGTTTTTACATTTCCTGCTGTCCCTGGTTTTCAGTGGGCGTAACGGTAACATTTTCATTACGACAGTGGGGAGTTTACTTTCTTGATGTTAAGGAGCTGTCTGATTTAAAGACTTTAATTTTTAAAAAAAGGCTTTTTCATGTTCAGTTTTCAGAGAGAGAGAGAGAGAGACAGAGTGCGAGTGGGGAAGGGGCAGAAAGAGAGAGGGAGACACAGAATCCAAAGCGGGCTCCAGAGCTGTCAGCACAGAGCCCAACGCAGGGCTCAAACCCACGAACCGTGAGATCACGACCTGAGCCGAAGTCAGACGCTTAACCGACTGAGCCACCCAGGCGCCCCTGATTTAAGGACTTTGTCTGCTGACCAGTGTGCTATGCTGGCAGAGTTTGAACGGGGATGAGAGAAGCTTCCACACCCACCTCGCGCCCGGTTGCTCAGATGGAAGCTGCTTACCCGTCTAGAAAGCTTGTGCTTTCTGAGTGGGAATCGGCGGGGAATCTGGCAGAAGGAGAGGGAGGCAGATAGAAAGCACCAGTGTGCTTCCAAGGTTCACGAACCGCTTGAATAGCAGCTTTATTTGGAGAGCCGCGAACATTCGGGGTCGATAGACCACACGCGTGCATTTCATCTGAAGGGTTAGCAATTAGACTGCAGAGGAACTGCCTGCTCTTTACTGGGAGTGAAATAACGAAGCCAGAAGAAAGGATTCTGATTAGCTTCGTGAAGTCCATTGTGGCTTCCATTTTGCTGATGGTGACAGAAAAGCTTCCCTTCCCCCATTTTCCTTCAGGGTCTTTCTTCCCACAGCACTGAAGCCTCCGAGGCTGATGCAAGTAGCTGGTTGCCTCCATGGCCAGGCGGACAACAGAGAGATTTCTCCCACCTTCCTCTGCACCCCGAGGCTCCACGGGGAGCAGACAAGACGGGAATGCATGCCTGGCCCTGGCTCACCTTGCTGCAAACACATCTCAGTGGGGAAACAGCAACTTGGCTGGTTTGCTCTGGGCACCTCAGATGTATTATTTGTTTCATCAGCCATCAATTTCCGGAGGCAAAGGCTTACAACACCGCTTGGAAAATGGAATCATGGAGAGGCTGTGTGGTGGGACCCGGCCTTTTCGGGGAGTTGCCTGGTCCTGGCATCCCCATCCTGTTTGTTCAGACAGGGAGAGTTTTGAGCGGCCCGGCTGAGAGAGCTGACATACAGCACCGTAATTTATACCATCTATCTCTTTCTGGAGCTTGGGCCTCTGGCAAATTGCATGTCTTTGTGTTGGATTAGTTTGGAATTTAATCATGCATTATTTTCCCTCCCAATTAAATTATTTATATATTTGATTAACGTTTTCACTGCAAGGAAGCCAAATGTTCAATGAAACCACAAATAAACACATGCCCATTGAATTTCAGGCCAGCTTCACATGGGATCATTCTGTCTGTGGAATGTTAAGAATTCACTCTGTATAGCCTTCTTAGCTACCTGGGATTTTGGTGAGCAAAATCCACCCCATCCTAGGATCACGATGCAGGGGGAGTCTGTCTGGCCTAGGTCCCTCCCTTGTTTAGCCTAGGATCCTGGCTTTTTTCCTTCCCATGGCTTTTTCTTTGCCCTGCACTGAAACCTCCCTCCCTCTAATTTTACTTCCTCAGGCTTGAGAGCCAGCCTGACCAAGAAAGTCATGGCTCTGGGGCACCTGGGTGACTCAGTCGATTAAGCGTCTGACTCCTGATTCTGGCTCAGGTCATGATCTCACAGTTCATGAGTTCGAGCCCCGCATCAGGCTCTGTACTAACAGCACAGGCCCTGCTTGGGATTCTTGCTCTCCCTCTTCCTTCCCCTCCCCTGCTCATACTCTTGCTCTCAAAATAAAGAAAACTTTTAAAAGAATGTCATGGGCTCTGCTAGTCCAAGGAAGAGACTGAAATCACCTAATCAGGGGTGAGCAGACCAATGGCCCACAGGTAAGGTCTGGCCCACTGCATGATTTTGCACAGCCCTTGAGCTAAGAATGGTTTTTACAGTTTTAAATGGTTGAAAAAAAATATTTTTTAATGTTTTATTTGTTTTTGAGAGCAAGAGCACGGCAGGGGTGGGAGGTGGAACAGAGGATCTGAAGTGGGCTCTGTGCTGACAGCAGTGAGTCAGATACGGGGTTCAAACTCATGAACCATGAGATCACGACCTGAGCCGAAGTCAGGCGCTCAACCAACTGAGCCACCCAGGCGCCCCTTGAAAAAAATTTTAAGAATATTTCTTGACATGTGAACTGCTCAGTGTCAAGGATAAACAGCTGTACCTGTTCACTTACACGTTGTCTGTGGCCATTCGCCTAAAACAGCGACAGAGTTTGAGTGCCTACAAACTTCTGACCACCAAAGCCTAAAATAGATTACTGTCTGGCTTTTTACAGATAATGTTTGCCGACACCTGATCTCTGGTTCATCACCAAGATTTAACAGACAAGAAAACCAAGGTTCAAGTGGGAGAACTGAGCTGTCCAAAGGTACACAGCTCATCAGAAATTGATCTGGGAGGCATTTTCCGATGCCCGCCCCGCACTCTTCCCACTGTAGCATAGGGTCCGCCCTAAGATGAGCCCTCCTGTGGACACTCACCACAGAGGCCAAAGCAGCTTGGGAAAGAAATGTAAATATTTAGGACCCATGGACATGTAAAATCTATGATTTCTTAGAATTTGAATTTTCACTTGAAATCTAGGGCCAGGAAATGTATTCAGCTTAAAATGTATTTGAGCTGCCCAAGTAGGCAGAAGGATGCATCCGTATTTCTGTAGAGTAATTGATTACGTCCTGTGCTCAGCACTTGGACCTGGGCCCTGCCGGCTGAGGTGGTAGGATCTCATTTCAAGAAAAATAACTTGTGGTCTCACTCCAAGTTTTCACTCGAGCAGTTTCAGCAAATTATAAAAGCATATGAGATGGAACTCAGGTCTCCTGTACAGGGACCAAGAAGGAAAATCCCCAAGATGCTAACCTTTGGGAAAGTGAGGTCGCTCCTACTTCCTGGTGCAGATTCTTCTGCGTCCCTCCCCATGTGGGGATCCAATGGCTGATCTCCATGGGATCCCCGGGTTAGAGATCATCCCAGAGGCCAAGATCGATGAGAGTTGTTGAGGTATAAATAGAAAAGGGGATCTTTTAGTCACTGTGCTCTCCGGCTCCTTGTCAGTTCTCTCTTCCAGCTTTGCAGCGGGTCCCTCCACACCTTTGTAGACCGCTGCTGTGACTTCCCAGCCTTCCGGTTTAAACCTCTCCTTCAGAGCCTTCCATCTCTTGGCATGCACTTGAGGGGGCTGCTGGGGTGTTGGCTTCTCCTCAGTTACCTCACCCAGAGGCACAGACCCCTTCCCTCTCCTCCTAGAGTCTCTGACTTCACTGGCCACCCTTGATGCCTCCCCTGTTGCTCATTCCAGCTCCCCGCCCCGAGTAAGGCCTGTTAACCTTAGTACTCTGTCCTTGGGGGCAGGCATCCAAGTGCTGCTCTCTGGACGTACGTTCTGTCCAAGGTTGTATCCTGCAGTTGTGCTGCTGGTGATCTGACCCAGCACTCTGCATCCCAAGTGGGCCCAAGCTCGCCTACCTCAGCGGCATCCTCCCAGGCCATGGAAACTCTTACCTTCTTACCGCACCACGCAGTGGCAGTGCTGGAAGCTTCCTGTGTCTGCTAGACCCATCCACCCATCCTCTCCTGCCACGCATGTTCCTCACACTATTCTTCAAAGGAACCAGGTTCTGTCCCACAGGTCTCACTTTTCTGCCGTGCTGACCCTTTCTCCCCACCCCGTTCCTGATCTGCACACCTGGCTGGTCTCTGCCCCTCGCTTAGGTCCTGCCACGTCATTGAAGAAACTCACCCTGCTCTTTGGACACAAATTTGAGACCCCCTGTTAATTATTTTTAGAAAACACTGTTACTTCCTTTCATAACACTGATCACAACTATAATTATATGGTAATTTAAGCCATTATCTGCTTGGCTCCGGTAGACTGTCATTTCCTTAGGGCAGGAAGCATGTCTGTCTGATTCCCCGGCACAGGGCCTGGTGTGGAGTGGATCCGAGTACATACAGCCCCAGTACACGCATGAGAGACCAGTAAAACGTTGCAATCGCAGATCGTACAGGAAAGTTTGTTAATTGATGAGAAAAAGTGTTTCTAGAAAACTTGAGACTCAGCTTAAATGCAGCATCCACTCAGAAAACTCTGATTTTCCAGCTCATGCTCAGGTAGCCCCACGCGTCTCCCCTCGGAGACCTGGGAGTCTTGGGTAACAAGCACTCAGTTCTCTCCAGGAAGTGTACATGCAAAATAGAGTGAACTCACCTTGTATTCACTTACTCCACCCGGCAGGGTAGAGCTCACATCTGCATAGCATTCAAATCCTTTTGAATTCTTGAGAGTGTGTTATCCTCAAGTAATAGAACCCTTTACTTGCAGTCATGTTGTATGGATACCAGGTGAAATGAAGCTGAGTTAGATCAGCAGGAGCATCAAGTTCAAGCTCTTCTGTCCAGCGAAAGTTCAGTGTGCACATGAGTCCGAATCAATTCAGCAAGTATTTACCGAGGACCTACCAGGTGCCAGGGACACTGGTCTGTTGCTGAGAATAAGAAGCTAAAAGATGTGGATCCTGCCCTCCAGGAGGAGGCTCAGCCCTGGTTCTAATTCAGCTTTCCAGCTCAGCCTGCCCCTCTCCTCCTTCCTCCTTCCCCTCCTGTCTCCTTTTTCTTTTTGTGTACCTCAATCCAAGTAGCTTATTTCCAATGGCTTGGGAGAAAGTGAACCAAGAGCAGTGTTTAGGGAATGGATTTGTGTGATCAGCAGCTGTTTCCCCTGGAAAGGAGAGTTTGCAGAGCCCTTGTGTGTTCCATGGGCTTAAAGGCTGGGCTCTGGCATACCTCGGGACAGTCCTGGCTGATAGGTGTGGGCCGCAAAGATGCGCTTGAAGCATAAATTTGAAGATTGCATGGTGTCCCCTGTCCAGCACCTCTGTTCTCCTCATACCCTCATATACATAACTTTTAAGAAATGCTAGTACTTAGGATAGTTGGCTTTTCAGAGGACACCCACGTCTGTGTGTCCTGGGTTGCTACACCCTTGGGGACCCAAGTGACTCTGTGTGGTTTCCTTGTGGCTTGCAGCGCTTCTGAGAGGACCCTGGTTGTCTCCCGCTGTGTTCTGCTCAGTCACCCACTCTCCTCGGTTCTTCCACCTTCCCGACAGCTGCTCAACTCTCTGACAGAGAGTTCACAGCAACTGCCTTTCTCTGCCCGCACCCATTTTTCAACTCCAGAAAGTGGGACCAACGTCATTTGTTCTAGCGGGCCGCCTCCTGGAGGAACAGAGAAAGGCCGACTGAGGGTGGCATCTTGCCCTCAGGCCCCTGGAGACCACTCATTCAGGAGCCGGAGCCTAAGCAAGAAAGTAATTAAGTGTTCTGTCACAGCACACAGTGCATGGAACCCAAAGGGAGCGTTCTCTCATTGAACAGAGTCATTTGTGGGGGGTTTCCGTGGATGTTTCAGAAAGGGCTTGCAAGAGCCTTAAATGAAGGCAACCAGAGAATAATTCTCTGGGGTAGCCAGAGAATAAAAGCAACAGATTCCACCCAGGACCCAGCTTTCCTCACTAACCCATAACTGGACACTTAAATCACATCATCATCTTATTTAAATTGACTTAAATGGGATCCTAGTTGAGAACTTTCTCTGCCTCTGGTGCTTCCTTAGGTTTCCTGGGTCTTGGGGTGTGAATCCAGGGAGCCTAACATTATTTGAAAACTTTGAATTGCTAAGGAGTTCAGGGAAATTTATCTTCATATTAAAAACCAAGTTAATAGAATTACATAGAGCTGGAAAGAACCTTAGCACTTAGGGAAGCCATCCCTTTATTTTGTCCCTGAGGAAGGCTAGGATCCTGAGACTAAAGCATTTTGTTGCTCCCTGGTTCTCTTCAGTATCTAGTTCGTTTGTCTGTGATTATTACCCAAGGAGAAAAAAACCCCACAAATTGGAACTAAAGTGTAGTTTGAAAAGGTGCTTTGGTTTTTTGCTGGCCCTTTATGCAGAATCAGGTGTGCACACACACACGTGTGTTCGTGTTCCCGTTCTCTGCAGTCTCAGCCACAGCGCTAATCCGGGACCCAGAGCGCGTGTGAGCTGGGGAGCACCCAGCTGCTCTGTCGACCATGAGACCCCCCACTTTGCAGAGGCCCAGCGAGGATGTGCGGGTCACCTCATTTCACAATCCCCCCCCCCACCTTCAGAGGCATTTCTGGGACACCCAGCTTCCTCCGAACAGGGAGACTCCTGCTACTTAGAAATGAAGCGTGCACAGATTTATTTAAGAAACATACCAACTGACACAAAATCACTTGTATATAAAATTGTCTTATGTTCCTTAGGGCCTCCGGTTGGGGCACTTTCTGTGCCCCCTTCTGTAGCCTTCAGAAAGGAGTCCTGCATTGCTCTCTCCCTTTCTTTTTTTTCCAACCCCCAGCATATAAATAATGACCATATTCATGGTGAGAAGAAGGAATTTGTGTGCCGATGGTTGGATTGCTCGAGAGAGCAGAAGCCCTTCAAAGCCCAGTACATGCTGGTGGTGCACATGAGGAGACACACGGGGGAGAAGCCTCACAAATGCACTGTAAGTGTGCGGCACAGGCTGCTGGCTTGGGGCCATCTGGCACTAGTGCGTGTCAGGTTGGGGTTCAGGGTCACCCGCGGGCCTCTACATGCTATGCTGATGAACCAAGCTGAGGGGGGTGCGGCTGGGTGGCTGGAGGCACGGGGGTCTGTGTTGAACGCCGGTAGTTCTGAGAAGGGGTTCTGAAATGGGGGGGATTGCCAGAAGTGGAGAGCAACAGCCACGTTTTGGGGGACAGTAGAAGTCGTCTGCGCTGTCCAACAAGGTGGCCATGAGCCACATGTGCCTCTTGGGTGCTTTTGAGACTTGTCCAGAGCAACCAAGGAACTGATAATTTTTTAATTTAAAAATTTTTTTAATGTTTATTTTTGAGAGAGAGAGAGGCGGGGGAGGGGCGGAGAGAGAGGGAGACCCAGAATCCAAAGGCAGGTTCCAGGCTCTGAGCCATCAGCACAGAGCCCAACGCAGGGCTTGAACTCACCGACCGTGAGATCATGACCTGAGCTGAAGTTGGACGTTTAACCGACTGAGCCACCCAGGTGCCCCTTAATTTAATTTAATTTAATTTAATTTAATTTAATTTAAAGAACGGTAAATATAAAGTCAGCCTCTGCTGGCAAGCAGCTAGCACATCAGATAGCACAGCTGTGCGGAGTGGCAAGTGGGCAGCAGTGGCTGGGACGCCCTCGCAGGCACTGGGAATAAGCATGTGACCACCACGCCGGCCCCAGCACAAATGCCCATCACGCTGGAGGACTCGGAGGGCAGAAGGAGGTACAAGCCTGGACTTGAAACACTTGAGTTCACTTTTAAAAGTATAACCCAGATGACTTGAGAGTTTTTCTTTGCCTTCCTAGTCTGTCCCCATGGCCTGGTATCGACCCGCAGGGTGGCTGGGACTCAGCCTCTTTCCCTGAGGTGCCTCCAAACACATGGGCACTGCTCAGCCCTGCACTTTACATCTTAAAGGCCCTTTACAAACATGATCAAATTCCGTGCCTTTGTATGGACACAAAGCCATATTAGTGAACTTTGTGCTGAATCTAAAATCAGTGGGAATTTGAGGAGATCAGTGAGCAGATAATGAAACCCATTGTGCACATTGAGTGGTCTATTAAAAAAAAAAAAAAAAGACCTCCAGGACTTTTACTAGCCCCGAAAATGCAGTCTCTTGAACTGCACTGAGCCCCATCTGAATCCCAATAAATGCAGAGTTTAGTGGACTTTTGTTCCTCGGTTTTGAAAAGCTGCTGACCCTCCAGACGTCAGTCTTTCATCAACTCTGAGGGACTGTTGGGCATTAGCCGGGACTGTGTGGAGTAATGCAGATTTACCTGTTGTCCCCAGTTTGAAGGTTGCACAAAGGCCTACTCGAGACTAGAAAACTTGAAAACGCACTTGAGATCCCACACTGGAGAGAAACCGTACGTCTGTGAGCACGAAGGTTGCAACAAGGCTTTCTCAAATGCCTCCGATCGCGCCAAGCACCAAAACAGGACGCATTCCAATGAGGTGAGGCTCCTCCACGAGACATTCTTTGGGCCCAGAGCTCGTGGTGCAAACAAAGAGCCCTCGTGGGCAATGCACACGGAGGGGAGGCCCATCCCATCTGATTTCCTGTCTGCCATCCCCAGCATGAGCGTGCACTGGCTGCGGCTGCAGGTGGGGGCCCGGAGCCTCAGAGGTAGGGGCTGAAAAGGGGCCTGGTTTGCCGCGGAATGCAGATCAGGAGGGAACTTCAAACCCCTGACTAGTCTCACGTTGTTCAGAACTGCCACCTACTGGTCAAACAGTCGGAGCATTTAACTGTGGCATTGCTACCGCTTGCTCCGCCTGGAATAGCACGGATCCATGCAGAGGACGACCCTGTAAGCACCCAGGATAGATCAGAAGCAGTGTGCTGACAGCTGATAGCTTACTGCTAAGACAGCCACTTTTGTTTGCTTTCTCCAGGTGGTATCTTTAAATGCATTATATCCAAAAAGACTTTCACAGGGCAACCAGCCTTGGCTAAACAGGATTTCCAGACATTCTCAATTCCAGAGGATCTTGGGAGAGCTATTCTCAGCAAGCCAGAATGGTTGCTGGTCAGTCATTTAAGACCGCATATTGAATAAAAGCCCCATGGTTAATGGGTGGTTCCTGCTGTGTTGCTGTTATTTGTAGGTACTTATCCCCCCAAAATGTCAGAAGGAGCGTAAGAATGAAAATGATTCCAAACTATTTTGCTTATGTTCTGGTTTTTTTTTAATTTTTATTCATTTTTGAGAGAGACAGAGCATGAGCAGGGAAGGGGCAGAGAGAGAGAGGAGACACAGAAACCGAAGCAGGCTCCGGGTTCTGAGCTGTCAGCACAAAGCCCGATGCAGGGCTTGAACCCATGAACCGTGAGATCATGACCTGAGCCCAAGTCGGACCCTTATCCCGCTGAGCCGCCCGGGTGCCCCTGTTTTGCCTGTGTTTTAATGCATGTCTACCTGTAGGCCTCCAGCTTCTATTTGAAGGTCTAGCTCAAGTTCTGACTTGTCTGTGATGCCTTCTCTTGAATGAATCCAGAGATGAACAAAAAAGCTCTTCACGTTTTGGGTAAAAATGCGATGGCTGGCCAGAATTTGTCAACAGGAGACATCGTTCTGCCCCGCTAAGCACGTCATCAGTGTGGTTGCAGTGTGTGAGAGAGGAGCATTTGACCTTTCAGCTCAGGGACCATTGGCTTTAAGGTCCTTGCCAAATGTCCCTTCAGCTTAAGGGACAGAGCAAAAACATCTCTGAAGAGATTAACGACACTTTTTTTTTTTTTAAGTTTATCTCTTTATTTTGAGAGAGAGGGAGAAAGAGTACGAGCAGGGGAACAGCAGAGAGAAAGGGACAGAGAGAATCCCATGCAGGCTCTGCAGTGTCAGCACAGAGTCCGATGCATACCGCGAGATCATGACCTGAGCAGAAATCAAGAATCAGACGCTTAACCCCCTGAGCCACCCAACCGTCCCCCACACTTTCTTAAAAGCACACTCACACTGAAGCTCATATGTACAGGTTCACATGTGTGAACTCTTTTTGAAAGGGTCATGGTGGACTAAGGAGATTGCATCCTTTGGAATCTCATTATTAGTCAACTGTTTGAGGATGCTTTGGGGGAGATCCCACATACCCATATTTTCACGTCAAAAATGCTTTTACAGGGGCACCTGGGTGGCTCAGTTGGTTGGGCACCCGACTCTGCTCAGGTCGTGATTTCCCAGTTCGTGGGTTCAAGCTCAGCATCAGGCTGTGTGCTGACAACTCAGAGCCCGGAGCCTGCTTCGGATTCTGTGTCTCCCTCTCTCTCTCTGCCCCTCCCCCGCTCATGCTCTGTCTCTCTCTGTGTCTCTCAAATATAAACGAAGGAAAATATTTTAAAACATAATAAAAAAGCTTTTACTACCCGTACTTCTTGTAGTGTCACCTACTGTACTTGTTTTGTGAGAACCTCTAGGGAGTCTAGGCGAATCCATAGAGACAGAAAGCAGGTAAGTGGTTGCCAGAGGCTGAGGGGAAGGGAATAGGGTAAGGATTTCTTTTGGGGATGATGAAAACATCCTAGAATTTGATTGATAGTAGTGACAGTTGCACAAGATTGCGGATGTACAAAATGCCACTGCACTGTGCAATTTCGAAGTGTTCTTTTAATGGTGTGTGAATTATATCTCAGTTTAAAATGTTTTAGGGAATGCGATTAACTTAGGATTAAATTAAAATACTTAACTGCATTCCATATATATATATATATATATATATATGCACAATTATGACTAGAAATTTAGAAGACATTCATTCCTATAGTATATAGGCCCAGGGCCCAGGGCCCACCCCTGTTCTTATGGAGAAATTGGGGCAGTGAGTGTGTTAAGATTAGTGGTATGCACATGTACAAACATACTTACTCAGCTTTGTGTCTTTCTTATGGACCTAAAATATGTGCCCCGCAGTTTGCTATGCTTAAATGCATTACAGCTAAGCTTGTACACTTCTGTGAGGTAAAGAGTGCGATGCTGTATGAAAGTTTATCCATTAGGAGAGTAATAGATACCTCGGTCAGTCCTCTCTTTCACCAGGGTGGAACAGTTTATCTAAAATAAATTAACAGCCTTGAGCATGAAAGGCTTGGGCCTTCCGAATGATGGACATTTTCACATCCACCAAAATTAAGTTTGTCCAGGAAGTCTAGATTTGTGTCATAAGACGGTCCTAGATAATCCTAGATATCTTCTTTCACTTATTTGCTTTCTTATTTGTACTTTCATTCATTCGCTAAACAAATAGGGAGAGCTAGTTAGGTGACACAGCGCCTTGCTGTTCCACGTTCAGCACAGAATACCGTGGGCTAGAAGCCAGTCTGGCCCTCCCCACCCACCCCCAGGCTGCCTCACCCATGTGGGGCCGTAGCAGTGACCTCTGCCAGGGACCCTTCCTCCAGACCACACAGCTTATGTCTTCCCAAAGCCACACTAAACAAGTTTCCTTGGGGTCTGACTCGGTTGTATCTCCTTCTCCAGAAAGTTCCAATGGCTCCCTCTTACCTTTAGGGAAAGTTTAGACTCCCTGGGCTTGTACCTGCTGTCACTGGGCCCAAGCCTGCCCTTCCAGGCTTGACCTCTTACCTTTGTGGCTGTGAATGGCACTGACAGCCATGCCCCTGTGCACGAAGCAGTCCTGACTCTGGACCTTGGCTTTTCTTTCGCATCCCCTTCCCTAATTTTTATCCCTCAGAATCTTGTTCTTCTTTCAGGACCCAGCTGCAATGCCTCCTCCTAATAAAGTTCTGTTCATTGAGTAATTACTGTGTGCAACACATCAGGGTGAGCATTTCGTGTATGTTGTCCTGTTTAACCCTTACCATGACCCAGTGAGCTGGGCATTATACCCAGATGTAAAAACTTAATAACCGATGCCTCCTCCAATCACCCCAACTGAAAAATGGTTCCCCTGTGTCCACCTCACTCTGTAGCATTCAGAGTTTACCCTGGTGATAATTACATGCTGTCATATTTCTCCTGCGTATTTTATATCCCCTGACATCAACTCCTAGGGTATATAACTTTGTGTTCACAGAGTCTTGCATAGAGTAGGGACCACGAAATGTTTATTGAAAAATCTAGTTGGGTAAATTCTACAAAGTCAAGTACACAAAAGTATCCATGGCTTTCACAAAGTACCTTCGGTTCAGGGGGTCAAAAAGAAGACAGCCATGGCAGAAGTTGAGTTATCTCGGACCATGAGACCGGCAACATTTATCTTCACCTACAGTTCTGTTTCATCTCAGCCATTGATCACAACTGAATTTGGAGGCGAAGCCACGTAATTGGGTTAATGTGTTTTTTCGTTAACGCATTAAGTTTCCTGAACCCGTGTTCTGATGGTTTTTTTTAAGGGGATAGTGTGTATGCTCACACACAAGAGCACATGGATGGGTCCATATGTATTTGTAGGTGCTGTCGGTCCTGGAAGCATAGACTCTTCATTTCTAGCTGTGTCCTCCTTTCCCAACTAACCCATAGTATACACATGCATATATTTATGGGAACAGGAGCTTCTCAGATGCATAGTGCTGGCCTGGCTGTGTGCCCTCCCCCGGCCCAACCCCTCCCTGACACCTGCACCACACATCCCAGTGTTCCCGCTGATGGAACAGCCTGTCACGGCAGTGAGGTGAGCAGGCACAGGGCCGATGTCAGAACACTATAAGGTAATGGCCCTGATCGCTGGAGCCATTCTTCTGTCCCTAATGCATAGAATTTGATGTGCTCGTCTCATTATATATATGCTGCAAATCACACAAGCCTCTGAATAGAAGTAATTCATAGTTAATGGGAATCAATTCTACCCAAAAGAATCGCAAATTTGGAGGTGAAGTCTCTCGGGATAATTTTCGGAGTCTTCACTTACTACATTAGGACATTTCATCGTTTTATGTAGCACTCAGTCTGTTCTTGGGCTTTTAGTGAAAAAGCATCTTTTAGACACATACATTCTTTAAGACAGGACATCTTTTTTAATATAATGGGTACATTACATTAATCATGCTTTTTATGACTATCACTTACTTAATAGCTTACCTTCTGATATACATAGACATCTACTCATATAAGCACTCATGCATATGTTATATTTCAAGCCGGGTAAACAAGATCTCAGTTCTGAGGTTGGTCATGAGTCGGTGACAGTGATTCTGTGATTTCAGTGAATAATTTAGCTATAAGCATCCATATACTTTTTAATGACAGCATTTGTAGGTTTGATCGCTGGCCCACAAAGGAAATGAAATAATTCACAGGCCTCAGTGTTCAAGAGCAAAGCCTAGATCAGGAACCCTCATGTCCAGGACACCATCCAACAGCCCTTCTCAGTTTGTGAGTGAGCTTTCATAGACGGTCTAACAGGGCTTTAGAGCTTTGAAAATCCGAAAGGTTCTGGATATTCAGAGCCCTGTTCATCCCAGACCGTGGTAATGCCACCCAAACGGGCATATTTTAGTGATCTCTAACATTGAAGAGGGGTTGGCAATGTTTTAAAATTATGCCTGTGTATAGAGAGCACATTTCCACAAAGGCTGTAGGGATTTTTTTGGTCTGAGAACCAGGACATCCCTAAGGAATTTCTTCACACAGACCCTCCCCAAGGCATATAGCTTTCTTCTGATTAGGTGACAGGTGTCTTTAAGCCTTCTTCTTAGAAGAAGATGGTGGTCACTACCACCATCTTTTGTTACCATCATCTTCAAATACCTATTGAGTAGCTACCGTGACACAGGATACTTCTTCCTACTCTCAGGATAAATGTTTCCAAGAACATACAGGCAAGTTACGCACTCCTCGCTCTCCTAGCACATTCTCTAAAAGAATAGCCTATTAAAGCTAGATTCACTGACCGGTATTCAGATGGCCTTTATTAAACACTTAGTACGTAGAGGTATTTGAACACGTCACAGCTTTGCGGCAGTGCTTTTGAAGGAATTCAAGATACGGTGTGCACCCATGAGACTGTTGGGCTGGGGCGTTATCCCTTTGATAACCGTCTCTTATTTCGTTCCATGTGGCTTTTGGCAGAAACCGTATGTGTGCAAAATCCCAGGCTGCACTAAGCGCTACACAGACCCCAGTTCCCTCCGGAAGCATGTGAAGACAGTGCATGGCCCAGAGGCTCATGTCACCAAGAAGCAGCGTGGGGACATACATCCTCGGCCTCCCCCACCACGAGATTCCGGCAGCCACTCACAGTCCAGGTCACCTGGCCGGCAGACTCAGGGAGCCCTTGGTGAGCAGAAGGACCTCAGCAACACTACCTCAAAGCGGGAAGAATGCCTCCAAGTGAAAGCAGTCAAGGCAGAGAAGCCCATGGTATGTCATTCACTTTCCTTCTGCTTGACCTCAAGCTACCCTAGGTCGTTCTCAAAAGCCAGCTAGGGCATTAGGAGGGACCAGACTGCCCGGGTCCTCACTGCCCTGGGCTCTCTGATTGAAGAGGTCAGGAGCTCAGAGACCTGGGTTCCTTACTCAAGGTGAATCAGTGTAGAAGAGCTCAGAAAAGAGCATCAAGCTTTGCTAACGGTTAGCTAAATCAATCTGGAGCCAGACCACTTTGTTGTGGCAGGTAGAGAGGCATGACTGTCTACATTTTCAGCAGGGCCATAATGTAGAAAATCATCCATTCTATCTTTCTGGAAACATGTTTTTTGTCTTGTGCTTTGCCCGGGTGACCCTGAGATAAATAAGCCGTGGCCCCCGGTCTTTAGGCACTTACAGTCCAGCAGGGTAGACAGACCAGCAATAGGCAAATATTTACAACTCCATGTGCTGGGTCTTTAACACAAGTCTGCATGAGACCATTCAAGGGGGGAACAAACCACCCGCGCACTTGAGGATGTGACTGGCGAGGCTGAGGGGGTGGCCCTCAAGTTCAGCACTTAGAGAGGGGCAGGGGCAGGGCCGCAGAAACCGTGGGGCCCTGGGAGGATGTGCAGAAGTAAAAACGAGTGAGTATAAGAAAGATTAGATTTTACTGGTGATGGGGAATGACTTGGCACAGCTGGTTTATTTTAGAAAAGCCAGCTTGAGTTCCAGGCTAGGGATTGGCTGGTTTATTTTAGAAAAGCCAGCTTGAGTTCCAGGCTAGGGATTGGCTTGATAGACCAGAGACCATTTCTGCTGTGGTACCTGAACCAAGGAGGCAGAGAGCAAGGGAGGCATTTGAAAGATGTCACAGGGAAAACTCATTCTGGTTTGGTGACTGATGGATGGTTTATGCTACACTCGCAGCTTCTCTCAAACTTCTGTTGGTGATTTTTCTTTATGTATGTGCCATACTGAAACATCTAAAACTTTTTAAAAGATGAGAAAAATGAAAAGAGAAGCTGTCCGAAGAGGTTCAGTACATTTGTATTTGGCAGTGTACCTAATGGAGTCAGCTCTGGGAACGTGTCAGGTTCTGGTCTGGCGCTCTCTGCATATGGAGGAAATGTACCAGGTAGATTTCCTGGTACCAGGAAAGGTACCAGGTACTCCGTGCGCTTAGATTAACAGATGCCTGGAAATGGTCAGGCAGGCATATGTATACTCAGTTTAAGGAAGTGTTTTCTTAAAATGAGGACAGTCCAGCAATCGGGTGGACATCCTGTGAATTCCAGAGTGATATCACTACACAGCAGTACGTATGGGTAAGAAAGAATGCACATTCAGTTCCAGGGTTGACAGAGTGCAGTTGAATGACTGATTGAATTTTAACGACTTACTGAGTTTGTCTTACAAGTTTTAGAAAGCGACATAAAGTCTAGCCAAAAATAATACAAATGAGCTCTCCAGATTTATCATTACTTCCCAGAGGGTAGCTGTATTTTGTTTTTAAAAAGCACCTGAGTCAGAAAAGAAAAAGAAAAGGCACCTTAGTCAAAAGTTGATGTGTGTGTTATGACTCATCACTATAGTTTAAAATTAATTAGTTCACGAGCAGTGTTTTCTATACTCCTTTCTTTCGGGACCACATATCAATTTCCTAAAATAAAGTCCACCTGTACTGTGCAGAACATTCAACAGTTTATCCTCAAGTGTTTAATGAAACAAGGAAAATGAATCTGTAGTCTCCTAGATTATGTCATCGAGAGACAATGATTTATGTTCTTTGGACATCCTACGGACCCAGAGCCTCTCGTACCTTTAATGTACATCCCTAGCCCAAGGAAACTTGTCATCTCCTCTCCAAACACCCATTATTTAAAAAGAAAATTGGTAGAAATAGGAACTTATAGTTATTTGGCTCAGTGACATCTGAGATGCCCCAAGATGTGAACTATTTTATAAAGTAATTAAATCATAGAAACACGGGCTGGAAGGGATCATAGAGATCGAGACGAAGCTCCATATTTTATAGGTAAGGCTAAAAAAAACCAAATTTCCTACTGGGGTTATTGTGTACATACACATGCAAATAGAAGTAGACACCTTCATAAACATTTACTAATGCATATGAGATTTAATTTCTAATGTTCTTTCTTTAAAAACTTGTCTTTGATCATCATGCTATGAATTAAATTCTTTCTTCTTTTTTTCTTATTAACTCCACATCTCTTCTTTGTAATGCTCCTAAATGTCTTGTTCTCACTTCCTAAGGACAGTGGGTAATAAGGTGAGGGAATTTTGGCTTCTCTGCCCTTTTTGTTTTGTGTTCATTTTAACATTTAACTTTTAAGCATTCCATTTTTCTTTTGTTTTTTTTTTTTTGTGCTTTGTGATATCTTTGGTAGTGACCATTACTCAGATCTGTTTCAAACATAGAAGCAATGTGTTTTGAACGTTCAGCATGTGGAAATGTGGAGTTAGATGGTGAAACTCATCGTTTTATTTGTCTAGGCTTTCATAATAAATCACACTGGGGCCGACCAAGCAGATGTTCGCAAAGACTATTTAATTATCAGATTGACACATGTAAATTCATTCTTGGACCAGACAGGTACCTCCCTCTTTGAGGACGATCTGTATACATTTGCTGTTAGCAAGTTAATCTGTATTTAAATGTCTGAGCTCCTCTGAGCAGCTCTCGTTACAAGCTCATTTGCATCTCCTCCTGTGCCCTGTGGAAGGGAGTCTGCTGTGCGTGTGTACGTACACATCCACACAGATCCACACGCACGCACTCTGAGTGGACAGTCCAAGAGGAAAAGACCAAGAGAACTCTGGATGCTCCAAGTACCTTGAGAAGGAGCAGGTGGCCCGGCACTCCCAAGATTCTGCGGAAGCAAAACTCAAGCGAGGCTTCACGAACTCATGATCCCATTTGTGTGTCTTACTTTGCTCTGCTTGGTTGCCCAGGACAAACTTCGTGTATCACATGGCACTCACTTAGAAAGTGTTCATTTGCTTGGGTGTATGTGCTGTGGTTGCAGAGCGAGTGTTAATGGGTTCTACTGAGAAGCCCTCTGTCTAAAACCCCTTCCCGACGGTACCGTGCAGCCCACCTGGGGCGGTAGGTGTCTGTCACTGAGTGTGTGTGTGTGTGTGTGTGTGTGTGTGTGTGTGTAGTTCTCTCTCCCTGGAGGATTTGCTCTTCTGGCTGCTGTCAGCCTCCAGTTTATAGAGTAATGGTGGAGGAAGGCACTGTGGAAGAATGGAACTAGCCCCCAGCTGGGAGTCTAGGCTGGTCACACCATTGACTTTGTGACTCTGTGACTCTGGTCAGTCACTGAACTTCTCTGAACAAATATCACTTTTCTTATCAACACAAAAGGGGTGATACTGTGTATCAACCAGGGCACCGGTGGGATTTTAGATAGAGCAGACTGCTCCTTGAGGGTCATTTTATATGGTGCTCCCCAGACCTGAGGACAGTCAGCTTTCTGCTCCCCAGCTCCAGGAGCTCCAGGGGGGGCATCCTCTCCCTGACTGAGAATCAGTGGACTAGATCAAGTTTCTGTTTAGTTGCAGAATTGTCTTCCACAGTCCACGCGGTTGGGGGCGGGGAGACGTTGCCTGATTCTCCTAGAGAAATGCCAGGGCACTTTCGATCATTCCCCAGACTCAGATGGCTGTAACTTGCAGCCTTTCAAGCCCCCCACCCCCACCACCCCTCCGGGTACAGCAGAAGCTAAGTGATGGATGTTGTGCCTCCTACAGCTGCCTTTACCCACAGCCTGGTTGGGGTTCTACAGAGCAGTCAAGTACGCACAGAAAGAGGCAGAGGTCACAGAGAGCTTGGGGAACCATCCCTGAATAGCTCAGAGAGGGTCTCGTGTGCTGCTGGTGCTCAGCTTCCACGTATGCTGTAGCCAAGCAGCATGAACCTCTGGGCCAAAGCCACCTGGGATAATAAGACCAGCTGATGCTCTCAGAGCCAATCAGTAAATGTTTCCCAGGTCTTTTTATATTTCGTGCGCTTTCCGGGCCTCACAATTCCCACAACGGTCCCGAAGATAAGGAAGATGTCCCCCTTTTATAAGGGATAAGGAAACTGAGGTTCAGAGTGACCAAGTATTTTGCCCGGAGGATAAAGTCAGGTCGTGCAAGCAGGATTGCACCTGAGGGAGTGTGTTTGCAGAGCTGGCCTCTGGGGCGGGATTCCACAAGTGGAGGTGGTGCCAGTCACACCCCGTGCAGCAAGCCCGGCTTCCATCGCCCCCACTGCACATCCGCCTGGCATTCCATCGGTCTCTGTGGTCGAGGGAGGCCGCCTCCCTTCACCAGCACATAGTTCTTCTCATGCAACCCTCTGAGCTCCCTGCGGGGCTAGGTCTGCACGAGCTCTCATTCCCGGCTCCCTTTCCTTTTTCATCGCGGTGACGTTTCTCTGCTTTCCTCTCGACCCCAGCAGACATCTCAGCCAAGCCCTGGTGGTCAGTCTTCATGCAGCAGCCAACAGTCCCCCATCAGCAACTATTCCAACAGTGGGCTCGAGCTTCCTCTGACCGACGGCGGGGGTGTGGGAGACCTCGGGGCCATCGACGAAACCCCAATCATGGACTCGACCATTTCCACTGCCACCACGGCCCTCGCTTTGCAAGCCAGGAGGAATCCGGCAGGGACCAAATGGATGGAACACGTAAAACTAGAAAGGCTCAAACAAGTGAATGGAATACTGCCACGACTGAACCCCATTCTACCCCCCAAAGCCCCTGCAGTCTCTCCTCTCATAGGAAACGGTGAGTTCCGTGTCCTACCTCACGTCAGCTCAGGGCTGTCTGTTCTTTTCTGTACAAACCAGTGTGAGAGGAACCAGGCTTGATGTGTGTTGGTATGTCCCCTGGTCCTCACATTATACTGTCACCATACGTACGTGTCAGGGTTGCCTTTCTGGGGAGTCCATATTTTAAAAACAGGTAATAAGGGGATGATCCCGAAACAGAAAGTAGCACATAGGATGATAATACTGTGTGCATGACTACCGTTCTGATGGTGAAATTGTAGCTGTTAGACCAGGGTGGGGAGATCCCTGCAACAAAGACATTTGGGGTTAGCATTGCCATCTGGTTTCCAGTCTACAGTTGGGAGTTCCACAGCCACCTTTTTTTTTTTTTTTTAATGTTTATTTATTTTTAAGAGAGACAGAGACAGTATGAGTGGGAGCTGGGCAGAGAGAGTGGGAGCTGGGCAGAGAGAGTGGGAGCTGGGCAGAGAGACAGAGATACAGAAGCCAAAGTAGGTTCCAGCCTCTGAACTGTCAGCACAGAGCGGGATGTGGGGCTGGAACTCATGGACCACGAGATCATGACCTGAGCTGAAGTCAGGCGCTTAACCTACTGAGCCACCCAGGTGGCCCAGTTCAGCAGCCACCTTGATTTGACGTTTCAAGGGAAGCCAGGCAGCCTTTTGCACTGGCAGACCCATGTCAGGTTTCGCTCCTGAGATTGCACTGAATACCGGGGCGTATCCTAAAGGGGGAACCTCCCCACCCACCAGCTCAGGAAGACTCCCCCTTCTCAGGATGTCCGAGGAAGCCCTCCGGTCCATATGACACTCCTGGAATGGCCTTGGCCTTTCCTGTAACCCAGGCACTGTGTGCACATCCCAGGACTCTTCATCTTGCCCTAGACCTCCACGTGTGAAGCCGCTTAACTGATCCAGGGTGATTTTACGGTTTTGTCTACGCCGGGGGTCAGCCAGCTTTCCCGCCGACTTGTAATCCCGGGGCCTGTTCCACGTCACCCTGAAACGAATCCGTGTTTCCCACCCTTCCTCCGCAGGCACTCAGCCCAGTACCAGCTGCAGTTTGGGCGGGCCCATGACTCTGCTCCCGAACAGAAGCGACCTTTCTGGTGTGGACATCACCATGTTGAACATGCTCAACCGGAGGGACAGCAGCACCAGCACCATCAGCTCCGCCTACCTGAGCAGCCGGCGCTCCTCGGGCATCTCCCCCTGCTTCTCCAGCCGCAGGTCCAGCGAGGCGTCCCAGGCCGAGGGCCGGCCCCAGAACGTGAGCGTGGCCGACTCGTACGACCCCATCTCCACGGACGCGTCGCGCAGGTCCAGCGAGGCCAGCCAGTGCGAGGGCCTGCCCAGCCTGCTCAGCCTCACGCCCGCGCAGCAGTACCGGCTGAAAGCCAAGTACGCGGCGGCCACGGGCGGGCCGCCCCCCACGCCGCTGCCCAACATGGAGAGGATGAGCCTGAAGACCCGGATGGCCCTCCTCGGCGACGGCAGGGAGCCCGCGGTAGCCCTGCCCCCCGTCCACCCTCCGCGGAGGTGTAGCGACGGGGGCGCCCACGGGTCGGGCCGCCGCCCTCTACTGCCCCCGGACGTGCTGGGCAACGGCGTGAGGAGGGCCAGCGACCCGGTGAGGACAGTGTCCGAGAGCCTCTCCCTGCCCCGCGTGCAGCGGTTCAGCAGCCTCCACGGCTTCGACCCCCCAGGTTTGCCCCCATCCCTGGACAAGCGGAACTTAGTGCTTCAGAACTACACTCGGCCCGAGGGCGGCCCGCCCCGCCACTTCCTGCCGTCTCCCTGCCCTCCGAGCATCACTGAGAACATCACCCTAGAGTCCCTGACCGTGGACGCCGACGTGAACCTGAACGATGAGGATTTCTTGCCCGATGACGTGGTGCAGTATTTGAATTCCCAGAACCAAGCGGGATACGAGCAGCACTTCCAAAGCGCCGTCTCTGACGACGGCAAAGTGCCCCCCGGGCCCGGCTTGGGGAGCGGGCCCGGGGACTTTGAGCCTTCGGGGCTGCCCGACGGCCACGCCGGCCAGCAGTACCGCCGGCTGGAGCAGCCCTGCACCGAAGCCAGCAAATCCGACCTGCCCATTCAGTGGAACGAAGTCAGCTCCGGCAGCGCCGACCTGTGCTCCTCCAAGCTGAAATGCGGCCCGCGGACCGCGGCGCCGCAGCCGCGAGCTTTTGGCCTCTACGGCAACCCGGGCGCGCACCCACAGGATGCCTTGAGGAGCGGAGCTGGCCCAGCCGGGGCCTACCAGAGCCTCGCAGAGCCCGGCAGCTCGTACGGCGGCCCCGAGCACAGCGGAAACACCTTCCACGCACAGCCCTACAAGGCCCAGCAGTACGGGAACTGCCTCAACAGGCAGCCGGGGGCGCCCGGCTTGCCGGAGGGCGTCTGCGGGGCCGGGATTCCAGCGGCAAAGCTGAAAAGCACCTCAGGGCAGGGAAGCGGGAGCCAGCCAGAGTTTGGCCTGTCGCCGGGGGTGCCCGGCGAGTCCGCGGGCGCCGCGGTGAGTGGCATGGCCACCCAAGACCTGGTGGGACAGGGGTACCTGGCCCATCAGCTCCTCAGCGACAGCGTGCACCACCCAGGGGCCGGCCGCGGCGCTCAGCAGATGCTAGGGCAGGTTAGTGCTACCTCACACCTCAACGTCTATCAAGGGCCGGAGAGCGGCCTGCCGGGGCCTCCCTGCATTGGCAGCCAGCCGGCAGGCTTGGCGGCCGCCAGGGGCTACCAGCCGTGTGCCGGCTACGGGGGCGGCCGGCGCCAGGCTGCGCTGAGGGGCAGCCTCTCTCTGCAGCAGGGACAGCTCAGTGACACAAGTCAGACCTGCAAGGTGAACGGCATCAAGACGGAGATGCAAGGGCAGCCCCATCAGCTGTGTTCTAACGTGCAGGGTTACTCTGGTCAGTTCTATGACCAACCCGTTGGCTTCGGTCAGCACGACATGAAGACTGGTTCCTTCTCCATCTCGGAAGCCAACTGCCTGCTACAGGGGGCCAGCGCCGAAAACTCTGAATTACTTTCCCCGGGTGCTAACCAGGTGACCAGCACGGTTGACGGCCTTGACGGCCATGACCTGGAAGGGGTGCAGATTGATTTTGACGCCATCATAGACGACGAGGACCACGCCAGCCTGATGTCAGGAGCCCTGAGCCCCAGCATCATTCAGAACCTTTCCCTTTCCTCCTCCCGCCTCACGACGCCCCGCGCGTCCCTCCCGCTGCCCGCGCTGTCCGTGAGCACCACCAACATGGCCATCGGGGACATGAGCTCCTTGCTGACCTCCCTCGCGGAAGAAAGCAAATTCCTTGCGGTTATGCAATAGGGCGTTAGGGGAGAAGGCTGCCAACCAACGTGAAACTTTAGGAGTTTAAAAGATTAAATGGACTCAGTTTTTTTGCTGTTTTTTTGTTTTTTGTTTTGTTTTGTTTTGTTTTTAGTTCTGTATGTATTTTAGCAATCTCATCTCACCTAACTGGGATGTGTTTCAAGTATATTCCTTTTATGGAAAAGGACTCTGAACAACCCTAAAGTATTCTAGGGAGAAACTGTCTTCCATTTCAGTTTTGAATCAGTATTGTTACACTAGAACCATCCTCTTTTTTTTTTTTTTTAAACTATAAGCCCATCCCCCTTTCTAGTAAACCAGTGTAAATGTGCGATGTGCATGTTCTCATTTCTTTTCAAAGAGAGGTCAGACGAAAGGATTTGATATGTTTCTCTGTTACTCAAAGGAAATAGGAGTTGGTGTGCTTTTTGACCGAGGGGTGATGCTTCCAGCTTTTCAGATTTCCCTTTACATGTGCTCTGTGTTTGTTTTTGGTTTTTTGGAGGGTTTTCGTTTTGTTTTGTTTTTGTTTTTGGTAATTCCCACACTGGGCACAAGAATGGGAATAAGGATAGTGAGTTTAAGAATCTCTGGTGGGGGCGCTGTAGCAGAGATAACCGATTTTTTTTACCTGCTCCCCCTCCTCGCGCCCCCCCCCCCCCAGTTCAGGTCAGGGCATGCTTTCAACACTTGCACACAGCGGGAATTTGGGGCTCTGGCAGATGAACTAGTTTGTTCACGGTTGGGGTTTAGAATTCTCCTGTCCGTGAGTGCACTCAGGGCAGGTACGTCTACACGCTCAACTCCTCAGTTATCTGTCTTGCTTTTTCTCTCTCCGTCCCCATGACCCTTCGATGCTGTTCCGCGCTCCAGGGAGAGAGGGGAAGGGCCACGAGTTTGCTACTTGCATCTGTCCCGACGAGAAGTTAGGTAGATTGTAGAGTGAAGCTACTGGGTAGAAATAGTTGGGGGAACATTTGTGGGTTTGCTGTATTTGTTAATGATAGTTCCATCTCTTTACCAGTTGTCATAGGTAACTGAGAATTGATTATATATAGTTCCAAGTATATAGGTATTGAAACAACCTGGCAGCCGCCTATGTCATTGCCATATATTAATTCCACTGTAGTGAAAGAGTATTTCTATTCTAAGTGCCCTATTTTAAGGGATTGGTAAAACTTAGTTGTGAAAGGAAAAACTCACATATGATGACCTTTGGAATAAATCCCTTTAACAATTGTTAGTGTTTAAGAGCACTGGGGAGGACGGTTAGTAGCTGTGTGGATGGATGCCTTTTCTTACACCCAGTCTATTAAACGATGCATCCATTTAAGAAGTTAAATGTTCTATGCAGTTAGTCCTGAATGTGGACTTAATTGGTACTTTTCGTTTTGGATTAAAACATTTTAAAGACTAAAAGGAGTACAGCTACTTCCCATGTGCAGTCGATACACATAAAAGACATACTATGTGTGCACAGAGTACATGGATTATCCAGCATTTCACATTTACAAATATGTAAACTATTAATAATAAAATATTAACACCTCAGACTACCTGCTCCTTTTTTCCCATTGACCCTGGACTTGGATTTATCCAGAGTGATTCATGAGTCAATTGGGTGGCTTTTTCCCTTTATTCCTGCCATTTGAATTAGTATTAGACAAAGTCAAGTAAAATAAAATAATAGGTCATAGGAAAACAAAATGTTAGATCCAGCCCGTTTTTCTCACGTTTGTGTTCTCTCATTTGGACCAAGAATCTCAGCATGGAGGTAAACGTGCCCTTTGGGACTTTGTGGCTAACAAAGTTGGGTTTGCTTTCAATTGGATGTTCCTGAAATCAAGAAGGATGTTGACACCCTTCCCGCCCACAGCCAGCACCTACTTTTAGGTCAAAGGATGCATCTGCTGTGGAACAGAGCCCCAAAGCAAAAGACAGCTACTGATCTGAGCTCAGTGGAGTGGAGTCTACCAAGTTCCAACAGAAAAGAGCCAGGCTTTTTCCTCACACAGGTCAGGATCCGGTCACAAAATCAGCGATCCATTCCCCGAGTCTCCTTTTTCCACAAACCCGAGCATCTCCAGGTCTTGATCTTACATGCTCTCACGGTTTGGTCTGACCCCCGTCCTCCCTCTGTCTCAAAGCTTGGGTCCCGGGCGTTCTCCCGTCTCCTGAGTGAGGACAGCGGGTCCCTGGCTCCACGCGGCCCTCCCCAGTAAAATTCCCAGAGGCGACCTCCATTTCTCAGTTACCATCGTTTCCTACGTCACCCTCGTCCTTCGTGGAAGGATGGACGGCAGCTGGGTGAGGACCATTGTCATCTTGTGCCTCTGTTTTCCTTCACCTCTTCTTTTCCTACTTTTACCTTCTACCCTTAGATTTGCAGGAGATACTCTTGCTTCAGCTCCACATTTGGCTTCTCTCCGTGGAAATCTCAGAAAGAGGGGGACGAGGGGAGAGGGAGGAAGAAGGCATACTTTTCCAGGAGAGCAGTGATGCTGGACAGTCAGTGGAAGGAGGGTCTGTCGGGGCCACGTACAAGTCTGTGGACTTGGTGTCAGCTGGGACAGGACCCACCCCAGCCTCCAACCTTCTCTCTGCTTTCCTGCCCCATGCGTTGAGGGAGACAGCAGCAACTGCCTAGTTTCACATCCTGCTTTTCAATGCAGGCTCGTACATGGTCCTCCTGTTGAACATCTGTGTTCACCATAGTTTCACAGGTTAAACCATTCCGTGTTCTTTTCTGGAGAGCTGACGAGACTGCACCCTGCTCCTCATATATTGGCTCATCCTCTCGAGCCGCCGTTGTGATTCTTGCGATGTATGTGCCTTATTTTATGTTAATCTCGTCGATGCGAGGGACCAGTTGGTGTCGCCCGATGGATGGACCGGGGCTCCGGGCCGCGCGCTCCCCGGCCGGCCGCGAGCACACGATTGTAGCCGAGTCTGAGCTGTCTTGTAACCCGGTTTCCCGTGTTGTTTTGAACTGATGGAGGATGTTCTCTTCTGACAAGTTACCGTTGTGTATCCTGCAAACGTGTAAAATAAGATACAAGTTCATTTTTTTCGCCTTTTTTAGATTTTTAAAAAAATAAAACGTGTAATCCTTTTTTAAAAGAAAACACCTGTAAATACATTTAAGGATTGTAGGCGTAGTGTTCGGATGTGGCCGGCCCGGGGCCGTCTCGGATCAGCCTGCAGCCGTGCGGTGAGGCCCCCAAGCCCACCTCATGCCCAGGGCTGTGGTCCCGCCACGCGTGGACTCTACTTTTGCTTTCAGAACCACCTACTCCTTTTGTAACAAAAAGAAAGAACCATGTTTCTTACACTGTCAATAAAAAACGCTTTGTACTGAAATTGTTCCAGGGTCGTTTCTTTGATCCGTAGCTGAAGGGAGAGCAGCTTCCCTGGGAAGGATCCAGAGCTTGTGTTTGGACCCAGACCCTACCCGCCCCCACTCCCACCCCACCCCCCCACACACAGACAAGCTGAGTGTGCGTCTGTCCTGACACTCCCATTCCTCCTCCCCAAATTGGGGTGCTGATGCACGTGCCGGCAGGGATGTCCGTGAGGGTGCCTACCTGGGAGGCACGCCGGTTACGACCGTAATCGTTTTCCTTCATTTTATCCCTTCACCAGACTCTGGGGAAGGATGCGAATAAGGTTTGATGTCTAACAACTAAACTGGTTTCTCTTTTATAAGTGATCCTCTCTCTTCAAGGGATATAGGGGATAATGCACGTGGCCCTCGAGCACACGCTTGTAGGTACGTCAGCAAGTCCCCAGGGGACTTCCATCCTGTGGGACACCCAGGTGTCCCGCCCCATCTCCCAGCAGGGATTCTGCAGTCATAGGGACTCTTTGAGCTTTCCTAATTCACAAGGGAGGACTTCTCTCATGAGCCCCGATGTCTTTGCTTCCATAACTAGAGCCCTCACATAAGGCATCCACATGAATACAGGAAAAAATAAAGAAAAAAATTTGCTCTCCACTTTCAGTAAAAAATCGTTGGCTTACAAAGCCGTATGCCGTGGAGTAGGTCAAGGTAAAGTACGACACACAAGGTTTATAGACAGGACGGGAGGAAAATGGGGTTCCCGAGGAATGGGGCACATGCCATAGATTCAGTTCATGTGAGCGGGCAGTCGGGTGCAGTTCAAGGCTTTGTTTAAAGAAAACACCTTCTGCTGGGGGCGCCTGGGTGTCTCAGTGGAGCATCCAACTTCGGCTCAGGTCATGATCTCACGGTTCGTGAGTTCAAGCCCCGCGTTGGGCTCTGTGCTGACAGCTCGGAGCCTGGAGCCTGTCTCACATTCTGTGTCTCCCTCTTTTTCTGCCCCTTCCCGCTCACACTCTGTTTCTCTCTCTCTCAAAAATAAATAAACATTAAAAAATTAAAAAAAAAACCCACCTCCCACGTAGACTCAGAAGCAAAGTTTGAGGTGAAATGGTAGGGGTGCAATCTATTCGGCATTTCATAAAAGTGTAGATAATTTGGGGAACCTAAAGATGTTCTGTATTACCCAAATGAGAATTTAATAAGAGAATGCTAGAATAGATGGAACAATTAATCAACTGCCAAAATATCTTATTCATTCTTTTCTCTGTGGTTTTTTTTTTTTTTCCTTTTCTGGGCAGCTTTCCCCCTTTGGTTTTAATTCATAATGGACTTACTATTCCAAGGACAATCTGGGCCCATCTTTCTGTTAATATTAGCTTAAAAAAAATCTCACTTTACCAACGTAGACCTAGATCATGCCTCCTCTACCTAGTTATTCAACCTCTTTATACTTTTCAGACATAGTAATTGAATCTAAACTGTTTTTTTGGCTTTTTAAAATTTCCCTGGCATTATGTGGCCACAGGCATGATTAGCCCAGCAGAGGCGTGGGATCCCGGGTTCTATACGTCGTCTCACCTGAACTGGAATCTTCCACTTCCCCTGCGGTTTCCACCCTTCCCTCTAGACACCCACTGGCAGGCTATGAGGGTCCCTGCCTTCAGATGACATACATTCTATCTGGGGATATGACGCTGGTAGTAGTTACACATTCCACTAATTCACAGCGTTGCCTGGATGCCTAAGACTATTCAGACTCCTCGACGGGGACCGGAGACAGGGAGGTGAACAAAGCACCGTGAGCCTGTAGGCATCTAGCCCAGTGGGAGGGACAGACAAGCACAGAGTACCCAGTGGAAGATGATCAGAGGGCATTTGGTGGGTCATTGTCCATCTGAAGGGCATGTGACACGGCTTCTCAACCTCTGTATTGTTGCCGTTGTGCACCGGGTAGCCTTTGTGGGGGAACAGTCCCGCATGGCGTAGGACGTTCAGTGGATTCCAGGCCACTGCCCACTAGATGCCAGGAGCATCCACTCCTGCTTGTGACAACCAAAAGTGTCTCCAGACATTGCCCTATGCTCCGTGCCGAGAAAATGGTTCCAGGTTGAGAGGGAATGAAGGTACAAGGACAGACATGCTGCAGGCAGGTGTCCAGACTCGGGAGCGTCTGGTACACAGGTGACAGATGAAGCAAATGGTGAAGAGTGCCATGGCCAGGTGCAGGTGGGGTAGGTTGAAGAACGAGCCCCAAGAACGCTGACCCCATGGGCCAAGAGGAGGGGTAGGCACATGGGAAGGAGGGTGGCAGGGGAAGAGAGGAAGGTTGGATGGCAGGAGACAGCAGGGGTGGTCTAGAAACAGTAAGGCAAATATCAGGAGGCCAATGTTGCCAAAAACAACACGTAGGTCAAGGAAAACACGGACTGGAAAATACTGGGGCCGGGAACTAGAACTGGGTGACCATGGGAAGCGCTTTTCAGTGGAATGGTTGGGAACAGAAACCAGATGACAACAGCTGAGGGACAAAAAATGTGTTACAAAGGGGAATTTGGTGGCCTCTTTCGAGTAGCATGCCACATTTCATCACATCCAAGATGGCCACCTAGACGAAGACACATGTTATACTCTGTGTTCCCAGGAAGAAAGAGAAAGCACTGTGATTAAGTGACAGGATGCTTCCATCCTCTATACAACATGTTACAGCATTAGTGGTGTTACTGAGGTGGGAGAAATCAGAGTATGAAATATGCTACTTCTAAGGGAAAGGAAAGACACGGTGGGTCAAGGAGAGGAGGAAAGTTGGATTTTTCTTGTGATTGTTCCCCTCCCTCCCTTCCCCTCCCCTGCCCTTCCCTCTCTCCTCTCTCCCTCCGTCCCTTCCTTCCTTCCTTCCTTCCTTCCTTCTGTCCGTCATACAAGAAGCTTAACTGTGTCCATCCTCCAGTAAAGAAGAGGCAGAAGAGAGAAAGGGGTTGACGTTACAGTGAACAGAACAAGCCTCGAAACCAACTGGCTCATGGGACAGATGCCTGCCCTTCTGGGAGATAAGAGAAGGTGACAAGGACGAGGGCAGGTTTTGACAGATGTGTGGAATGGAATTTGCTGGGACAAGACTGGAGTGGGAAATTATTTTGATCTTCTCAGGGAAAATGACTTCTAAGACCACCTTCTGGCAGCATATGACGGGCGGCATGTGGGAGAGTGGGGAGGGGAGGAGGTGTCCTTGGACTCACACGGGGCCCAGAGCTGCTCTGCTCCGGGGAAGCAGGAGAGGGGAGAGAGGGGCCGAGGGGGGCTCTGCACAATCCGCTCCCAGATTCCCCCCCCCCCACACCCGCTCCCCTGGGAGGCTGACCCCATCCCCACCTTGCAAAGGCAGAGCACGCCTCAGGCAATGATGGTGCCCGGGACGCACAGGGAGGGCTTGCCATCCCTGGCTCTTCACCAGGTAAGCAAGGAACTTTCCACGGAATCCCCCAGTTAATAGTGCATGGGGTGAACTTCTTTTCGTGCGACAGGACCATTTTAAGAAAGTAACAGGTAGGGGCTCCTGGGTGGCTCAGTCGGTTAAGCATCCGACTTCAGCTCGGGTCACGATCTCGCGGTCGTGAGTTCGAGCCCCGCGTCGGGCTCTGGGCTGATGGCTCAGAGCCTGGAGCCTGCTTCCGGTTCTGTGTCTCCCTCTCTCTCTGCCCCTCCCCCGTTCATGCTCTGTCTCTCTCTGTCTCAAAAATAAATAAACGTTAAAAAAAAAAAATTAAAAAAAAAAAAAAAAAGAAAGTAACAGGCTGATTCCCCACCCGCCTCTGCTGCAGCCCTGCAGGCCCAGCCCGCACATCGGCTGAGCCTGCCCAGGCCTTCGCCCGGTGAGAGGGACAGGCAGCCCGGCAGGCTGGAAGGAGCAGGGGCATCACTGGGGCACAGGCCACCTTGCCTGAGGGCCCTTCCCCGGGCCAGAGGCCTGTTGCAGACGTGGTCCAGCCTGGCCATCCTGCGGGAGGGAAGCGTGCGTGGCCTGGCTTTTCTCTTCCCGCACCGCTGATGTCTAGTTAGGATGCTTGCTCAAGCTCCATCCAGAGGATCCCTTAGTCGCCCCAGGTAGAGGCAGCTAAAACCCTGTCCTATCTCCCCTTTTGAAAAAGGTCTAGCCTTGGAACGTGTGCCTCTGATGCCAGTGGTACAAAGGGTATGGCAGGGGTCACCTCCCTCCCAGCGCTGCAGCCCCGAGCCATTGAAATGAAACCTCGGCTAAGCGTTTGCTAGTATGTATGACCCGGCGCGCTCCTGGTGTCCCGCTCGTGCCCCGACCAAGCTGCCGGAGATTGTGTGAGATGGAAGTGTGCCTTCTCTGAGGGCAGCTGAGGGGGATGCGGGAAAAGGACCAAGTGGTTCGCTCCTTTGCTGGGCCCGCCTGCCAGAACACCCCCAGCCCCACCTCCTGCCCTCCTGCACGGGCCTCTAAGGAGAGGGGAACCAGAAAGCTTGCCCCACCCGGTGAGCAGCCAGCCCTGCACCGTTTGAATTCTGCGGGTCTCCAGATCTGTGTTGTTCCCCTGGAGCTGGGAAGCCTTCCGTGCTCAGAAGTTCAAGGGTCCCACGTGATCCCCGCTCAGAAGTTGGGCTGCGGATCCTCTGAGCTGGCAGACACAAGCCCCCGGCCCTCGGGGCTTGCAAGAGGCCAACAGCACTGTGGAGGTGTGATTCACTGCGCTCCCAGAGGAAAAGGAGGCAGCCAGCTGGCCGAGGATTACTGAACAGCCAGGCCAAGGAGTTCCGTTGCCGAGGTGGAAGCCAGCCAGGGCTCTGGGGGGAAAAGGGAGGGAGCCAAGCTGCTCTCCTGACCACCAGGATGAGGGGTCTGCGGCCATGTCCCCAGTGAGCCAACGCAAGAAATACCTGCATTTTCATTGGAGGCTGATTCTAAACCTCCAAATGCTCACCCAAAACATACCCGGACGTATTGCCCAGAGATAATTTTTAAGAAGCGGCAAACCTGGTAGGCAAGAAAAATCACATTGGCCGAAGGACAAATGGAAAATCCCAGCGTGTCTTCCTTGAGTCATGGCTCCATGACTGTCCACGGTCCCCTGACCGAGAGACTGCTTCCCCCTGCTTCTGTCTCAGGCTCTCGGGCCGGCTGTCAGTTACAGATTCATTGCAAGGCCAGTGTCCACCCTGCTAGTCTTAAGAAACTGGCTGCTCCATGAACCCAGAGCCCTGGATGCCTCCCATTTGACCCTCATCCTTCCAAAGATGACGTCATGAAGCATCACGATGAGTATTTCCCCTGAAGTTCGCGCAAAGAACAAAAGCCACAGTTCCCATTGAGGCTCCCTCCCCCTTCTCCTTGAGCTTAGATAAATGTGGCACTTGAGGTCACAGGTAACCGTGTGACCTCTATCACTCACCCTCCTCTGCAGAGGAGCACCCAACAACACGCTCTTTCAAGTCTCTCAGAGGCAGTTGGGAGAAGAACGGACCGACATTCCATTGACCTACAAGACAGAAGGTCAGGGAACAACCTTTCTGCGGGTTGCCTTGACCCACAGTGTTCTCTTTTGCTGTGCAGGTTTAGGGGATTTCGTATCACTTCCCACTGTTCTGACTAGGCACGGGGCAGCTCCCAACATGGCGGCCGTCCAGCTCGTTTGAAATGCATTCTGAAGCTATTGTACATCAAGTGGATTTAACATTCGGCCAAAAGGAAGGTTTTTTTTGAAAATAAGCTGATTTTAATCCATCCTTGCCAGCCATGTGCACTAGAATTCCAGCTTCCTTCAGACATAGGGTTTCCCCCTTATCAAAGAAGGAGCGTGAGGTGGGGGGAAGGGAAGGCATGTTGTGACGCCATCCCCAGCTGGTGTCCTGCGATGTAGTTCTGGCCCTTTCTACCTGGACAGTGGTGCTGGTGCAGATCCCACGAGTTAAGCGCTGTGACTTTCGCGGAACTGCTCCCACTTCAGAAGCCAGCCACAAGTTTGGGGTTCCCCGGGCCACCCGTACTCTGACTGAGTGCCTACAAATTCAGGTGTTTCCATGACCCCTCAGGTCCATACAATTTTCTAGAATGACTCACAAATGCTTATGTTTATAGTTTTATTATGAAAGACACAGTTCAGCACCCAGCCAAATGAATGCATACATAGGGACAAAGTCTGGGAGGGTCCTGACTCAGAGCTTCTCGGCCCCCACGTTGTGCGGTCAGGGTCTGTCACCTTCACCCTGACGGGTGCTCACCAATCAGGAGTCTCACTGAGTCTCAGTGCCCAGAGGTTTTATCAGGGTCTCATTATAAAGGCATAATTGATCAAATCACTGGCCATGTGATCGAACTCCATAGCTGGCACCCCTTTATCCAGAGATCAGGCTGGCTCAAGGTTGCAAACTTCTTTTTTTCTTGTTGTTTTAATATTTATTTTTGAAAGAGAGTGAGAAAGAGCATGCGGGAAGGACAGAGAGAGAGAGGGGGACAGAGGATTCAAAGCAGGCTCTGTGCTAACAGCAGACAGCCCAATAGGGAGCTTGAATTCACGACCCATGAGATCATGACCTGAGCCGAAGTCAGACGCTTAACTGACTGAGACACCCAGGCGCCCCTCAAGGTTGCAAACTTCTAATCACATGGTTAGTTCCGCTGGTGATCAGACCCCATCCAAAAGCTATCTAGAGACCCACCTTGGATCACCTTATGAACATAAACCCAGGCGTGCTCCCAGGGGCTCATGAATGACAAAGACACTGCTCTCACTGGGGAAATGCAAAGGGTTTTGAAATCTCCCCAAATTCTTTATTATGCAACAGGGGGCTTCTCCCTAGAAACATCCAGAACTGAGAAAGGAGAATGAGTGAGAACATGACGTTTCTGGAGTGAGGTCCCTGCTCACTGGAGAGCAGCGGGTCTGGGCTGATTCAGGACAAAGTGCCAGCATCTTCCCTGGCAGCTGGATGTGCGGCTTACTTAGACACCTCTGAGCCTCAGTGTTCCCATCTGCAAAAGGGGTTCAATTACAGTGTCTACCCCCCGAGTTGTTGTGAGGAGGGCTTGAGATTGTGGATATAAAATGCCTAACACACGCAGCACCCAGCAAGTGCTCCAGGAAAAGTGTTTATTGTTACTGTTACTTCTTTTTTGAAAAAACATTAAAAAAATTTTTTTTTTACATTTATTTATTTTTTGAGAGAGAGATTGAGAGAGAGAGAGAGAAAGAGAGAGAGAGAGAGCATGAGCATGGGAGGGGCACAGAGAGAGGGAGACACAGAACCCCAAGCAGATTCCAGGCTCTGAGCTGTCAGCACAGAGCCCGAGGCGGGGCTCGAATTCACAGTGAGATCATGACCTGAGCCAAAGTCTGACACTTAAACCATTGAGCCACCCAGGTGCCCCGGTCATTTCTTACCAATTACTTTATCGCGAACTTTGTTCTTCGGATGCTTCAGGCATGTAGATCTCGAGATAAATGATCTTCTCTAGAACTCCAGAACATGACTCAGTTGTTGTTAGTCTGGTGGCTAGAAACATAGTTCTGTGCAAAGACAGCCACTCTCTTTTATTTTATTTTTTATTTTATTTTTAATTTATTTTCATTTTTGTAAATATAATTTATTGTAAAGTTGGCTAACATACAGTGTATACTGTGTGCTCTTGGTTTTGGGAGTAGATTCCCGTGATTTATCGCTTACATATAACACCCAGTGCTCATCCCAAAAAGTGCCCTCCTCAGTGCCCATTACCCCTTTCCTCCCACCCCCACCTCCCCCATCAACCCTCTGTTTGTTCTCTGTATTTAAGAGTCTCTTATGGTTGGCCTCTCTCCCTGTTTGAAACTATTTTTCCCCTTCCCTTCCCCCAAGGTCTTCTGATAAGTTTCTCAAGTTCCACAAATGAGTGAAAGAAAACATGTGATACCCGTATTTCTCTGACTGACTTATTTCACTCAGCATAATACCCTCCCGTTCCATCCACGTCATTGCAAAGGGCATGATTTCATTCCTTCTCATGGCCAAGTCGTATTCCATTGTATATATAAACCACGTCTTCTTTATCCATTCATCAGTTGATGGACATTTGGGCTCTTTCCATACTTTGGCTATTCTTGAAAGTGCTGCTATAAACATTGGGGGTACATGTGCCCCTATGCATCAGCACTCCTGTATCCTTTGGGTAAATCCCTAGTAGTGCAACTGCTGGGTCGAGGGTAGTTCTGTTTTTAATTTTTTGAGGAACCTCCACACTGGTTTCCAGAGCGGCTGCCCCAGTTTGCGTCCCCACCAATGGCAAAGACAGCCACTCTTAAGATGCTTACCCCCCAGTTTTTTGGTGATGAATTCTTTTCAGATAACTCTTATTTTCCTACCATAAAATGAATACACACTCCTTGTGGAAAATAGAAAAAAGAAAACAGAAGGGAAAATAAAAGGTCACCTGTCCTTCAACCACCCGGAAATAACTGCTGTTAACATTTTGTGATCTAGTTCTCGGCCTTCCTTTCACAGGTAACATTGGACGGTGAGCATTTTTCCATCTCCGTCAAAGTTCTTTAGCAAACAAACATGTGGCTGTGGGGAGGGGATGGAAAGACCACTGATAGGGGATCGCGGGATGGGACCACTGCCCCCGTGGCCTGATCTTCCTGCCTCAGAGCAGGAGCGCTTTTCTTCCTGAGCTTGTGTATCTGCAACATTGTAATGATTTTCACACATAGCCTGAGATACAGAAGAGGCGGGCAGAGCTGCTGAGCGCATCCTGGCGACCGAGGAATCAGGTGATAATGGACGTGAGTCATGAATGGAGCACGTGCAGTGAAGGGGGAGTCAAAGCAGCAGAGGCTCAGAGGTTGATCAAACTCTCCAGCCTGTGCGGCCACTCAGGCCCCCAGATGCCAGGAGGCAGACAGGGACAGTTCAGATGACACAGGAGCATACACCATGGGCCCGTGAAGACAGGATGGGCAATCCGGGTCTTTACACGTAACCCATATCCCAGAGCCGGCCAGGGCTGGAGAATGCTAACCAGGCTTCCTGTGTGCCTGCCGTCCAGCCTCGGCTTCCTGTGGCCGGCCACGTGTGCAAGTGCGAAGGTGGTGGCCGTGCGGGTGTTGGCTGCCCAAAGTATCAGCAAGGGCGGCTGGGTGTCAGGCCACCCAGATGGTGGATTGTGAGGATCTTGCTTGTCCCAAGAGGAGCTCAGCCGCTAAGGCCGAGGGCACTTCTCTTTACGGCCAAGTTCTCACCCGTGCTATCTACGTCTCTGGTCTTCCTGTGCAGCCAGGTCAGGGAAGGGGTTGGGGCGGTGGGGCCCTGGATGCTGCCGACAAGGCCACCAGGAGCCGTCAATTCTTGGCCACAGCGTGCTGGGGCCTCCAACCTCAGCCAGGGTGATGGGGCAGCCAGGACTTGACAGGCGTCAGGTGACAGAGACCAACCCGAGGCAGCCGCACCGGTGGTAGGGGGGTCATTAGGAGCAGGCGTCCTCTTCAGGAAGACGGGAGCCGACGGCTCGAGTGTGGCTGTGAACGCTCTCTGTCCAACGTCCTTTCCTGCTGCTCTTCTCCATCTTTCTCTCCATGCCTCTTTCCCAGCAGACTGGCTCTGCCTGGTGCGGTACGTGGTGGCCCACAGTGCCCGGGCTCTCAGTTCAGAGTGACCGTCACCTGAAAAGACTGTTTGTTTCGGCCACGGCTCCAACACTCCTGGAGAGGGTGTAGGCGTGGCTCAGCCAGCTTAGATGTTGTGTTCCTCTTAGTCAGGCTATGGGATTGAAGCGTCAACTGAGAGCTGCTGGAGAATCACCTGAGGGCTGCCGGAGAGACTCCCTGTGCACGGGCTGGTGGGGTGGGTGTCGGGGGCTGGCACCCTCCCCTCAGGCTGCAGGCGGGAGGCTGAAGGGAAATGGGGTCCTTCTGAAGCAGGGGGGTGCTCTCTGGAAATAATAGGAAACACCTTGAGCCCCCCCTGCTTCCATCCGGTCCCCACAGGGCAGCAATCACATGGATCTTGCTTTATTTGGGAGTTATTGCCAAGGCGGCCCCCCTCTGATCCTTTTTCGTGCATTTTCATCCTTCACTCTCCATCGCATTCGTGTCTCCCGTCACACGGTTCTGAGTTACGGTGTTTATTCAGAAGCCTCACCAAACCATTGGGGTCCGGCTGCATTTCTTGGTGTTTTCCGAGTCTGGGCTCACGGGGATCCAGTGATGTAGGGTAGTCACTACAGGCACAGACTCTGCTAACCCGACACTGTATTTTAGGGCGAGTGATCACAACGACCCTGGTATCCGTACCACCATTTTTTAAAATAAAGAAACAGAGAGAGGTAACGTCGCCTGCCTGAGACCACTCAGCCAGCACGTGCCCCAAGCAGGGCTCAACTCTCATCTCCACACTTCCTGTTCAGGAAATCCGGACGCGGTCACCGAGCAACATGGCGGCAGCCACCCCCTCTGAGTTCAGGGCAGGGGGTGCGCTCATCCACACGGAGCTGGCACTGTATGGTCCTCCACCCGCCTATGTTGGCTGTTAGACCTGGGGCAAGTCAACACGGCTGTGCCTCAGTATCTTCATCTGTAAAACAAGACGACATGAGATAGGTGACTGAGTCAGCGAGAAAGGGATGGGCTGATTCTTGTTCACATTTCAGGCCCCAGGGAAGGGGTCCAGGGATATGTGTGAAATGTTGGGCCACGGCCGGGTCCCTTCAGAAGATGACGAGGTGGCCGAGGAAGGCATAGGGGATGGCATGAGATGGGAACGCGGACCCCCGTGAGGGGCAGTCAGGAAGGAGACAAGTGTGGCCGGAGGAAAAAATGGGCAGAGGGGGTTGATAGGAGCAAAGACTCAGGCTAAGTGTTAGCAGGCCCTGACATCCGACGCGGCAACTGGGCTTGACCATGAGGACCAAACCAGAGGTGGGGGGAATGGTGAGTATGCTGGAGAGTGTGTTTTGGAGAGCATTTTAGACTGAGAGTGAGGAGGCAAGAGCAAGTCAACGATGCCCAGCGAGCAGGGAACCTCGACTCTTTATGCAGGGGGAACAGGCCTGGCCTTAGGGAGTGTAGGGTCCAAAGGCAGGGTCCGTTGCACCATGTTGGCAAGCAAGGTATTTCTGACCCTCTAGGTCCCCATGTCAGATGGGGCAAGGTGTATTTCCAGAACCCTCAGCCCGCGGACACAGCTTCTCTCCCTCCCTAAACACTCCCCTCAGCACACACGTGCGGGCCCTCAAAGGGAACTGCCAGCCTGGATGACGTCGAATAGTGGCTTCTCGGCACAACTGAACTGTCCCAGCCCTTCCTCCCATGCTGTACTGCCACCCTGTGGTGGAGGAGGGAATTACATCCAGTCGCTTCCCCGGTTCAGAGCTACGGGAGCGGGAGCGGTGTCCCGCCTCTGCCCTCTGGGCTGCTGGGGAAAGAACAGGGGCGGGGACCGACACACGGGAATGTTTCCCTTTTAAAAGTGTAGCGTAGGGATTGGCTATTAGGTAAAAACGGTACCTTTGGAAGTGGACTGTCACTTCAAACGTGCTTGGGATTTAAAATTTTTGCATCCGTATGAACTCAGCGAAACATCTCTGTCACGAAGTTCAGTTTTATCACTCGGTGGAGTCCTGTCGAGAGAGGCGGCAAAGGCCACCGCTTAGAACGGAAGACTGCTGTCCTGGGGAAAACTGCTTGGGGGCTGTGAAGCCTGGAGCCGGGTGAGAAACGGCGGCTGTGGCTTCCCTCCATCTGAACACTTCCTCTGCGAGATGGGGTGAGAGCAGTTGTCCAGAGAGCCTAGAGTTACAAGGCGACGAAGATGAACTTTGAAACCACACCAATGTGTTTGAACTGTGGGCCCCGGACAGACGGCTCGGCACAGGTTATTTAACCTCCCGTGAGCCTCTGTTTCCTCACCTGTAAAATGGGGGTGGTCGCTACCTGATAGAAGGGTTGTAAGGGTCAAAGGAGGTGTGTTTGCTGTTCATTCCACTCATCCCAGGCCACTTGGCAAGGTCCTCTTTCCCCTTAGTCCCCTGACTGTTTCAGCTAATTGGGTTGTGGTCCTTATATTCAAGTCCAGGTAATCTATTCCAACATGGGTAGAGGTGAAGTCTGTCCAGCCAGAGGATGCAACTCTGCCCTCCCAAAGGGGAGGGGCAGGCCCCGGTGATGACCATGTGTGCCCCATAGGAAGCCCGGGGACAGGGACGTTAGCAGATTTGAAAAGCAGACCGTGAGAGAGATTAAGGCAGGTGCCCAGGGCTCCCTAACTGGTGTGGCCAGAGCTCAGCCAGCTGGGGTGGGGGTCGGGGGGGCAGAGCCCACACATCTGCCAGTTCACAGGCAGCCTTCCGGACTAGAGCAGGGCAGGCCAGAGGGTTACAGACTCACAGGGAGGAAAGTCTCTTGGATGAGGCTCAGTGTGCAGGGGCAGCGGGATCCCCAGATGAGAGGGAGGTGGGATTTCCAGGTGGCCCAGCAGGAACCGGGGGAAAGTTGGTGAGAGTGAGCACAACAAGGTCATGGGCAGTCGGGGGCGAGAGGGAGGCTGCCAGACACAGGGCGGTGGGGCGTGGAGCCAGCATGGGGGCTGGGGGAGGTGAGGAGGGCATGGGGTGCAAATGTCCAGGAGGTGAGGGAATTTGGAGCTCCAGTGAGGGGCCTCTCAGCTCAGAGTTCATCTCCGATGGCCTGCTGCGTTACTTCAAACAGAAATCATGTCCTTGTGTGTGAAAGGAAGGAGAGCGACAAAAGAAACGCAGGAGTGTCCCAGACAGGACTCATGCCTTGGGGAACAGAGGCCAGGCATCCCTTATCCATTGGTGGCTAACGATGCTTTGATTTGATACCCTTCTAGCAGTAATCTGGCAGCGAAGGCCACCTTCTCCTGCCACGGTGAATGGCCTAGACTGCGGCTGTTGTAGGCCTTTGTGTCACAAAGTTCAGTTTTATCACTCAGTGAAGTCCCGTCGAGAGAGGCAGCAAAGGCCACCGCTCAGAACGGAGACCTGCCCTCTTGGCTGAAACGGCTTGGAGGCTGTGAAGCCTGGAGCCGGGTGAGAAACGGCGGTCACACACTGCCCCCTGGTGGCAGCGGCGGTTATTGCACGGTGGCTGTAGGTCACCGGCCGCCTTAGTCTGGGTTTCTTACGGGTCTCCTTCCCAAGTGTCAATGGCAAGGGCCAGTTTCGGTGTTTACCAACCTAGCTGCACAGTTGGGAGTCAGAACACCCCACCGGAGGGAGGAAAAATCACAGAAAAAGTGTGGAAGTGGGGTCTGCACATCGCCTTCCAGGACGCCCCCCCCCCCCCCCCCCCCCGAGAGTCGGTATGTGTCATGTTCCAAAGGTGTGCGCCTTACAGACAGGCGGGAGTCCAATCTGGAGCTGTGACCTAGAGAGTGGGCAAGGCACTTACTCTGGCTACCCCTTCTTTATTCGGTCAGCTGGGCTCTGCCCTCGGGTGTGCCCACTGTGCTGGGAAGCCCCAGTTGGCAAAGAGATGGGTTCTGGTCTCCAGGAGCTTGTTATAAGCCGTGGGGCACTCAGACTGCAGGAGAGCATTCTCAGTAATGCGCCGTGAGCTTCCGGAAAGGTCCCCCCGCCCTCCCCCCCCGGGGACACCGTATCTGAGGTCTGGGGACAGGGTGGACTGTCCAGACTAGCTCACCGTCTAACAGAGAGAGATGATGAACCACAAATGCAGTTTTAAGTTTTCTAGTAGCCTCATGAAAAAAAAGTTTTTTAGAAGTGAAATTCATTTCCTAATAGTCTTATGCAACCTCATCTATCCAAAATATTGTCAGTCCCGCTCGAAATCAACGCCCCCCCCCCCCGTGGTGAACGAGAGCTTTTACATGTTTGGTTCACACCAGGCGTGCGTGGCCTGGTGTCTACACCGTATTTGCACACCTCGGTTTGGACCAGCCACACTTCAAATGCTTGATTGCCTTGGGGCTCATGCCTTCCGTGCAACCCTAGAATGCATTGCTGGGTCCTGAAGCCCATGTGGGGACAGGACACGGACCTGATTCGTGGCCCTGTGTTTGAGCTCCAGGCTGCTGCTGCCTGTTGGACTCCAGGAGACACGGAATCAGAGATCGTCCACATCAGAGTCTCCCGGGCTACTGTGTGAGCGTAAAAACAGATGCCTGAGGCCCGTCCCGTCCGAATCTCTGGCAGTCAGGAATTTGCAATTTCGGTACGCTCCTCAAGTGATTTGGGGGTCCAGCCTCCCCTCCCCTTTCCAGCACAGGAAGTGAGTTTGCCCCAACATGGAAACTGATGCTGTGGCGCTGTGGCTGGGCCCCTTTCCCGAGGAAACGTTACAAGAAAGTCAGTGGAAGGAACCATATCCACCGTAACAGCCCTCAGCTGCAAGACGTACTCCCCATTTCCTTCCTCTCCCATCTGTTCTAGTTGCCCCTCATCCTTCGTCAGCACCTCTATGGGTGGCTTACTGGTGTGTGACCTCTGTCCCTGAGGGATCCCTGGTATAGGACATGCTCAGTTCATGGCTGCTACATGTGCCGATTTCTTGTCGTATTTGGGCTGGAGAGTGCCACTCGCTGGACCACTTGAGGGCCAAATCTCTTTCTTCCCTGCATCGTGCCACAGCAGCTACACCTCCTCCCAAACGTCAGGGTCAATGACACCTGCTGGTCTGGTGATCCCTTCCTCAATTGCTGGACCACTGACACAGGGACCCCCGAAGTTATGAAGCTTCAGACACAGCTTAAAGTTTAATGGGACCTTTGCAATATTCGTCATGATCCCCCCCGCCCCACCTTGGGAATCGGCAATTATATTGACACTGGGATTTCAGGAATGGGAAGAACAGATTTCCCAAGTGGATCTTTGGAAACAATGATAAACAAGATCATGCTTATTTCAACCTCTTGGTTCTTGGATTCTGTATTCTTCTTATTAGGGTCAGAACATCATATATGATTTGGTGCGTCTACTGAATCTGGAGGATGGTGTCCCATTCTCATGGGGCATCATCTCCAAGATGGTGCTGCAGCTGGTCATTCTGAGGGTCTGTCAGGCTGACAGCTTCTGGCGGTGTGATATGTCACAGGACTGGTGGGGTCCATGGGCCTGTGACTTCCTGACACAGCTGCTTTGTTATACCTCTTCGGTCTAAAGCAGAGTTAAGTGGAATCCCATGTAGGTGGATCAAATATTCTGGATAATGGTGCTAGCTGAGACCCCACAGGCAAAGAAAACCAAACCTGTACCCAGAATATCTATTTCTTCCTGTCCAAGGTGAATCTCTGTATCCCTTCAAGGGTGGAAATGGCCCAGTGTGGTGTAATCAGCTTGCCACTAAGTAGGCATTTGGTTACCCTGAGAAATGGTGCCATATGCTTTCACCATCAGTATCTATTGCTGGTATATTGAAGGTAATGCAGGAACAGTAGCTTGTCAGCATTGGTGAGTGAGAACCTAGCTGTGGGACCCTTGCATAACCTCCTTATCTGTTACTCTGAATGCACTGATCATGTGTTTATTGCAGCAGATCGGAGGTGGCCTGTAACAGAGGCTGACTGTTATCAGCTTCTAGAATCAGTCTGTCTACTTACTTACAGGTGGGCATAGAAATGTGACACAGAATCCTCACACGTTGTGCCCGCTCTACAGGCTTACCCACATGCCTCTTTCACAGACCTTCTTATTCCGGATGTCGCAAGTTCTCCCTTTCCAGGGCCGTGACCAACAGCCAAGACTTGCCCTGCTGCCCACAAGTCCATATATATTCTTACTTCACGTCACTTTTCTTTTCGCGCAGTGTGAATGGCCCACACGCACCACCCAAGCTCTGCCCCTGAGGGAGGTTTAGCCTCATCACTGACTTCCAGGACCACATCCTAAGGTGGCTGTATCTTAGGACAGTCCATTTTTAGCTGGCACCCCGATGCTTAGCCCAGTCATTTGTCAACCAAATTTGGCCTGTTTCCTCCTCTGTCAGTTGATCAAGACCCGAGCCAGAGATTCCAGTACAGAAGGGGTAGTCGACATGATGGTCTGGGCTACATACGCACGCATTTTATATGTGCCCTCCATCCCGGTTTGCACTGATGTACCACATCTAACTTAAAATGATGGCCTGGTGGGTCTGACAGCATCCGGCTCATGACAGGTGGTTCTGGCTGTGTGGTTGGTGGCTTCATGTCCTACAGTCCAGCCCTCTGTGAAATCTCAGCAGCAGGAGCTCCCAAGATGGCCTTGCCCCAGAACCCTAGGGGTGTGCACTATACTTTTCCTCTCAGAGCTTGCCAAAAACTCTACACGATGCTGTTCCCACCACAGATCAGATGAAAACCACGGGGTCTTTGATGGCATTTGGCCCACAGGGACAGCTTGCCTGCGCTGTAGCCGGAGTCTTTTATGGGGTCCTCCTCTGCTCTTGGCTCCGCTCGGAAAACAAGGTGAGGCTCTGCACAACTGTTTCATGGGTGAGCCGAGGATGCCCTCTGTGCGTGGGTCTCCAGACTGTTCTTCACAGCCAGCTGAGACCGATTAGCTGACAAGCCCGCTGGCATCGAACCCAAATATTTATGTGTCCCATTGTAGTAAACACAACTCAGATAATTTTTGCCATTTAGAGTCCGCCTGCCTTGCACAGCCCGCCAAACTACACCCAAAACCTAATAGCACAGATAAGCCCCGGGGCCGTAAAAACCCTAAAGCCTGCTTTTCTTTGCAGGTGCTGCACTGCTGAGCGACATTAGCTAGACTCACCAATCTCTCCCCTTGAAGTTCCTTTGCCTTCCTCCCTTCTGCCCATGGAACGTGGTAGGTTTTCTGACCTTACAGAGGTTACCTACTCTAGTATGCTCACTTCTCTGGGCATTTTGAGCCCCTTTTCCACGGTTTGACCCAGAAAGGTCTGGCATCTCTGCAGAAAGTGTGTCCAAGCTTCCAAAGTGTGTATATATACAGTGTGTCCAAGGTACATCAGCAGCACTATCTTAAAGCCAGGGCCTTGCCCCCACATGAATCTTCTATCACAGGACAGGCCTTTCATATGCACAAGTTCTTCCTGTCCCCCTCCTGGCTCCTGTTAGTCGGCGCCAATAAGATCCCAGAGCTCCTTTAGGGTTGGTCCTAACTGCTTATCCGTCGCTGTGTAACAAAGTGTCCTGAATGTGGCAGAGTGAAACAACGTTATTATCACCTCTCCACAGTTCTGGGGGAGGCTGGGCTTAGCTGAGCAGTTCTTACTCTGTCTCTCCTGTGCTTAGAGACAGACCCTGGCTGGGCTGGAGCCATCAGGTCCTACGCTATTCCATTTACAGGAAATGACCGGAATCGGAAAATAGAGAGTGGACGAGTGGTTGCCTAGAGCTGGAAGGATGGGGGGCGGGGGGAGCACTAGGGGTGACAGGTGTCTTTTTGAGGTGACGAAAATGTCCTAAAATTGTTATGATGGCTTCAAACTCTGAATGTACTAAAGCCACTGCATTATATACTTTATTATTTATTATTATTTTTTTAACGTTTATTTATTATTGAGAGACAGAGAGAGACAGAGCATGAGCATGGCAGGGGCAGAGAGAAGGGGAGACACAGAATCTGAAGCAGGCTCCCAGCTCTGAGCTGTCAGCACAGAGCCCGACTCAGGGCTTGAACTCACGAACCGGGAGATGATGACCTGAGCTGAAGTCGGACACTTAACTGACTGGGTCACCCAGGTGCCCCTGAATTATATACTATTTAAATAGGTGAATTGTATGGTATATGAATTTATATATCTCAATAAAGCTGTTACAAAAGCATTACAAAGAAAATAGAGTCAATTCCAGGATGGGATATTTACATCAATCTTGGCTACAGGGAAGGAAGGCAGAGAGCAAGGACCAAACCGAAATTGATAAAGAAGTGTCAGGTGAAGTCACTCCAATTTGCCAAGAGGGAGATGTGCAGTATTTTCTTGGTTACACACTGACCCTGTTTTTGTCTGTGCTTAGTCAAAAGTATGCAGTAGGCGTGTTCGGTCTCACTTCGCCATGGTCTCCAAGTGGCTGTCTGGCAGTGGCATTGGCATTGTGTGAGACTGCCGACACCCACAGGGAGGATAATTCGGACCAGCTGCGGATGCCCGCGAGCCTTTACTGATACTGCGGCCGGCCCTGAGTGCCAGACAGTTCTCCGTTGTCAGAGATGATTTTCTCCCTTCTCCTATGAATCCACGGGAGATTGTGGGGACGCCGCCGGCGGGCTTGGGAGCCCCTGAAAGTGTGTGCCACGTTTCAGAGTGCGAGTGTGAATTTCACGGAGAGAAACATCCATGAAATTGATTAGGTTCTTTAAAGTGCTCTGTAATAGGGGCACGGTCAAGAAGCACTGGCCCAATTCCAGAAGGGAATAAATAGGACCAAGGAAACCCTGAAACTCCAGACATTTGAGGGGCACTTAGAGAACAAGGGTGCATTTGGGACTGTGGAGCCAGGGGGAAAGAACGGGGCAAACTGAACAAGAGAGTCTAGTCCTTGAAGCCCCAGGAAAATGGCTTCAAGATGGAGCCCATGCCTACACTGCTGAGGGCCACAGAGACGTCAGAAAGGGCCCAAACTAGACTGTTTGAGTTCACTAAACAGTTACTTCTTGGTGATGAGCCATCAGAGTGGGATACTATCCCAGGAGAAATTTTTGTTAAGAAAAATAGGCATTCGTTTTCCCTGAATGGTTTAGTCATTGACCTGCATGAAATACCTTACGGTTTTCGGATGCTCTGGGTGTGTGAGTGAGAAGTCACAGTGTCTCACCCAGAGGCAGGGTCAGGATTCAGAGGTCACCGGCCCCTGTGAGTGACTGAGAAAGCCAGGCAGAGTCTGTGAGCCTCCCCACAGCCGACTATCCCACACCAGCACCCTGACTCACCCCATCCATCTTTCAGTGCAATTTGGAGGGTGACAATAACTGGAAATTTTTAAAATTCCCGACTGAATGTTTTCTGAGGCATTCGCCAGGGAAACAGGAAGTTGCACACCTCTGAGGGCTGTGTCTCCAGCTTATGAATGTGTTCTCTTTTTTCGGCCAGGAAGAGTTTGCTCACAGCTCCGCTGGGTCTGAGAAAAGCCAGAGATGGGTTTTCCTGAAATATAGCAGTCTCCCCCGTCCGTCTACACTGACAGCGTGGTTCTCTGCTCTTACCTGAGTCCACTGCACGGCACAAGAAGGAGGGGGGACGGTTAGTCACCCTTGTGACTATATTTGGAATATTTCCGGACCAATGCAGGGGCTCTGATTATGACTAATGACCAGGATTCCAAGTGGGAATCTGTTATTTGCTACCCCATTTTGTTCCCTCAAAAAGCAGAATATTAGAAAGATTCTGTAGCAACGTCGTAACAGTTAATATTTACGAGTGAATATTTACTATCTACCACATGAGTACTTTGCACACCTAAGCTCATTTAATCTGCATAACTCCGTTGTATAAGTGCCATTATTTTTTTTCACATTTCTTTATTTTTGAGGGGGGGAGGGGCAGAGAGAGAGGGAGACAGAGACTCCGGAGCAGGCTCGGTGCTGTCATCAAAAAGCCCGACGTGAGGTTCAAACCCACAAGTCGTGAGATCGTGACCCGAGCCAAAGTGGGACGCTCAACCGACTGAGCAACCAGGAGCCCCAGTGCTTGTTATTACCATTTTACAGACGAGAAACTGAAGGGTGGGTAATTTACCTGAGGCTCCAAAAAGCTCACGTAGCGGTGATGGGTGTGCTTGGTCAGCTCTAACTCAGAGCAAGTCTGATCCTATGTGTGTCCCAGGGCTTCCATTTCTTCCCTAATACGTTTGCTGTATAGAACTTGTAACCTGCCATTTGATGTTTGATTGAAATGTACTTAAGTTTAATTTTTCCGGCCACCGATTACCTTCTACTTAGAAGCTGACGCTTGACGATGCACGGTTGCAACTCAATACGAGACAACTCTAATTCTGACTCTAATTCTGGAATGGCACATCCTTTGGAGGAGGAAATGTGAGGTCAGGGAGGGAGGTGGCCGGAGGGGAGGTAGCCCTGATCAGAAATTATTCACGGAGCCCAAGAAGCAAAGATCCTGCGTCCTTGACAGTCTTACCTGCACACTGATGGCCAAAGCCCACCTAAGCAGGCGGGCGCGGGTAGACTAGCAGACCACAGGAAGGGACTCTCAGGCTACAAGAGGGAATGGAGACAAGGGAAGAACAGAAAGGGATGTTTGGGAAGTAAAATCTTTTCCAGATAATTAAGAAAGTTGAAACTATCCAGCGTTTCCTGTTGGCTTTCTTTGACTTCAACCTAGGCATTGCGGCGCCCCTGAGTTTCACAGCTGAACCAAGAGTTCTGGACTGAAGTGAGCCAAGTGATGGAAAAGAAAACAGCATGAACCTGTCCGGGCCACAGTGGCTTGACGGTGGACCCCTGTCATCAACAGGATTGGGCTGCGGGCACTTCATGCACTCTAGTTCATTCCTTTCCACCACAATCCAAAAGGCGGGGTCGCCAAGGCATGTGGAGGTGAGGAGGGTTGAGATTAGTGAGCTGGTTATAGAGGTAAAGAAGAGGCTTAATGAGAGAAGAATCACCCCTATTGCAGTGGTGATCTTGCCACGTCCAGGAGCACGGCAGCCGCGAGAAGAACGTGTGTGCCTGTCTAACCTTTGATCTGTGTAAACCCAGCTGCCTTTATTGTTATGCAATCTTCTCGGTGTCATCAATGGAGGAAGTGCTTCCATTTCTTCTAAACTCATCTTCTATCATGACCTGTTTGCGGTGTTTAGGTCATAACAGGTAAACACGGAGCTCATTGCTTGAACCAAGTAACCCTGATGCCGTAACCACAACACCACAGCAGCAAACGCCTATAGAGCACTCGTTACCTGCCAGGCACTACTGTGCACTTTGAGTGGATCGTTACCTGACTGCATTCTACAGCAACCTTAGGGGGTGGGTAAAATTCATATCGTCATTTTAGAGTTGAAGAAGCTGAGGTTCAGAGAGGTTAAGAAACTTGCCCAAGGTCACACAGCTTAGACTATGCGCTGGAGTCAGAATTTGACCCTAAGCAGTCTGGCCCCAGAGTGTGCGCTCTTAGCCAAAAGTATGATTTGAGGATATTCAGGGGTTGTCAAGCCCACCTGGCAGAATGAAATACGTTCCTGGGCAGCTGCGCGGTACTGCGCCCTGTTTGGTGAAACCAGCGTGCAACGTACGTCAGAGTCCAGCAGTGGGAGTGCCAGTGAAGTTTTAGGTAGGCAACATGGATCGTAATCCTTTCATTTCTACAAAGCCATGAGACCTTCTAGATGTCATTTTTACTTCTCTTGGTCTCAAATCGCTCAAACAGAGATAACAACACCTCTCTTGTCTACATCATTAGATTTTGGGTCATACCAGATGAAACCACTTTAGCAGAAAAGTAAATTGGAAGGGAGTGTGGAGATGGAAGTGTTGTTATGTCTCCACGGAAACCTCTTATCATCACACAATGCGTGACCAGACTAGAGTAAGACCGGAGTATCACTGTCACTTACAAAGGGCAGCATATTAATTTCTTCTACGTCACTGGGAAAGTGAAAACAGGAAACATCCCAGCCCTGCTATGGAAGCCTGGAGTGATGGGCCTGGGTCAGAGGATGCATTTACCCTGACCCATTATGAAAACTTAATTATCTTCTCTTTGGGAAAGACCGTAAAAGGCTAACGTAGTCAGGGGTAGTGACGACATTAAAGGGCACTGGTGAGTGTCCATCATCTTCGGGTTTATTCCACTACATTCCTCACACTAACCCTCAGGAAGACTTCCAAAGAGGACAGATAACAACTGGACTTGTGAGCCTTACTACAAAGGCAGGAGGGTCCCAGACGGAAACTTTCTTCTTCCAAAAACTAACATGAGCCCCTCAGAACTCAAGGCCACAAGTTTAAACTTAATTCACATCAGGGTGACTAAATCTTCTACTAATGACTGTTCAAAGGCTGAAAAGGAAGACATTGGTCAAGTTGGGAAGCTCCCAGGAGACACATCAGTCTCAAATCACAGCCACAGCAGACACCATCTTACTGGCTTGATGACTCTTCGGTAGACACATGGAAGACATAAGTCATAGAAAGTAAATCTGAGTGAAAAATAGGAGAAAACATATGTTCAGAACAAGAAATATCCTGAGAAACATTCACTTAAAGATATGTCACTGAAAAGTTCCAAGTGTCGTTGCAAAAACACATATTCTATAGTTGTTGGATAGAATGTTCCATATTAGATCAATTAGGGCTGCTGAGACCTTTGACTCAGTAATGTAATTGCTCAAAGAATCTCTCTTCTTACTAGTGATTTGTAGGCTTGCACTATCAATTTCTAATACAACTATACTAAATTTTGTGTTGATCCATTAATATCTCTTTCTAATTTTGTTAATTTAGAATTTCAATATTGTGAGAATTTTTGCATAGACACATACAAATTTATCAGTACTATAACTGCGTGATGATTATTCTACTATTAAAATATTGTGCCTCTATTTATTCTTTTTTTTTAATTTAATTTTATTTTTTTTTAATTTTTTTTTCAACGTTTATTTATTTTTGGGACAGAGAGAGACAGAGCATGAACGGGGAAGGGGCAGAGAGAGAGGGAGACACAGAATCGGAAACAGGCTCCAGGCTCCGAGCCATCAGCCCAGAGCCTGACGCGGGGCTCGAACTCACGGACCGCGAGATCGTGACCTGGCTGAAGTCGGGCGCTTAACCGACTGCGCCACCCAGGCGCCCCAACCCTCTGTTTATTCTTATTAAGACATTTTGCCTTACATTTGGTACCAATACTGCTATATCAGCTTTTTTTGGATTTATGTAGCATATATTGTTCGATCCTTTTAATTTGGGCCTTTCTGTTTATTTTAGCTTTAGGCATATATCTTGTAAGTTGCATTTTGGATCCTGTTTTTTTTTTTTTTTACCTAACATGCTAATTTGTACCTTTTAATTACATATAATTTGTGTATATCTATTATGGCTAATGATATATTTGGATTAATTTCAACCATATACTTTTATTTGTTCTATGGAACATTTTCATTCTTTGTCCTTTTTTTTCTCTCCTTTTTTTGTGTTATGTTAAACTAAAATGGTTTTCTTAATGTTTTTCTCATTCTCTGTTGGATTAGAATATACAAATTATACTTTTATTTTTTTAGTGGTTACTTTAAATTTCTAACATATACTTTAATTGTACTTTTTTCCGACCAAATCCATATACTCTCCCCTCCTGGTTACCACTATAGAAAGCTATACACACTTCATTCTCCTATCCCCAAATCTTGTTTTTATTGTCTAGAGTTTAATTTGCTCTTTAAAATTGAGTACTTTTTCAGTTAGAAGATAATCACAATAGGTGAATATGAACAACAAAATAAAACAATGAAAAAATCATAAGAATAAGTGCAAAAATTCTTAAATTAAAAATATTTAAGAAAATATTTCATTATATATCCCTACTTTTGCTTTTCTTCTTTTAAATGTTTTCTTCAATGTTTACTTGTGAGAGACAGAGAATGAGCGGGGGAGGGGCAGAGAGCGAGGGAAGCAGGCTCCAGGCTCTGAGGTGTCAGCACAGAGCCCAACATGGGGCTCAAACCCACAAACTGTGAGATCATGACCTGAGCTGAAGTCAGATGCTTAACCAGCTGAGCCACCCAGGTGCCTCGCTTTTCTTCTTTTAATAGCACATTCCCTGGATGTTCTTTTTGGGAACTCTACAGATAGTAAACTTCCACAGTCTTTACAAGCTTGAAAATGGCATTTTTCTCTCATTCTTCAATATAGTTTAGCTGGGTATAAACTCCAAGCTTAATGGTTGTTTTCCCTTCACTCTTGGAAGACATCATTGAGAAGGCTGCTGATTTCCATTCCTTTCTAGGCTATTTCTTTTGTCAGCCTCAACAGCTTCAAGATTTTCTTTATACCTGATTTTATTTCTCTTATCCCTTCTTTTATGTTTTATTTTATTTTATAATGATATGCATATGAATTTATCTTTATTCTTGGAATTCATTTTCAGTCTAAGGGTTGGTTTTTTTTCCCCTCATTTCTGTAAAATTTTTTGCTAATGCTGCTGCTTTCCTACCATTTGTTCCATTCTTTTTCATGGAACTTCTTTCAGACATACACTGAGTATTTAAATTATCCTCGATGTCTCTAAACTGGACTTTCTTTCTCTTTTGTTTTTTAAATCTTTGTGTCTTTCTATGATGTGTTCTGTTTTTAACACTGTTAGATGCAGAGGGCAATGCTCTTGTCTTCTTATTACCACTACATCAATATTTGAAGACTGAGGTGCTTTTTACCTGAAAGTAAAGCAAATATCTCTATTGAACAAGGGATGTTATAATCTAAAGACTGAAATGCTTATTTAAGCAACTGTTGCATTATGGGCTCAGTAAGCCTTCAGCATGCCACGTGGGAGCCATTCCAATCTGACCTGTGGCCCCAATCTGATCTTCTGCAACTTGGACACACTTTCCCTTTCTTCATGTATGAACACCATGTTCCTTCATGGCTCTAAGTCTTTACATATGCTATTTCCTTCTCCTGGTGTGCCCAGACATCTTTTGAGACCCTCACCACAGCCAACAATTCTGCGAGATCTTTTCCAATTTCACCAGAGTTAGCACTTCTTCCTTTGCCCCCATGAATTCCATGAAATCACAATATATTGTAATTTTCTGTTTATAAATCTATTTCCCCAGGGAGACTTTAAGAGCTATTTAATGGGCAAGAAATACTGTCTCTGTATATCCAGCTTCCAGATCATTGCCTGTCAAAAGTTGTCATGAAATGCTTTTTGGATGAGTTCTCAATGACAAAAAGAATTCATGGTGCTTTAAGACTAATCTCCTTCTTCTTCTAAATTTTAATTCTGGACCACCCTCTACTGACAGTTGGAGCTGTTTTTGATTTGGTATTGTTCTTTTTTTTTTTTTTTTTTCTCCCTCCCAGGAGGCTGCAATCACATCCTGCAAAGAGGATCCAGCAAAGCCAGTTCTGTCCTCTCATTATGTGGACTCTGTCACTCTTGCAAATGACTGGGTTCAGCAAGTTCCCAGCCATATTCAGCAATAGCACTTCCCCTGCTGTATTTTGAAGCCAATACGGGAAAGACAATCTGTCTGGTTTTGATTGGTTAACATTTAACTCGTCAAAAATGTGTTTTGTAACACATAGTCCATGTCCAAGAGGTCTTGCAAGATTTCCAGAGCCTTTCCCACACCCCTTTTCTTCTCACCCTCAAAAAAAGCAACAGTGTTTTGCCAAAAACAAATTATCCCAATTCTCAAAAAGGACTGTTCTTGCATAGGAATCTTCAACCCACAGGAGTTTATTTGGGACCTAATCTTGGCCCACTCGTTTCCGTGGAGCCTGGGTTTATCTAATTTGCCTCCAGCTCAAGTAGCCAAGCTGAACACCAGCACTCCTCTTCACCCCTCAAAGCTTCTGGCCTTGAGTCCATGTAAACAGAAACAAAATTCCGGAATAATGAACTCCCTGTCGATTAACAACCAAAGTAATTTCGTGTAAAGCCTGAGGTGTTCAATCAGTAAAATGCCCTTACAAGTGTTTATAGAAAGGAGACGAAAATGAATCTAGAAGTGTGTCAAAGGAAAACAAAAGAGTTGGAACTGTGTATAATCAGCAGAAATTAAAAAAAAAAAAGTGACACGGATATGTTAGTTACATTTTCACTATTCTAATCAGGAGACCGAATGTTTCTTTTTCTCCAGGAGGTCAAACTGAGAGAAATATAAAGTGTCTTTCCCACCATGGACTTTTGGTCTCATGGACACTGCCAGCGACAGTCTTTTCTTGAATATTCCGAGAACTTCCGGGAATCTGATCTCTGCCTCCTCAGAGTCATTGTACCTGCTATTGTCAGAGAACTTTATCTAGAGTGAGACCTGGCCATACCACTCTTTTACTAAAACCTTTTTATAGGTCCCCACTTAAAATATCTCACCTTGACCTTCATTGACCTGCTACATCTCACAGAGCATCCCATATGCAACCAACCTACTCTCCTGCTAACCCAGGCCAAGGAACATAACTTATACACTAGAGTATTAGTACTCTAGTACTCTAGTATTAGTACTCCAGTCAAACTTAATGACTGAAGAAATAAAGGAAGGAATATATTTTTTTTTAATTTGGCACACACACAAAAAATAGCCTGCTATGTTGATAGCACCAGAAATGAAAACAATACTCATTGCAACTAAGCCCTCAATAGACAATTTAAATGGCAGATTGTTGAGAGAATTAATGAGACAACAGAAATCACCTAGAAAGCCTCACAAAAGGATGAAGAAATAAGATGGTAAGAGATAAGCAGAAGAGAAGATTCAACATTTGTGTAGTAATAATTCACAGGAATTATTCAAAAGAAGCAGTAGAGAGTCAGAGGAAAGCCAATGGAAGGGACTGTGGCTGATAATTTCCCAGAATTGAAGGAATACCTAGATCCCGGGATTGGAAACACCAGAGCTTGAAGACTGTAAACCTAGACAAATTATGGAAAAGAAAAAAAAGAAAAAGAAAAAGAAAGAAAAGAAAAGAAAAGAGAAGAGAAGAGAAGAGAAGACAAGACAAGAAAAGAAAAACCCACACATACACACATTGGAATAAAACTGTAGAATTACCAAAGAAAAAATCTAAACAACAATCAGAAAGAGAAGACAGATTGTCTTGAAAGGAGCAAAAATTAGACTAGCATAAGCCACTAAAACAAGTGAATGAGAGTATCTTCAGAGTGTGGAGGGAAAATAGCTGTCGTTTTAGATTCCATATACACTGAAATTATAATTTAATCACCATAAAATAAAGACACTTGTGGACGGAGACCAAGAGAATTTACTGCCCACAGGTCTGTTATTGGAGGGGTGCTTCAGTAAGAAGTGAATTTAATTCAGAGGGAGGAGTGAGATGAAGAGATTAATAGGAATGTTTTTTTTTAAGTTTTATTTATTTTTTGAGAGAGAGAGAGCGCGCACACGTGTGCAATGGGGGAGGGGCAGAGAGAGAGAGACAGACAGACAGACAGAATCCCAAGCAGACTCTACACCATCAGCACAGAGCCTGATGTGGGGCTCTAACTCACAAACCATGACCTGAGCCAAGATCAAGAGTCAGATGCTTAACCGACGACTGCGCCACCCAGGTGCCCCCAGAAACAATACTTTAGAAGTAGCATCCACTTTGCTTAACTCTCAGACCAGGGCTCCTGATAAAGCCAAAAGTCCCATTAGAAAGAGGCATGTATGCTTTTGGGGGACTTTATTCAAAGTTCTGCCCTCAATTTTCTACTGTCATTTTAACATTTCCTCTGTGGTGACCAGAAGTAAGAGAATAGTTATTTAGCCCTTAGCACACCAACTTACTGATTTTTGGCACGTAGATGCCTCCAATAAGATGTTGGGATTTAACTAAAACAGATATTTTGTGTCAAGGAAGAATTTGGAGGAACTCTGATTATATTCTGGAAATACTTTAGAAACCATTTATGGCAAAAATAAACACTTTTTTATTTTCATGTATGTGTTCTAAATTTATAATCCACTCGTACGTTTTGTAAGGATTGTTTTAGGGGCCATTTTTGTCATTAACAGGATGTTGAATAGAGCATGACACAGAATAAGCAAGACTATTTCAAGCCTCCACTTGAAACATTATAAATTTGTGCAGGTTACTTAACTTCTATGAACTATAGTTTTCCTTATCTGTAACACAGAGATGATAATCATTTCCTCTTGAGTTATTATGATGAGTAAGGGGATTTAAGTGTGTGTACTTTTCCCAGCTATATGTCATGTCAGAAATCCCAACCCTTCCTCCCGTGGGAATTCTTCCCTGGACACAAGAGCATAGGAGTGTTAGCTCCATCTTACCTTGACACTGTGTGAACGCACAGCCGATCCTCTGTCATCCCTTCCCCTCCCCCCCCAATGGGACCCAGCCCATCCACCTTTTCCAGAAACCTGGAATTTCAGGTCATGGGAATTGTGTCCCAGGCCCCTTTCCTTGACTGTCTGTGGAATCGAGATCAGAAGATGTGGTTATTGAATGTACCGGAAGGAAGTCCTCAGCTGGGATGAGTGTTGTCAGACAATTTCTGGTCATGGGCATTATTTATCTTAATCTGCTGAGTTTCCCGCCATCCGGAATGTATCATAGAAGTGTGGCTTTCCTTCTCTTTCTGGTGTTTTCCTTGTAGTGTCTATGACTCATATAAGTAACATACACTTTCCTCTCATGGGAACTAATATTTAGTCACAACCTTCGGCTATACTTTACCTAAACCAATAATGCAAGGATTTTATCCTTCTTAATGGAAGCAGCATATGCCACTAATTTAGTTTAGGAGGAAGGAGAAAGAAATTCTCTTGAGGCATCGTCTTGCAGTGTAACGCCCTGTGCCATGGGACAACGATTTGAAATCCATTATTTGAGCCTGGTGGGTGATGTGTGTGTGAATGGGACATGAGTGGTCCATATACCTCTTTCCTCTGCTTAATGGTGAGAAAAAATATTTGCTTATATGATGTGAAGGACATAAAGGAAAAAGAGAGAAAGCATGCAGTGAAGGAATCTAGAATATGGCTTGAATAGAGCTTCTGTTAGGCACTGTGGAAGGTTCTATGCGGGTGTTATCGTGTTCTACTCCCATTTTACAGATGATGAATCACCACTCACAGAGATCAAGTAATTTTCTTTTTTTTTTTTTTTTTTTTTAACGTTCATTTATTTTTGAGACAGAGAGAGAGACAGAGCATGAACGGGGGAGGGACAGAGAGAGAGGGAGACACAGAATCGGAAGCAGGCTCCAGGCTCCGAGCCATCAGCCCAGAGCCCGACGCAGGGCTCGAACTCATGGACCGCGAGATCGTGACCTGAGCTGAAGTCGGACGCTTAACCGACTGAGCCACCCAGGCGCCTCCAAGTAATTTTCTTAATGCTATAAATCCAGTGTTTTTTCTACTACACCATATTGGGAAATGATAGTTCATTCGGCTTTCAAGTGCTGTGGAGGAAGCTCTGTGTGACTCACAGTTTAGGGTATTCACAGTACATAATCCCTGCTCATTAGAGACTTATAGCCTAGCAGGGGTCAAAGATTTTAATCGTTGATTGATAAAATGGGTGGTGTTAACCAGTGGTTCCTAAAGGGGGGGTAACCTTACTTTCTTGGAGGGCACTTGGAAATATGGGTGATTTAGTAGGGGCTGAGTGGGCAGGGGCTAGTGTTGTTAAATGTCTCCAATTGTCTGGGACAGTTGGGTGAAAGGAAATGTTTTCCCTCCTCAAGTACCAACATCTTGCCTGTTGAGGAAACGTTTGTAGAGACGAAGAGTGCTCTAGGAATTTGGAAAAACAAAAAAATAACTGTAGCTGGGTGGATGAAAAAGTCTTCCTCAAGGAAGAGCTTGAAACCGTGCTTTGAGGGAAAGGTTGGACTTTGAGAGGTGGGCATGTGACAAGGAGACTTTTCAAGGTGGGTGGTAAGTAACTGCATCTTTTTTTTTTTCACGATGAAATGCAGCAGTGACAATAGACCCCTATGTTATGTGAACTTGGGTCCTGTGATCTCCCATGACATTGGGTGTCTCGAACGCTCACCCTTTCTTAGCCCCTAGCTCACATGGAGAATGGCTGTTCTCTGAGGATTAGGAGAAAAACCAAGGCATGAGGATAAGGAGACTCAAGGTGCGAAGAGCCTGGCTTTACCAGAGAGCATAAATTATGTTTGGAAAATTTCATACAGGTTCAGTGTTAGCCAAACTGAAACGGCCAAGGGCAATCAAACCTTGGGATTACATATTAAAAGTTTTAAATTTTATTTGGGAGCAAGAACACTGTTGTTAAAGACTGCACAAAGAGATTTGAATGGGGAGAAAGGACGTGCAACTGGTTAAATAGCTGTTGTATGTGTGGGAAGTCATACAGGTCTAACCTAGAACAGAGATTGTGGTAGACAGAATAACAGCTCCCCAGAGTGTTCCTGTCCTCATCCCCAGAACCGGTGACTATGCTACCTTATGAGGCAGAAGAGATTTTTTTGAACCTGATTACATCATCGATTTTGAAATGATATTGTTCTGGCTGGTTCGATGTGATCACAAAATTCTTATAAAGGAAGGAGGGAGGCAGAAGGGTCGGAGTCAGAGATTTAATGATGGAAGCAATGGTGAGAGAGAGGTAGAGAGATTTGAAGATGCTTTGGATACTTTGTTGCTGGGTTTGAAGATGGAAGAAGGGTCCATAAACCAAAGAATCCAGGCAGCCTTTAGCTGCTGGAAAAGGCAAGGAAAGGCTACTCCCCTAGAGCCTTCAGAAGGCACATAGCTTCCTTGACACATTGATTTTAAGATTTCTGACCTCCAGAATGGTAAGGGCAAATTTGTGTTGTTTTGGGCCACACTTGGTTTGTGCAATTTGGTATAGCAGCCAATATAGATGTAATGAGAGTGCAACTTCCTTCCAGATGAATCTGGACATATTTTCAAAGAAGGACTGGTTTGGGTAGAAAGGTGATACACTTGTTTGAGAACATGTTGCATTTGAGATGATGGGTGGGCATCCAGAAAGAAACCAGTATTTAGAGATTCTATTGGAGTTTTGGAGAAAAATTAATGTATCAGTGGACTGGCCCAGTGGTGAGAAATAAAGGTGGAAAAGTGAATGGTATCTCTAAAATAAATATAAATTTCTGGGGAGAGAGGGAGAGAAGGGGAGAATGGGAAGGGAAAGCAGGGAAAGGAAGGGGAACTAATGGAACTGATAAAAGGCTGAGGATGTTGCTTTAGGAAAAAGAAGGAAAGAAACAAAGAGGCAGGTGGGAAACCAAGATGGTTGAACGCCAAAGGGCACAGAGGAGAAGGTTCATACCAGGCTGGTCACCCACACTGCAGACAAGGTGAGGAGGGTGGGATCAGAGATAGTGGTCAGGAGATTCTCGATGGCCATCTCAGAGGTGTAGGAATGGGAACCACCACACTCAAGGTTAAAGACACAGTCACACAATAAGAACAACAGTGAGAGCAGTGGTAGATATCCACTGAGCGTTTACCTCAGTGCTCTCAGCTGCACTATCATTAGAAAAACTGAAGCCAGCCAACAGGAATGGGGACACCCCGTGTTCTTCTTCCACCCAAACACAAATCCATCTGCCCGTGGACCCATCTCCTGCCTCATGTTATGGCGCAGGATTGACCTTCCTCCAAGGAAGAGCCCACTGTTCCCTGGGGCTGTGTTCCCCTCATCATTTCTGTGACTGTGCCCATCAGGTTGTTCCCTCTTGTCGCTGGTATTGTCAGGGGCCATTACTCATACCAAACAAATAGTCTTTATTATCTTCCATCATAGAAAAAAATCTCTGACCCTCAAATCCCTGAAGCTAAACCCCCCCTACTCTGAAATGCTTTGGTTCCATTCTTCCTCAGCATAAACATGATAAAACCACAGGCCTTCTTTTTGTCCCCCCCCCCACTTTTTTTTAATCAACCTCTCAGTTCAGGCTGCAAGCATCGTCAGCACCTCATAGAGATAGTATCATTTTCTAAATGGGTCATGAAGGGACAAAAGTTGAGAAGCACCCATCCAGGGGAACAACGTGATCCTTCATCTCTCGCAGCAGCCACGGTCCTCCAAGAAAGAGATGAAATGCAGCGTTACCTGGGAATCCAGAGCCAACAGACATGTAGTGAGATCAGTCCTCAGGGACACCCTGAGACCACCATTTCCACCCTTCCCCTGCAGACCGTGGTCTCGTCTTTCCACACCTGCAGTCATGATGATTGACACTGCACTGATCAATGTGCTGATGGTCAAGCTGTACAAGGATCTATTGTATGAAGCAGAGTGGAGAGTGAAGGATGATTACGGAAATGTCTAGCAGCTTGGGTCTTGGGGAAAGAGTAGGAAGGAGCAGGCAAAGTCCAGTCTAGGCCTGAAGAAGGAAAAAGTGAATCAGAGCTTTAGAATTTGGAGCTGGAAGGCATCTGGGGTGTTATCTAGCCCAATATTTCAAAAAGCGTTTCTCAGAATTCTTGTCTCACAAGATGCTCAATGACAAAAAAGAAAAATTCTCTAATCAATTATGTTTGGGAAATGTAGACAACTACATTCCCCTGGGGGAAATTTAGAGCTCAAAACATTTGGGAAATTCTATGGTAAGACACCTGTTATCCAAGATTTTCCAAACAAAATTTAACCAATAAACACTCATCCAACTGAACTATGTTCTGGAGAGTTCATTCTAGGAATCAATGATCTAGTCTTATCTCTACATATCATAAAGAGTAAACTAGGGCTTGTGAAAACTAAGAGTTATTCAAGGGAAGATACAGACTAAAGACTTAATTCCTCATTTCTGGTTACATCTGCAGTGACACTCGTCACTTTGTAAATTTACATATACACACATCTATAATTATTATGCATAGAATAGAGCAAAAATTATATATCTAATTTTTGTTTACTCACTGAAACATTAAACCCATACACTCAAGAAAAATATTCCACACAAAGATTTTTGAAAATTAACTTTCAGTCAAGAAGCAACCATCATGGCCGCATGCATTCTGGATACTGGAGGGTATACTTTACAAGACTTTTTAAAAATTTAACCTATAATTTTAGCAGTTAGAGTTCTATATTTTCTAACCTGTGATATACATTAACAATAAATAAGCATACACGATGTTCCAGGTACCCGTGAAGGGTTTTGTATGCATTTTCCATTAATCCTACCAATGATTCTGTAGGTTGGTGGACATTATCACCCCAATTGAAGTAAGAAGTAAGAAGCTTGGCCAAAGTTACCGAGCTCACAGGTGAAGGAGCTGGGTTTCTGGCCCAGGTCTGGCTGCCTCCAAAGCTTCTAGTCTTAACCACTGTGTTTTCCTAATACTCAGGAAGCTGTGTGGACTTAGGAGATTCCACACTGACATCTCAAACCGTTCCAAATCATCAACTCCCAGGAGGAAAAGCAAGTGACTCAAGGCCTGAAGAATTCATACTAAGGCACTGACATGTTGAGCAAGGCTCCAGCCTGCTATTTATTCTACTGCCTTCTATAAATCATGAAGCCTTAAGAAAGGGGTAGGACTTTGTGTAGTCAACTTTGAAAAAGACCACAGAGGCCAGAGTTGCATCATCAGGTTAGGTCTGTGACTGACTACTTTGTCATCACTTGACCAGTTGAGTCAGAGAGCCAGGCCATGAGAGAAAACATCAAGGACTTACATGCTCACATAAAGGCATGTTATTATTTGCTTCCCTTTTATTAGTGACCTCTTTTGGAATGCTGTGGGAAAACACTCGATTCCTGCCGTTCCATTGACTACTGAGACAAATAAAGATATTTGAACTAATCCTGCTGAGAAACCATAATTCAGAAAGACACAGACCCGGCCGTAATTGTCCTTGCGAATTTCACTTTGTTCTCTTTCATATGGCTTTTGAGTGATGTTGCCTCAGAAAATTGGAGAGCCATCTTACTCTCCATGTGGAGAAGTTATTAGGTATAAAAATAATCCGGGTAGTTTAAAGGTAGACATGTGTGTTTAACCTTTCAAGAAAATCAATATCAGAGTTGTCAAATCTTCCATTTGCAGAGCGTTCCATCCCTCAAAGACCTTGGTCACATCTGTTCCCTCTTTCTGATCCTCACAAGAGCCTTTGAAAGCTGGTGGGGCCGCTAGTATGAGTCCCTTTCATATTCATTCACTCATCAACTATGTTTGAGTGGCTAAGTTTTGCCAGGCACTGGCAAGACACTAGTGAACAAGGTAGACAGGTTCTTGGCGCTCATGAAGCGTGTCTAATACCACAGGGGGCAGGCACTGAAAGAATAAATAGATGATGAGCAATAAGTTTAAAAAAAAACGGAGGAACCCTAGGTGCTACTCAGAGAATTCTAATATGAGGCTGTGAGATAGAGAGCTTGAGTAGCTACTTTAGATGGGGTGCTCAAGGAAGGCATCTTGGAGCAGAGATATTTTAGCCTGGGACATAGTGATAATCGGCTAACTCTGTAGAGATAGGGCCAAACATTCTTCATCAATAAGAAAATTGAGACTCAAGGGAAGTCAGTGACCAAAACATGGTCTAGTTAGTCCACGATGGGCTTGGACTTCAAGACTAATGCATTTCTGTCCACTATATACTTTAATCATGGTATGGCAGAATATATAAATAATGCTCATCACGGCTTTTGGACACTAGGAGAACCAGGTTAAATAATATAAATTGTCACTTTGGTAATTTAGTACTTACATATTAAGTATGAAATTACTTCTAAATGACTGAGAAAATAATAGTTTGAGGGGCACCTGGGTGGCTCAGTCGGTTGAGTGTCCGACTTTGGCTCAGGTCATGATCTCACGGTTCACGAGTTCAAACCCCGCATCGGGTTCTGTGCTGACAGCTCAGAGCCTGGAGCCTGCTTCGGATTCTGTGTCTCCTTCTCTCTCTGCCCCTCCCCTGCTCACGCTCTGTCTCTCTCTCTCAAAAATAAATAAATGTTAAAAAAATTTTTTAAAAAGAAAAGAAAAAAAGAGAAAAGAATAGTTTGAATTTTTAAAATATGTGCAGTTAAACTCAGCCCCTCCATGTATGGATGATTGCTAATTTTCTGATCAAAAGGACTCTATACCAAGATAATTCTAAGAATTTCCTTCATCTTTTTCTGTTTTCCTCCCTCTCATATTTGAGTATCTCTTGGTTTGGGGCAGTAAAAGGCACACTGCTTAACAGCCTTGACTATCCTGCCTAATTCTTAGAACTTATCATTTCTTCTTCCCTCTCCACTAGCGGCATGATGGATAATTCAAAATACATTAACAGGATTACAAAGCAAGCCCTTTTGGTAGAATAATGCCATCATTACAGCTTGAAACAATACCCTGGAATTCATGACCAAAGATAATTAAGAAATGCTTTTTAAGAGAAGGGTTGACAACAATCCTTCCAGAATAGAGTAAACGAAACTATGAAAGGATATAGATATTATTTCGACTAAAGTTCTTAGAACCTCTTTCTGTTTCTTTGTAGGAAAAAGAGCCAATTGAATCAAGCATTTTTAACAAAATCATTTGGTACTGGGGCTTGAAAATTTCATTCCAGCTGGGAAAGACACAAAAATATCATGACTAAAACAAATCCCAATTAAATAATAGTCTTAGTTGACCCCAAAATTAGGGGTTTTTTTTGCTATTTATTTATTTATTTGCTATTTATTCATGATACTATACAAGTCCCCATTTTATTTTTTTTAATTTTTTTTAACGTTTATTTATTTTTGAGACAGAGAGGGACAGAGCATGAATGGGGGAGGGGCAGAGAGAGGGAGACACAGAATCTGAAATAGGCTCCAGGCTCTGAGCTGTCAGCACAGAGCCCGACGCGGGGCTCGGACCGCGAGATCATGACCTGAGCTGAAGTCGGCCACTCAACCGACTGGGCCACCCAGGCGCCCCTACAAGTCCCCATTTTAAAGTGAAGACTTCAGTAGTGTTTAGCATGTTGACAAGGTTGTATAACCACCACCACCATCTAATTCTAAAACATTGTTATCACCTCAAAAAGAAACCCCATACCCATTAGCAGCCACACTGCATTCCCCCTCACCCGTCCCCTGGCAACTAGTAATCTCCTTTCTTTCCCTATGAATATTCCTATTTTGGAAATCTCGTATGAATAGAACCATAGAACCTGTAGCTTTTGTGTCTGGTATCTTTCACTTAGCGTAATGTTCTCAAGACTCATCCTCCTTGTAGCATGGGTTGGTACTTCATCCCTTTTTATGGATGAATAATATTCTATTAGATGGATCTACCATGTTTATTTACCCACTCGTTAATTGATGGACATTTGGGTTGTGTCTCCATTTGGGGCTGGGAAGAATAATGTTGCTATGAACATCAGTTTCTAAGCGTCTGTGTGCATGGACAGTTTCACTTCTGGGTATGGGAGTGGAGCTCCACCCAGGAGTAGAACTGGTAGGTCATGTGCTAATGCCCCGGTTAGCATTTTGAAAAATTGCCAAACTGTCTTGCAAAGCAGTGGCGCCATTTTACATTCCTACCAGGAGTGAATGAACATTCCAGCTTTCCACGTTTTCACCGATACGTATTATTATTTTCTTACTTTCTTTAAAAAAAAAAATGATACTGAGTGGTATCTCACTGCAGCTTGGGCTTGCAATTCTCTAACACCTAAAGATGTTGAACATCTTTTCATGTGCTTATTGGCCATTTGTGTATCTTTTTTGGAGAAATGTCTAAGTCTTTTACCCCTTTTTAAATTGGGTTGTTTTCGGGGCGCCTGGGTGGCGCAGTCGGTTAAGCGTCCGACTTCAGCCAGGTCATGATCTCGCAGTCCATGAGTTCGAGCCCTGCGTCGGGCTCTGGGCTGATGGCTCAGAGCCTGGAGCCTGTTTCCGATTCTGTGTCTCCCTCTCTCTCTCTCCCCCTCCCCCGTTCATGCTCTGTCTCTCTCTGTCCCAAAAATAAATAAACGTTGAAAAAAAAAATTGGGCTGTTTTTGGTTTTGTTTGCAGTTTTAAGACTTCCTTTGTATATTCTGGATATTAGATCCTTATCAGATATACGTTTCACAAATATTTTCCCTGATTCTGTGGATGTTTATTTCACTGTTATAGATCATTTACAATTATGGATATAGACATACAATTATGGATCTAGACTGTTGGTGCAGTATATGTGTATAATTTTTGCCTGCATGGCACTCCTTCTTTCCCCTTCTTTATCTGACAACACTCTCCTTTCCTACTCTATGAGTTTTTAGCCAGTCTTCCTTCCCTCTTCAGTGTCCCATCCCCTCATGTCCAGGATGGACATGTGACCCAACTAAAACCCATTACAGAATTTTTCACTCTGCTTGGAGGTTAAAGATCCTTTTCCTCTCTGTTGGCAAACCTGTGAGTATGTAACAACAGAAGTACTTTCTTCATGTCCCGCACATGGCACGGAGCCCTTTGGCAGTAGGAGAGAATGAAATCCACAGGCAGAGAAGCCATGCAGACAGGGACGGAGTTGGGGACGTGTCAAGGTCCCTATTCCACTTGTCCCCAGTTATATCCCTGCCCTTCCTTCTTATGTGAGCAAATAAAGTCCTTTTTAGGCTTGATTGAGTTGGAGTTTGATTTCTGTCACTTGAAATGTAATACTTCCTGACTAATGCCGTTAGTATACGGCTTATCAAAGACTTTACCAGCAAGTCTTGCATAGGAGGGGTTTGTAATACTTAGTCTGTGGGAAGAAATGCAAGGAAAATATAACTGGGTCAAATTTGGGAAAATACAGACTAACACATATGGGTAAATAGGATAAAAATGTTTGAGTTTATGGGAAAGAGACTTGTAGGGAAAAGAGTCATTCCAAAGTAGTTGCAATGAATGGCAGATGCCAATGAATCATAATGTATGAATCGATGATATGAAATGACAAGTAAAACCACCTTTGAGGTAGTGAAGAGATGACAGTCAAAGGTGTTGTGAGTCACAGACATTCGTGTTCCACATGCTCTGTGGAGCCCTCCGTGGAGACCAGTGGTCGGAATCGGCTGGCTTGTCCCCCACATGACCGTGGCCATGTTTTCTCTATCTCCCTTCTGTGTCATCTTTCTGTACCTTTCTCTGTTCTTCAATCCTTGCTTGGCAGTCTCTCCTTTGGTCCCTTTGTTTTAAAGACTGAAAAGACCATGTAGATATTAGGAGCTCCTATGAGAGAGATTTGGAATTTTAGCGACCAAAAAAAAAAAAAAAAAAGAGAGTATCATTTACAAACCACACAGACAGCAAACAGCAAGTTGTGCTTTGGTGCTGCTTTCTGTAGCATGACCTGAGGACCATTTCTGACCTACAGCCTTGTTGCCCCTAGTCCCCTATTTTTCCTCTTTGAGGTTATAATTCAGGTGTGGGGATGACCTTGCTCAATGACTTTGGGCAATGAGGCAGGTGAATAGTGAAAAGAAAAAAAGAATGGAGAGGAGAAAAAATTAAACACACTGGCAGTTACACTGTGATATTTTAACTTGCCAATGACTTAAGAGATTCTAAGGCTGAATAAGCTATAATAAATCTTGTATAAGTGTTAAGTATTATTCTGGTGTTTTTTGCATAACCTGTGCGTCTGGAATAAACTCCATTTCAATCTGAGAAGAACTGTTCTCTCTTCAATCAAAAGTATTTAATATCAATGTCTTTTGAATTGGAGTACTTCCTGAGAAAAAGCCAAAGGGACCACACCCATGTGGTTTTCATGGTGTGCTAGTGATTTTACTGTTGTGTTTAGAAATTTACCCTAGAAGGGGTGCCTGGGTGGCTCAGTCGGTTGAGCGTCTGACTTTGGCTCAGGTCATGATCTCACGGTGCGTGAGTTTGAGCCCCACATCAGGCTCTGTACTGATGGCTCAGAGCCTGGAGCCTGCTTCGGATTCTGTGTCTCCCTCTCTCTGCACCTTCCCCACTCACACTCTGTCTCTCTCTCAAAAATAAATAAACATTAAAAAAATTAAAAAAAAAAAAGAAATTTACCCCAGAAGAAAGTAGCATACAACATCAAACATGCCATCCTGTGGCTTCTACAGATCATAGATTAGGGCATGGCTTAGCTGGCTGATTTTGGCCCAGGGTTTCTCAAGTTGTATGCTCAAGGTGTCTTCCAGGCTGCCAGTTATCTGAAGATTTGACTGTGGCTGGAGGGTCTGCCACCAAGCTCACTTAGGAGGCTATTGTTAGGAGGCTTCAGTTCCTGATGTGGGATTCTGCGTGGGTTAGCTAGAGCACCCTTCCAAAATGGCAGCTGGTTTCCCCCAGAGTGAGTGATTCAAGAGAGAACAAGAAAAGACCTGAAATAAATAGCTTTCACGATCTATCATCAGAAGTCACTCTCCTTTAAAAAAAAAAAATAAAGGAAAAAAAAATAAAAAAAGAAGTCATTCTCCTTCATTTCTACCTCACTGTCTGGTCAGCATGAGCCCATCTTTAAGGAGAGAGGAGAATTAAGCTCCCCAACTCTGGAAGAGAGGAGTGTCAGAAATTTGTGGAAATATTTTAAGACCACCACAGGTAGTAAATATTAAAGGTAGATGGCAAACAATATAAATTTAATAGAATAAAGGAAAGAAAATGAGCAGGATTTGGTTAGCAGAACAGGCTATTTGATGGAAATGAAGAATTATACCTTTATTTAGAGACTACAGGGATGGTATAGGTCACAGAGGCTATTTTCAGGGCTTCTTCCTGAAATCACTGTAAAGAATTATTTCATTGAAGAATTTTTAAAATATATGTACATGTTTAAAATAACCAGTCCTACACTCCAGGGGCAAACATTTTAGCCGTTGTGCTGATACCTTATGTGACTTAACCCCACATCTCCAAGTGATATGTCTTTACTATGATTTTCTGGCTTATCAATTTGAGACATTTTCTATTTATTACTTGCTATGATAGATGAGGGTCCATGTTAGCCTTACTTAATTCCCCTGTCCTTCCTGTGTATTGTGGAGATCTTCCCAATATAATCAGAACTGGTAGTTGATCATTCAGTTGAAAAAAAGCAGGTATTCATAAAAACTACATGAAATTTTGGGGCGCCTGGGTGGCTCAGTCGGTTAAGCGTCCGACTTCAGCTCAGGTCATGATCTCGTGGTCCGTGAGTTCGAGCCCCGCGTCGGGCTCTGGGCTGATGGCTCAGGGCCTGCAGCCTGCTTCCGATTCTCTGTCTCCCTCTTTCTCTGCCCGTTCATGCTCTGTCTCTCTCTGTCTCAAAAATAAATAAACGTTAAAAAAAAAAAAACTACATGAAATTTTACGAGTGTTTAATTTTAACTGAAAGCAAATGATCTTTTGATGGAGGGTCAAGGATGTGTCCCTCAGTGTTGTGCTTGCCGAAAAGCAAACCCAGGACACAACTTCTGTGATTGATTTCTAGCTTTGGCTTCTTTAAAGTGGTACAAAAATTAAAAGCATTTGCAAGGCAAACTGGGTGCAGAATATTGTAGAGTTTCATCCCTGCCCGCCCCCATCATTAACAATTGCCTCTCAGATTCTTAAGAATATTTTTAGTGAATTGTCATTATCAAATTTTTCAACTTTACTTTGTTAGCAACAAAGAGCTCCTTGTTAACACCCTTATTTCATTAGTTTTGGTAATATGAAGCAAAATCAAATAATGACCACAATAAATACAATTAGAATAAACAGGTTTGGAAACAAACCCAGGGGCTTTGGGAAAGCATCGAAGTCCCCAGTGGGACCCAAGTGCACAGCACAGGACTGACTTTCTACTCTTGCTTCTTCCGTCCTGGTCAGCATGGACTATGCTGACCTCATACCAGGACTTGCTTGCAGGATTCTGCATAATTGCTGATGTAAAACTCTTAACAGTCCTAGTATTACCTCTTAGTATTATCCCTATCAGCTGAAGAATCTGAAATTTGGAAATACCCAGAAGAGATGATGAGGTGTTCTTTCAGTACAGCACTGAGATTTGACATTCTCTTATTAACTGGGCTATTTTACAACCATGCAGGGAAAAGAGGTTAATTTATCGATTTTTTGTGTGTGTCTGATGGAAATGCAGATAATTTATTTCTGAAAGCAGAAATAACCCCAAAGTTTATGGTTTACGGCTGCGTTGGGCATTACCAATTTTGTGTTTAATCCAGCAATCTTACTCTAGTATTCTAATCATTAAACTGTGTGTGTATGTATCTTCAAATTCTCTTTGAACTGGTTTGGTATCTTACTGCTTTCCTCCTTAATTAATGAGTTCAATAAAATTTTTGACACATGTTCATTTTATATTTGTACAAGAGTCATGATTTTGTCTTCTTGAAAATTACATGACATCCTCATTTTACAGATGAAGATAATAAGGCAAAGAATCGTTAATGTTTGTCCAAGGAAACACAATGCTAGAAAAGGATGTACTGAGGGCTTGCATTCAGTGTGCATGGGAATGAGTTAGTATAATTTGCAGATGGAATAGAGGGTGTCAATTAATCTGGCAAGTCAATTATAGTGAGGCCACTTAAAGGAACATTTATTGTAGTTAAATTACTATTTTTACTTAAATTCATAAACGGCATTTATTATAGTATGACTATGAAGATATTACTTGCTCCAGATAGAATTGATTATATTTTCTGTAATGTACAACTTCTTTGCTTCTCTTGGAATTTCTAATTGTCTTTTCCCTTTCATTTTGCATTGTCTTCTATTATTGTTGATTTATGAACAAATATTTCTAAGTACCTATTGAGGGCCCAACAGGAAATAGCAATTCCTCAGTAAACAAACGAAACAAAAGCTCCTAAGTTTATGGATCTTACACTCTGGCGGGGCAAGCAGACAACAATCACAGTGAAGTACAGTTTACTCAAAAGTAAAAATGATTCAGAGCTGGAGAATAAAGCGGGATAGGGTATGGGGAGAATGAGGAGGTAAGAAGGTATGGAGGTAAGAATAGAGGGAATGCAATTTTAAATGGGGAGAAGTCCAATGTTGAATACAGTCCTGAAAGAAATGAGGAAGAAAGTCATGCAGATGACTGCATGAGGAATAGTGTTCCAGGCAGAGGGGACAGCCAGCGTGAGGACCCTAAGGGCAAGCCTGGAAGCTTCAGAGAACACCAAGGAGGCCAACGTGGCTGAAGCAGATTCCGTAAAGGAGACTGTACAAGGAGATAGTGCGGAGAAGTAATTAGGGGCCTTTTGGGAGACTGAACTACTCACCCCATCCTGTACCCAGCTCTTTGTCATGTGACTTTACTGTCCTTCCAGCTGGAGGTCAAATGTACTGCTCTGCTCCCTAAGTCTGGGGACGGCTGTGTGACCTTGGCCAAGGGGATATAGATGGACCTGCGTGTACCATTCAAGTCTGGGCCTAAGAGACATCACATGCTCTTGTTTGCCCTCTTCTGCTTCTGCCATCACTTTGGGAAGAGCTTCTCCCAAGTATCTGCCGACCCTTCAGACTTGTCGAGAGTGAGCACATTTGTAGTAGACTGATGACCAACTCGCTGTGAGGAGCCACGCCCAGCCAGGACTGCCTCTTAAAGGGGAGCCACCCTGAAACTAGCGTTGGTCGGTCAAGTCACAGTGTATCTGCAGACCCATGATCAAGACAGTACGCATTTATTACTATAAAGTGTATTACTATAAACCGTTTTGCTTATCACGCAGCTGTTTACCACCCAGGATTATTAAATATATCTTGATGGTAGACCCAATACTTTGTTAACGGTTTGTTTGGGTCAGGGTATGAGAGACAAAGGGGAGTTATGGATGACACCAAGACTTGGCCTGAGAATCTAGAAGGATGGAGTCACCATTAACCATGATGGGAAAGACTGCCACGAAGCAGGCCTTGGTGTCAGGGACATGATGTGATTTGCTTTGGACGTGTTCATATTTAGATCTGTTGAGAATTTGTGCTTCTGTTAATAGTAGAATCAGTAATTCAAACCGAGCTGGTCACTGAAGACATCTTTTACAGCTTGGCAAAATATTACGAAAATATGCTTTAAGGGGGTGCCTGGATGGTTGAGTTGGTTAAGCAACCAATTCATGATTTCAGCTTGGGTCATAATCTCACAGTTCATGAGTTCAAGCCCTGTGTCAGGCTCTGCATTGATTGAGCAGAGCCTGCTTGGGATTCTCTCTCTCCTCTCTCTCTTCTCTCTCTGCCCCTCCCCTGCTCATGCATGCTCTCTCTCTCTCAAAATAAATAAACATTTAAGAAACATGTACTTGAAGGCACGAATGGGCAAATAAGGTAATGAAGAAACCTTGTGTGATATCCCTGCACAGTAGGACCAAGAGTAAACTGAAGTTCCATAGTCTTTGCGTGAATTACAACCCCAGATCATCTCAACCTCTGAGACTCCAGTCAGTTGATCCCAATAGTAATGAATGTAAATCCCCTGTAGAGGAAGATCATATCATTCTAGACTAGACTTTTTTTTTTTTAATAATTTGTAAATTCAATTACTGACATACGAAAAAAAATACCCATAATAAGGAAAAGTAAGACAACAGGCACAAAACTCAGCAGAGACAGCAGACAGCAGAAGAGGACAAAGGACCCCAGACAATGAGATTACTCAAACCCAAAGTTTTACAACTGTGTTTCTGATGAAATCCTGGCTGAACTTTTTAGCAGATAACTGGAAAGTATAAAAGTTACTAAACAGAAAATAAACAACTGGAAAAATACATTAACTGAAATTTAGAACTCAGTGGACATTAACTGAAATTTAGAACTCACTGGATGAATCTCAAAGCATTTTAGACACAAAAGAAGAGAACTTGTAAACTGGAAGATAAATAAGACAAAATATTCAGAAAGGAGTACTGAGGGAAAAAATCGGGGAAGGTTTAAGATAAAAATTTGTGGAGAATTGAGTAGGAAAATCTTACATAGGAGTGAGTGGAGTACAGAAAAAGAGGTGGAAACCATGGTGGAGAATATATATTTGGATAACGGTGAGGAATATTCTTTTCTTTTTTAAATTTTTAATGTTTATTTGTTTTTGAGAGAGAGAGAGACAAAGCGTGAGTGGGGGAGGAGTAGAGAGAGAGGCAGACACAGAATCTGAAGCAGGCTCCAGGCTCTGAGCTGTCAGCACAGAGCCCGACGTGGGGCTTGAACTCATGAACTGCGAGATCTTGACCTGAGCCAAAGTTGGACACCTAACTGACTGAGCCACCCAGGTGCCCCAAGGTGAGGAATATTCTTAAACTAATGAAAACTAGTAACACAATCACATACATTGTGTAGCTCTTTGAGTCAGACCCCTTTCATTCAGCCTATTTTTGAGATTCATTCATGCTACCCATGAATTGGCAGTTCATTCCTTTTTAATGCCATATATTATCCCATTGTTTGAACGTACCGCAGTCTGTTAATACATTCACCAGTTGGGTGATTATAAAATGGCTGCAATCATGTACAAGTGTTTGCATATTGTCTTAAATTTCCTGTTAGACTATCTATTTATTTCTTTTTCCATCTCTCCCAGGTTTCATGTTCCAAAAACTTCTTTCCACATTTTCTCCAATTTTTCATTTAGGCTCACTTATATTCAGAGAAGTTCAAAGGCCTTTTAAAATGGTTTCTGTGAAAACAAAACAATATTTCTTGGGATCCTCCTTTAAACTTTAATCTCCTACTGTCAAAAGGATATTTCCCTATTCTTTCTGCAATAATTTCTGAAGGCCTGCTCTTCATTTAAAGACTATGATGTTGAACAGGATTTAATAAGACATGAAAAGGATGCCATGAACTGCATTTTAGAATCTTAGGATTCAATTGAATAGACACCTCATACACCCAGTAAATAGTTAACTAGTAATGCTCTGGAGTAGAGAGACAAAAAAAGGAAAAGCATAGGGCTCCCTGCAGCCCCTAGTTCAGAAGTTCTTAACACTGGGCTGCACATTAAGATTACTTGGGGAGCTTTAAAATGATAGTGATGCAGGGGCACGCGGGTGGCTCAGTTGGTTAAGTGACTGACGCTTGATTTTGGCTCAGGTCATGATCTAATGGTTCATGAGTTTGAGCCCCACACTGGGCTCTGTATTGACAGCATGGAGCCTTCTTGGGATTCTCTCTCCCTGCCCCTCCCCAGCTCATGCTTGCTCACTTTCTCTCTCTCTCTCAAATAAGTAAATAAATTAAAACAAAAAATAATCCAATGGAGTAAAGACAGTCTCTTCAGCAAATGGTGCTGGGAAAACTGGACAGCGACATGCAGAAAAATGAACCTGGACCACTTTCTTACACCAGACACAAAAATAAACTCAAAATGGATGAAAGACCTCAGTGTAAGACAGGAAGCCATCAAAATCCTCGAGGAGAAAGCAGGCAAAAACCTCTTTCATCTTGGCCACAGCAACTTCTTACTCAACACGTCTCCAGAGGCAAGGGAAACAAAAGCAAAAATGAACTATTAGGACCTCTTTAAAATAAAAAGCTTCTGCACAGTGAAGGAAACAATCAGCAAAACTAGAAGGCAACCGACAGAATGAGAGAAGATATTTGCAAACGACATATCAGATTAAACGTTAGTATTCAAAATCTATAAAGAACTTATCAAACTCAACACCCCAAAAACAAATAATCTAGTGAAGAAATGGGCAAAAAGACATGAATAGACACTTCTCCAAGGAGGACATCCAGATGGCCAACTGACACATGAAAAAATGCTCCAATGTCAGTCATCATCAGGGAAATACAAATCAAAACCACCCTGAGATACTACGTCACCCCAGTCAGAATGGCTAACATGAACGACTCAGGCAACAACAGATGTTGGCCAGGATGGGAGAAAGAGGATCTCTTTGGCACTGCTGGTGGGAATGCAAACTGGTGAAGCCACTCTGGCAAACAGTATGGAGGTGCCTCAGAAAATTAAAAATAGAACTGCCCTATGACCCAGCAATTGCACTACTAGTTATTTATCCAAGGGATAAAGGTGTGCTGTTTTGAAGGGGAACATGCACCCCCATGTTTATAGCAGCGCTATTAACAATAGCTAAAGTATGGAAAGAGCCCAAATGTCCATCGATAGATGAATGGATAAAGAAGATGTGGTGTATATATACAATGGAGTATTACTTGGCAATCAGAAAGAATGAAATCTCTCCATTTACAACTACGTGGTTGGAACTCGAGGGTATTATGCTAAGTGAAATTAGTCAGAGATAGACAAAAATCTTATGACTTCACTCATATGAGGACTTTAAGAGACAAAACAGATGAACATAAAGGAAGGGAAGCAAAAATAATATAAAAACAGGGAGGGGGACAAAACATAAGAGTTTCTTAAACAGGGAGAATAAACAGAGGGTTACTGGAAGGGTTGTGGGAGGGGGGATGGGCTAAATGGGTAAGAGGAATTAAGGAATCTACTCCTGAAATCATTGTTGCATTATATGCTAATTAACTTGGATGTAAATTAAAAAAATAAAATAAAATAACTAATAAAATAAAATAAAACAAAATAAAATAAAATAATAGTGATGTAGACCACCCCCCAACCCCCCTCAGAGAGGCCTATGAAATTGATTTGGGATGAAGACTCCAGAATGGAAAACACCACTCTCCTTGTGCAAAGGTACTTCAGTGGCTCCCAGGACTCAGCATCACCAGCTTCTTTCTTTGGCAAAATGTAGGTATTAAAATCCCAACAAACCCTCATCATCAACAGTCATCATTATCTTATTGAAAATACAAGTTACCACTAAAACATAGACAGTAAATTATTAAGGAATAAAGCAATGTTTTTTAAATGAAATAAGTCTAGCTTAAAAGCCTCCTTCAATTGCCACTATATTATTTTATCTCTCATTGCATTGCAAACAACTGCTGACTCTGTCATGAGTCATCACCAATCAGTAGGGAGACATTTGAGCACTTTTGGAACCAGATACACGAATGATTATTTTCTTGGATCACAAATACCAGAGTTTTGAAGGCAAGGGTTTGCTCCTCCCTTTTCCATCCCTTGAGTTTTGGAAAACGAGGCCATCCTCTCTCACCTTCCCTTCCGCTTCTAGCATCAACATCTCGGAAACACCTGGGAGTGATAATTGAGCACACATTGATTTCTCAGAGCACGATGTCCTTTCATAAAGTTTCAAAGAATAATCATGTCATCCATGCCACTCCTCTTTGAAGGAATAGCATTTATCCATTCCTAATTGACCCATGCTAATGTGAATTTGGTAAAAATCTGTGTGAGTACCAATATCTGTGTGGTCAAGTTCAAACCAAAGCTGAACAGTGAGGAGAAACAGCTTTTGTTCTCCTGCTGTTTCTGAATGTTTCGTCCTGTGGCCAATGTGGATGTAATGACTTAATCGGGAGACAATCAGCGACCATGTGAGATGAAGGACAAAAAACAAAACAAAACAAAACAAAAATCCCTCTATGCGAATGTAAGTGGTATAGCCACTAAGGAAAATAGTATGGGTTCCTCAAAGGATTAAAAACTGAACTACCATATGACCCAGAAACTCCACTTCTGGGAATATATCTGAAGGAAATAAAATCATTACCTCGAGATATCTAAACCCTCAGGTTCATTGCAGCATTATTCACAATAGCCCAGACATGGAAACGACCCTGTCGACAGATGAATGGATAAATAAAATGTGACATATATATGTGTGTATATATACACATATATATAATGATACAAATATGATATATACATATACATACAGAATAAAGTATTATTCACAAAAAAGAAAAAAAATCCTACTATTTACAACAACATGGATGGACCTTGAGGGTATAATGCTAAGTGAAATAAGTCAGACAGAGAAAGACAAATACCATATGATCTCACCTATAGGTGGAATCTAAAAACATCGAACTCATGGAAACAAAGAAGAATGGTGGTTTCCAGGGACTAAGGGGTGGGGTGGCGGGATGGGAGATATTGGTCAAAGAGTCTAAACTTTCAATTATAAGGTGAATAGGTTCTGGAGATCTAATGTACAGCCTGGTGACCATAGTTTTTTTTTTTTTTTAACATTTTTTTAAAGTTTATTTATTTTGACAGAAACCACATGCATGAGTGGGGGAGGGGCAGAGAGAGAGAAAGAGAGCGAGAGAGAGAGAATCCCAAGCAGGCTCCACACTGTCAGCACAGAGCCCGACGCATGGTCCAATCCCACAAACTGTGAGATCATGAGCTGAGCCGAGCTCGAGTCGGACTCTTAACCAACTGAGCCACCCAAGTGTCCCGGTGACCATAGTTAAGAATACTGTATCACATATGTGAAACTTGCTAGGAGATGAGGTCTTGAAACTCCTCTTCACAACAAAAATAAATTGTAACTATGTGAAGTGAAAAGTATTGACTACACTTACTGTGGTGATCTCTTTGCCCTAAATGATATCAAATCATTATTTGTTCACCTCAAACCGGTGCAATGTTACTGTCATTTATAGCTCAAAAAACCCGGAGGGAAAGTCCCGGTAGCCACTTTGTTCCATGGCAGATGGAGATGATGGGTCATGGACAGAGTATGCCATTAAGTGAAAAAAACCAAAACAAAATAGTACTTGAAAGGCAAATTCCTCCTGGAGAACGTAAAAGAGAAACAAACATGGACTGTTTGATCACCAGCTTCCTGTCAAAGCTGACATCTGCCATTTTGTACATTTCACAGTTTCCTCCCCAGTTCAGCTGCCAGCGAGGGTGTTTTGGTGACTTTGTTTCTAGTTGTTCAGAAGCCCTGGCTTAGCTCTCTTGTTCTGATCTTTGTTGGAACCAGAGGGAAAGATAATAATTTTTCTTGTATAATGGTAATCATCAAGAATGTCTGAAAAATATAGCCTCAGTGGATTTTTGTATTCAGACATGAAAATAACAAAGTAGTTTATTTTCTGCACATGGCAGGCACACTAAATCACCTCCTACTGTTCGTTAAATTTTCCGTGAACACCAAGAGAAAAAAAAATATTTTCTTTCGGTAAGGTTCTTAAAATACAGAGTTGTAATAAAAATTGGGGGCTAACTTGAGAAGGCAGAAAGGAACATTATCATTCTAATGGTGCCTTGAACACGAGGCTTCCTGGACGGATGCCTGTTTGACTCTGATGGGGACTGTGGACTTGGTTGCAAAGACCATTGAAGGTTTATTTGATAAACTATCCTTAGAGACTACAGTAAAGTGCTTTTCTTAGGGAGAAAATACTGTTTTAATCCTTGAGATATAACTATCGCAGGAGTGGCAGCTCAAAATGCGAAATATCAAGCCAAATCCTGGCAAGGCCCCCAGTTCCATCCCTGGTATGTTCCTGTAGAGCGTTGAGGGGATAAAGCATCCAGACAGTCATTTGATAAACACATGGGTCCCGAACCACCATTGAAAGAGCTCACAGCTTCTCACCTAAGGCGATTAGGTTTTCTGTTTCTCCCACTGACCGCCTTTTGACTCTGCTTTGAATCCCTCTACAGCTTTATATTTGACCACGTGAGTCAGTGTTTAGGTCACAGATCTGATCTCAGACATTTTGGCATTTTAAACTTAACTACAATTGCAGGATGACTATGAAAATGCCTTTCTGGGGATTCCTCCCCCTCGATCTCAGTAGCACTTATCAGAAAAAGATTGTCCATATCAGAGGGGTAATCGCAGAGTCCAAGATAGGACTCGTGTTTAAAATAGATTTGAGCAATTTTATAACAACGGTTGATGAATAAGTACAACAGAGCCATAACCATAACTATGCCCTTGACATGTTTATTGTTAGAGTGTAAGGGGACAGAACTCTTTCTTTTCCTGCACATTTATCCCTTAGCAGAGTTAATTGAAAGGGTTGGATTCCATGTTGACTGTTGCAAATGAGTTATCATCAGCAGGGTTGCCGTGACAATCTCAGGGAGAAGCACTCCCACAACACCTACAATTAGTCCTGGATCTAGGGGGTATTGACTTTGAAATAATTGCCAGGTAGTCTGAAAGAGGGGAAAAAAGGGGTGGAACTTTAGGGGAGTGATCTACATTGATGTGAGTATGGTGGGTGAGGATTGGGACTGGCGTCATTGGCGAAAGCGTCTTTGGGGCTTGACCAATGGTGTCATATCTCCTACCATGGATTTGAATTTTTTTTTTTTCAAATAGTGCCTGTAAGTATTCTTTCCTTCTTTTCCACACCCCACACCCCCCCTGGAAATTTTCTGTAGCCAAAGTGTTCTGTCCCTGTAAGTCCACATCAGAGTGGTCATTAATTTTTTCTAATGTTCATTTATTTTTGAGAGAGAGAAAGTCAGAGTGCAAGTAGGGGAGGGGCAGAGAGCCAGGGAGACACATAGTCTGAAGCAGGCTCCAGGCTCTGAGTTAGTTATCAGCGCAGTGTCCGATGCGGGGCTTGAACTCACAAACTGCAAAATGATGAACTGAAATCAGATGTTTAACCAACTGAGCCACCCAGGCGCCCCCAGAGTGGTCATTAAATGCTTAAATATCAAGAATTATCAGGGAAGGGGACTCAAATCACAGGATTCCAGGAGCTACTATTGTGTATTCTGTTGTGGCTGTGAAGTCGCCTAAGATTTATGGGAGATTTATGGAGTGTTTCTAGTATCTAGAAATCACAGGTTTGGATGTGATATAGATGTGATACCTATCTACTGCAAACAGCAAAGTGCTTCCTTTCAGAAGTTTGCTTCTGCGTTCTCAGATGGGTTCTTTCCTTTCTGGGAAGCAAGGAACGCATCTGATTCAATGAGAGGTCAGGTGGCTGATTGCTGCAAGACACTGGAACCATTTCATTCCAGGAATGACAATACGTTGGGTTAATATCTCAGAAACATTACCCACATCACACATAGATCTGTGCATAGTTGAGAAGGAATAAGAGTCGCTCAAGTCTCTGCCCTTAAGTGCGAAATTTAAAATTACAGCCTTCAAGTAACAGAAGATTTCCTAGTGTAAGAAAAGACACCACTCAAGACATAAATAACTGTATAGTGCATAACAGGGGACGTGACAAGATGACGCAGGGCTTAAGACGAGGGGAAAGAACTGACACAGCCTTCTCAATCAAAACTCATCTGACTTAGGGGCACCCGGGTGGCTCAGCCGGTGGAGCTTCTGACTCTTGATTTGATTCGGGCTCAGGTCATGATCTTGGGGTCCTGGCATTGTGTCCTGTGTTGATCTCCGCACTGAGAGTGGCTCTCTCTCTCTTTCTATCCCTCTCCCTCTCTCTTTCTCTCTCTCTCTCAAAAATAAAAAACAAAAACAAAGCCTCACGTAACTTAAATGGAGAGTCTCTGATATTTTATTGACTCTATAAGTTTCTTAACCTAAGCCTTTAAGAACAACAGTCATATATATATGTTTTATTTTCATATTTGAAAGAGAGAGAGAGGGAGAGAGAGAGAAGGGGCAAGGGGCAGAGATAGAGGGAAACACAGAATCTGAAGCAGGTTCCAGGCTCTGAGCTGTCAGCAACATGGGACTCAAACTCACCAACTGTGAGATCATGACCTGAGCCAAAGTTGGATGCTTAACCAACTGTGCCACACAGATGCCCCTACAGCTGCATATTTTGGATTCACAAAAGATAATAGTTACTGTAAACGTTTCTTGTTCCAAACTACACGTTAAAAACCCTTGAAAAAAACATTAAAAAAAAAAACATTAAAAAATTTTTTTAGAAGGGGCACCTGGGTGGCTCAGTCAGTTAAGTGTCCAACTTGGCTCAGGCCACGATCTCATGGTTTGTGAGTTTGAGCCCCACGTCAGACTCTGTACTGACAGCTCAGAGCCTGGAGCCTGCTTCAGATTCTGTGTCTCCCTGTCTCTCTGCCCCTCCCCTGGTCACGCTCTGTCTCTCTCTCTTTCAAAAATAAATACAAACATTAAAAAAAAAAAACCAAAAACAAAAACCTTGAAAGCACTGTTTCATTGTGTTAGTTCCCGGGACCATGTAGAGCTGACCAATATTAGAGTTGTTGTTCTGGGGCTGACAGTGAACAAAGGAAGATAGCAGTATCTTCCTTGGTCAAGGGATATCGTCCTGTATATTTCTATCTGGGGAACTCAGAATATACCTGCTTCAGGAAGGGAGCACCTGAAGGTTGGACCTCTAATTAAAATTCTTTTAGAAAATTTAGAAAATATAGAAAAGGCAAAAGGAAATATTTAAAACATCATGTGGTTTCATATTTCAGAAAGTACCCTTGCTGATATTATAGTGTAAATTCTTCCACTCTTCATCACTCTCTCCTCCCTCTTCGCTCCTTCCTCCTTTCTTTCCTGCTACTCATTCATGCATCATTCCCTTCTCTTTTATTTACACATATGGGATCATATCATAAACTTTTTTTTTTTCAGGCTATGAGTTTTTCATTATTTTTTCCAGCTTTATTGAGATAACTGGCATATAACTTATAAGTTTAAGATGTACAATCATTATTTGAAATATATATGTTTATAAATACATATATGACAAAATGTCTACCACAATAAAGTTATTAACACATCCTTCACCTCACATTTATCAGTCTGTTGTTATGGTGAGAACATTAAAACTCTACTCTCATAGCAACTTCCAAGCATACAATACAATATTGTTAACTATGGTCACCATGGTCACCATAGATCTCTGGAACTTTTTCATCTTACAATTGAAAATTTGGACTCTTTGATGAACATCTCCCATTTCCCCGACCCCATCAGCCCCTGGCAACTGCCATTCTACTCTCTGTTTCTGTGAGTTCCATGTTTTCAGATTCCACATAAGAGTGAGCTCATACAGTGTTCATCTTTCTCAGTCTGACATATTTCACTCAGCATAATGGCCTCAAGTTCCATTCATGTTGTTGCAAATAGTAGGATTTCTTTCTTTTTTTATGACTGAATAAATATCCTGTTCTCTCTCTCTCTCTCTCTCTATATATATATATATATATATACACACACATATATTTATATATACACATTTACATATATATTTATATAATGTTTATTATACATTATATATAACATTTATATAATGTACATATATAAAACATATGTATAAAACACTTACATAGCATTTTCTTTATCTGCTTATCCCATGATGGATACTGAGGTTGTTTCCATGTCTGGGCTATTGTGAATAATGCACTGACATTCTTATAATATTGATGTTTCCAATCCATGAACATGGGATACTTCCCATTTGTTTGTATCTTCAATTCCTTTTATCAATGTCTTATAGTTTTCAGAGTAGAGATTTTTCACCTTCATAGTGAAATTTATTCCTAAACATTTTATTGCTTTTGATGTGATTGTAAATGAGATCTATTTCTTTATTTCTTTTTCTGAAAATTTGTTGTTAATGTATTAAAATGCTACTAATTTTTGCTTATTAATTTCATATCCTGCAGCTTTACTGAATTCCCTGATTAAATCCAATGGGTTTGTTGTTGTTGTTGTTGTTGTTATTTGAATCATTAGGATTTTTTATATATAAAATCATGTTATCTATAGATAAAGGCAATTTTACTTCTTCCATTCCAATTCTGGTATCTTTTATTTCTTTTTCTTGCCTGATCACGCTAGCTAGGAGCTCTAGTACTATGTTGGAAAGAAGTGGTAAGAGTGGGCACCCTTGTCTTGTTCCTGATCTTAGAGGGAAAGTTTTAATCTTTCACCACTGAGTATGATATTAGCTGTGGACTTGTGATATATGGCCTTTATTATGTTGAAATATGTTCCTTCTATGTCTAATTTGTTAAAAGGTTTTATCATGAATAGATGTCGATTTTTGTCAAATGCTCTTTTTGGCATCTATGGAGAGGATCTTGTAATTCTTTTCTTTCATTCTATTAATGTGATGTATCTCACTGATTGTTTTTCTTATGTGGAAGCATCCTTGTATCCTAGGAATAAATCCCATATGATCATGGTGAATGATCCTTTTAGGGTGCTGCTGAATTTGGTCCTGCCAGTATTTTATGGAGAATTTTTGCCTCTATATTCATCAGGGATATTGGCCTGTAGTTTTCTTCTCTAGTAGTGTTCTTTTTTGGTTTTGGTATCAGAACATAAACAGTTCATAGGATCCCCTGCTGTGGGCTTTTGGAGGATAAATTCATGTCTTACTGGGTTTTATTCTTTACATTGAATGAAACTTGGAGTACCTAGCAGTCTTGTATTGTGTCCACAAATGAGGACTTCTATTTCCATAGGTTCCAGGATTAGTGCCATTGGCCCCAGGGAAGAGTACCAGATTTCTCTCTCTCTTCATATCTTGTCCCTTTCCCCCACATCAACCTTGCAAGGTAATTTGTGGGAATGGGCTGGTGGGAACATTACTTGGTCTTGATCCTGGGCTTTGATTTCTTATTTCTCTCCCCCGTTCCCAAAAATTGTGACACTAATTCTGGAGAGTGTGTACTGTTTTTCCACATCAAGCCAAATTCTGACACCAGTTGAGTGTTCTACAATACAACTCAGTTCTGACACTATCTACCTGGACATAGTGTCAGATCCCACATGGTAAGGGTTCAGTCCCACAAGACTGTGATGAAGTTTTCGGGTGATGGGGGTTTGTGGCCCCCATCAGAGCTGATGGCCAAGAAAGAATTCTTGAAGACATCTTTGGTACAAAATGGTCACTTTGTTAAAGCATGAGGACAGGACTCATTGGCAGGAAGAGCTGCACTGGGGTTGTGATGGGTAAGTCATTATATACTCTCAGGCTGGGAGCGGGTCAGGGATAGAGTGAGTCTCTAAAGTATTCTGGAAGCAAGGTTTCCAGGACCTTGAGGGGCTAGCGGTTGCTAGGGAAACACCACTAATTACTGTTTAATATAATCCGTCATGAGACCCTTCAGACATATATGGGGAGCCATAAGCTTGGAGTGTGATTACCAGCACATATCTTGGGGCAGTTGAGATAATGGAAGTTGATTTACGGGATCCTCAAGGTTGGGATAATGTTAAGCTAAGGTTCTCTTTTGCCCCCAGCAAAGTGTCATCATCAAGGCAGCTGAGCTCCTAGAAGGAGGTCACTCGGCTGGTTTCAAGGACTTGTCAATGAACTGTAGGCAGTAGGGGAATTTAAGTTTTCATTTGCCTTAGTTTCCCACATTGCCATGGCAAGCACTTAAACCCCTTTCCTTTGTTCTTGGGTAGCCAGGAGTGTCCAAAAATATCACATATATTCCACCGGGGGGGTGGGGCGCGGAATGTGCAGCCTGTATTTTGCCCTCAGCTTCTTCACGCTCCTTCATCAGACTGCACACACCCTCCGCCCCCATTTCAGAGGCCAACCACAAGTCCAGGCTGTCACCTGTTCTTCCAACCGGCTTACTGCACAGATCAGAGGTTCCCACAACTCCCTCCTTGGGTTTGATTAATTGGCTAGTGCAGCCCCCAGAACTCAGAGAAACATTCTACTGATTAGGTTACCAACTTATTATAAAAGGATATAACTCTGGGGTGCCTGGGTGGCTCACTCGGTTGAGCGGCCGACTTCGGCTCAGGTCATGATCTCGCGGTTCGTGAGTTTGAGCCCCGCGTCGGGCTCTGTGCTGGCAGCTCGGAGTCTGGAGCCTGCTTCTGATTCTGCGTCCCCCTCTCTCTCCGCCCCACCGCTGCTTGTGCTCTCTCTCTCTCTGTCTTTCAAAAATGAATAAACATAAAAAATTTAAAAGGATATAACTCAGGAACAGCCAGATGGGAGAGATCTGTAGAGCAAGGTATGTGTCCTCTCCATATGCACCACTCTCCCCAATCTCCACACATTCACCAACCCAGAAGCTCTCCAAACCCTGTCTTTTTAAGGTTTTATAGAGGTTTTGTTACACAGACATAATTGATTAAATCATTGGCCTTCGGTGACTGAACTCAACCTCCTGCCCCAGCCCCTCCCTGGAGGTCAGGGGTCTGGACCGAAAGTTTCAACCCCCTAATCATGTGGTTGGTTCCCCAGGTAACCAGTTCTAACCTCAGGTAATCTAGGGACTTTCCCAAAGCCACCTCATTAACGTAACAAAGCACATCTTTGGGGTTCTCCTCAGTTAGAAAATTCCAAGGGTTTTTAAAAGCTCTGTGCCTAGGAAGGGATGCAGACTACATATGTATTTCTCGTTATAAATTACCCCCCTCCCACCTGCCTCTCTATGTTCATTTCTTTCTATCATTGGCCTGGTGTGGCAAGAGGCTCTGGCTGCTCTGCTGTGGAAAGGTCTGGGTCGGATGGGACACACAGCCTCCATCTTGGAGGACTGGCTTAGCTATAGTGCAGAGGCAGTTCTAGCTTGGTGAGAGGGCTGAACAAAAGAGACAAAAAAGAACCTCCCACCCCCACGGAGCCCAGTCCCACAGAGGACCCTCTGGATTTTGTTTACTGTGAATCTTCCTTACAACACCTTAAGCTTATGATCAACACTGTATTTGAGCACCTAGAACAGTGCTTGGTTCATGGTGGGAACTCAAGTAACACAGGAGTGAAAGAGAAGGGCGGTCACCTGTATGCAAATCTCTGTTGGGGACTTGTGGAAGGAAAGGGGAAGAGTCAAAGGGAGGGTGTGGCTAGGGCAGAACGAGCTGTGCAAAAGGTTCTGGATCCCATTACCACTCCATTTCAAAATGTCTAACAGACGGCACATTATTTTACGTGCTGTTGAGTAATAAAACATCATTTTAAAATTCTATACTTTAGATTTTCTTGCAGCTAGTCTTAATTCATGACATATCTGTATTTTTCAGTCTGACAATTGTCAGCCAGTTTAACTGCTAATCGCTGCCGGGATAAGCCTTAGTAAGAGACAGAAAACAGGAAAGTAAATATTACCTTTCTTATTCCATCTGTCAACACCCTTTGGTCACCGTGATAAAAACAGATCTACAGAAGCAGAGGAGGAAGGAGCCAATGGCCAAGGCCACAGACACACTAGCCATGAACAGAACCACATGGATGTTATGAGCTGGAGCTGAAGGCAGGCTGTGGCTCCTTGATCTGAGAGTAACTGTAACAACATCTCACACTTCTCCTTGGCCTTGTATTAATTAACACACTTCATATATGTGTTAGTGCCATTGCTTTCCAGCCTGGATCCCCTTAACTGCCCAGGGTACCCACCTCCCTGCAGACAGTCTATTCTCTGGAGCTGACGGGAGCCCCTGGCCTGCAAGATCACCTCTCTCTCCCTCCTCATTATTGGAATATGTCGGATCCACAGGGATTCTCCTTCTTGTTCAATTTCTTCTTGCTTTAATCTCGCTTTTCCATCCACCATTTTCCTGAATTATGATCATTAAACATGGAAAGGGGCAGCGATTATGGTTGTGTGTTAAAAATCCCGCGGGACACTGTTTCCAGGAGGGGCGCCCAGACCCCACCCAGAATTCCTGGATCAGCATCTCTGTTGGTTCTCATGTAGTTAGACCCGGCCCAGTCTGGGCATGTTCAGCTGACGTCCACTGTCCTGGGCATCAGAGTGCTTACTTCTGCCCCCTCCAGCTGGGTGACTTGGGTGGAGGGTATTTAACCTCCCTATTGCCTCCATTTCCCAAGCATAAAACAGATGCCACCCACCTAACAATCTGGACATAAGGATTAAATCAGGTAACCAGGAAAGCATGATATCTGGAGAGAATGTGTGTCAGGAAAGATTCATCCACTTATGAGAAGAACCAGATTGCAATGGTTTAAATAAGATGCATCCCAATACACAGAAGGTAAACTAATTAGGGCCAGAAGGAAGATCTGTGATGTCATCAATGACCTTGGCTCTTTCTGACTCTCCGGTCTGGCCTTCCCCAGGTTACCTCATGGTCCAAAATGGCTTCTGGAGCTCCAGCAATCGCACCCATGTTCCAAGCAGGAATATGGAGAAGAAAAAATAAGTCCCTCCTTGTTAAGGAAACTTCCCAGAGTTCCTGCTTCACTCTTTGCCACTTATGTTGCAGAGAGCAGATCCATTCACGTAAAGACATCCAGTTGTAAGGAAGCCAAGTAATGTCTTTCAGTCTAAGAAGCAATGGGTGTTCTGTTATTAAGGAAGAAGGAGAGAACGGATAATGAGGGGGCTACACACAGTGCCCAGCACAGAAAAGTTCAGAAGTCAGCCCTGTTGGATTCAAATCCCAGCCTCACCAGCTACTAGCTTTGGACAAGTGACTCAGCCTCTCTGTGCCTCAGTTTTCTTATCTGTAAAGTGGCTACAGTGCTATTACCTACCTTAGCAGGTTATCACAGTGAACTGTGCTTCAATATCAAGCAGAGCATCTGGCATACAGTGAGTGCTCACTTAGTATAAGGGAACGATTATTATTCCCCACCTCCTCCTCAATTCTGCACCACATCCTTTGCTAATATCTGCGATTTCAAAGAAGAAAATGAGATTGGCCCAAGACTAGCTCTCCCCAGCTTGCTTCCGGTGTCACGATCCCCTCACCGGCCCCGAAGTCCTGCCATCTGAGTTACTTTGATGACTTGTGCCATGGATGGGACATGACTTCCAGAAGGCCCCTCCTCTTTCTCCCTCAAAGGACCTCGACTTTTCCAGCTAATCAATACCTAAGTCACAAACTGCTTGCCAACTAAGTGCACAGGAGAAGGATAGGTGTGGAGATGTGGGGTGTGGAGCACATGGGGTTCCAAGAAGAGGGGACACTGAAACATGGGGGGTTACCAGGCTTTCTTTGTTGGCCGCAGTCTCTTGATTGTGGCAAACCCTGGACATCACAATTAGGACAAGAAGGCGGCATGGTGGGTTAGCTGGTTCACGGGGATTTCTCTCCTGAAGGCCAGCTGCATGGGCTGATGTGCACCAAACAGGCAGAGGCTGAATTTGAGCCAAGAGTGGGCCAAGCTGTGTAGTTCTGGCCCACAGCACCGCACTAGTGCTGGTCAGCGGTGTCCGGGCCACGACAAGGAGCCCTCACATCTGTGGCAAGTGGACAAGAGAACACAGGGTAGGCTGGGTAGATCCTGCCTGGGAAGATGTTCTCATTTTCTTTCTCTAACAGTAAACTGAACACAACAGGAAAAGGTTTTCCTGAGGAGACCCTTGCCTTCGGAGCCCAGAGTTTCAGTTTAAGACGTTGCTCAGCCCATGGCTGGTCGTGAGACATTCGGTGTGGCTTAACACATCTTGCTCAGTTTTTCATCTATGAAAAGAGAGTAACGATATATTTTGTCACTTGGCCTTGAATTTCTTTCTTTCTCTTTCTTTCTTTCTTTCTTTCTTTCTTTCTTTCTTTCTTTCTTTCCTTTTTCTTTCTTTCTTTCTTTCTTTCTTTCTTTCTTTCTTTCTTTTCTTTCTTTCTTTCTTTCTTCTCTTTCTTTTCTTTGTCTTTCTTTCCTCTTTCTTTCTTTCTTTTCTTTGTCTTTCCTCTCTTTCTTTTCTTTCTTTCTTTCTTTCTTTCTTTCTTTCTTTCTTCCTTCCTTCTTTCCTTTCTTTCTCTCTTTCTTTTTTTTCAGAGAAAAAGGCTGAAAAGCAGTAGAGAAACCTTGGGAGAGAGGATTACTTGATGTTTTCACAAAATAATACTCTGGGTTTTAGTGGTTTCACTGCTTATATCTACAGGTGACCCACGTCACTTGTGTATTAATTCCCGTGTCTGTGACAAGGATCTCAAGCTCAGGAAAACAGAGGAAGCCTCTTGCCTCTTCCAGACTTTCAGTCCTGCCCTCAGTGCCTGGAAGAGGTGAACCAGCCACCAGATCCCCAATGTTAAAAATGGGGATAACTCAATAGGAACATATATTCCATTTTGAGTGGGAAGTGTATGGCAAACCATGTTTGTGTCTGTTTCTGGATGAGGATATCGTAGCACAGAGAAGATACTAAGGTGAGCTTCACCTAAAAGAAGTTTAGAATATTGTTGGCACACATTCACTTAGAGCAGGAAGGAAAGGGAGGAATCCAGTGTGGGGTGTTTGACTCACATGAGAGAGTTTTCTTAAAATCTGTCGACCTGTCTGGACTGGTCGAGAAAATCCAAGGAAGATGCCATAGGATTGTGTATATAAAGCACTTGATAAACTGTAGAGTCCCATGTGGGTATTGTAGTTTACCCTTGGCTGGAGAAGGTCTCACAAAGGAGGCCTGAACCGGAAACACAGGCAGACGGGTGAGGAAGGGCCTCACAGGTAGGAGGGAATGGGTGCTGCTGGGAGGCAGGAATGAGCATGGATCTGGAGAGATGGGGGGAGGGAGGGCTCTTCTTACATCCCACTTGAGAAGTTGGGATCCTACCTCCATTTTCCACCTGTGAGGATACTGGGGATCCAAAGGTGACCAGCTCATGAGAAGACGTGGTTCGTGGCAGGCCAGGTCTACAGCTCTTTCCCCTCGGCCTGTGAGCACCTATCCTGAGGTTTCAAGCTCCCACTTGGAGCCCAAGGTCAGCCTGCCCCAGGCCTAAAATCTGCCTTCTGGAACTCGCTGGCGGAAGGGGTGTAAAGAACTTGGAGGAGATGATTCTTAGTGATCTACTCAAGGCCTTGGGGCCAGTAGGCCAAGGCCCAGGGGGGCTGATTTCCAGAAGTAGGAGGCCACAAAGCAGCAAGAGACAATGAAAACAAGTGAAGAAATAAGGCAAAAGGGAAGATACGGAGAGAGGGATCCGGAAGCGGGCTTTTGGACAAAACGCACACTGTAATTTCCAGGACATTGGCCACGCATTTGGCTCTGTGCCCCAGGGAAGCAAAACCGGTCCCAGGACCCGTGGCATCCCTGGGTGACAAAGCAGAGGGGGAAGATTCCACTGTTAGGGTAGTAGTGGCCACGCTAGAGCTGGCCAAGGGAGGCTGTTTCTTCTGGAAGCGGGGAGTGCCGGACCCACTCCTTATCTGCGCCCCAGCTTCCGGGAAGGCGGACGGGGGGGGGGGGGGGGGGGGGGGGGGGGGGGGGGGCGCCGGCTGAGCTCCCGCCCTGCGGGCGTGTGGCCGGCTGCCCGCGGCGCGGCGGGGCCCCGGAGGCGGCGAAGTGTGCGGGCCCAGCCGCGGGGCGGGGGGTGGGGGATGGGGGGGAGAACAGCGCCCCCCGGGGGCGGGGGGAGGGCCTTCCCGGCAGCGCCCGCCCGGGCCTCCCCGCTCGCGGCCCCGCGGGAGCTTTCCCGGCCCTGCTCCGGGCGGCGCGTCCTCGGGGCGGGGGTTAGCGCCCGGGTTCGGGGGCGGGGGGAGTCCCCTCATTCCGGACGGCACGTGTCCCCGCGGCCGCGCCGCGGGGGGCGGGGGGCTCGCCCGGGATCCGAGCCGCGGAAGCGGGGCCCACCCGGGAGCTTCGCACCCGCAATCAGACAAAAATGCCCCTGCTCCCTGCCTTTCATTCCATCCTGTGATCTGTCCGAATGCCACGGAAGGCGGAGGGGACGGAGGAGGAGAGGCTTCCCTGCCGCTCTCCCCTCGCGTGTCAACACCCTCCTGCCCCCAAACGCGCGCACGCGCGCGCACACAGACAGCCCCCTGCTCCTGCTGGCTTAGGCGGAAATAGCGCCCCTCTGCAGCAGCCCGGGCAGAAGGTGCGCAGACAGCGCCCCCGGAGAAGGTTCAAGGGCTCTGTCTGCGGGCCCGGGGGCAAGCCTACTGCGCGTTTCCCAAGGAGCTTCTCAGCTTCCCTGGGCGTCAGCCAGAAGCACTCAGACACCGCCCAGCCCGGGGCTTTCACAAACAAGCTCAGTCATCCTTCAGGACCACGTTCTGTCCTCGTCCAAGGGCCTCTGTCGGGAGTCCGGCGGGAGCCTGCAGATTCTGGGAGCAAGATGCGGACTGCAGGGGTGAAAGCCCCGTTTGCTCCGTGGTGGGCGGAGGCCGGCAGGGAGCAGAGAGCCAGAAGTGGCTGGGTCAGGCATTCTCCTTCTCTTGTCTTCCGGTGACAGATCTGCGCTGACCGTGGTGGGTTTCTTGGTCCCGGCCTTCAGCAGGGGAGGATGCGTGCTGCTTCGGGCCTGCCTAGGACCACTCGGGAGTCAAGTTGAGGCAGGGAGATCCTGCGTGTGTATTTCTGGGTAATAGATAGGTCCCCAGCTGAATGAACCTTCAGCAAAAACAAAAGCTGAAGATTTGGGAGAAGAGTTCATTTGCATTTAGCAGGGGGAGACTTAGGCCCAGGTATGCATAGCAGCCATGCTTATTCTCAGGCCAGCGGGGATTCAGTCCTACCCCAGTGCCATGTGTGTGGGGGGGAAGCACTCTACAGCTGCCAGCAGCACCTTGGGGCAGGAGGTAAGTAAGAGGATGAGGAGAGAGCAGTAAATGAATGGAGGGATAGCTGGACATCTGTCCCCTGGTGTCACATAGAAAACGCAAACACGATAAACCCAAATTTCATTTAGAATCCTTACTCCCCAAATGGCTCCTCTTTTCCTATGACCCCTGGTCCCTATCCCCAGACCTGGTAATCCAATTACCAGGTCTGGTTAAGTTTACAGCTCTCAGTCTCCCCTGCGCCCACTCTCACCTCCAACCGATTGATGTCTCCTCCCCCGGTCTTATGCCGAACCACACTTAAGTTATCTTTAACTATGACTCTACAGAAAGGGTTTCCATGTTTCCATCTGCTAGCAGGGTAAAGTCCAAAGCTCTAACAGGCCTTATCAGGTTGTAGAAAGAGAGCTGGTGCATCTCTGCCTCTCAGCCTATGGCACTCAACACCTCTGGCTTCTGGGCCACTCTTCTCACCTCTGAATCTGCACACACAGTGGTTCTGCTTGAATAAACTTCTTCTTTCTTACTTGGCTGTTTCAAATTCATTCTCCGGGTCTCCACTTAAATATCTACTTATTCTAGGGGCACCTGGGTGGCTCAGTCGGTTAAGCGTCCGACTTCGGCTCAGGTCATGATCTCGCGGTCTGTGAGTTCGGGCACCGCGTCGGGCTCTGTGCTGACAGCTCAGAGCCTGGAGCCTGTTTCAGCTTCTGTGTCTCCCTCTGTCTCTGACCCTCCCCCGTTCATACTCTGTCTCTCTCTGTCTCAAAAATAAATAAACATTAAAAAAAATTAAAAAAAAAATCTACTTATCCTAAGAAGCCCTTCCTGATCTCCCAGCTATCAATTTGTTGACTCTCTTTCCTGTTCCTTGTAATCGCATGTTTACTTGACAGTCACTCCCAAGCTCTGGGAAGGCAGGGACCCTGCTTATATAGTTCTGCGGGATTTCTGGAATCTGATACAGGACTCAACAGATAGTAGATGCTTTAGAAGTATGTCCTGAATGAACGAGGAAGTGGATTCAACACAGTGTCTGTAGATCCTCTGACAGTCAGGTGCCACGAAAACACTGAGAGCCCTCTGCTTGAATCGTAGGTCCAATAGTGGCAGGATGTTTCTCCAGAGAAACAGAACCAATAGGAGATATATAGGCAAAGGGGGACAGAGTGGGAAAGGGAGAGGGAGAGACTGAGATTTATGTTAAGGAAGTACTCGTGCATTATTGTGGAGGCCGCCCCGTCTGATTTCTGCAGGGCCGATGGCAGACTGGAGAGAGACCCAAGGACAAGTAGACGAGTGGACGTTGCAGCTCGAGTCTGAAGGCAATCTGCGGGCGGAATTCCCTCTTCCTCGGGGACTTCAGTCTTTTTTGTCTCAGGACCTTCACCTGGATACGTGAGGCCCACTCACATAATGGCAGATGATCTGCTTTCCTCAAAATCTCTTGATTTCAGTGCTAATCACATCTGTAAGACACCTGCCCAGCAACATCTAGAACCGTCTGGAGACCAGAGCCCAGCCGAGCTGATCTGGGTGAATGGGCTAGTGTCTTCACCTCTGTCTACTTCACACTGATGGGACCCATGCAGCGCCCACCTCGCAAGGTTATGGTGAGAATTGGAGGGATCCTGGGTGATAAGTAGCTGTGACACTGCTGGGCTCATGGTAGACAAGGTGTCGTCGCCTTCTCACGTCCCTCTCCTTCCAACCATGCTTTGCTCCACAGGCAGGGCCACGCGGAAGCTGTCATGTGACATTTTGTGCTCCCTCCACACCAGTCTCTGTGAAGGGGAATCCTTCAGTCTTTTCCTCATTTCCTAGAGGCAGACTGAGTGGGGAGCCTTCCTTTTATCTCCATACCTTGTGGAAAAGGGGCCTGAGGGGCTGAAAATTGCTGGGCTCAGAGCTGCCTGTGGAGTCCCGAGAGGCAGAAAGGGCAAACGGAACTTAGCTTGGAACCTAGTAGATTTTGTCACCTCTGTCACAGCTGTGCTTCCACGCAGGCTCTGGGGTCGCAGAAGGGCCAGAATACAAGATGTTAGTTCTCCTGAGGGCCCCTGAGCAACCAGCTTCTCTTTTCCACACGCATCACCAGTGTGTGTGCACACAAGCCGTTGTGCATTTGGCTTTTGTTTTATGTCCTTGAAATAGAGATAATTTTGTGTGATAAAAAAATGCTCAGATGCAAGACCCATAGACCTCCTTCTATTTTAAGCAACATTAGCTTTCTTTCTTTCTTTTTGTCTTTTTGATAAAAAAGAAAGAAAAAATATCGCCCATCATGTGTGTGGCCTGAACACAACCCTCAGAACATCTTAAAGGTTATCCATCAAGGTTTGTAAAAAGAACTGTATTATTCTTAATTATTCTTATCTTATTATTATATAATACTTGGGGAATTTATTTTTTAACCTGTAATCTCATGCCAGAAGAGGCCACTTAGGCTTATTTTTATTTGCAGACTGAGAAGAAAAACAAAATATATGGGACCCTGTTTACTATTTAAAATTTTATTCTCTATTACTTTTCCTTTCAACTTGAAAAGGAGTTTTGTGCTCCAGATCAACGTTTGGCCCCAGGTCAGCGATGCTCCCGTCAGGCCAGCGGGGGAGGGAGTTCTGGGCCAGCAGGCAGTCATATATTTCTTCCTTAATCCTGTGTGCGTGGGCGAAGTATCAGGCAAAGGTATAAATAAAATGTTCTGAACTCTACATATGGTATTTTGGGTTTAAAAATCCTTCATAAACTCTTTCCATTCCTATCAGCAGTTTTATCCATTATGGGACATCCAGCGATTCCCCTTTGGGGATTATTCGAGAAGCAGCAAAGTCTTCTTGTGAAAAGAGCATGTTTGCTGTAGACTTTGTGCAAAGATCGAGTGCCTGTGGGAGTCATCCCCATATCGCCTAGCTAAACTTCTCGGTGGGGTTTCCCCAATTGCTGGCTTCCGCGTTCTCAGGGGTATGGATTCTTCAGTAGCGTAGCCGTAATGATGGAAAAATGCTTTCTCGTTTCCCTCTAGCGTGCCGAGGTTGTGTCCAGGGGCTAGCGGATGGGTTTTCTCCTTCCTGTCTATTTTCAGCTTGTGTTTTTACTAATCTGGTGGGGGGGGAGGGGGAGGTCCAGAGAGGAAAATCAGGCTGAAGATACAACTTCAAACATTTAAAACTGTGTCCCGCTCAGTTTACCCCTGCAAATGGAAGTTAGGTGTGAGACTTGGATTTGGCCAGGTTGGGGGGCAAAGTACAGCTTGAATCAAAAAGAGCCAATAGATGGGTGTGTCCGGGTGGCAGGGAATCTAGACACGTCTCACTGGGTGGCCTCATTCAGAGGAACAAAGAGAAAGATCCCAGCCTTGCTAAGTAACCTCGGAAACAGACATTGTGGCTGGTGACAGACCCCCCCTCTGCTGGGCTGGGAACTCTGCCTGGCACATCACGATTGGGGGTTGAGGCATTTTGGGGACAAGGCAAGAGGGGCAAGCATGACACCACATGGTGCCACACTCTTTTCTCGGGCATCTTCCGTGTTGAGTCATCACCGAGTCACTCTGATTCTACCTGTGCGTTGCCATTCACATCTGTTCTTTTACTCCCACCGCGCTCTCTCTGCCTTGGCTCCTTGACTGTTACTCCAGAGATTCCCTATCCTCAGAGAAAGATTTCGCCTTGTAGCTCCTAAAACACGGATAAGCTTCAGCTTCAGCGCCTCTCCCTTGCCAAGAGCTGGAGGAGCCCGAACAATGTGGTCGTCTATATCTACATCTGCATTAAAATGTATGAAAAATATGATGAAAAATATGATAAAATGTATGAAACGTATGATCTATTTATTGGTTAAAACTGTTTTCTCTTTCGGGGCGCCTGGGTGGCTCAGTCGGTTGATCCAGCTCAGGTCATGATCTCAGGGTTCATGAGTCCAAGCCCCGCATGGGGTTCGCTGTCAGCACCAGTGCCCACTTCAGATCCTCTGTCCCCTTCTCTCTCCGCCCCTCCCCCACTGGCGCTATCTCAAAAATAAGTAAACTTTAAAAAAACTGTTTTCTCTTTCCATTCCAACTTCTCCAACCTCTACTGTTGGCGTGTTAGCTTAGTCATGGGCATTTGGAGGCTCTGGGGAAGTTGAGTTGGAGATGCATTTGGTTCAGGTTTCATAGAGGGTTCTTCTGTGGGTGGCATTTGTTTCCAAATGCAGCTAAGTTATTGCATCCTGGTGCAGGAGTGACTTTCAGGCATATTCCTTTGGCCCCCTGCACTGACGCACCCAGCTCTGTGACACAAAGCAGGCCAGCACTCATGTTGTGATAGGAGTGTCTTTTGCGGAGCGGCTGGGTGGCTCAGCCAGTTAAGCGTTCCTTGGTTTGGGCTCACGTCATGATCTCATGGTTTGTGAGTTGGAGCCCCACATCGGGCTCCGCGCTAACAACGAGGAGTCTGCTTGGGATTCTGTCTTCTTCTCTCTCTGACCCTCCCCCGCTCACTCTCAGTCTCTCTCCCAAAATAAATTTAAAATAAAAGAAACTTTAAAAAGGAGTGTCTGTGGTGTCTGAAACCAGCTACTTCTGAGGAGTCAAGGAGAAGCAAAGTTTAAAATGTACAAAGCAGGAGCTGGTCTGTAAAGGATCCTTCTAAACGTCAGATACAGAAAATTGTAAACAGAAGACTTTGTTTTCCACAACAACTAATCACAACAAAAGTTTTCTCCTTTGGGGAGTGTACTAGGTCATGCTGTGTATTTTATTGTAAGTACCACACTTTTCCTCTCTCTCTCTCTCTCTAAACATTCTGCAAGAGATTTATTGGAATTTCCATGTTTCCGCTTGTGTTCGTGGTGTTTATTATCATTCTAAAATTTACATTTCGTGGTTTGCCTGGGTGGCTCAGTTGCTTAAACTTCTGAGTCTTGATTTTGGTTCAGGTCACGATCTCACAGTTCGTGAGATCAAGCCCCACGTGGGATTCGGGATTCTCTCTCTCCCTCTCTTCCTGCCCCTCCCACTCTCTTTCTCTCTCTCAAAATAAGTAAACAAATTTTAAAATAAAAAAATAAAATTTATACTTTGTTTTGGATTATTTTGTCATTCAAAATAAGCTTTTGCTTTCATACTCAATTATTTGAATTCTTTCGTTCAATGAGAGCTCTCCAAATTGAGCAATCTTTAGCCCAGCAAGATCTAGATGGGCCGGTGGCTGTCTTCCAGGCCGCAGTCAAGGTGGCATTCTTCTCTTTTTCAAAGTGGTTTAACTTTATTCGTGCTGAAATCAAGAGTCAGACGCTTAACTGACTGAGCCACCCAGGTGCCTGGAACGTGCTGCCTCATCCGTGTCTTTGACCACCTGGTTTCCTCTAATCACCACTACCTTCAGTGTTTCTTTGTTGGATAAACTTCTATTGGTCCTTCAAAATGCGGCCCGGTGGGAAATCATGAAGGTGAGTTGGAGACCTGCCAGGTCCAGAGCCCGGGTAGGATGGCCTGAAGGGCTCTCTCAGTGTCCACACTGGCTTTGTGAGCTGGCCTCGGGAAGCTTGGGGGCCAAGGCCCAGCGGCCAGTAAGAAGTAAGCCACATGTCCCTGCGGCTGGCTCCCGCGTGGCCTGGCCCGGAGCTGGTGCTGACCCCGGGGCGTTAAAGGAGCCCACGCAGCTTCCTGCTACCTAAAGGGCTTCAGCAGGAAGGACGGTGGCTTTCCTCCCGTTCCTGGTCTTCTGGTATTCCCACGGTATTCTCTCTGGTCTGAATATGGGGCATGTCCAGCCCCCCTCCTGCCACCCTCACCTGCCCACACTTCCTGGCACTCTGGCTGTGCTCCTTCCTTCAAGGCCAGAGCTGTGGAAATACTCTGGAGAGAGTCACTTGTTTCCCCTTTATTCTTCCGTCTATTGAGTGCTTCCTCACTACTCTACCCATTCTTTAAAAAAAAAAAAAAATTTTTTTTTTAACATTTATTTATTTTTGAAACAGAGAGATAGAGCATGAACGGGGGAGGGTCAGGGAGAGAGGGAGACACAGAATCGGAAACAGGCTCCAGGCTCTGAGCTGTCAGCACAGAGCCCGCCGCCGGGCTCGAACTCACAGACCCCGAGATCATGACCTGAGCTGAAGTCAGATGCTCAACCAACTGAGCCACCCAGGCACCCCATACTACTCTACCCATTCTTAATTCATCTGCTAAGAAAATGCTATCTATAAATAGCTTTCATCTTATATTTGTGGCTAAATGATGCAACCACATGTGGCAAAACAGAGCAAGAAGTCAGTCATAGATGTTTTTTGATTTCATGCAATGCTGTTATTAGCAGCAACATTGATGATAATAAAGCAAAGCCAGTTATTGTTTACCACATTTACTGAAAATCTCTTTAAGCAGGCACTTCTTCATTATTTAGTGTGTACTTTAATTAGTCACAACGTGGGGCGCCTGGGTGGCTCAGTTGGTTGAGCGTCTGACTTCGGCTCAGGTCATGATCTCATGGTTCCTGGGTTTGATCTCCGCGTCGGACTCTGTGCTGACACCTTAGAGCCTGGAGCCTGCTTCCGATTCTGTGTCTTCCCCTCTCTCTCTGCCCCTCCCGGGCTCACACTCTGTCAATCTCTCTCTTGAAAAATAAATAAACATTAAAAAACATTTTTTTTAAATTAGTCACAGTGTTGTTATACTAAATTAAGCCGGAGTTTTATTAACATTAAAAAACGTTAAAACATTAAAACATTAAAAACATTAAAAAACATTAAAACACTAAAATACATTAAAAACATTAAAAAACATTAAAACATTAAAATCCATTAAAAACAGTAAAAGAGGGTTTCTCCTCTTTATTTCCTTTCCCATTGCCTATGTGAGTGTATTGCCCAGCCTTCCCTTTAGTTTAAGGATTTACATGAAAGGAAGATCATGCCAAGTTACAATCCACACCTCCCTCCCCTTTTAGAATACATACTATGTATCAAGAAGGGATATAAGGAGACTCTGAGAAACTTCCAGGCCAAAGAAAGCAAATGTTAAATCTATCATTCTTTAAGCATGCTCTTGGACAATTTTGCAAAACTCTCCTGTGATTAGCCTCTTTTTTTTTTCTTGTGAGTGGGGGGGTTGAAAACAGTTTCCTTTGCATCCTCAAATATATGCATTTTATTTCTTCTTCCGTATGTCCAAGTGGCCAGTATGAAGCCCCTCAAGCCTCTCTGCCCGGACTGGAGAAAATAATGTTGCAACAACCTCTCCTAAATCCCAAGGACTGTGAATCTGCATAGATAAATCTGCTCTGCACATTTGCTGTCTCCAATGTGACTTCATTTGGATAAACTGGGGGAGGAGCTCTGAGGACGGAGCCTGGTCTGTACCTGTCTTCAAAGAAAGCCGAAGTTCACTGCTGCTCTGTGAACTCACCACGGCGAGTGAATCAGGTAGGAGCGCCATTTCTCTGCTTCTCTTTCTCCAGGTTCGGAGCTTTACAAATGGGACCAGGCTGGAAGTGGGACCCCCTGACGTGTACTGGTGCTGAGTCAGGGCTGAGAAGTCCCGGGAACGCGCAGGCTGACCAGATGACTGGGGCTTTGGAGCCACTTGGGGCACTGACATGAGATAGATGACAATTTCTCAAATACAGCTTTGCTCAGCTGGACTTAATACCAAATGTCAAATACCAGAGAATCATAATAACCCAGACGGTCTTCAGGAGTGAGGCACTTTCAAGGACATTTACTGTTGTTCCAGCCAAATCACGGTCCAATTTTCAGCTCCACAGAATTCTGATCTTGCTGTCATCTCTTGTAAGTAATAAGGGTTACAGGAGGATCAAGGACACAGGCCGGGAGTTGAAGATAAATGACAATCCACCACGCCTTCTAGAGACTACAGAAACGAGACTATTTATTTTATGCAAAAAATAGTTATAATTCTTACACGTGCTCAGCAGATCTATTTTGCCCCAAAAGATAAGTAGCCTTATTTTTTCTTCCTGGCAGATAATTAATAGTTTCTTATCTATATTTCCCTTGTCCAAACCCTGCTGCTAGGCAGAGTAGAAGAAAAGCAAGAACATGTTCGATACACTAATTATAAGGTTATGACATTATAAAGTGCAATCCAAATACAGTGGCCTCAAAGATTCTGAAATCTGTGCCAAAATGAATCACAGAAGGACAGAGTCACTGCAAAATGTTCAGCAAGTGACCATCTCATTTGTTTCTGATTTATCCACCATTCCTGCGGATAGAGTTGATGCTGCTCTTTTATTTGCTTCTCTTTGTCCACTCTTTCCACTTCTATTGAGTGCTTCTTTCTCTGTGAGACGAGGGAAGTGAGCACATGCCCGTGACATGGATTTTGGGAGGCTGAGGGACGTGTGGTACTTGAAAAAGCCGAACACATACAGGTGCTTGTGGGCATGTGGTTCGAATGGATCCCCATAAACGTGCTTTAGTTACCTAGTCATTGTCCTGGATGCTGAAGGGCTGAGAGTCTGAGAAGAGATTACCCAAGAGAAGTAGACAGGTTGGCCTTGACCTGAGAATTTCTTGCTGTTGCACCTGTGAGGGGAAGGAAGGCCTGAACAAAGGCAAAGGACTGTTCTTCCGACTTCCAAACTCTGCGGTAACCTGACTTGCACTTTAAGCCACTTCCTCCTAGAGGTGGAACAGCCTCCTCTTTCTCCCTTCCTCTTGGGCTACCCCCCTTGGTGCTAATGTCTTCAATAAAATTCAGTGATTTTTTTCTTCCTGTAAATCTTGCTTCCAAAACATGCATGTGTGTGCATGTGTATTTTAACTTGGAGAGAAGCTTGAAACAAGATAAAACATTTGTTCATATTTTACCCCTGACACTTATTTTATCTGAATTCATCTTTGTTCAAAAACGAATAAAATAAATAAAAATAAAAATTATTCTGTACACTTTTCAAGACAAGTCTGTCTAACCACCCATCTTTTTAAATTTTTTAATGTTTATTTATTTTCGGGAGAGAGAGACAGAATGTGAGCAGGGGAGCAGCAGAGGGAAAGGGAGAGAGAGAATCCTAAGCCTGCTCCACGCTGTTAGCACAGAGCCGTACCCGGGGCTTGATCATGACCTGAGCTGAAATCAAGAGTTGGATGCTCAACCGACTGAGCCAAGCACGTGCCCCTCTCCAACCATATATCGTATAATCACTCACTGCATTTGCACACACATCTGCAGGCCCAGCCCCCCTCTAGGTTCTAAGCTGGGGGCCCCTTTCAAAGAACAAGATTATCCTCGCACCTGATAGGTGAAGGGCACTGTGGCTGGGGAGGTGGGGCTTCTACTCTTCCAACTCTTCTACAAAGTCAGCTGCCTCTGTCCCACTTTCTCCTCTGGGGCCTTTTCGAAAGCAATCCCCTGCTCTATCTCACATTCTCCACCCCTTTCCTCTCTATCTCTCCCCTTCTTGGCTTCCAGCTATGTTCCAGAATTTCCTCACTATAGGTCCATGCCCCACCCACACCTGCCACTCAACACTGTATTTCCAAAGAGCATGCCGCAGCTCATACGACTACAATTTGGTTGGGGCGCATACGACGTAGGATTTTTCCAAACGGCTGGCCAACGGCCCAAATTGCATTTGGCCAATCACTTTTTCCTCTAAATTTTTAATCCCTTGTGTATCGTAAAAGAGATTTAGTTCCTCTGTTTCTGGTTCATTTGCAATTACAGTAACTCCTCAGAACCTTGTGTTGTAATAGTTATTTGATGTTCAAGAAGTCTTATTAACTTTTACATGGTGCTTTAAAAACATTCTTCCTCAAACCTGGAAGTAGCCTTTGGCCAGCTATAAACTACCTTCAATATGAGGTTGTGTGGTTTCAGTTCAAGGCCTGGAGTAGATGAAAGGTGTTTTTTCACCGCCATGAAGCGACCGTTCAGAGTGGACTTGGTTATTGCATTAACCCCGGGAAGAAATTTAATTAGGACTGGGTGTACCTGGAAAACAACGTTTCCCAGGGTGCGTGCATCTATAGGATGGGGTGAAATGGGGTGGGGAGGGAAACCTGGAGAAGGTGGCCTTAGAGTTTCAACTCGTTATGGTAACCCCTGGACATTATTAACCTTAACATGAATGTGAAGAATCCCAGATCTGATCATTTCGATTCCAGATAAGAAGGCTGATCTCAGGGAAGTTTTTAAACCCACATACACATCAGTGAAATAGCCAACAGAATTGGGTGGTGGCAAAAGTGAGGAATGTGTAGAGAGGGAGGTCTCTGAGGATAGAGTGGAAATGATGTGTAGACAATTGAAATGGGGGCTGGATTTTCCATCCCAGGCTATCGTAAGAGAAGCGAAGAGAATAGTTTTAACAGCTCTCACTCTGCTCAAGAGGGGAAACTGGACACGAGGTGGAGTGTTACCTGGGTGCTGAGATGTCTAGACTAACTAGAGAAGTGCAGGCAAGCAATTAAGTTCAGGAGCCAGGGTTGGGGTAGCAAATGTTCTGAGTGCTCCGGGGAAAACTGTTTCTAATGGTGCTGTCGAAAAGAAAACCACAGGCCCAAAATGGAGTCGCTTCTGCTAGGCTATGTCACCAAACTTAATACCTAACTTAATTGCAGCTTCAACACTCGCCTCTACAAAATGTAGTCTTAACCAGTCAGTCAGGAATTTTCTGGTCGGCACCAGTGAAGTAATCTGTCCCACGGGCCCTCTCTATCCCTCAAAGGAAGATGAGGTAATTCACCTAATAAGACCCCCCTGCCCATCCCCACCCCCAAGGGAAAGTGACCTTGTCTAAAACAATCTGTTCTTTTTCTAATACTTCTTGCCCCACCCTTCTTCCTGTAAAGACCTGCCATTTTGTGAAGCTCCTTGGAGCTCCTTTCTATTTGCTCAATGGGGTGCTGCCCGATTCATGAATCGTTTAATAAAGCCGTTAGATCTTCGAATTTACTTGGCTGCATTTTGTTCTTCCCCAGGCTGATGTGTTCAGCCATGGCGTCCCAAACAACCAGCACCTGATGCTGTGTCTTTGCAGGATCTGAGTGGAAACTGGGGCTTACCTGCATCTGCCCCAACCGGTCTGATACGCAGCCAGTATGTACCCATACCAGCTGCCCCCATGGGGGTTACCCATGCCGTGTCAGCCGTTAATTATTTTTTAACTTTCTCTTTTGATTTAAATTTCGTAATCCCATCTTACATACAAGCTTATAAAAAACAAATTGGGGTTCCGGAGCACTGACAGGCAGAGGGCTCTTCTGATTAATTCTAACACGAAACATGTGTCTTCCACCAGAACAATGTTACAGAGAGGACATGGCGGGAGTCCTACCATGAGAAGTTATGAGAGAAGAAAACCAAATTAGAGAAGAGACATCCAGTTTTATCAGCGTCAGGAGACCAGCCACAGGCCACTCTTGGACTTATACCCACCCTGATTCCACAGTGTTGACGTTGGGATCTCCTGTGGGTTAACCATGAGCCCTCCCTCCAGGAAATGAAGATGAAGGCAGCTGAGTGGGGACAATATAACGAGGAGAGGAGCTGTTTGGATGAATGTGGAAGCAGCAGTCAGCCCAGCCCCTGTCCTTGTCACCTGCGTCTTTCTCTTCCTCACCACGTGTGTAAACCCCATGCTCCCCTCCATGTCCAGCTCAAGCCCCATCTTTCAGTAAAGCTTCCCTTGGTCCCCTCACTCCATGTGGCACCCCTGTTCATCTCTCTGCCCTGGACATTCATGGTCCATGAAGTTTCGCTGAAGGTTCCTTGCGCTGTTATTCTCCTTTTCATAGGTGTTTGGTCTCCCCCACTTAACGTGGTTATATTCTCCAGGACAAGGATCGTCTCTGTACCACTTTGGTTTCCTCACAACACCTAGCGTGGTCAGCAACTGACCGCACAGAAGGCTGTGAGACTTCCTGAGCCTCCTGAACCCTAAAGTGGCCCCATGTAGGTAAATGTTTTAGCCGAATAAGAAATCAAGGACTCTTGGACTCTGGAGGAAGGAGGAGAAAGGGGTTGACAGAGTTACAGCAGAAACGAGAACTTGAGAGGCATCCTTCATGGAGTGGGTGGCTTTGTGCTGTAGTCGGCACAGGGAAGGGCACTTGTCTATGTGTCCACTGAATTACAAGGACTCCAAGTCTGCGATAGAGAAAAAGTAAACTGATCTGTTGGCTTTAGGTGCATCTGATCAGGCAACATGAGGCAGTCTGGAATTGCCATCTTCCCTCCTGGGAGCACTCCCCCCCCACTCCACCCCATCTGCTACATTTCACCCACATGAGGGTACGTGGTAGATGTCAGACCATATTCCCCCTGCCCCCTCTCTCTCATGGAGAAAAAAGCACAAGCCCCCCCCCCCCCCAGTGAGGGATGATATATCATTAGCATCACCACCATTTCAATCACCCCCTACTTAAAGTATACTTTTTTGTGAAATAAGGTTTGTCCGATCTGAAGTCTAGGATCATTTTAGGTCACCCCCTGAGCCCCAGCGTCTACCTAAGATGCCATCTCCTTTTAAGTTTATTATTTTCTATAACTTTTATTGTACCTATAACTCCACACACTTTGTGCATCAGGGATTATCAATGCCCAGCGTACTGGGCCAAGAGGGAGCAGACAGTGAAACAGAGAGAAAAGCAGAGAAGTCAAGTAAGAAAGATTTGCAAGAACGTGTGAGTAGCCAACTGTCCTGTATGCTGTCCTGTATGCTGCAGAGAGGTCAGATATAATTAGAAACATTACTGTTGTGTTTGGAGATATGGACATAGTTACTCTGGACAAAGGCAGGATCAGAGATGAATTTGGGGTAGGAAGTGAAATTGGAATTCTTTGAAGATGGATGTGGAGGTGAGGAAGGAGACAACCTCTAAGACCACTTAGCTGTGGAAGAGAGAAGGGAAATGGGTTAGACGCTTAGCCTGTTTCCTTGACTGATCTCCCGCCATGTTGTAAGATTCACTCCCTCTCTTTTCCTCTTGGCCAGATTCTGGTCAATTGCTACAAAATTTTGTGCTTTCTTCATGCTGAGGACTTCTGTTCTCCAGCCAAATCAGACTCTGAGCTTTCCTTTGCACGGCTTCTTCTCAACAAGTCACCATATCTTCTCCTGGTATCACACTCAGGAGAGTGAGCTGCTAAACTTAAAAGATCTCCATCCTTAAAAACAGGGAAATCCACCAAATGAAGCTTCAAACTCAGCTTTCCACCCCCCCCCCCCCGCCGCTTTACAGTATTTCCACCTTCACTGTTCTCCATAAGGAAAAAAAATATAGGAAAACTTATTCTTCTATCTAGCAGATGTTCAAGGCTGTGTATGTGCACGAAGGAGAGAGAATAGAATAGAATAGAATAGAATGGAATAGAATGCACAGGCTGAAAAGAGAGATGAGATTCAGCCCAGGGACCTCTTTATGAAATTATTCTGGTCTCCAACTGCAGTTTTGGCAGCTGTGTAGAAGTATCTCTGTCCACAAATTCCAATCTAGGTCTGGAAGTTACTGGGGAAGATATAACAGATATTTGTACTTTTTTTTTCTTATACATTTTTTCATAATAAATTTTCCATTAATCTTAGTGTTTCCTGGATGCACAAACTTAAGTACAAGGAATCTTTGCCTTCCTCTTTCCCAAGAGTTACCTGTTAATTTTCATTTCTTGTTCATTTGCATAGCCAGGACTTCAGAGCAACGTTAAGTAAAATAAGAAAGAATGGGCTTCCTTATCTTGTTCCTGAATTCTCATGTTTCAGCATGAATATGATATTGGCTGCTTGTTTAGCATCCATACACTTTCTTATGTTATGGAAATCTCCACTTAGTACAGGTTTTGCTTTCTCTTCTCCTTCTCCTTTTAGAGAGAGAGAGGGAGAGCACATGAACAGGGAAGGGTCGAGGGAGAGCAAGACAGAATCCCAAGCAGGCTCCACACTCACACTCAGCATGGATCCTGACATGGGGCTCAATCCCAGGACCCCGGGACTATGACCCTAGCCAAAATCAAGAGTTGGATGCTCAACTGACTGAATCACCAGGCTTCCCTAGGTTTTGCTAGTTAAGATTGGGTGTTGAATGTTACAGAATGCTTTTTCAGAATCTGCTACAATACTAATACAATTTTCTTCTTCCATCTACTGTGATAAAATTTGGAATTTCTAACCCTAAAACATTCTTGTATTTTTATAGTGAATTCCACTTGTTCACACACTTATTTGTTGGTTGTTTTCTAATTAATTGGGTTTTGATTAAAATGTTGAAAATCATGTAAGACAATTATGTATTGTCTGTGTTTACAAAGGAAAGTTTATGTTTCCTTCTCTCTTCTACATTGTCAAATTTTGATATAACAGCTACACTAAAGTGAAGTAGATTGCTTACTTAGTTTATTTATGTTTATTTATTTTTGAGAGAGAGAGAGTGTGAGTGGGGGAGGAGCAGAGAGAGAGGGAGACACAGAATCTGAAGCAGGCTCCAGGCCCTGAGCTGTCAGCACAGAGCCCGACGGGGGGGCTCGAACTCACAGACCGCGAGATCATGATCTGAGCCGAAGCTGATGCTTAACCAACTGAGCCACCCAGGTGCCCTGCTTCGTATATTTTTCTAAGCAGTAAATTATATGGCGTAATAGTTAGGATAACACTAGCTCGTTACTACAACAAACACCCCCAGGCTTGAGGCCTTAAATCTGCATGTTCATTGCTCAATATTGGTTGATCTCCTTGGGACATTCAGTTCTATCACAGGGATTTGTTTATTCTGGTACCAGGACTAAATAGTCTTATTACTATAGCTTCATATTTAAGATCAAGTTCTCCAATATTTTATTTGCTATCCCTGTTCACTTGTCCTTCCATTTTGGTTTAAAAAAAATTTTTTTTAATGTTTATTTATTTTTGACACAGAGAGAGACAGGGCATGAACGGGGGAGAGTCAGAGAGAGGGAGACACAGAATCTGAAACAGGCTCCAGGCTCTGAGCTGTCAGCACAGAGCCCGATGTGGGGTTCGAACTCACGGACCCCGAGATCATGACCTGAGCCAAAGTCGGCCGCTTAACCGACTGAGCCACCCAGGCGCCCCTGCATTTTGGTTTTAGAATTCATTTTTCAAATTCCAAGAAAAAATATTCCATTTGTGTTTTATTTAAATGTATTTTATTTGATTTTATTAAATGATCTACAGTAAATGTAGATCACATTTGATATACTGTTCAAATTGAATGGATACGATTCGATTTAGAATTTTTATGTGTAATTGACAAATGGGATGGGCGTCTAGTCTTAGTCTCTGTCTCCCCCTTTTTATATCACTGTCAGATTTTACGATCGAATTGAGAACACTCTCACCCTCTTCTATGTGTTATAACCATTCAAACTGCCTGGAAATGATAGGTTCCTTGAAATCATCCAACATTGTTTGCCAACTTTTAAAATGTATTCCAAAGCTTTTGGTTTATTTAGGTTTTTTCCTTATTTCTGACTCAATTACTTTAGTAATAATAGTCTTGGAAAATTATTTCTCCTGTTGAGATTTTCAAAATAATTAACCTCAAATTCAGCAGGAGTATGTCAGGGGTGGGCAAATGGGAGAATCTACTGGGAAGAGGCACTTCCTGAGATCATGGAATGTTCTATATGTTGCTTGTGGTAATGCTTGTATGATGTCTAAATCTGTCAAAACTCATTGAAATTTGCACCTAAAATCAGTGCATGTTACTGCCTACAAACTATACATCAATAAAGTTGCTTTCTTTAAAAAAAAACAAACAACCTGTTTTATATTTAACTATTTTCAATGCCAGTCACATGTGAAACACAGTTGTATTTTCCAGCCCTCATTTGTGGTCACAGTAAGAATGCGACCATGCTACTATCATTTTCTTTCATTTTTTTTCCCTTCCTTCTTTAAGGTTTCTGGGCTGCTTTTTTTTGGTTCTAGCTCTTATATACATTGTTTTCTTTTTTTATTGAAGTGTAGTTGACACACAATGTGACATTAGTTTCAGGGGTAAAACATAATGATTCAACATCTGTCTACTGATGCTTGCTCACAAGCGTAGCTACTGTCTATCACATTATAACACTGTTACAGTACCATTGACTGTATTCCCTATGCTGTGTCTTTCGTACCTGTGACTTAACTCATTCCATAATTGGAAGCCTGTACCTCCCACTCCCCTTTACCTATAGTTTTCTTTTATACTTTTTCATTAGATAATTAGAAGGTATGAACTCAGTTTTCAATTCCTCTGGTATATTCCTTCAAATTAAGAAAAAAAAAAAAAACACCTGACGATATCTGCACTCCCATGTTCATTGTAACATCATTTCTATCAAGACATGGAAGCAACCTAAGTGTCCACTGGTAGATGAACGGATAAAGAAAATGTGTTGTACGTGTGCGATGGGATATTATTCAGCCATAGAAAAGGGAATCTTGTCATTTGTGACAACATGGATGGACCTTGAGGGCTTTATGGTGAGTGAAAGAAATCAAAGATAAATACCATATAATCTCACTCATACGTAGAATCTAAGGGGGAAGAAAACGAAGCCCATAGATGTGGAGAACAGATTGGTGGTTGTCAGAGACAGAAAGTAGGGGGTGGGTGAAATGGGTGAAGGGAGTCAAAAGGTACAAAATTCCAGTTAAAAGAGAAATAAGTCATGGGGATGTAATGTGCAGGACTTCAACTATCATCATTAATACCACATTGCATATTTGAAAGTTGTAATCCCAAGAAAACATTCTGTAACTGTGTATAGTGACAGATGTTAACTAGACTTATTGTGGTAATACTCATTTCATTATAGAAACAAATATAAAATCAAAGGAAAAGAAAAAAAAACCCACCTGATTCCTCTGATCATTACTGTCAAGAATTTAGGCAGTATCACTGATCTCCCTGAGGAAGAAAGGAACTAGTAATTTCTCTGATTCTTCCCATCTTGCCCAGACCAGGACAATAAATATTTGAATAAATGCATAATTAGAAACAGACGGATGTGAATAATGACCCTTCTCAAACACCAACTCTGTAATGTATAGATTCCTAATGTACGATCTTTGCATCATAGTGGGGTTCTCCTCCTTTCAATGGCAACTTCACTGATGCAATGCACGCTCTGGCAGTCTAGTACTCTGTGTGTGCTCATGGAATGGTTAAAAATTATTCATGAGAAAAGAACCCTCCAACTGTATTGGTAAAACATCAGAGGTAAAATATATATGATTGCCTTGATCTTCGTTTGTTGCTTGTCATGTAAGTACCAACAGTGAATGGAAACTTTCATCAGATCTGACATTGACTGCATAGGGTGTCAGTTTCACCAAGTGTGCAAATAGGGGAAAATTAAAAAAAAACAAAGTAACTCATATATCTAAGGTCAAAGAAGAATCATGCTCAATCACTGGAGACAGAGATTTAGTACACTCGGTGTACCATCGTCCCTTCCCTACAAATTATGATTTGCAATGTCATGTGTAATAGGGCAACCGACTATCCTGGTTTACAAGGGACTGAGGGATGCCCCAGGATGAGGGGCTTTCAGTGCTGAAATCAGAAAAGTCTTAGGCAAACCAGGAAAGCCCCACATGAGTCGGAATGAGCTAGTCACCCTAAATATAAAAACATAACATACATACCTGAACATACATAACACATTTTATATCCTACACACTAAACAGCTTATCCCTCAGCAATGAGAGGTAATGAGAGTCAGCATTAAGTTGGGAGTTTAAGGACTGGGTTATGAACTTACTATAGCATAGTCTCCACAGCAGGTAGAATTTACACCGTATGTGATTTTTTAAAGTGGTGTTAGGAGTGTTTGGATAAATGGTATTAATACCTACAGACGGTGAGGACAAGGGAGCCGTACTGATTGCCCATCATCACTCAGGTTTATGAGACCAGGTTAGAGTCTACAGATTCCGGTCTACTGTCATTAGAAACACCAAACATTTACCAAGAGTGCCGAGTCACTGGACCCATGGGGTTAGTTTGTTTTGAAAACGGAACTGGTGTTTCTACCAAGAACCAGAGAAACATTGAGAACAACAAAAATCTGTGGTGTGTTTATAAAAAATGATGACTCTCACCCTGATCTAAACCAGACTGGTTTCCTCCTGGCTCCCTCCCTCTTCCCCTTAATTAAGCTAACTGGAAAGGAAAGGCTTTCATCAGACTAAAATGGCAATCTTCCTATCCTAATCTCTAGGACAAAACGGAGAATCTGGTCTGGAATTGAATTTGAAATATTAAAGAAAAATGACTACCAGCTTAATGCTGTCACTATCCTGTGTTTATTTTTCTTTCTTTTATGTCTGATGTCAAGGAGAAAGTAATGTCATCTGCTGGAGGTTAGAGCATGTTTGCATTTTGAGATAATGAGAATTAATGTTGGAGGGCCAAACCAACACTGAACCAGCCCTGTTCTTCCCATGTGTGTAAAACATTTTGTAATGACTTTCACTTAATCTGGGAGCCTGGCAGGCTGCCGCAAACCACCTAGATCCAAGTGGCTGACTTTCTTTTTCAAAAGGAACCGTTTATAAGCTGGAAGTTAGAAATTAGGGCATCAGGAAAACGGAGCTCTGCAAACTGCTTTCTCCATTTGGGTTTTACTTCCACCTGTCTCCTTCTCTTCCAGCTTCTAGCACACACAGCCATGATCTTTTACCTCACAGCTCTTGTAAAGGCAAGCCGTCCAGAGAAAGGGGCGGAGATGCATTTTCCTGCAGGAGCTGTGAAGTTGGGGAACTCAGTGCTGAGCCATCATCTGTGGGATTCATTCAGTGAGGAGGCCCAGACACGATGGTCATGTGTTGTGGGGCAGACAGTAGTTGACAGGATGTTTGACTTTTCAAAAGGCTGTTTCGCCAACAGTACACACGCTCTGTGTGATTCGAGCATAGGAATCTCTTGCTTAAAACCTTTCCGTAGCCTCTCAGCACCCACAGTGTAAATTCCAAACCCCTAATTCCCTTGGCGGGAGGCCCAAGGCGTTTCTCGCAATTGGTCATCTGTAGCTCTCTGGCTTCACTTCCCCGCTGCCCATCCCAATTGCCACAGGTCACAAATATAAATGCCCTACGGTTCCCCGGATGTACGTGGACATGGTGTAGCTCCATGTACAGCTGCTTCCCATCATTAGGGAAACTCCTGTTTACCTTCATGCACAACCAAACACTTGGCACGCAGTAGGTGTGCAATATATTTGCTGCAGGGATAGATTCCAAAACTCAACTCCAACATCCTTTCTCCGACTTCCCAAGGTAGATGGACTCTATTCTCTGTGCCTCCACAATTCTTTGACTGTGCTTTTGACGTAGTGGTTCCCATCCGGCATGAATTCACCTCCCAGGACCACCTGACCATGTCTGGAGAGAGTTGGGGTTGGCACACCGGAGGTTCGCTCCTGGCACCCGCTGAGTGAAGGTCAGGGATGTTGCTGAACCTTCCACACTATGCAGGGTGGTCCCTCATAACAAAGAAATATCCAACCCGACCATCAGTAGTGCCAAGGTTGAGAAACACTGCTGAGCGGAACTTATAGTTTGGAATAATCATCTGGAGGACATCTGTTTACTCCATTAGACAGTAAGCTCCTTGATATCAGGGATTGAATCTTAATTACCTTTGCAATCCCCCTGTCTAGCACAATGTCTGGCACACAAGGGATGCTCCGAGAAGAAAGATACAACACACTGCCGAAGTGCTATGTAGTGATCATTCTCTAAGGGATCATGAAAAATAAAGATATAACTTGCTCCAGCATGTGAATTCAAACTGAAATAAAAGCTCAAAAAAGTTGCCCAATTTCAAAGAAATGGCCTCTCTCCACGTTTTTTTTCCCTCCAAAGGGATTTCTTTCCAATGGCTCATAACCTTACTGGCAGCGCCATGTTAGAAAGTACCTTCTGCCTTGGGAGAAGTAACTTCTACCTCACTGCACTTTTCCTGGCCCTGAAAAATTCACATTAAGGTTCATCTTCTACTTTCATGCCAATTCTCAGAGGCACAGTGTCTTTGTAATTGGTGTCAGCTACAGCATTTCAGAATGCCCCATAAATAGGGCCCATTTGGGAGCTTTTGGGAAGTGCTATTTTGATATCTCCTCCATGTGTATTCACTTGGCCTCTAGCCATTTGTCAGGGAAACAATTTGAAAAGGCAATTTGGAAGCCCACCCACATGATCTCAGTACCTCTTTCTTCTTGCTGATGGTATTAGACTAAAATTGGTCTCATTTTGACTTTACCCACCCCCTGACTAAATAACTAGATTATGTTTAGAATAAGAACTCGAAGCAACGTGGTCCAACTGTGAAGTCTGTGTTACTCAGAAGCCTTAGCGGGATCCTCCTCTCTACATTGCAAATCCCTCCACACTTCTGTAGTGTGGTTTGCTTGGAAACACTGCAAGTAAATTATGGTCATAGTTGGTGTTCGCCATAATGAAAATGTGAGGGGTACGATTTTTATTTAAGGTTTGTCTTCCCAGGAGAATCCCTCTGCTTTGCCAAATATTCGAATTGGGATTATCGTTACCAACCAAATAAAAGCATGCACAGTTCTGTTTTGATCCTCACAGAACTAAGTTTAACTCACGTGGGCAAAATCCACCTTTCTTTGAGAGAATTCTACCCAATAGTCTTTTTGAAATGTGAATTTATTACATTGTAGACTATGCATTTAACTTAATAAAACAATTTATAAACCTCAGTGGATATGTTTCACAATAGCCCTTTGCTTTACTTAAAAAAATAACGAACGATTATTACACATTACGATGTGCAAACAATAGACGGAGTTTCAAAGAAGGAGACGACTTGAAATTCACATCACAGCCAAGAAGCTTCGACTGGGACCTGGATGCATACAGCTTCTGGATGCAGAAGACAAAAGCCTTCTGCATGGAACTGACAATGAATGGTTGACACATTATTTAAGTGGCAAGGAAATGAGGGATTCAGAAAATGAGACACAGATAAGTGTGGAATAAAGTTCTTCAAGAAGGTTCATCAAAAAAGTAAAATAGATAATTTTTTTTTCATATCTTCTCCCAGCCCCTCGTGTTGCTTGATTCCTCTGTTTCGATACCCTCAGAACTGTTTTAGGTTGGATTTGTTTGTTGGGCGTCCTCTCTGTTCTCTGACATCATCATCTTCCGGAGAAGAAGCCATGACTGCTCATCGCTGGATCTCCAAAGCAGATCTTCAGTGTTTGCTACAGAGCAGTGGATGCCAGTGGAAAAGAAAGCGAGAACTGCCCTGGTGTTTACTTTCTTAGACACACTGGGCAAAAGTACTCAGTGTAATGGCATAGAAAAGAGAACGAGACACCAAAGAACGTGTTGTACTCCATAGCGTCGAAGAGGGAGCAGAGTGGAAGGGGGGCCCGTGCGTGTGACTCAACACCATCCGATTCTGTTTTGCGCTGGACCAAAGTCCAATTGCATTTGCCCCCTTCTGGGACTAGAGAGAATGAGAATTTAACCTGTGTTCCCCCTTAAAATAGTTTATTCTGTTTTATTCTCACATTGGCGTTCCTAAAATGGCTAAGTTCAAAATAATTTAAAAGCCACATTAAGAATAAAATCACAATCCACAAGTCGATGCCTTCATCTGTTTCTTCATGGCCTAATTCACAACTTCTTTAGAGTCTAAAGTTTACTCCAGGGAAACTCTGCAAATATTCCGTGTTTAATTTCAGTTTGTAAGTTTGAGGTCATTATTCATGCTCATGAATCGCATTGAGTATTTACACATAAATTTTACTTGTCTAATTTACTAATTACCGGGAGGGAGAAATGTGGCGGCATCTTAATCGAGGAAAAACATCTCAAACGCTTTTGCACACGTTTTGCATTTGGCATAACCTGAAACACATTTCCCCACAAAACTTGTTCCCTTAACTCTTAAGCCCCTGAGTATTCCAATGGAAACACAATACTTTTTATCTGGATTCATTTACACTCTTATTTACTCATCAGCATGATGTTTTGTAAGATATTTAATATTCTCCAAGAGCCCTTTCTTCTTCTGCACATTTCAAAGTTTTTCCTGTAGGAAACACTGTGTTCCAAGCCATAAATTGAGTCTGAATCCAGAAAACAGGAGTTGGGGGAAGCCATAAATTCCAAACGAGTTCCAAGTGGTACTGATCTCAACCGCCCATTATTCATATAATGTGGTTACCAAAATGAGAACGGAGTACCCTGAGTGGAGAAGACTTTTGGAGTCTGCTGGCATTAACTTGGAATCCGTGCTCGTGCTTAGGGAAGAGTAACTTGTATCCTCACTCTCACTGTGTTGATTCGAAGACAGCTTTTCTTTCCCAAGTAACAGGTGTCACAACTGACGCATCCTCTCTGGGAGGACTCAGCCTTCCGGAGTGACTTTCTCCTACTGGAAGTGAAGTTGCCAGGACGGTGAGTAAGCTGCCTGTCACAAGTGGCAGAAGGACGTTCCCACCCATGACCCGTGATTGACAACACAGCAGACTTAACCATCCCTGCCGTTGTTGGAGGCTTGTAGTTAACTTTCCTGTCAAGTTTCTTCTTATCGGAAGTATTGGAAACCGATTCTGGTGAGCTATTTTAAAAATACTTTTATTGGCAGGATATCAAGGCCTTTCTTGGAATTCAAGGAAAAGTTGTAAATCTAGCTCCATAAAGACATATGGCCAAAAGAGGCTGGTAGGAGCCAGTGCTCTCTCCAGGGCTATGGATGGATCGGGCAAATCACGGAATACAGAATACGGCTGAGCAGGTGTCCAGATGGTGTCTAGGGGTGCTACCTATTACAAACTAGCAACTCCCCAAATGACCACTCTCCCGACTAACTGATCCATGGTTTGTCATCTTTATCCTTCGCTTCCATAGGGGGAGTGTGGCCTCCATATTTTCATTGGTTGTAAAATTTACTTTACTCTTAGATGATTTGTCTGTAGAATTTAGTATACTAATGTAACTTTCAGATTTCACATTAAATCCTGCTGTTATTTTCTATGCCTAATGGCTGTTTTCATGGCTTCTCCTGAGATGTTGGGGTCCTTAAGTGATGAAACAATTTCTAAAACTGACTCACCCTGCTCATGAGAAACAAGTATCCGTACATGATATGGAGTCCAAAAATTCTCTTCCAGTCTGAATGCTTATCATGGGACTTTTTCTTTGTCGCAACCACATCCTAACCACTGAGAAACCTGTTTCAAAACAGACAAGACCGGTTCTCCCCTTTAAATATTTGGTTTTCAATCCAAAACCATATTTGAACTAATTGTTCGGGCAATATACTTCCCCAAAGGCATGCACATGAAGCTAACACATAATTATTAGATAATTAGATAGTCAAAATTTATATCTTTATAAAAATTAATGGGATCCATTTAAAATTGCTGATAGAAAACTGATAGTCTGTTTTGAATTACTTAAATCCATGCATTGTAAATACGGTAAAATGTCTGTTGGGATTTCCAGGTAGCGAATGATGCTGAAGGCTCAGACTCAAGGTTGGTAATAAGCGAACACAGAGGCTCTGAAATGCTACCTGACAGTCTTAAGGCAAGACAAGGGAATCCACACATCTGCTCATCAGTGAACAATGGCTTCTCAGCCTCTCTAGGTAAAGCTCGCCCCTTGCAACCTTAGCCCTTGTAAAAATCTTATCCTACATCTAACAAGCAGGTCTATTCAAGGACTGCAAATAAAAGATAACCTTATTAAAGGCTTATTCCCCAGTTCTTCTGTTTATTGGCATGCTTGCCAACATGAATCCAAAGTACTCATTTTCAGGAGACATCATGTCCACGTTCCTAAGGTTGAAAAATCCCTGCAGAGAGGAAAGTCACTAATGTGTTCTTTCTCTTTTTCTGATTTTACTGGGTCAAGAGAAAAACCTGTAAACAAGGCTCACTTTCATCATCTGCCAAACACATGGACCCAAGGTTTTCCTACAAAGGGAGGCGATCTTATGGGCAGTCCAGGAGAATAACTTTACCCGCAAGGAGCAAAAAAATACCCTTGTCCTCAGATATACATGGGTTTAAAATTGTAAATATCTGGGAAGACAATAATCAAAAGAAAATGAGCGTCAAGAGTAAAAGTGTGTGTTATTGATAGATGACATTGCGATGATACAACTATTCTCATCTATTCTCAATACGGTGCCACACATTCCCACAAATTAGCATGGGTCTGAAAGAAATCAGACTGTGGTCAAATAAGAATTTGAATCTAAAATGCTATGTGTTTCCATGCATTTTTCATGGAAGCTTAAGAAAGATATTATGATTTGAAAGTGCTTACTATCATAAAGCAATAAGGTGAAAGAGTCCTTGATAGAGAAGTACGACAGCGGTTTTTACAAACAAGAGAGTTGAAAAAGAGAGAATTGAGTTTCCCAAATGGCGTCATCGTTATATGGCAGATTGCAGAGCAGAATTGGAATCTTATGACTTTCAGTGGTCTTTTCTGCTTTATTGGGGATCAAAGTGTGAATTTCGATTTGAGGATTTATGAAAATAATTTACAATTCTACCATCAGAGGCCATCTGTGTACTCTTCATGTACTGAGATATCATGGAGGTAACGCAGAAAAGTAAGAGAATTTCTGCCCTATAGTTTGTATGTATGACCTAAACACAATTTGAATGTCTGGATCCATCACCCATAGCAAGTGTGACTTTAGATAATATTTTACAGAAAATGTTGTAAATGAATTTTTAAATAGGGTTTTATATTTACTTCCATTTGAGTGCCAAAAGTAATTAAATACTTGCATGACTAATCTTAGGAAAAGGAAACCATCTGTTCAGTTTCTTCACCTGTATTATGCAGGAAATAACCCATACTTGTCAGGACTGATACCACAATTCAATGAGATAACATGAGCAAGACATTTAGATTTGTGCCAGGCACATAGTATCTACTCAGTTAATGCTGGTTTCCTTGAGAAAGAATATTCTTTGAGGAATATGGAATTCTTCTAATCTCTATGACTGAATATCTCAATTTATTTTATTTTATTTATTTATTTATTTTTTACATAAAACAGGGCAAGGACTCATGGACACATAAAGAGCTCAGGAATAAATTCTAGGACAGTATCTGAAAATGTGCATTCAATTATTATTACTTTAACTTGACCTCGTCAAAATGGCCACATGACTTCAGCTCTCCAGCCCTTTGTGCGCCAGCCTTCATGGGGCTGGCTTTCAGTTTCCTTGGATAACAAAGTATGCGACAGTCCCCTCTCCGCACTTCACTTCTTCCTGCAGAGACTTACTATATTGGGTTGAATGGAATCACCCCAAAATTCATATCCACCCACAACTTGTGAATGTGACTTTATTTGGAAACAGGGTCTTTGCAGATGTGATCAAGTTAAAAGGAAGTTATTGTGCATTAGGGTGGGCGCTGAATCCCATATGACTACTGTCCTCACAAGAAGAGAAAACAGAAACACAGATGGGAAAGGAAGATGGACACGTGAGGCTGGAGACAGAGGCCAAAGGTGAACATTGAAGTTAGGCTGCTGTAAGCCAAGGAATGAACGCCAAGGTTTGCAGGCAGCCACCGGAAGAGGCAAGGAAGGATCCTCCCCTGGCGTCCCCAGAGAGACCATGGCCCTGCTGACTTCTTAATCTCAGACTTCTAGTCTGCAGAACTGAGCAAGGATGTCCTTCTATTGTTTGGAGCCATTTAGTTTGTGGCCATTTGTTTCGGCAGCCCCAAGAAATAAACACCTGCTCACGCAAAGGTCGTGGGTGTTTGCCGATGATCACGTAAACCTTTGGCGATGATCACGTAAACCGTCCTCTGCACTGTACCAGTTTGACCACAATTCCCCAGTAACCGTCACTGCAGCCTGACGGTGAAATTTGGGGTTCTGTAATCTGCACCATTCCTGTTATTTCCTTCAGAGAGGCTGTTGAAAAATGAAGTCACCTCTAGCATCCTTTCCAAGGAGTGCAGGCTTATTTTCTCCCATTGAACCTCACCGGGCTCTCTCTGAGATCACATAGGTTTCCAGTCCTAATGAGGCAGAGAAATGCAAAATCCAGAAAGCCTTGGAGAAATACCCATTAGTGAACAATCCCTGACAATTGGGAATTTCAGGCAAGAAAATATTCATGGCTAATTGACCTTGTGGATATTAAAGCAGGTTTTAGGATTTGGAACTTCCCTATTTGAGCTTCCGCTTTGACCCCTTCTATCCTGGTTGCCCATAAGACAGGAGAGGAGAAGTGGGTTTCTGTTCACTGGAACATCTTGCTCCCACAGGACTTTTCAGTTAGTCTTGGATTAAGCACATATGTCCAGACTTGTTAAGGGTCTGGCTTCACTTGCATGTGGTTACAAGTGTATTCCATAACAGGAATACAAAGGCACTTTATGAAAATAGAAATAAATTTCCTCCGAATGTACTGGAAGTAAAGAGCACATACACAAACATATTAACACCAACCCGTATATTTCATTTGACTCCTTCCATTCAAGTTTTCACCCGACTAATAACCTATTGCAATGTTCATCAAACTAAGTCTTTGTATCTTTCCTCGTCCAACCTGTCCTTTCCACAGACAAGAGATATGCAGCTCTGATCTGGAATTGAAGATACAAAAAATGGAGAGAGCAAGACTTCTCCCTTTGAGAACTCATGTCTTTGTAAGGGAAACACACACACACACACACACGCACATTAAAGATAACAGGTAAATGTAAAAGGACCATGGTTATAAAAAAATTAATTTTTCTTGAGAGGGTCAGGAACAAACGAGGGAATATATGCGCTGGTCTTAGGAAGTGGGCAAGTGTGAGAAAGAGAAAGACAGGGAGAATGAGAGATAGAGATGCTGAGAGAGAGGGAGGGAGACAGGGAGAGACAGAGAGACACAGGGGGACAGAGAAAGAGAGAGAGAATGAGAGAGAGGCAAACAGAAAGGAGAGAAAGCAGACACATACACACACACAGAGAATGAGAGAGACAAAGACAGACAGACAGAGAGGAGGTGGCGGAGGAAAGAGGGAGAGAGAGAGGACAAGACTAGGGCTCTGAAATCCATGACCTGTCCTAGAAGCACTGCATTCAGACCAGATTAATCTGCCTGCAGCATGGCTGGAGTCATCTCCTCCGCACCACTGTCTGCCCTGACTCCCTAGCCGTAGCTTCCACAGTGAGGTCCCAGCACCTCCGCTGGATTTTAAGACCTCCCGTGATTGTTCCTCAGTTTCATTCCCATCACTGCCCTCTGCCATCCCATTCTCTGCTCCCTCTGCATAGTGCCTCCCCAGTCTTTGCTTCCGTGGCTCCAGGAAGCCACCCCTCCTCCCTCCACCCTTCTTCCCATGGCACATGTTTCAAAAACACCTCTTCAGGAGGTCTTCCTTCTTTCTCTCAGTTAGAGGTGTTCTTCAGGTGTCCAGATTCTCAAAGCACCACAGCTCTTCCTCTCTCGTGACGCGTGTGAGAGATCAGTGTTATATTTTTCCACACATTTGCTGCCTTCACAGCTGTACCCATCTCTGTGGCCCCTTCCTGGAGTTGTACTGGCATTGGACATGGCCCACCTCGTCAGGCCCAAGGAACGTGAGAGGGAGTGACTTCTACTTCTGCGCAGAAGCTTTAAGGGACTCCACGTGGTGTGGCCACAGAGTCAGCATGTCCCAGAAGAGACTGCCCCTCTGCCTGATTCCAGGAATGCCAACAGCATGGAGCAGAAATGCAGCTGACCGATGAATGGCTTTTGCACGCAGGAATTGTTGGGAGCCACTGAAGGTTTGCGGTTGTATTATCAACGTGTAGTCCATCAAAAGATGCTTTATACAAGAGGTTTCATATTCCGCTTAAACGCTCAGTGTTCATGTATGTATCTTTTCTTCCTAATTAACTCTAAGTTCCTGTGAATCTGTGTGTGACCCATCTTTTAATTTATTACTCTTTGCACCGTGCCTGGAATCCAGTCGTTCCTTGCTAAACGTTTATTGACTCATTTAAAAAACGAGTGTAAGAAACGGGTGTGCAATGCACTGGCATGAACACGCAGGGGTGGGGCAGGCAGGCTGTGATGATGAGAACGGAAGAACCAACTCATTTTCTAGGTGCAGTTAGACTTGACTCTTTAGCCCAAGTGCTCCCTGCCCTGCTGGGCTACATCAATTCGCCAATTGGAGACTTATTTTTAATCTAGAGATTCAGTTTATAGTCTTGGAGACAAAGAGCAGAGTTTATTTTGAAAGGATAGACTAGGAAAACTGAAGAATTAGATCAACAAAGTGACATTTCGGGGTGAAGATAGTTTAATGTCATAACCTAATATGATAAAGTAACAGGTGTAGTGAGGATTATGTTTAGTCTTCGGGTCTCTTAAAAGACACCTGGGAAGCTACAGGAGGTAAATTGTAGATGTGCTAGAAGGTTCACTCCGTCTCCGTGGAGTGACGGTGGGGACCAATGTTTCTTCCATCTTAATGTGCTTACTAAAATGCAGACTCTCGTAGGGAGGTTACTGGGGAGGCACTGAGGACACGTTTCTTCTTCTTCTTTTAAGTTTATTTATTTATTTTGAGAGAAAGAGAGAGCGAGAGAGTGTGTGCAAGTAGGGAAGGAGCAGAGAGAGAGAGAGGGAAGAGAGAGAAAGAATCCCAAGCAGGCTCTGCACTGTCGGCATGGAGCCCCATGCGGGACCATGACCTGAGCCAACGCTGAACAAACTGAGCCACCCAGGTGCTCTTGAGAACACATTTCTAACAAGCTCTCAGACACTGCAGCTTGTCTTCGGATCACCCTCTGAGTAGCAAAGTATTGAAGACTCTAGGGTTGAGTTAGCCATGGGACAGTATGATTGGTACCCTTGTAGCAAAGTTGGTTCCAGTGTCTGACGGGAGTGTGGGACACAGCTAACCTTTATAACATTGGGGGAAAGTCTGTGTTCCTGTAATTTCCTAAAATCCAGAAAAGCACTTTGCTGACCATGCACAGTGGACATCATGGCCAAGAGATTAAAAACACCAGGACTGGACACAGAGTCTTACGTTCAAATTTCTGCTCTTCGGTCTAATGGCTGGGTGATCTTGAGTGGTTTCTTAATCTCTCAGAGCCTCCATTTCTTAGTTTGTGAAAAGAAAGAATATCAGAAAGTAGGCTAGAGACTGGAAGGGAGTGAGCCCTCTTACAGCTTGGCGGCAGGATCAAGATGTTAAAAGAAGACCCTTCCGGGGCACCTGGGTGGCTCATTCGGTTAAGTGTTGGACTTCGGATCAGGTCATAATCTCACGGTTCATGAGTTTGAGCCCCACATTGGGCATTGTGCTGACAGTTCAGAGCCTGGTGTCTGCTTTGGATTCTGTGTCTCCCTCTCTCTCTGACCCTCCCCCATGCTCTCTCTCTCTCTCAAAAATAAATAAACACTAAAAATTAAAAAAAATAAAATAAAAGAAGACCCTTCCTACCACAGTTCTGACCTGGGTATGAATTTAAGAAATGCCATCCACCAAGGTGAATATCAGGGAGATTGCTACTTGCAACGTTTACAGAAATTGTTTGTAAAGTAGTTACCTGGTTTTTGGACCCCCACAGTGACTTCAAACAAGACAAGAATTGAGAACAGAGAAAAATGGAACGTTTGGAAGGAGATATCTTAGTGAAGAGGTGTTGTGGTACCATGTTGCAGTACCCCCCCCCCCACCCTGAGTAGGAATGGGATGATGCTCCATCATAAGCCCAGTGAGAGGCTTCCACAGACGAATTGAAGAGCATGCAATGTGCCCCTTGCATTTGGAAACACGGGGGACCTGAGTCTGATACCTAGAGCATTAAATCAGCCTGTTACAACAAGATGTCAGTTCCTGCAACTTGTCTGTGTTCCCAGTACTTGTTGGGTTGAAGGATGCTTATTCATTTCTCATGCAGCAGTGTGGGGAGATAGAGGAACGCACACACACACACACACACACACACACACAGAGGGAGAGCAAGGCCATGGATGTGACTGTCTTGGGTGCTATCCATAAGTAAAGAAATCCAACAGTAAGAAGCTGAAGATTGATTCTCTACTTGGAATAGGATGTGACTTTCAGGATCAAAGTAACAGCACAAGTAAACCTCTTGGTGATTGAAACTCCTAAGAACAAAGAAAGTGTCAGTAGGGGAAGGGAAGGGAAGGGAAGGGAAGGGAAGGGAAGGGAAGGGATAAGCCTTATTCATCTTCCAGGCCCAAGCGTGCAGTCAGCCCTCATCAGTACCTATCAGCATGACCTTTCATTTCCTCGTTTTGCTTCATCCTCTGCCTGTTCTGATCTGATCAGAAAACATCTAGTAAGTACAGAACAATAAGGAAGGAAGGGTCAGAAGGAAAAAGGAAGAAGTACCTACTATCTTCCTTAAGACTGCGGCCCTCAGAATGAAGGAGGGGAGATCTGATGATATTAGAAAAGTTTGATGTTTTGATTAAGTCTTGGTCTGGACATACTGACTTCAGAATCAATGCTTTTAAAAGTTATTATGTAAGATATATTGCTTATACTTAAGGGTAGGCAGAAAATTCTTGGGACTACTGAAGTTTTCATAAAGGGACAGTGGAGGGCCATCTCCTGAAGTAATTACAATGACAGAATGGGAGGTAAATAATAAACATAATATTCAGTTGTATTTGATCACATGACAATTGTGTTTGTTCCAGTACCAGTTAAGTCTATGTTGGCACCAGAACCAAAGACCCACTCATGGCCAGGCAAGACTCGCCATGTGGAGAGAGGCATCTGTGGGGGGAGCTGGGAAACTACAAAGCCTATTGAAGAGCCATCTTGAGAGACTAGGGCATCTCTGGATCTTTGGAGGGTGGGCTCGGGAACCAAAAAGCAGATTGTTTGCAACCAAAGAAGGAGGCTAGCGGAGAGCCCGTGGAATGCTCACTGTCACTATAAGTGCTAGCTAAGCTTTCACTGTCTGTCTTCCAGCTCCCCTCTCCCAACTCCAGCATGAGGAGAGCTGATGAAGGAAGTCTTTTCGAAATGTTAAAAGTAAAAACATTCTCTAAATTGCAAATGGGTGATGCAATTTCGACAGTCCTTTAATGGCTGGTTCAGATCCACACAGGACATACCAACAAGGGGGTGGTTGAGATACAAAGACACTGTTTCCTGAGTCGCCTGGAAAATCCTATGAACCCTGTCCTTCCTCACTCTTGCTCACGAAAGGAACAATTCAGCCAGCCTTCTCTCCCAGCTTCCTCACTCCTCACTGCCTGCCCTCTTGAGAGAGCTGCTCCATCCTGATACGATCGTATTTCCTGGCTCTGCTCTCCCCAGACAGTCTTTCCTTGTGACTTACATTAGGGAGAAGGAAGGAGTAGGCGTTTAATGTGGTCAAAACCTGAAGGAGTCTCTGTTACATATTTGACCTGATACAAGAGGAAAGAGGAAATAAATCTCATGGAGGTGCTTCAAAGGCCCTTCAAATTCTATCACATTCTTCCTGACCATGGAAAGAGGTTGGAGGATCTTATGCATTAAAACGTGAGACAATTGCAAATCCATTGCACCTATGTGTCACTGGCCCCAGGGTGTCCTGCCTTCTTTATAAAGCACACTGTGGTAGGAAGAACCCAAGATTTAGGACTGGACACATGTATGCTTGAGTTCAGTTCCGATAGCTGTTAGACTGTGTGCATTATGCACTTAGCCATTTATTACTCCGATATACTTTCCTAAAGGACCTACTGTGTGTGGAGTGCTAGGGAGAGGCTGGGGCCACGTTGCTCCAGGAAATGGTTGTCTGTCCTCAAGCAACTCTGAGCATAGCGGCCTGATCACATTTATATTTTAGAAATATTTCTCTGAAGGAAGTATTTGAGGGGAGAGAATGAAGCCAAGAAGAACATGAGCATATTATGGTCACAGTTTGGGTGGGAGGAAACAAGTTTCTAAACTGAAGTGGGAATGAAGGGGAGAAGCGTGAAGCCGGGTACCCAGAGAAGCAGATCTGGAGACAAGGGTTTGAGTGCAAGTCACTTATTTGGGTGCATATAGATAAAGGATAGTATGCTGGAGATGTTGCAGAAAGAAGGAATCCAGGATGTAGCAAAACGATGAGATTATTGGATTTGAGGCAGAATTCTACTGGGCAGCCAGAGTGGATTAACAGTGTTGTCCTATCCAAGCGGTGGGGTAGTGGGGCTATTTATCCACTCTCACCTGTCATTGGGTTTGGAGTAACACCTAAGGGTTAGCTCTCTGATACTTTAGACCTGCCCAATACATAGACAAAGGAGGTTTCTGAGGAGAGAGAGGCCTTCAGGCAAGGAATTGTGAGTGCTTGAAGTCAGAAGCTATTGATGGGCTCAGGAATAATGACTGTTAAAGATAGAGGCAGGGTGCCAACAGCATCTGCAAAAGGAGGCAATAAGAGGCAGAATGAATAAAGTATTGGACGTCGGAGATAAAGGAGAGAGAATAGTTTAAAATAATTTCCAAATTTCTCATAGAAGTATCCAGAAGAAAGTTTGTTTTAATTAAGTCTTGAATGAGAGTAAGGTGGAGTGGAAGATTGGGAATTAAAAAAAAAAAAAAAGATGAATTTGGAAAGTTTCTTAAGCCCTATGAGTTTTAGGCTCTATTTTTGAAATATAACATTACCTGCTATGGTCACTATTTGCAGGTGAGATGATACCATGTATAGAAAACCCTAAAGGCTCCACTCAAAAGCCACTAGAACTGAAAAATGAAACCAGTAAGGTCATTGGATACATAATCAATGCACAGTAATCTATTGCATTTCTAAACCCTAATAATGAAGCAGCAGAAAGAGAAATTAAGAAAGTGGTTCCATTTACAATTGCACCAAAAATAATAAATACCTAGGAATAAGTTTAACCAAAAAGATGAAAAACCTATGCTCTGAAAACTATAAAACACTGATGAAAGAAATCGAAAGCAACATAAATAGATAGAAAGATATTCCATGTTCATGATTTGGAAGAGCAAATATTGTTAAAATGTCTATACTGCCCAAGGAAATCTATAGATTTAATGCATTCTCTATCAAAATACCAACAGCATTTTTCACAGAACTAGAAAAAATAATCTTATGTTTTGTATGGAACCACAAAAGACCCTGAATAGCCAAAGCAATCTTGAAAAAGGGAAACAAAACTGAAGGTATCACAATTCTAGGCCTCAAGTTGTCCTACAAAGCTGTAGTTGTTTTTTTTTTTTTTTAATTTTTTTAATGCGTATTTATCCTTGGGAGAGAGAAAGACAGAGTGCGAGTGGGAGAGGGGCAGAGAGAGAAGGAGACACAGCATCTGAAGCAGGCTCCACTCTCTGAGCTGTCAGCACAGAGACTGATGTGGGGCTCGAACTCACAGACTGCGAGATCATGACCTGAGCCGAAGTTGGCCACTCAACCGACTGAGCCACCCAGGTGCCCCTACAAAGCTGTAGTAATTGAAGCAATATGGTACTGGCACAAAAAGAGACACAGATCAACAGAACAGGATAGAAAACCCCCCAAAAAACCCATGATTATATAGTCAACTAACCTTTGACAAAAGAGGTAAGAATATACAGCGGGAAACACAGTCTCTTCAATAAATGGTATTGGGAAAACTGGACAGCTACATGCAAAAGAATGAAGTTGGACTACTTCTTCACACATACAACAAAAATAAACTCAGAATGGATTAAGCACCTAAATGTGAGACCAGAAACCATAAAAATCCTAGAAATGAGCACAAGCAGTAATTTTTGTCACATCAGCCATAGCAACATTTTTATAGATAGATCTCCTGAGGTGAGGGAAATAAAAGCAAAAATAAACTATTGGGACCACATCAAAACAAACAAACAAACAAACAAACCAAAACTTTTGCACAACAAAGGAAGCAATCAACAAAACTAGCAACCCTACTTGGGAGAGGATATTTGCAAATGACATATCCAACAAAGGGTTAATATCCATAATGTATAAAGAACTGATGCAAGTCAACACCCAAAAGCAAATAATCCAATTAAAAATGGGCAGAAGACACGTGTGGACAGCTCTCCAAAGATGACATCTAGATGGCCAGCAGACACATGAAAAGATGCTCAACATCACTCGTCATCGGGGAAATGCAAATCCAAACTACAATGAGATACCACCTCACACCTCTCAGAATGTAATATTACACTGTATGTTAACTAACAGGAGTTTAAAAACTTAAAAAAACTCAAAACAGAAGAAACAACAAGAGTTGGCGAGGATGTGGAGAAAAAAGAACACTTGTGCATTGTTGGCTTAGGTGGGTGGGAATGCAAACTAGTGCAGCCCTGTGGAAAACAGAATGGAGGTTCCTCAAAAAGTTAAGAATAGAACTACGTTATGATCCAGTAATCACACTACTTAGTATTTACCCAAAGAATACAAAAACACTAATTGGAAAGGATACATGAGCCCATGTTTATTGCAGCATTATTTATGATAGCCAAATTATGGAAGCAGCCATTGGTAGATGAATGGATAACGAAGGTGTGGTGTATATAATACAATGCAATGTTATTCAGCCACAAAAAAGAATGAGATCTTGCCATTTGTAACAATGGTCCACGGGTGGACCTAGAGAGTGTAATGCTAAGGGCAATAATTCAGTCAGAGAAAGACAAATACCATATGACTTGATGCATATGCGGAATTTAAGAAATAAAACAAATGAGCACAGGCAAAAAGAGACCAACCAAAAAACAGACTCTTAACTATAGAGAATAAATTGATACTTACCACAGAGGAGGTGGGTGGGGGGATGGGTGAAATAGGTGAAGGGAATTAAGAGTATACTTATCACGACGGGCACTAAGTAGCATGTGGAATTGTTGAATCACTACATGGTACACCTGAAACTAATATAACACTGTATGTTAACTATATTGGAATTCAAGTTAAAAACTTAAGTAAAAAATACCTGTTTTGGTGTTGGTGTAAGGAGAAATTGATCCAATATTTATAAACAGCCTAATTCAGTACCTAGCATGAAATGGATGTTCGATACTAAGTAATATTTAGTCTTTGCTTGCTGTGGGAGAAGACACAATTTTGCATGCTTAACATGTATTATCTCATGGGTTATGGAAGCACAGAGAGTTAAGTAGTTAAATTGTGTTTAAGTGGTTATTGTGGCCATCCGCTGCATTCTGCGAGAACAATAATAGAATTTTCTAAGATTATGCTAATTTTTCATCCTTCCATACATCTGGCCATCCATCTACCCATCTTTTACTCTTATGCATTTGTGGAATGCCAACTAGGCACCAAGCATTCCTTGGCACCTGATATTTTGCCACTGTTGAAGTTCTCCCTCATAGGACAATAGAGGACAAGCTTCATTCCTCTGTGTAATAACCTTTGGAATTTTTAAAGATAGCTGTCAAGTATCTAGTAGAGAAAGTGTGGTTCAAAGAAAAAAAATGAGTGAAATTTGACTGCACCTACAGCTGTTTCTTACTGTGCTCAGTAATTTCATCTTTGAAAATCTCATTTGGTCTTCTCCATATGAGGTAGTATTAATCTCATTTCAAAGACTGATAATTCTTAGGTCAAGTTCTCCAGGAAAGAGATGCGAAAGCAGAGATCTAAGTGCAAGTTAATCACTTGGGAGTGCTCCGAGGAACAAAATCTGTAAAAGAATGAAGGGGCAAGATTGGCAGAGGGAGCATTTGAACCACAATGTGGTTGTGACAGAGGCTTCAGTTAATCCCGGGCTTGATGGAGCTGAGATCGTTTATTAGAAATATTGTGCATCGAAGAGGGTCCAGCCTTTGGACCTCCAGTGTCTATTCATTGCATGTGGGCTATCTTCCGGTAAGGGGAATAATCCAGACAAGGCATTTCTCTGTGGCTGAGGGGAAATTGCACAGGAACGATGGCTGTGAGCCACCGGCAAACAAGACTATTGGCAACTGGCAGTGTCTTGGTGTCGAGGTGGGATCTTGGATCTTGGTGGTGTGTATCAATATCCTGTACACTCATGATCAGAGAAACTAAGAGAGTTGTCCGAAGAGAGAGTATGTGTTCACTCTTCTTTTGCACTCAAATGTCTGTCTTCTTTCTACTAATGTGTGAACAAAACTGGAATTTTGAGTTCAATAGGAGTAAAGCAGGATCATATAGCTGCAGAAAAAGAGTAAAAATGGACTTGGAGTGAATTACTAGAATTAGAATGGTCAAGGGGTGCCTGGGTGGCTCAGTTGGTTAAGTGTCCTACTTCGGCTCAGGTCATGATCTCACGCTTCATGGGTTCAAGCCCCGCGTCGGGATCTGTGCTGACAGCAGGAGCCTGGAGCCTGCTTCTGATTCTGTGTCTCCCCCTCTCTCTGCCCCTCCCCTGCTCATGCTCTGTCTCTCTCTGTCTCTCAAAAAATAAATAAATATTAAAAAAAAAAGAGTGGTCAAAAATAATCTAAGGAACAAGAGCAAGAAAGAATACCATTTATGAGGATTTCTTAAGGAATCTGTATTGTTTAGACCAATAAATGAGGACAATGTGTAAGTGAATTCAGATACTCCAGTGGCCTCCCTGTGAAGAGGTGTTAGAATCATAGAATCATATACTTTCAGAGTTGGAAAGAAGTTCAGAGACCATCTAATTTGTATCCCGAGTCTTCTTTTCTTGGTCAGTGAGTGTTCAGCTTTATGAAAACTTTCAGTGACAGAAAACTCTTCAGCTCTTGAGGTATTTCCAATGACAGGGAATCCATCCTCCACTGAAATAATCGACTCCTTGTTAGAATAGCTCTAATACGCAGACAGGTTTCCTTTACATTGAGCCAAAGCTGTTTCATTACAAATATCACTCATTGGACTTGTTCTCTTCTAGAAAACTAATACTCTTGGTACCCATGCTAAGTGAAAGTCCTTAAAATATTTGAAATTTGTTCTTCTACCCTGCTAAATTAATGACTCTCTCCAGGTCAGCTCCAAGCTTCTTCTCTGACTCTTCTCCAATACCTACAGTACTTACATGATTTTGATATTTTGAATGGATAACAAAGAATATGTGTGAAATTAGTCTCTAACAAAAGCCTATGCTAAACAGGAAGTCTCCCAGAATAGTAGAGAATATGAGCCAAATATAATACTTCAGAATTAAGTCTGGCTATATCACCTTGCAAATCATTTAAATTAGATTAAGACAATCTAAGGGTTATTTGATGTCCCAATTCTATTATTTCCATGGCTCTCCCATAAATAAGATATAAAGAGTCTTTCCTCCCCCCCCCCCCTTTTTTTAAAGTTGATATTTACATGCTAGCCTGATTTATTTATTTATTTATTTATTTATTTATTTATTTATTTTAAATTTTTTTTAGTTTTATACATATGCTAGCTAGGGACAATTCTCATGTAAAAGACATTCTCATAGCTAGGGAAAATTCTCATGTAAAAGAAAATTTTAAGTCCATCTTCTTGTATGAAGGGATTTTTAAAATGGTTTTAATGCGTGTTTACCAGGAGCCTTCCCAATGGTTTTGGCTATAGGACAGTCAGCCATATTTATTTGTTTATGCGTCAACTCCTATGTGTTTCTTGCTTATTATATATTCGGAATCTTTCTAGTTGCTGTGGTTGAAAAGTAAGTGGAACACTACCTAGAGAGCTGTGCTATGGGTGTAATAGAATTCATGTGAAAATGGAGAGGGAGTTGAAGAGACCCTCCCAGAAGGCATGACCTCTGAATTAGGCCATCAAAGTTGAATTGATTTCCTTACATGAAAGATTAAGGGAAATTAATATCCAGACAGAATCACAGAACTTCATAGAGGGAAAAATTATAGAAACCTTTTAGCTAATCTGTATTGTTTAAATGAGGAAACTGAGGCTCAGAGAGATTAATGGATTTCTTCAAGGTCACCCAAATTGTGGTAAAATAGGATGAGAGGCTCAAAACACCCCAGTTATTTCTGTACATACATTAACAATGAAAAATTCGGAAAAAGAAGTTTAGAAAACAATTCTATTTATAATGCCATCAAAAAGAATAAAATACAGGAATAGACCTAGCCTATGAGGTAAAAGCCTTGTGCTTTTATAATATGTGCAACTATAATATGTTGCTGAAAGAAATTAAAGATACAAGTAAATGGAAAAACATCTCATGTTCACCAATTGGAAAAATTAATACTGTTAAGATGTCAAGACAACTCAAAACAATCTATAGATTGATTCCGTGTAATTCCTACCCCAATCCCATTTTACAGAAAGAGAAAAGTCCATCCTAACATTCACAAGGAATCTCCAGGGACTCCAAATAGCCAAAAACAATCTGGAAAAAGAACAACGTTGAAAGTCTCGCATTTCCTCATTTCAAAACTTACTACGAAACTACAGTAACCAGAACAGTATGGTACTGGCATGAAGACAGACATGGAGACCAACGGAAGAATAAAATATAAAGCTCCAAAATAAATCCTTGCATATGTGGTTAAATAATGTTTGACGAACGTATGAAGACCAGCCAATGGCAAAGGGGCAGACAGCCTTTTCAATAAGTGGTGCTGGGAAAACCGGGATAGCGACACGGAAGGAAAGGAAGCAGCCTCCTCACCTTACACTATTTACAAACATTTGGGGCGCCTGGGTGGCTCAGTCGGTTAAGCGTCCGACTTCGGCTCAGGTCATGATCTCGCCATTGGTGAGTTCAAGCCCCGTGTTGGGCTCTGTGCTGACGGCTCAGAGCCTGGAGCCTGTTTCAGATTCTGTGTCTCCCTCTCTCTCTCTCTGACCCTCCCGTGTTCATGCTCTGTCTCTCTCTGTCTCAAAAATGAATACACGTTAAAAAAAATTAAAAAAAAACAAACATTAATTTAAAGTGAACCAAAGACTTAAACATAGGAGCTAAAAGTGCAAAATGCTTAGAAGAAAACAAAGGGGGAATATTCATGAAATCTGAATTGGCAATGATTTGTTGGCTATGAGGTGGAAAGCTACAGGCCATGAAAAAAAACATAGATAAATAAATTGGATTTCATCAAAATTTAAAACTTCATGCATCAAAAGATTATGAATAAAGTGAAAAGGCAATCCACAGAATGGGAGAAAAAGAAAATATTCGCACACCATATATCTGAGAAACATCCAGATGATATCCAGAATAATCAATAAGTCTATAACTGAACGACATAACAGAATAACAACCTAATAGAAAAATGGGTAAAAAGGACTTCCAGCTTCCGGTCTAGCATGTAAGAGTCTGGAAGTCAGTACTTTGTATTAACAAGAAGTAGAAAGCTGTAGAAACCGAAAACCCAGCTCTTCTTGGATCCATCAGAGCAATGCAGTCACAAGACAGACTGCTGTCCCCCAGAACTGGACAGACAGGTGGATACAGAGAATCACATTAACGGGAACTGAAACCCACAAGCAGAAACGTCTGCTGGAAACAGTATCAGGATAGGAAAACCTAGACTGCAGTGGGCCAATTGCTGGATGTTAAGTGTAGACAAGTCTGTGAGTTAAAACTCCAGGAGGAGGGTGCTTTTTTGAGTTTTACCTCCTGGAGCTCTACCAGGTTCTCACAGGGACTATCAGAGAAAACACGCCATTTTAAAACATGCCAGAGTGTTCTTTGCTTTGGAAAAAGGGCTGCTTTCAAAAGAATCTATTTTACCAGAGCCTAAACTATTGGGGTTTATCAGAGCCTAGCCAACGTGGGGAAAGAGAAATACCCAACTCCAGCTCACGCTAGCCTGCCGTATGAGGAGGGGAGAGGAATACTGGATTTCAGCCCCACCAGTCTTCCTAACTGGGGAAGGGGATACCCAACCTCTGCCTCTTCCAGACATCATGTCCCATCTAAGGCAGGGAAAAATGGAAGGGTACGTGTGAAGGTCACAGCCCAGGGGCACACGCTTGTTAAAAGACTGAGTGACTAGTTAGTCACTTCGCTAAATCATAGGACTGTAAAATACTTCGCCTTCTTCTTCACTTTACCATCACATTACTGAAGACTTATTTACCTGGGTTCTTTTCACCCAGTACACCATGTCCTGCTTTAATGACAACAACAACAACAACAACAACAACAACACTACAAGTCATACCAAAGGGCAAAACAGTTTGAAGGCACAGAGCAAGCATCAGAGCCCAACTCAGAAATGGCAGCGATGCTGGGCTCATCAGACTATAAATTGAAAGCAATTGTGATTAAGATGCTAGGAGCTCTGGTGGAAAAATTAGACAAGATGCAAGAAAAGATGTGTAGTGTAAGCAGAGAGGTGGGATTCTTAAAAAAGAATAAAAAAGAAATGCCAAAGACCAAAAACACTGTGACAGAAATGAGGAATGCCATCGATGGGCTCATTATTAGGTTGGAAACAGCTAAAGAAAGAATCTCTGAGCTTGAGGATGTATCATCGGAAACTTCCAAAATTGAAAAGCAAAGGGAAACAGCCTGGAAAAAATGAAAGAGAATATTCAAGAACATAGGACACCTACAAAGAGCGGAACATGTGCATAATGTGAATACTAGGAGAAGAAGAAAGAGAGAAAGAAATGAAAGCAATAATCGAACTGATAATGACAGAGAATTTACCACATTAATATTAGGCACTGCTATGGACTGAATTGTGTCCTTCTCCAAGTTCATATATTGAAGCACTAACCTAATGTGATAGACCCTATAATGAAATAATAGAGGTTAAGAGAGGACATGAGGGTGGGGACATAGACTGATGGGACTGGTGTCCATATAAGAGAAGAAGAAACACTAGAGATCCTAGTTTGTTTCCTTCCTTCCTTCCTTCCTTCGTTCCTTCCTTCCTTCCTTCCTTCCTTCTTCCTTCCTTTCTTCTAAGTGTTTATTTCTTAAAAGAGAGAGAGAGCAGGCAGGGGAGGGAGAGAGAGAGGGAGACAGAAGATCCGAAGTGGGCTCTGTGTTGACAGCAAAGACCCCCGATACAGGCCTCGAACTCACAAATGGTGAGATCGTGACCTGAGCCAAAGTCAGACATCTAACTAACTGAACCACCCAGGCACCTCCCTATCTTTCTTTCTTCATGCATGCACAGAGAAGAGGCCGGATGAGTATGTAGAGAGCAAACAGCCGTCTACAAGGTGGGAATAAGGTGTCCCCAGAAAGTAACCCTGATGGCATGTTTATCTTGGAATTCTAGCACCAGAACTGTGAGGCAATACATCTCCGTGGTTTGAGCCACCCAGACGACGTGTTTTGTTGCAGTCGCCTAAGCCAACTCATACAAACACCAAACCACAGGTCTAGGAAACTCAGAGAAATTAGGCAGAATAAATGCCAAAAAATTACACCTGGACATGTCACATACAAACTGCAGAAAGTCAAAGATAAAGAAAAAGTCTTGAAAACAGCACAAGGTGGGTAGCGGGGGACCTTACCAATAGAGAAACAAGGATAAGAATTACATTCAACTGTCTTTCAGAAACTGTGTAAGCAAGAAGAGAAGGGAGTGAAATATTTAAAGTGCTGAGAGAAAAAACCCTACCAACCTAGAATTCTATATTCTGAGAAATTAATCCTTCAATGGTGAAGAAAGAAGACTTCCTCAGGCAGACAAACTTCGAGGGGATTTGTGGCCAGTAGACTTTCCTTGCAAGAAATGTTAAGAGAAGTTCTTTAGAAAGAAAGGAAATGGTACAAGTCAGGAACTTGGATCTGCATAAAGGAAGAAAGAGCATTAGAAGAGAAACAATAAGTAATTCAACATTTTTCACACTCTTATTTGATGTAACAGGTAATAGTTCAAAATGATAAGAGCAATGATGTATTTGATTATACATATATATTTACATATGAGTATATGTGAGGGAAATGAATGACAATAATAATACAAGGAGAGGGAGAAAAGAATTAGGAATATTTTGTTATTATAAAGTACTTAGGCCACCCATGGATTAGTACAGTGCTATTTGAAATGGACTGGATCAGTTGTAAATATATATTAGAAACTCTATGGCAACACGGGCGAAGGGAAGGAAAAATAAGATAAAAACAGAGAGGAAGGCAAACCATAAGAGACCCTTAAATACAGAGAACAAAGTGAGGTTTGATGGGGGGCAGGGGAGAAGGGAAAATGGATGATGGGCATTGAGGGGGGCACTTGTTGGGATGAGCACTGACTGTCATACGGAAGCGATGAATCACTGGGTTCTACTCCTGAAGCCAAGACTACACTGTATGTTAACTAACTTGAATTAAAAATAAATAAAAAAGTAAGGAATTAAATTTGTTTTAAAAAAAATCTATCTATCTATCTATCTATCTATCTATCTGTACACACACACACACACACACACACACACAGCCATGGAAGAAAACCAAAAAATAATAACGGAAATTATCTGTAGTTTGTCGATTACCCATGGGTTTCACATTCATCTGCAGATTTGCGAGTTTTCAGCAATGACTGTATGGATTTTGGAATCAAGAAAGGGCATTCATTTTCAAAAAACACCAGGCAAAGCACCCTGCCGGCCCCAGGAGAACATGAGTCTGCTTTCTGGAAAGGCCCTGCATCGGTCTGGCCTGCCTGAGCAGCCCTGCCTGGCTCTCCCTATGCTCCTGCTCCTACAGTCAGCTCGATGTGTGGGCAGAAGCAGAATAAAATGCTGATCTTGAGGAAATGCGGTGCGATACCATCGGGGAGAAGCGAAGAAGTCATTTTGAATGAAGACTGGAGGATCTGTCAACAAACTGGAGAGAATCCAGAGAAGAACCAAGGAATGACTGAAGACGTGGGGCTGGGGCTGGGGCTGGGGCTGGCCTTTTGACTAGAGATGAAAAGAAAGTGTGTTTAACTTGGCCAGACTCTAAGTAGAGACTTAAAAACAGCATTGGAGCCCAATCAAACCGCCATTAACAACTGCCAGGCAGATCCCTGTCCTAAGTGACCCTGAAAGGTCAAGACAGCCTCTTAAAATTTCCAGTGCTTTTTAGTTCAACCTGAGGTTAGAGACCATATCTTCCGCTCAGCACAGACTATTCTTGCATTGTGCCAAAAGTTTGACTTTGACGTGCATTATGGGCGCAAGGACTGTGGTGAGAAGGCAGGTGTCCAAGGGGCGGCTCTGAAGGGCCCTCGTGACAGAAGGGGCTGACAAGGGCCGGGATGGGCCAGGCCCTCTCCCAGGTTTGTAGGGCATAATGCTCTAACTGAATGGCTGTCTATTCCTGGGGCTCACTTTCCCAGCTCCTTTGTATTTATACAGGGGAAACGAAGGGATGCTTAGTGTTGGATGGCAAAAGAGAAACAGAGATACACCGACAAAGTGAGGCCAAGAGAGTTCGTGAGAGAGACCCAGGGAGGCACCCGGTGGGAAAGAAACAAGATGAGATAGCAGCTTGAAGCCCAGAGAATGGAGCAGGAAGCCAAGAAGGAGGAAAGGACGGAGAGGGCCCAGTGATCTGTCCTAGGGTTGCCAAGTAGTTGGAGATCTTGACTCATCGGGACAGCTCAGAATGTTGAACGGAGATCAGAGATCTGTGACAACACAGCACTATTTACTTTAAATATGGAATTGTATTTTGGTAACAGGAAAAGAAGCCAGAGGAAATTTAGAACGGGGCAAGGGAACTCTGCATGTGCTCTGGAGAGACCATCTCAGCTCCGTGGCCTATGACTGGGCTGGGGCTGTACTCTCTTGCTCTGATTTTGGGAAATTCGAGCTCTGGTTGCTTTACTCCGAGGCACTTAAACCCTGCAAGGGAGCATATGCTCAGGACGCTTTGTAAATTTGGATGAAGACTCCTCAACCTTGCCTCATATTCAGAGATGATGTAAGACTCCAAGTCTAATGGGCTGATGATCTGGACTTCCCCATCGCTGTACAAGGGCACACATTCACTGTACATCCTTTGAGAACAGGTCGTTAAGTGAAACAAATAAATATTTGTATATATCATTCTGTGGTTGGATTAAAAAAAATCTCAAAAAAATAAAATAAAATACAAAAATCTCTTGAGGAAGGAGGTTACAAATTCCCAAAGTTACACTGATTGCTTTTTCACGTAAGTGGCAATATTTACATTCCACTGGGAAATAATGCCATCTCAAAACGAAAGAGATGGGCCTTACGATGTGTCACTACATAAGAAGATACAGATTGCTTATGTTGACTCTGACTGTGATATCCTTATTCTTTCTATTGGAGATGCCCACAGCTGAAGACCAGCTGAATGATTTGCTTGTCTTTGGGGGTCAGTTCTGGATTTGAGCACGATTCATTTGAAATGTGATGCATTTATGCCTATATTTGCAATTATTTTTTTTTAAGTTTACTTGTTTATTTTGCAGGAGACAGAGACAGTGCAACTGGGGGAGGGGCAGAGAGAGAGGGAGCGAGAAAATCCCAAGCATGCTCCCCACTGTCAGCACAGAGCCTGACACAGGGCTGGAACTCATGAGACCCATCATGACTTGAGCGGAAACCAAGAGTCGCATGCTTGACCGACTGAGCCACCGAGCACCCCCTTCCATTTGCAATTAAATAAATATACCCATATCGGGGGTGTGCCCTTGGTTATAGGGGAGCAATTCCCAAACATTTGGATACTGCTCCTGTAGACCATGGCATATGACCGGGGTTCTTTGAGCACAGTGCTCAGAAAGAGGAAAGTCACAGAGAAGCCAAGGTTAGACTACACTCAGCTGCACGTCTGAATCACCTCGGGAACATTTAAGAAATACAGAGTCTTGGGACTTACTCCAGGACCCTTAAGTAGGAATTTCATCATGAGACCTAAGAATCGGTACTTTTGAAACCTTTCTCCTGTCTGGACTAGCACTGTGAACAGCATCTCCTTTTTTCTGCCTCCACTCGGCTGAATACGTTCTCAGTACAGTTACCCATAAGAACTTGCTCAGTCAGAGCTAATCGTGTCTTTGTGTGGCAAAGGAAATGACGTCTTCCATACTGAGTTGGATGATTTCTCCTGACATTTGGGTCACCAGTTCTATCTAATAGCTCTGGCATTTACACAGCTGGCCATGCACAAGGCGCAATTTGGAAGGCTGCTTGAACAAAGATGCCACGTTGATCCTGTAGGTGTTTTCACCAGGTCAGCTCCACAACGGTGAATTCCTATGCAAATCTGTCCCCCCCCCCTTTTTTTTTCAGGTGAACATTATTCTAAACATTTATAAAACAGGGCGCTTCGGCAACTCCCCTGAGGCCACCAGCTGGTCGGTGTTCAGGGAAGTTATTTGTTGCATGAAAACACATTTGCTAACTCTTCTCTAGTAAACTGATGTTAAGGTATTCTTGGGTGTTCCATGGCAGGATGGGAGTATAGAACAAGGGGAAAAAAGGGATGGGGGAGAGGTGCTGGGGGTGGTGGAAACTCTAAATAATGCTCCTACTTTGGGCTAATGCTCAGACTACAGGCTGGAAGATGGTCATTGACTCATTGTCACCAACTCTGAGTAAGACTTTTGACCTTTCGGTGTCTTAGTGAATGAACCCACATGGAAAGAAGCAGGGGGCAAAAGTAACACGATTGAGCAGGCCAGGCGGTCTCCTAGGTAAATACATGATGATATTGGAATTGGAGAATGCTCGTGACCTTCTGCGGCTTCTTCCGTCTGGGGAGTTATAATTGCTGCAGCAGACAGCCCTGTCATTTTGCTTTGTGGAGGGGAGGAGAAAGCCTTTGATGTGTAACTCTGGGATCACTGTGGGAGCTAAGGAAAGAGGAGTCATTCTGCCACCGCCCACAGCCCCAGTTTTCTCCAGGAAAAGTGGCAGAGAGGCTTCCGTGCGGTCAGTCTCTTTACAAAGTCGATTTCATCGTACCCATTTTAAGTGTGCAATTGGAAGAAGTTTGACGAATGTATACACCTGTGTCATGACCGTCACACTCAAGATCTAGAATCTTCTCTTCACCCCCAAAAGTTTCCCCGTGCCCTCCCCCAGCTGCTGGCTCCAGGCAGCCTCTGATGTGCTTTTCATCACTGTATGTTGCATTGGTCTTTTCTAGAGTTTTGTATAGAGGCAACCACGCAGCATGTGTTCTTTTATGCCTGATTTCCTCGACTCAGTTCAGTGATTATGGGGTTCACCCGTGGGCTTGCAAACATTCGCATTCATCTCTTTTCGTTGCTGAATGGTATTCCATGGCAGGACGGTACAGCATTGTGTTTTTCCAGTCACGTGTGGATGGGCATTTGAGTTATTTCCAGTTTGAGGCTGTTTGTGAATGCAGCTATTCTAAACTCTGGTGTGCAGGTCTTTGCGAGGGCATGGGTTTTCACTTCTCTTGAGTGGAGAGCTGGGAAAGGAACAGTTGGGCCATGTGATAGCTGTTTGGTGAACTATAGAAGGGTCCGGCAGTTCTCTCCTAAGCAGCTGGGCTATTTCAGCTCCCCGCCGCTCTGCCCCCACCCCAGGAGGGAATGAGCATTCCAATTTCTCTGTTTTCTCCAGCACTTGTTATTGCCCGTCATTTCGTTATAGCCAAGGTGAGCTAATGTGCACTGGGATCTCAGCAGAGTTTGGCTTCGTATTTCCCTGATGACTACGGACGTTGCGCATCTTTTCGCAGGCTTGCTGCCCGTCCTTTTGAGAAACAGAAGCTTTTTATTAACAAGAGAGAGCTGTCTACTATGTGACATCACCACCCCTCTTGCGGCAGCCGGGAAGACCGAGTTCCGCTTGCTGGTGCTGAGACTGATCCCTTGTTACCGCCTGGAGTCAGTCTGTGATGCCGCCTCTCGGGCCTCCTTGATTTCACTTTCTCTTCCCACATCACTTGTGGCCTTTTGGCAACCTCCTTTTGCCTTCAAGTCTTCCCTTCGTGTTTTGCCTTGGATTCAGCTGGTAAAAATATTTTTGGGGGGTAAAATCAATACACTCAGATCTGCTCTGGTCGGCTCATTCCCCGGTGCCCCGATCTTTGAGGTGGCTCTCACAATGATGCTAATAATCAGTGGCACCTGGGTGGCTCACCCAGTTAAGCATCCAACTTTGACTAAGTTCATGATCTCATCCGCGGTTCGTGTGAGTTTGAGGCCCCGCGTTGGGCTCTGTGCTGACAGCTCAGAGTCTGGAGTCTGCTCTGGATTCTGTGTCTCCCTCTTCAGTTGCCTCTCCCCCACTTGCTCTCTCTCTCTCTCGAATAAATAAGCACTTAAAAATTAAAAAAAAAAAGATGATGATAATAATCAAAGTCTCTTGTGGTAACTGCCAGAAGCACCACCCACATTCCCTCTTTTTGGATTGAAGCTTTCAGTTCCCCAACTACCAGGCATGTTGCTGGCTGCCGGATGGCCATCAAGTCCGCAGCCTGGAATTGCCCTTGGCTGGAAGGAGCTGCCTTATCCTTGAGGAAATATTTGAAGGGTCATATCGGCTTCAAGCTTCCTGTGGGATCAGCCGAGACTGATGCTGCAAACACACTGGAGCTCACCTTTTCTCTCTGCCCCATCTTGCTCCTACCTGCATGCAAATCTCTATCTCAGACACCTTCTTCTCTGCGTGTTTTTAAAAAGACACTTGTTATTGGGCTTGGGGTAGGATTTACCATCAGGGTAACCGATAAAGATCTCATCTCAAGATTCTGAACTGAATTACATCTGCAAAGACACTTTTCCAGATAAGGTCATACTCATAGGTTTGGGGCAGGCGCATGTTTCGGTGAGGGGAACCTATTCAGCCAACTACACTGGGAAACTGACCTACGGCAGCTGCCGACAGGGGGCTAGCAGGCATATTTCAATGTGGAAGATGGACCCACCGCCAGCTGGCTAGTACTGGGGACCCCATCACTAGCGATGAGTGGGGTACCATCACCTCTGGCATGCAGCAGCGGGGTGATCAGTGCTGGCAGTGGCCTGGGATGGGAAAGAGATGCATTGGCAGGCAGGTGCCTCCACAGTTCAAGGACAGTGGTAGATGTGAGAACTGTGGAAACACACAGGTATTATATTGTGACCAGGCAGCACAAGCCTGAGAGTGATTAATCACCAATTTAAAGTGAAATGTGAGGGACGCCTGGGTGGCTCGGTTGGTTGGGTGGCCGACACTTGGTTTTGGCTCAGGTCATGATCTCACCGTCCTGGGATCGAGCCCCGAGTCGGGCTCTACGCTGAGCAGAGAGTCTGCTTAAGATTCTCTCTCTCTCTCCCTCTGCCCCTCCCCCCTCATGCTCTCATGCACTCTCCTCTCTCACCATAAATAAATAAACTTAAAAAATAATAAAATAAAGTGAAATGTGAAAACGATAGGGCCTCACTGACAGCTTGAAAAAACTCATCTTCTGCAGATGGAGGGCAGGAACACTAAGGATAAGTCCTGGGACACTGCTCAAGGGTCCTTAAAGGGGTAGCCGAGCTCTGGAGAAGGCCGGCTTCTTAGCCTTGGCAAGTTTGCTATGCCCCTGGCACAGCCCTGTTGGGGAAGGAGGAGAACTCTGGGATTGGGGTGTGGTCAAAATGTGGAATTACCCTAAACTCCCCTGACACTTTGGGCCTGCAGAAACAGCCACTTGACCCTGTAAGAGTCTAGTGCACCTCCCCTTGCTTAAAGGTACTGAGAGGTTTCTGCCTAAAGCCTCCTACTCTCTTCCTTTAGGACGTGCCCCATATCCCTTCCTGGCTGCAAACAACCACATAACAAGGGGGAGGAAATGCGCTTACCTCAGAGGAAGCCAGGGACTGTATCTCCACAGAGCTGTGAGACCAGCCTACCTGGACCAGCAGGAAGGAAGAGGGTGTATATACAGCAGGATGCTGAGGGTATTGGCTCCAAACATGTGCAGCACAAATTTGGATAAGGTGAGAGTTTCTCAGGAGCTTTGCAGCAGCGAGGACCCTAAGGACCAATGCTAGCCCATTGCCATGATGACTTCTGAGGCTTGGAGAAAGCAACAGTCACACCAAGCGAAGCTGAAACCATCATTCTTTGGTCACGTGTGTGGGCAAAATGATCAAAACCTTCAGAGAAATGGACTCGCTGGAGGCAGGCCAGAAAACTCACTCTGTTCCCACTCCGTTCCTCGGGGTGACTCAAAGTTCATTGCCCAAAGCGGTAAGCAACATGCTGGGGAGAGCCGTGCACAACCAGGAAGTGCCAGGGGATGGTGGGATCTTGAAAAGATCCATCCCAGAAGGATGGTGGGATCTTGAAATGATACAGGACGGCCGATGGGGCTCAACTGTTAGGAACAAAGCGGCTGCTTGAGTGTCCTCCTGCCATGGTGCTGGCTTCCCACGGAACACTCGAGAGAAGAAGGAGGGTACGCCAAGGGGAAGCTGCCTTTTCAATGACCTGGCCTCAGACGTCACTTCCACAACCTCCCAAATTTTAGAAGTGAGTCACCATGACTGACCCACATTCAAGGGGAGGGGAAATCGGGTCCACCTTTTGAAGGGATGGATGTCAAAACATTTGTAAACATCTTTTAAAACAAGCTGAGGGGCGTTCCTAAGGGTAACTTGTTTTTCCTATCGTTGTAACTCAAAAATCTGTGGGGTTAGAAGTCGTAGTTCCCGAATGGGGACATTTTCACCAGGCTGTGTTGGCCCTGCCTCAGTAGACCAGCGGGCAAAGGAAGGAGACAGCAACCTGGCCCGGGGTAGGTAGCCTGGCTATGACGTGAGAAGGGGCTGTTGTAACCGAGTGGGGAGGGGGGTAGGAATAAACACATGACTCACTGGGCCATTTCTTGATAGTCTCCTGCCCGGTTTTGCCAGTCAATGAACAAGGGTAGCAACTGTAGCCTTCGAGTCTGGGAAATACCACCCAGGTAGGTCACCTAGCGTGGGAAGGTGATGGCCGTGAGTCAAGGGAATCTAGAATGGCTATTGAGGAGGGAGATGATGAGCCCCAGTGTAGGTCCTGAGACCCAGATATTGAAGGAGGGTTGTCTTCCGTCCCAAGGACAGAGGTGTCTAATTCTTTCCGGAAAAGCAGCCACCTAGGATTCTGCAAGAGGTTTACCCAGTTGGGGGAAACTCATCACATGAAGGAAGCACCCCTGGGTCGCACAGTAGTGAGCTGTGGTGGACGTAGGGGTGCCCCCCAGACACATAGCCCCTCCTGGACTTAGGCCTTCATTCCTCCCGCTGCTGGAGGATCGCCTGCCTTGGCTGACAGCCAAGTCTCTCTAGGAACGGCCTTTGGCTGACAGAGCAGCCTCGCCCATAGCTATTACCTTCCTCCCTGGGGGACAATCCACACGGAATGACTGGTCTGATGTGAAGGTACAAAGCTTGGCCCTTTGCTTTGGTTTGGGACATCTCTTTTTTTTCTTTCCTTTTTTCATGTTGATTTATTTATTTTTGAGAGACAGAGAGAGGGAGACAGAGAGTCCCAAGCAGGCTCTGTGCTGAAGCAGGGCTTGAACTCACGAACCACGAGTTCGTGACCTGAGCTGAGGTCAAGGGTGAGACGCTTCGCCGACTGAGCCCCCCGGGCACCCTCAGTTTGGGACATCTCTGAAGGGCCGCTGCAGCTCCAGGGCTCATCAGGGAATCCTCTGTAGCAACTCCCCTTCTTCCTCTGCCCAGACCTTCTGTCCTCTTGCTCTCCCCAGCATACCCCCAACATGTCCCCTGCCAGCTAATACTGATCTTAGTGTCTGTTTCCTGGAGAACCTCACCAATGACACCATGATCCATGTAGTGGTTACCATGTTGTGCTGTCGCTTTGCATAGATCATCTCTCTAAACATACTCAATTGGTCTGTGACATAGCTACTGTCAGTATCCACATTGTACAGGTAAGGAATTAGAAGCCATCTGTCCAAGTTCAAAGCTGTAAATGGTAGTCAGCTTTCGACTCTGGAGCTGTCTTGAAGTCTTGAAGTCTATCTTTGAAGTTTCCTTATTTCGTGGCTCTGAGACTATGATATTGTTTAGCATAAATATTTTGTTATATTCCGGGATGCATCTCCTCAATGACATTAGAGATGGGACCGATGTATGGATTCGCGTTGCTTCAGTAACCAACGTTCCTACACTCAACGGTTACATAAAAAATACATTGGTTTCTTCTTCCCATTACATGTGGGCAGCTCTGAGCCATCTGTCATGGTTTCCCTCCACCTCAAGCCTCCGCACACCTTCTCATTCCAGGACTAAAGCTAAAGGTTCATCCCTTATTTGTGTATGTCCTTCTTATGGCAGAGGGAGAAGGGAAGAGAGCTCATGGAAACTTGTGATGGAAAACGTTGTATCCGCTCACATAAGCACACTAGTCTTCCAGAGAAAGTGACGGTGATGTGAGTTTTTCTTACAGGTAGAGGGGAGTGAATGGTTGTGAACAATAATACAATCTTTTATGGCAGATATCCATGTCAGGGCTATGGCAAATCAATAACTCATTTTCACCATCTAATTTAAACTTAGAAATCACTGTGTAATGCATCGTGTCACGCATAATGAAGGAATATTCCAAGTGTGCAGAAGAGGTTGAGAAGCCAAGAAGAGGCGCTGTGAGGGCGAGGGGGACACAGCGAAGACAAATGCTTGGGAGTTCTACCAGATCAGCCTTTGAGAGTTTGCAGGACCCCCATCCTCCAGGTTGGGGACCTCCTCCAGCCAGCCAGTGCTTGGAGGTGTCCATGAAGGTAGGATGCCTGGGTTTGCCATCACAGAAAAATGAGAAGAAGCATAGTCAAGATTTTCATTTTGCCAGAGAGGTTTTTGGTTTTATATTTTTGATGTGAAAAGAGTGATTTGGAAATACCTTTTCCCCCCTGTGCTTTGCTTTCTGTCAATTTCGGTACCACTGAGACCCAATGAATGCTACTTGGCAAGCAGCCAAAGTAAACACATCCCGGCCAAGTGCCTAATAATGGAAACAAACATGTGGTGGGAAAGCGTCCTATGGATGTTTCGTGGAAATAAGCTCCTGATGAGCCTGCAAAAACAATTATTTCTTCCTTGTTCCTTAAATCTCAATAAATTAGATTAAATCTGCCAGCTTTCTTTTGTTGTGGAGTCATAACTTTTAATTCCAAATGGCTAGTTTTGACTAGTTAACATTTTAAGGAATTTAAAAAAGAATTTTTTTTTTTTTGTATCTTTCACAGGGAAGCTCCTGTGTTGTAAGAAAGTTCCAAAAGATGGAAAATTTTTTTTCCAAAAATACATAACTAGCTTCGTATTTGTTAATTGGGTTTATATCTGTTGTATGCACATTATATAAAATTGAACTATTAATTTAAATAGCACATTTAATTTACTGGCACCTTTAAAAAATAACCTGCCCGCTTTGCCACAACAACCACAGAGACCTGGAAGAAAGCTAGTGACATTTGCAAATTCTCTATTCATTGGACTAAAATTGATCCTGTCATCAGCCTACAGAAATTCCATATGTGCACCCATATCCCTTGCACTCGTGTATACACTGTCTCAGACAGCTCTTTCTTATTTGGGGGACTCAAATTAATAATTATTTGCATGAATATCATATGCATTTGGGCTTTGGGAGATCCAGGAGGATTGTCCATGCTGGCCAGTGCCTTTTTGTCTCTGTAGACATAAGTATCTGTTTTATAATCCTGTATGATCTGGCTAGAAATACACTTGTTTTGAAATGATTTAAGTCGAGAAATTACTTTTTCAGAAACCTGTCATGAGGCCAAAGTGTTAGCCTTTTGGCTTAAAATAAAAATAAATAAAAATTAAAAATTAAATTAAAAAGTACATTGCCTGAATACTTATCTTTTTTTTTGAAAGACAATGGTCAGAAGAAATGAATTTCCAAAGTTTTGCAAGCTTGGTAACTGACAAGGGGGAATTCTCTCCACTGTACAGACTTCTCTTCTCACTTCTTTGCTCTCACTGAGGTGCCAGCTGCGTTCAAGGGAGGGTGAGGCCAGCTCCTTGGGGCTGCACAGAACTTTCATTCAGGCATGTCCTGCATTGTGTTCAGACAGCAGAGTCAGGGCAAGTGATTCATATTCATTAGGATCTCATTGCTCTGGCAGCCTACCTGGGAAGCCATCAGACATTTGCTGGTGAAAATATTGCCTAGGTCAATATTCGTATGCAAAGTTCAAAGGAAAAGCAGTTCAAATCTGGGTGGGGGTGAGTCATATTCAGAACAAGTTGATAATTTATGAGCCTCTAAGGAAGTCCTTTAAATTAAAAGCGACAAGGAAATATCACCTTGATCTTGTTTTCTAAGATTCCACAGAGTGACTCTTCTTAAATATTCCAAATTGCACGATGCTTGAATAATACTTGTACTCTTTGGGTTGATTCCCAAACTTGAGTTTTCTCCTTGTTTTTCCCCTAATGAGATAAATTGATTCATTTTTTTTCAGTCCCTATTCATCATTTATTCATTCAAGAGGTATTTGTTGATTTTCTACTTCTATCAGGCAATGGGGATTCAGTAATAAATCTTAAGACTTACCAACTGTATCACTAAAGCAATTTTTGGTTGCAACAAAGTGCCACTGAGGAAGTAAAGAGTGATATTTGAGAGGGTAAGAGTTGGAAGTACTTGGAGTAGGGAAGGCTTTTATAGGGTGACAAGGGATGATCATAAAGCATGGGAAGGAGCCAGCCATGCAGGGAGCCTGGGGGAAGGCATGCTGGTAGAGAGAACCAGGTGGGGAGGCTCTGAGATGGTCAAGAACTTGGCATGTTCTGGGAATAGAATGGATCTGGTTTGCCTTGGGTGTTGGTAGTGAGATGAGATTTGTAAGAAGCTTAGATTCTCCTCTAAGTGCAATAAGACATGCATGAGGGGGTTGGGTAGGGAGTGATGAGATCTAATTTTCGGTAAAGCAGAATCATGACATTAAGACATAACCTCATACCTGTCAGAATAGCTAAAATAAACAACACAAGAAGTAACAGGTATTGGTGAGAATGTGGGGAAAGGGGACCCTCCTGCACTGTTGGTGGGAATGCAAACTGGGGCAGCCACTCTGGAGGTTCCTCAAAAAGTTAAAATAGAACTATCCTACGACCCAGCAATTCCATTGCTAAGTATTTATCAAAGAATACAAAAATACTACTTCAAAGTGATATATGCTCCCCAGTCTTTATAGTAGCATTATCTACAATAACCAAATTATGGAAGCAGCCTAAATTCCATCAACTGATGAATGGATACAGAAGATGTGGTGTATACATACCATGGAATATTACTCAGCCATGAAAAAGAATGAAATCTTGCCATTTGCAATGACGTGGGTGGAGCTACAGAGAAAGCATTATGATTAATGAAATAAGTCACTGAGATAAAGACAAATACCCTATAATTTCACTCATGTGGAATTTAGGAAACGAAACAAATGATCATACGAAGAAAAAAGAGAGAGGCAAATTGTGAAACAGACTCTTGCATTTATTTTTATTTTTTTAAATATTTCTTAAATGTTTGTTTTAGTTTTGAGAGAGCATGAGTGGGGAGAGGCAGAGAGAAAGCAGGGGAAACAGAATCCCAAGGAGGCTCTGCACTGACAGAAGAGAGCCCTCTGTAGGGTTTGAACTCATGAACCATGAGATCATGACCTGAGCCAAGGTTGGACACTTAACTGACTGAGCCACCCAGGTACCACCGGACTCTTAGCTATACAGAACAACTGATGGTTACCATAGAGGAGGTGATGGGGATTAAGGAGGGCGCTGGTGATGAGCACCAGGTGTTGTATCACTAAGTTGTACACCTGAAACTAATATTATACTACGTTAACTGGAGTTTAAACAAAAACTTAAAAAAAAATAAAGCTAGGAAAACACACACACACACACACACACACACACAGCCCAAAATACAAAACAAAACAGACAACCATTACTGATTGCATCCATACCCCTGAAATCACTGGCCTTCCACTAGTTGCAATTTTCTTCTTTGTATCAGAAAACTCTTAGAGACCTGCACATAGTGCTCCTGTTTCCAGTTCTCGGGGTCTGTTCTCCTCCAACACTCACAGAAACCTCCTTGATCACATTCTGGCTTCCTCACTCCTGGCTCAAGACGCTCTTTCCATTGACTTGATGGTATGCTTCCTGGAGAAGCCATTACTCTATCATTTTTTCATAATATCATCTCTGTAATTGGCTTTATCAGTGCTCCTTTGCTACCTTCTGTCAGTTCTTGCAATCAAAATGAAGCACATACACTCCGTCCCATGTGTATGTAGGTATGTGAAGATATGAGGGATGGGTAGGACTGGCTGGACGGGGACCCAGCTATGGTGGAGACACATAAAGGGTACTATGGTGCCAAGGATTGAAGCCACCTGTCCATAGCAGATACGTTGAAGGCACACACTTTCCAGACTGGAGGAGAGGTCCAATCCATGAACACCCATTTGAGTTCTTGCAACTCCAGGGCTGCTATTAAGGATACCCTCAATGTAACTACTAAGACTTCTGAATCAAAAACTGTATCTGAGGAACAGTTGATTTATTTGTGTTCCTGGAGTATACTGGGGGAGGGATTTTTAGGCGGTGCCAATAGATGTGCTCAGAGATGTCACACAGGATGTAGGTGGTCAGTGATGCATGGGTTTCCACCTGGGACGATGGAAGTCCAAGGAAAAAAAACATGGTGGATGTTCTGTGAACTCATTGCATTTGGGGGGGGGGTGTGGTGGTGGAGAGCAATCCTGTGGCTCACTATTCCTCTCAGCAGAGCAAACCTGTCTATCGTGTCCATCCACACATCGTGAATTTAGTCCGGGTTTGACTAGACTGGGTCTGCCCTGCTTGGCAAACTTCTCCACTCTTCTAAGGGAAGATATAATTGTAGCAGGGGGAAACTCTGTGATTCTCTCTAGACTTGGAAAAACACAATGAAAAGGGAGTATTTTGGTCAGAGTTGCCTTAGGAAAAATTATTACAGGGAATTCATGGAAAAACATTGCTTTCCAATTTCAGAACTACTCAAAATATTGGGTAGCTAAATATAAAACACTGTTCACAGTCCTACGGATCGTGGGGCCGGGCTAAAAGTGATGCGTGCTCTCCCTCTTTTCTCTTCTCTTTCTTTTTAATTTCTCTTCTCCAGTCAGCCTTATAAGCTTAACCAAAGATAATTATCAAACAAGAATCTTAATTGCTCTCCTAGCACAAGTTCTTTCTTAATTTGAAAAACATGCTTGGTGTTAATGAAATTTCCCTCTGAAAAATAATAGCTGAAATGAAAAAAGGAATGTTTCATGGCCTGCAAGAGCTCGCAAATGCATCTTTCAGGAAATGTTTTATAAAGTTTGTGAAAATCAAAGGAACACTTCAATCACCCGATGTTCTTGGCATGAATTAGAGAGTAAATAACTCCAAGGATTTTGTGTGTTGGGCTGGAGGACCTCCCTTTTTGTGCCCCCAAAGAAGAGCTAATCAACAGAAGGCAACTGAGATTGTAAAATAAAATTTCTCAACTGTGAGAGGTGTGAAGCTTGACTTCTAGGTAGAATTAGTGAAATGTAGTCTTTGGTGATGGAACTTTTCCTTAGTATTTTAACCTTTTCTCCCTAGAGCAATGAACAACAATAAAAATTTCAAGAAAAGGAAAAGTGGGGAGGGATGCCTGTAATTGTCCAATCTTTCTCTTCCTGCCTCTCTTGTGTTACCCAGATATGTAGTTGATTCTCCATATCAAGGCGATTATTATTCTATAAAGTCACTGAAAGCACTGAATTAGCAAATGGGGAGCCATTGCTCCCAGGAGAAATGAGAGGGGCGTTCCTGCAGGCCTTTGGTCATCATGTTTTCATCAACAGATCAATACAGAAGCTGGTTTTAAGTGTCTTTCTGTTTAAAGACACCTTATTGGATACATGTTACTGGTTCATTAACCCTGAACTCAAAGCCAAAGCACTGTAATTCACAACTGAATGAAACGTCTTTAATACATATTTGGAAAGAAAATTCCAGAATGCTCTCACCAAGGTTTTATGAAATATGCTGCCACTTGGCTGCTTGGATTCCAAGAAATCTATAGCTCTTTGTAGGCTGGTCAAGGCCTTAGGTTGATCTTGTCTCATACAGACGCTTTTATTTGGAAATTCTTTAGAGCTCAGAGGTTGATGAGGATCCTGCTTTCTGGAAATTATTTGGACTCAGTTAGGCCTAGAACTTAGATTATTTTCCTTTGAGAAAGATATACAAAAATAGGAATTTCCCCTTCATTCTTCGGCATGAAGAATTGAGAGGTATTGATGTAGGTTGCTAAACTTCCCAGTTTACGCCCCCTGGAATGTTCCGATTTAGCCTATATGGGTACTTTAAGAGGCTAGAAATCTGAAGATGGAAAATTCAGGAAAAACTCTTCTCTCTTTTTGACTAAGTTCACTTCTGCTTTCTTCCTCCCACCCCAATTATAATTTCCATGAACAGTTTTCCTCCTCTTCACTCAAAAGGGAACTGCATTTGGCCTTCTGGACAGTGACTCAAAATGAAAGAAAATAAAGTCGTGTAGCCGACTTTATGTAATCAAGCATAAGGTCTTTTCAGGTGAATTTATCTTACCTGAAATGGATTTCTAAGATAAGCAAGCCTGGAAGACGTAGGATGGTCTGGCTGGTATAGTTTACTGGACGTCTGTGTTCTATTTTCCTCACCAGCACAGCGAGGCTGATGATAACTCTTCTCCCCAATTTATCGGGAAGATTCTACATTCAAGCATGCTATCTTTAAGAGGCTATCAGCCACCACAGGGGCCACATGGCTTCTTTACCGAGAAAACATTATTGATGCCCTGAGGTGCTGGACGGACAGCTTGCACTGAATTGATTTGTAACAGGTTACCTCAGACCTCATGAGTTTTTGGCGACAAATACTTTCCCATCAATCCCTGATTCAGTTTCCCCTGGTTTGCCCAAGGCAGACTCCTTAGTCCCCTTTCAATGGTTTGCCTAGTTGTTACAGGAAGCCTGTTTTGTGAAGTAGCTGATAGTCGTCATACATTTTTTTTCAATCTGGGCCCTTTCACTGATCTCTACTGCTTCTGAAGTCACTTAATGTTTGCATCGAAACACCCAGAACACCTGTTGTGCTCCATGTAGAATGGCAGGGGTTCCTTCCTCTCCTTGGTCTCCTGGGCTTTGGAGGAGATTTACCACCTGTCATATGTACCTTTCCCCCTGTGCTAGCTATAAAGTTAACACAGGTAAGATAATTTCCCTCCTTTACTCTCAACAGCTGTCCAAGGAAGAAGGCTTCAGGGAATCTGTCTCCCATGTTCTGAGACACTAGGTATCAGTGTCATTTGAAATGGCTCACCAGTACCTATGAAGCATTAGAAGCAGGGTTATCATACGTGGGTATTCAATGCCTTACAAAAGTCACCCCACCAAAAAAAGTTCAGGAATATATCTGTCGTGAATACAGTGTTTACACATAAGAGCATAATGAGTTTCTAGTCAGTCACATTAACAAACTTGAAACCTAGACACTAAGGAAAGGAAGACTTTGTGAAATAAAAGTAGAAAAATGAAAGTTTGATTTCTATACAGATATTCCTGTGTCATTTGTGGTTCCTATAGGCTTACGTAAGTCAGAGGGTGCAGAGCAGAGACGTTTTGATGAAAGGAAGGAAATGTTAAGCTTGTCTCTCAGGTCGTGCCGAAGCCCCAGTGTGCTGGCCCTGGTCAGGGTGACGGTTCCATCCGGCCGCAGCAGACTGAGTGGCGGAAGTTATCCCATTTATTAGCCAACGTTTGCTTTGCTTCTCAGCCAACTGTGAGAACTGGACTAGATACGCAGAGAAACTAAGTCCAAAGGGTGTGAGCGCTCTTACCGTGGGTTCTCAACGTAACTTTGTAGGAGAGGATGTGTTCAAATGAAGACAAGCAAGAAGTAAAATCAAATGGGAATGTTCAATCTCATGGCTTTTCAGACCAGGGCTCCTCAAACTAACACACACAAACGCACGTCACCAAGGATCCTGGTAAAACGCTGGGGTTAGTGGATCTGGGGTGGCCCTGAGATTCAGGGAGCTGCCAGGTGGTGTGGATGCTGCCGTCGGAGGACCACACCTGCAGTAACCTGGAACTATGAGATGTTTCTCTTCTCTTCCCTTTTTTTGCTTTCTTTATATGGCTACGGAGCCAACCACCGGGACCTTGGAGATTAAAGATGAGGACAAGAGAAATGTAGCTAACATTTGCTATTAGTTATTGGCCATTTGGATAAAAACAACGAGTCCTAGTCTGTTTGGGCTGCCATACCACAGAGAGGTGCCTGGGTGGCTCAGTCTATTAAGCGTCTGACTTCGGCTCAGGTTATGATCTCACGGCCCATGGGTTCAAGCCCCGCATTGGGCTCTGTGCTGATGGCTCAGAGCCTGAAGCCTGCTTCAGATTCTGTGTCTATTCCCTCTCTCTCTGCCCCTCCCCAACTCACACTCTGTCTGTCTTTCTGTCTCTCTCTCTGTCTCAAAAATAAACATTAAAAAAAAATCTTTAAAAAATAACAATAAGATACCACAGAATAGGTAGCTTATAAAGCACAGAACTTTATCGTTCACAGCTCTGGAGGCCGGAAAGGCCAAGATCAGGGCACCAGCATGGCTGTCTTCTCATCAAGGCCCCTTTCCTGTTCCTGGCTGGCATCTTATTGCAAAGGCCTCACATGGTGGGAGGGACTAGAGATCTCTCCGGGGCCTCTTGTATTAGGCACTAATCCCATCCCAGAGGGCTCCACCCTTATGACCCAAGCACCTTCCAAAGGCCCATCTCCTACTATTGTCACATTTGGAGTTAAGATTTCAACATATGAATTGGGCAGGGAGACATAAAAATTTAGACCATAGGAAAGTGGAAAGAAGGTCCCAGAGCAGTGTTTCTCAAATGTTACAGCACACAGGGATCACCTGGGGATCCTGTTAAAATACAAGATTCTAACTCAGTAGGTAGGAATGGAGCCCCAAATGCTGTGTTTTCTATGAAGGCCCAGGTGACACTAAAATTGCCACCCACGCTGTGAGTAGTGAGGGTCCTAACGGACAACAGGGTTTACGACTCACCCATCCTTTTTCTTTTTGTCGGTCTTCATTGAATTTTCCTGGAGAAGATCGAGGGAAGGGCACAAGGCAGGAATCTAAATTTAGCCAACTGGGATACTTGGTAAGGGTCTACAGGAGAGAAAGGAGAAGAGAAGGAGGTGGAGGGTGAGTGTCAGTTTCAGGAGGTTGTAAGCTGGGCTCCCTTTGATTTAAGCTCTTTCCCACATGGGTTCCTTTGCTGGTTATTTCAGGAGGTTTGTGTCTGTCCTGTGGCCCTAAAGCCCAGAGGCGTCCAGACGGGTCGTCACTCTGCTGCCCATCACAGGCCACTTAGAAGGCTGAAGACAAGTCATTCCAACCCCGGGAATTCCCTTCATGACCAGGACTGCCTCTTCTTCTTCCCACTTTGAATGAATAGAAGTCAGCAGGACTTTCGTCACCTCTCACTTCTGTTCAGTTCAAGTTTCTGTCTGCACATGTGTGCACATATCATTTGGGGGTGAACGGCAAGTCTGGGTTGGATCAGCCACCACTCCAGAGAGACGCTTCATTTCCTAGACTGGCAGTGGCACCCTAGTGCAGTTTTCCATATGTACCTAAGCATTGTTCCCATTAAATTCATCTCCAGTGCATCCTTACCCCACACCGGGTCACCCCTGCCCTGCCATGGCACAGCTCCTGGCTTCAGTCTGGGCTCTGACTGTTGGACACTGACCGTTGAAGACAAACGACATAGAGCCCAGGGTCACGCTCATGAGTGCACTGTGAGGGTTCGTCCGTTGTTTACTTTCTCAATACATACCCATATACTTCCAGACGATCTTTCATTTCTGTGCTGAACACAGACACACACACACACACACACACACACACACACACGGTTTTCTCTGTTTATTTCTTCTGAAATCATATTGCACAAGCGTGAAAGCTGAAAAACATCCCACTTCCTTACCGGCCACTGGAAACTTTCCTGATGACAGTCCGAAGTAACCACAATAGGCAATGAGTTAACATTTCAGTTGGGAGAATTTCCCCACCCTCCTCTCCTGTCAATGAGGCAGAAAGTTCCCAGCTGATTTCTCCATCTGGCCATACCATTCCTGGAAACCTGCTTCCAAAGAAGTCAACTGGAAGATGAGAGAGGGGTTTGCCTGGGCCTAGGAGGTGGAGGCAGGGGGTCGACGTGGTCCGGTGGCTCTCTCGTGGAACCACAACTGGGAGCCTGCAGCTTATTTTTGAACATTACCGCTAACTTACTATTGGGACGCAAGCCCTTGAGTTCCCAATGAATCAATGAATAAATAAATGAATGAAATATGCAAGGGTTACCGTTCCTCATTAGAAATATTTTGAGCATACAAATTTCAAGGCTTGGCCTCACACACAAAAATCTCAGCTGACTTTGGACACAAATGTAAACCGCCCTTTCAATAGGAAGGGGTTTCTGTGAACACATTCGTAGGCACACATGGCGCAGAAAGTAGCCGCAGCGAGATCTAACTTCTTAACCGTTGAAGGGCAGACATCTCTCACTACTCCCTACTCTCTCTGGGCCTTGATCCAAGAAGGTGGGCTGCGGGTTAGTTTTTCCAGACTGGGTGGGAAAAGGTCTTAGAATCATAATTTTTTTGTGAGTCAGGTCACCACGCCACATATAATTGTGTGAGGCCAACAGCCCCAGTAAGAGGCAGAACGTACCAGAATCTACAGCACCAACACCGAACCCTTACTGATGCGTCAATGTAGGCTCATCTGTGGCAATAAACATACCCCCCGGTGGGAGATGTTGATAATGCAGGAGGCTGTGCATATGTGGGGGTGTAGAGCACACGGAAAGTATCTGTACCTTCCTACAATTTTGCTGTAAACCTAACACTGCTCTTAAAAAAAAACAGTTCTAAAAAAAGTACACAGAGATCTTTAAAAATCCATCGTCTAATTTGTGCACAAAACGAAGTCAGTCCTCATGCCCATACTTGAATTTTGTTCAGAATTTTGGTGAAAGTTACTTGAGCAACTTTTCTGGGTAAGTACTTTGCTAGAAGAAATAATCCATAGAGGGGCACCTGGGACGCTCAGTCGGTTAAGCATCTGACTTCGGCTCAGGTCATGATCTCGCGATTCATGAGTTTAAGCCCCACGTTGGGCTCTGTGCTGACAGCTCAGAGCCCGGAACCTGTTTTGGATTCTGCCCCTCCCCTGCTTGTGCTCTGTCTCTCTCTTTCAAAAAATAAACATTAAAAACAATTAAGAAAGGAAATAATCAGAAAAATTAACAAACTGTACACCTTTTTAGTAAAATAATATCTTCTTTTACGTTCAAAGTATTATTCAATGCCATAAAAATTAGGTAACATTATTTAAAAGTTCATAGATCTGGCATTAGGTAATTTCCCTGAAATAACAATAAAGCTTTCCTGGAAGACTTTAAAAAGTTGCCTTTATTTCCTTTACTCTTTTAAATGTAGGAGTTCAGTCACAAGGCTTTATTTCAAGGTCCAAAAGCTATGAGTTTCCTATTGTTACAGATGTTCAACCACCAGCTAGACCGTTAATTCCAAAATGTCACCCTTGAGCTGGCTGCATCAAAATCAATTAGGACATTTTTAAAACTTTAGATTACAGGGCCTTTCCAAATATCCATTAAATTAAATCTCCAGGGGGAACCAAGAATCTGCGTGTATGGTTCCCAAGGCTTTGGGGGCAGGCATACAAGTTTGGGAATCACTGAATTCAGCGGTTCCTGTTTGTTTGTTTGTTAATTCAGACTAGAATAAGAGGACTGACCAAAATTACACCTAATGATTCTTAAGTTCTAAAATTCCGTGGCTTAAAGATAATTGTAAAATAATTCACAATTGGTAGTACAGTCAATATGCAACTAACACTGATGGCTGGGAATAAACAATCCCAGAGCCGTAGGAATCTGTGTGTTCTCAAGCGCAATCCCACCCTCCCAAGGAGAAATAACCACTATCCTCACTCATGTGCTAACCACTTTCTGGCTTTCCTTTAGTTTTACCACTTCCGTATGAATCCCTAAATAAGAGTTTAGTTTTGAATTGTATGCAAATTGATTTATAGTATATGATCTCTTGTCTATCTCTCTTCTTTTGTTCGAATTATGCTTAGAAGACCCATTGACATTATTGTGTAGCTGGAGTTCAGCCCTTTTCTCTGCTGTATAATATATTATTGTCTAAATTAACCGATTCTATTTTCCATGAACATTTAGATTTTTTTGCCCTAGTTTTGGATATTATTAGCAATGCTGTAATTAGTGTTCTTTTAAAAAAAAATTAGGTTGATTTATTTTGAGAGAGAGAGAAAGCACAACCTGGGAGGAGCAGAGAGAAGGAGAGACAGAATCCCAATCGGGCTCCACGTCATCAGTGCAGAACCCGATGTGGGGCTCGAACTCACGAACTGTGAGATCAAGACCTGAGGCAAGATGAAGAGTCGGATGCTTAACCAACCGCACCACCCAGGCATCCCTGTAATTAGTGTTCTTGTCCTTTATCTGGGTGCACAGACACAAACATTTCTTTTGAATTCATGCATATACATGTGCATGCACATGTGCACACGTGCCCACATCTAGGCAGTCTTTGCGTTACACAGAACCATGTTAACTAAAACTTGTGCGTATCCTGACTATGACTAGGCTTGGCGGGTTTGTGCTGTTACCCATGTTTCCTCAGTTGCCGTGAAACTAGGCAGAGGGAGGACGCAGTTTCAATATGCAAAAGTTTCAGTTAACACGATACTGTGCAAAGCCAGGGCAGCCTGTAATATACACATATATCTGGGAGTGGAATTGCTGGATGATAGGAATTTGCATCCTCAGCCTCATCGTAGTGCCCAACTGTTTTCCAAAGAAGTTGTATGAATTTACTTTTTGGTCAGTACTGTAGCAGAGTACCCATTTTTCCACATCCTTACACATACTTGGTGTTTCCCAGATTAGCAGTGAAGGGGAGCATCTTGTTCTGTGTTTTTGTTGGCTGTGCGCATTTCTCTTAGACGGAATGGTCAGCCTAGCTATTTCTCTATTTTTTTTCTGTTAGGTTGTTTTTCTTTTTCTGACGTATTTATAGAAGTCCTTTATATAGTCTGTTGTGTTTTTCGCAGACGTGTTATAAATATGTTTGTCAAGTTTATGATATTATTTGATGAACGAAGTCTTTCAATTTGAAACGGAGCAATGTTTAAACCTTAACAATATTTTCCTTTGTAGTTACGTTTTTGTGACTACTTAAAAAAGACTAGCCCACCCTAGAGTCTAAGAGATGTTTCCTTAAATATTTTCCTAAAATGTTAAGGTTTTGCTTTTGGCATTCAGGCATTTAATTCATCTGGAATTGATTGTTCTTTATAGTTGAGGTAGGAACCTAATTTCCTTTTCTTTTCATCTGCGTGTAGATAATTTTTCCATATTTATTTGTGAATAGGCCCTCCTCCCCCTAATGATCTGCCATACCACACCCTGTCGTATATCAAAGGTCTGTTAACATCAATGCATCTGTTTCTAGGTTCTCTATTCTGTTCCACTGGTTAATCCGTTTCTTCCTGGACAAGTACTACATTGCCTAATTACTATCACTTTATAATGAGTCTTTCATAATCATTCACTTTAAAAGCATTTTTGTTATCCTTAGTCCTTTGTTCTTTCAGTTACATTTTAACATCCATCTATCAAGTCACATGATATTTTAATCAAAGTTATAAGAAATATACAGATCAGTTTGGGTCAAATAAGTCTCTTTAGAACGATACGAAGTCTTTCTGAGCATGAACATAGTGTTTCTCATCCAGATTTTCCTTAACATCTTTGAGTAAGGGTTATTTTGTCGACAGGCTTACTCATATATTGCTGCATTTATTCTTAGAAACTTTATAGATTTTTCTACTGTAAATGTTACCTAAAATTACATTTTCAAAGTATTTATGCAGAACTGTTGGAAGGGAACCATTCCCTTTAAAATTAGGGAGGAGACAACACTGCTTCCTATCACTGCTGTAGTCAACATTATATTGGAGATCTTAGCTATCACAATGACACAAGAAAAAATATGAAAGACATTAGGTTTGGAGAGAGGGTCATCATTTACAGGTAATGTCATCGTACACATAGAAAACATAAATGTATCTATGGAAAAAGTACTTAGAAATAATCGATGAATCATCACGTTGACCAGATATCAGACCAATATGGAAAAGTCAATTGTACTTTTTAGTTGTACTTAGATCCCATGTGATAAAAGTGTAATATTTAGCAGATGCAGGGAGAAATATGTCATGGTACAATAGCATTCTGTGAAAAAGCATTCTGTTCTGTGGGTGTGGTTTACCATTTAACCGAGCACCACAGAAGCCAGAATTCTTATGTTAATTGCCTACTGGGATTCAAACAAGTTAGTATCTGTCTATACTAGTAGACAGAAGGTATTCTTTCAAACAGGACTTTGTAAAGACAACCAAAAAATTGATTAGGAACGACTGAATCCACACTATAGAATGAGACTACATGCAAATTACCCATTTAAAATAAGAATAGTCATTATATTAATACAACACACAAGAAGGAACATAAAGTATTATTCTGACTACAAGTTCTAATTCCTTCTGGTGGGATTGGTGACCTATGTAGAGATGGTAGGGGTAAGGGTCTCTGTCTAAATTCCCTTCATTTTGTTGTGTCATCATCCCTAACCTGCGTCCTTTTTTGACCCTTTCCTGGGCGTGTGGGTGCAAAGCTGCACCGAAATGGTCACCCCTTTACGTCAAGCTAGATAAGAAGGATAAGTTTGGTCATTATTGTTTGCATTTTGCGGATTTTTAGCACTCATTGCTTGAGTTCAGAGCCCTGTCATGCTGCAGCCCAGCTCCATACACTTGTGTGGATTTTAAGAACTTGTCTCTTTCATTTCTGGAAAACAGCAGCTGCTCATTACAAGGGAAGCAGTAAGTCTAATCGTGGAGGACTTCATCCTTCTATTCTGACTCATTGTTTTCTCCTCTTCCCCCTTTTCAGTGGGATAAAATCTGCTTTCAGATTCCTAACAGTTCTGATTCCAATTGGAAAAGTCCCCCGAGTTATAGTGGCCATGGGAATTCATGACATCTCTTTATCCCATTCACAAACCTCTCAAGAATGACTGTTATCCCACATTTCACAGTTGAACCTTTCCTTGCCCACTACTAGGGAGCTGCAAAACCTCCGTACGACTCTATTTTCCAAAGGTGTTGAATTCTGTTTAAATGGCTCTGATTAATGTGTACCTTATGTTTAAAGACACGACCAAAAAAAAAAAAAAAATGCAGCGGCAACGGAAAAGAAAAAGTGCCTGGGAAGAAAACTAGAACTGAGCAAAATCTATGTGAGAAAAGTGTTAAGTCACTGAGAGACACAAAAGAAAAATCAAAAACTTGGAAGGGCATATCCTACCTTCAGTAGGGAGATTCAATATCCTAATGAGGTCAGCTCTCCCTCAAACAGTTTATAAGTTTATTGTGAGCCGAACAGAAATACTACTGGGATATTTTTTAGAACCACATAAATTAATTTCCAAGTTCATGGGTAAAGTAACTATGAAAGAAAAGGCCAGAAAAATCTAAACAGAAAAACGAATTGGAGTATAGAGGTGCATTTAGAATATAAACCTACAGTAATGAAACATCATGGCACGGGAGTATAAATAAGCAAACAGACCAGTATAAGTGTGCAAAGTGCATAAAGACCCCAGAAACTGATCCAAAGACATTTGGGGGTCGAGTATATGAGAAAACAGTCGTGGAATAATATCGAAGACATTGAACATTTAAATATTTATCAGGGAAAAATTGCAGTCTTACCCTTCTCATCGCATTAAAACGAACACAAAATATCGATGCAAGAGTAAGTGTAAAGAGGGAAACCACAAAAATACTGAAAGAATTTTCAGCTAATCTTGGTGAAAGGAAAGGCTTTTGGGCATGGCAGAAAAAAAAATAAGAAAAGAAAATATTGATAAATTGGTAAATGTAACTAGAAAACAATAAAATGTTTCTGTTACATTTTTGTGCTAAGAGAATAATTGTGAGTTTTAATGCTTAACTATTACTCTAGCTGAATAAGTATTTTTATACTTGTTAAAATCAAGATGTAGTTGGGAAAAAAGATTTTATTACTCTCTCAACTAAGTGTTGGCTACTTGAACTGCAAGATTACTTTTGTGCTTGATATAATTGAATTTTATTTTATTCTTATTTTTGTCTCTTTTCCTTCCTCCCTCTTTCCCTTTCTCTCCCTTTCTCCTGGCTTCTTTCCTTCCTTCCTTCTTTCCTTCTTTCTTCCCTTCTTTTCTTCCTTCCTTCCTACCTTCCATCCTTCTTTCCTTTCACAAAGTACTTAGCAAGAATAGGTTTTTAAATGCTGGTGCAAACCCAAGTCTATAACCCAGGTTCTATCAGATTGTAACCGAAGGAAAAGAATCCTTGGATTTTATTCGAGTGATCCTTCAGTAAAGCTTGCAGCTTCTATAGTTGTTGAGATAAAGACAGAGACAGAGAGAGAAACAGAGAGACTCACAGAGAGAGAGAGATGCACACATACAGAGAGACACAGACAAAGAGAGGGAGGGACAGAGAATTCCCGGGCACTTTCATTTTGCTGTTCACTCATGCAATCATTCTGTCATGTCTTCAACAAATATTTATTGCATAGCTATTTTGAGTAGATGTTGCTGGGCATGGGGAAGATCCATGGAGTTCTGAGAAGTTCCTGCCCTCATGGAACTTCTAGACTCTCAGAAAAAGAGGAGAGGATTCCTCTGAGTGAAAGACAACACTTGAGATGACATAAGTTGACTGGGTCTAAGATCAGCTTGGTCATCCCAAAAGATGGCTGGGACCAAGTTATTATGTCATTAGATTTTTTTTTTTAATGGCAGCTGAGGGGCACCTGGGTGACTCAGTCGATTAAGCATCCAACCCTTGATTTTGGCTCAGGTCATGATCTCACAGTTTGGTGTGTGAGATTGAGCCCAGCATTGGGCTCTGCACTGACAGTGAGGAGCCTGGTTGGGATTCTGTCTCTCATTCTATCTCTGCCCCTCCCCTGCTCATTTGTATGTGTGCACATGTGGGCACAGAGTCTCTCTCTCTCTCTCTCTCTCTCTCTCTCTCTCTCTCTTTAAAAAAAAAAAAAAGAATTGGCAGTTGGAAAGTAAACTGATTCATGGTATTGTTTAAATGCATTCTTATAAAAATTGTCCTAAGTTCTGGACTTGGTAATAATTTTATGAGTTGCTAAAGAAACCCTTATATTCACTGCTTATTGTGATGACAACAAGAATGTATTTGTTTAGTGAGAGTGGCAACTTTCATCTAGCCTATTAGCAAGTTAACCTCTCCACCTCCTTTTTGGAGAAGAAAACGATTAAGCCCATCCATTTTGGGATTCTTGGTTCTTTCAGCATCGCATAGGAGTTGGTTGTTATTTGATGTAAGTTTTTTATTAGGGTTAGTGAGGTGAGATGGTCCTAAACCAACGAAGCCAAACATATCTGAGGTTTGTTTTTCTTTTTACCGTCATGGGCTTTCAACTTTCTGATATCCAACCAGCTTTGCAAAGACCACTCAAAAGCGTTTCCTAGTTCCTTGAAATCTATTTGCTTTCTCAGCAGCTTCCCCCTTTTGAAACCCTAAAATACACTCATAAGTGGTCAAACGTGAGTCAAATACTGTGTAACACTTTCAAAGCAGAATATTAGCCTGGTTATGTGTCCTTCTGGTCTCCATACAAATACATCAACCATAGTTCATAAAACTCAACCTGTAATAACAATCACTAATATTTAATAAATTGCCAACTGGTTTGAGAACCTGTTAAAATATTTTGCACCACCCACAAAAGCAGTTGCAATAAACTGCTTGGTTATAAAAATCACATAGCACATAATTACTGGCATTATCATGTTCATTTATTCTCTGATTCTCTCCTCCTTTTGGAAGCAAAATTCTTGGTTTGAAAAACAACTTTCCAGTGGCATTTCCCATTCTGAGTTTTGATGTGAATTTTAAGTAAAAAATAAACTTGGGGCAGTGATAAAAATGAAACTGGACCTTTTTAAAAATAAGAAATTACAAACTATAATTTAAATGAATCACTGATGATTAATATAATCATAATTTTCATAAGGAATTTATTGCAATGTGTATAGAAAAGCCACTATGGAAACTCATAAAAGTACTGTGGTATGTCAAAGTTTTAGATTAAATTTTTGTAGGAGAAACGACTTGGAAACTATAAACATGTGTCTGGGTTTAGCATGGGGAAATGTGGATTTTAAAAGAAGAAGCCGAGATCCTGACTTATTTATACTGGCCAGAACTTTAGTTACTGATGTCCGAAGAAATATTGAGTTCCTGTGCTTTGAATGCTGTTAGAAATGGATATTCCAGCACCTGTTGAGACTCTTGCCTTTGTGCCTGTCCATAGAATGGGTGTTTTGATTTTAAAAGCCCTGAGGTGAATCTACTCTGGTCCACAAGCCAGGGTCAACAATTTTGTCAGCCAAGCTGAGTATTAGAAGCATGTAGGGAAAATGGAGAGCCTCTTAATTTTAATGCAGCTTTACCCAAAGTTAGTTGGTTATATATTTAATGGAAATTCTGTTGCATAACAGGAGACTCTGCCTTTTGATGGTCACTAATCTCAGGGACCCAACCGCCAGTGACAAGCAGCTGTCAAGATCCTGATCATACTCTCCTCCCAGAGAGCCCCCGTTCATGATTTCAACATCTGGGAATAATAGGTAAGTTGTTTTGTTGACACTTCCCTGTCCTGACTGTATTAAAATCTCAGGACCTTTCTGGATAGGATGAGGGTTAGGATTAGGTCAGTGACAATAGAATGCTCACCATGAGGTGAAAAATCTCCATGTAGGCGAGTTCTGAGATTGCCTTGCAACATCGATATAAAACGCATGAATCAAAGACCAAATGGAGACTTCAGCAATGGGACCCAACACCTACCAGGTGCGGGGGAAGGTGTGAAAAACACCTAGCACCTCTTAAAAGGTCTTCAAATTAATTTCAGCTGTTAAACCCTCTGAGCCCACATTATGCAATTTCTCTTGCTGTGTGGCTGCCACCATCATATATCTTAATTATGTAGCAGAAGTCAAAGCACAAAGGATGGATGATTTACCAAAGACGTGGGAGAAAATCTGATTAGAACCTTCGACTTGGTAGCTTTCTCCTTTCCCGTAAGTTCTCTTGTGGCTTTCCCAGGGTCGCATGAACTGCTTGGGGAAGGAAATCGGTTGCAGTTCCGAACAAAAACACATACCACCATTCCACAGTGTAAACTACCCTGTTGCTGGAAGAAGCCTCCTGTGTCAGGTGAAGATCTGGTTGGCACAAAGGAAGCACAGTCTTGAAGCGCTTTCTGGTAATATCTACATAGCGGGCTTTGCAGTTGATGTTCCCCCATCCTCCCATCCCTTCCGTTCTTTAGATAGTCTAATCCAGTGTCAGTAATTTTTCCCCTGCCCAGTGACTGGCTCAGGAATTGTCAGTCCTAAACCAACCAGAGCTAGCAAAATCTAAGGAGAATTAGGATAGCTAATATATAGATAGGTATATAGATATATATAGATAGATACAGTTGAGAGAGTAAAGCAAGAAAGAGAGAGAATATATATTACATATCCAGCTACCAACACAAATACAGGTTCTAAGCTGGTGGGAATGGAGAAGGAATAACTAGAACACTCTTCACTTGCCTCCTTATCTCCTCAGCCCTGGCCATCCCCAGACAGGAACATGATGGCATGTCTTCTTAACTGTTACTGGTGAACCAGACTTAGGATCAAGGGGACCTTATTGGTATGGGTAGAGCAGAAGATGCCAATACTCAGATCTCCTTGATGGCAATCACAAGCTACTAAATCAATCCACCCTGAAGCCTTTCAATGGCTGGGCTTCCCCTGACGTGAGTTAATGCATTTTCCCTCATTATATAAACCAGTTTGGATTGGGTTTCTGTACTTGTAATAGAAATTCTAATCAATATACCCTGACCTTTATTCATCTGCTTCCTGCCATATGGATTTTGGGCATCTATGTGCTAGCCAGTCACACTTTTGCTCACACCCCAATCTGCCTGCCCTTCTCTGAACCCCAGAAAGATGACCATTATGGACTGCATCACCTGAGTTCTAGTCATTTCTGGCTTCTGGTTAGGTACAGCTGAGGTGGAGGGGCACCACTAAGATATGGAAAGACAGGAAGACTTGAGGGTATTTCTTCTACATTCTCAACAGCTTAGAAGCTGCCTTTTCTGCCTTAGAAGCAACCATGCCCCTCCATGATTATAGCTCCCAGAGGAGACTCTCTTCCTTGACTCTAGTAACTCAGCCCCAGGGTGGTAACAGCTGCCCCAACGCCCCATGTTCATTTCCCTAAGTTTGTCATACCTGCAAGTGACCTTTCATTAAAGTCTCCTCATTCAAACCACCCGCAGAGAATTCTGTTGTCTTCTAGGACTTTGAGTCATACAGCGTGCCATCTGCCTCACTCTCTGGCCTTCATTTGTTAGGAGCTATAATATTCTCCAGCCCTGAATTATAAACAAAGCTATTCAGGGAAGATATTAGGGTTTTTTGAGGAACTTAGAGGCTTTGTCCTTCCAGCTCATCAGTTGACTTTGGATGGGTGAGGGATTGGCCAGGTTTTTATGCAAATATTTTAGGCTTTGTGGACTTTGCAGTCTCTGTTGCAACTACAAATTCCACCATTTTTAAACAAATACGTGGGGGTATGGTCCAAAAAACTTTATTTGTACAAACATGCAATGGGCTGGATTCCTTGGGTCACAGTTTGCCAACCTTTGGGTTAGCTCATTTAGTTTATGACCCCGACGTAAGGGAACAAGGTTTTACTCTCGCAGGATAGTTACAAAGGAGAAAGCATTGTGAAGCATGTTTTTTGATTGCAAGGTGACTACTATATATGGTAAGTCCTTCTGGGGAATAAATTTTATATCAAATATATCCTGGAAGAGACTTTCCTTTTCCTACTTCACAGAGATTTATAGCACAGATGCAGCGATCACCAGGATGGGAGCACTCACCTGTGGCTCACCTGTCCAAACTCCCTTCTGGAACCTGAGCTAGATGGTCCGGTCCAGGGGGAAGCACTGGCTTTTAGAAGCCATTTTCTGTCGCTTGCTATTTGATGTCATGTAGGGACAGGTGTGGGGCACTTTCCCAGTTACTCCCAAGGCTACAAGAAAGTTTAGATTGGTGAGCTACTGAAATCTCATGTCTTCCAAGCACCTTCTTGGATTTCCAAGGTCAATACTACCTCTCCTTCTGTGGTTCTTCCATGGGACTCTCCCAGTAGATGTCTTGGAGTTGATATTATGTTTTGGGTTGCAGTAAGTTGGCATTGCACATCTCTGCCCTCAGCTACTAGGTGCTATGGGCCTTGAGGACAGAGATAGACGCAATTCATCTTTCTGTGTGCCATGAGACCTAGTGTTTGGCCTTGCACATGGTGGGCACTCACCGCTTAATTAAGTGAACTGAACTCAATTTCTCAATAATTATATTAAAACTTGAAGGCTTACCTTCCACATTGCCTGGGAGAAGAGCATAAATGGGGGCCCATATAGCAAATATGTGAAGGCGACACATCAAACTATGTCTACATACTGGTTTGCCTTCCCACCCCTGGCTCTGCAGCCTGCTCATTTAAATTGCCTCTGTGATCTGGGGGCAACACTCTCCCCTGGTGCAGCCCCTGTCCCAAGTCTGACAGTTGCACAGACCTCCTGGAACAGAGGGAGGTAAAAGCTGTTCCTGAGGAAACCTGTTGTGAGCACTGACTTAGCTTTTCGGGGGGACAGGGTGGGCTATGTCCGTTCCCTTATATTGCACTTGTCTGACTCAGAACTTCGAGGTAGTTCTAAGGGCCATCTAGGATGACACCATCTAAGTATAGGGGACTAAGAGAACAGACATCTGGGGAACTGGTCTGCTAGACATTTACTTTGGGTGATGGAGGGCAGCCAACTTAAACAAAAGTAGACACTCTGCTCTCTTGGGGCAGTGGCTGTGATCATAGCCAACCTTCCCCAACCCTACACCCCCCCCCCCACACACACACATACCCACACTCTCAAGCACTTTTATTCCTGCTTTTTCTGGCTTGGTGGTTCAGTTCAGCTCACACTGTCCTCTCCCATAATCCTTGTTTGTTCAAGTAATTACTGAACTTTCCAAAATCTTTTGGCATAGACAAGGAGAAGTCAACCATCTTCTGTTATAGAGTTTGTGATCCTTGGGGTGTATTGGATAGTGTACTAGGTACACTGGTAAGAGGGTAGAGACCCTCTTAACCGGGTCCAAGGGCAGCAGCAGAACCCAGAATGGGCATCTAGAGGATATATGCATTTCCCCATTGAGTCTTCCCACTGAATAATCATTCCGTTCTCCTACGGTTGGTGTATACCAGGGATCAGATTCACTTGCAGGCTTTGCTGAACTGTAGGCTGCCGAAACTCACCTCCAGAGTTTCTTACTCAGCAGATAGGTCTTGGATGAAACCTGAAAATTCACACATCTAACAAGTTCCCAGGTGATACTGCTTGTCTGAGGCCCACACTTTGAGAACCACTGGTGTATATAATTGTATAGTCAGTGGAGACTCCAAAATAGCCATGGTTCTCATGCTTCCACAGACATGTAATGGGTTACCCTAGCTGGCACCAACCCTAAGATATTGTTAGAAACTTGATCTTTAGTAGCTGGGAAAGAAGGAAAACATTTAAAGCTGTAAGCAATTTCCAGTCTCTAAGGGTAGTGACATGAATTTACCTCAGAGGCAAATTGTTGCTTTTGGTCTGGGAAAACCACTTGAGTCTGCCATGTATTTACAAAAATGTAAATCAAATATTAACCCACTGTTCTAGAGGGAAATAGAAAGTCAGTATTAACCTGGACACAGATGTTTGAGACTGAGAAGTTAAGTGTTCTATTTGATAACATAAATTTGGGGGGAAGATCGAGCCAAACTTCTGTCTGGGAGACATAGTTGTCTGGGTGGGGGTGCACATTCCAGCATTTCCAGGCCTGTCTGATTCTAAGGGCACTTTGCTTCAGACCTGTGGCCTGTTCTTGCAGCTTTCTATGTGCAGCCATTGTTTTCCAGAACTCCAGGGCTGAGACCCAAGGACCGAGGGAAGAGAGTATCCATAGAAAAGCAGCTCAACCAGGTACTTGGTATGTCTCATGGATTTGCTGATGTAATTTTTCTGCTAGGAGTTTTTTCCAGAGGAAAGGAATATTTCCACTTCCATCTAGGACATTCAGCCTAGGAAAATGAGGAGGGCGGAGATGGCATTCAGAAAGGGAGGGATCTCCTTTCAGGGCCTAAAGGAACTAGCTGGGCCTGGATCCTAAGGAGGGCTAGTCCCTGGATAGCCCACTGGTGACCGGGAGGTCAAAACCCAGGAGCTGGGAACTGCTTGAGGATCCCTGAAGACAGGACAGGACTGTGGGCTCTGGAACTCCCTACTTCCAAACCGGGGTTACACTTTCCTTCTCTAACACTCGAGTTTTTGGTGAAATATGATTCCAAGTTTGAGTTTCATCTTTGTTGGGGCACGAGGGTTACCACCTTGGAGCTTAGAGGCCAAGGAGAGGTCAGCGCTCCTGTCCAAGGTCACTTCTCAAGGAAAGTGGATTTCCCCATAGTGTGGGTGTGTCCCAAGGATTGCTTTGAGGATAGAGCTAAGAAACAGGAGGATCCCTGGCATGAGTAAATTAGCGCCATGGTGGAGTGGGGCAAATTTCTTTATAGGCAGGTTGGAGCTCAAGATGAACCATAATCTTGAAGCCATGATATGATAAAACTGGATGTTTGAGATACAAAGTGAAATACAATTGGTTGGCTTAATTAATAGTGAGAAATAATTTAGGGACAAGCATTATATGAGAACACCCATCCTAAAGATCAGATACAAATAACATTCCCTTTCTTTATTAGGATAAGGTAATTCAAGTTATCATGACAAGTGAATATATACAAATAGCTACATCAGCAAGAAATGGAACTCTTGATCTGTAGATCTTAGATAGGAAATGAAGTTTCATTGTATGAGTTTCAAAAACTCCCTCTAGTTAGACAACATGATTTCCATCAATTCTATTAATCTCTCATGGCACGTGTACAAAAACCCTAAACACAGAAGGAAATAAAACCATGTGAGAGCAACAGAAGGGGTTGAGTAGGTGCAGAAGGTCACTAAAGAGAATCAATTTTCCTGCAATTTACTTGAGAGCTCCAAAAATAACAAACAAATATCCATGGTGGAACCAGATTCCTCCCCCCTTCATCATGGCTCCCAGGGACTAGCAGACTGGACAAGGCCATCCAGAAGGTGGGATACCTTGACTGTAGCCAAAGTAAGCATGCTTATGCAGAAAACCAAAACAATTTGGGAAGAAGAAGCCAGCATGTAACACATGCTGATTCAGAGAAAAAGTGAATTTATATCTAGTACATCAAAGAGTTGGATCGAGGACAGCACAGTGCAGGCACAGGAGCCTTGGAGATGATGACCAATAACTCACACTTGGAACAAGTGGCTTATGCAGAAGGCAGTCATCTAATGCTTAACAAGAGGGAGTCCTTATTTTCTGTTGAAGGAGTTGTGTGTGTCCGTTGGCTCCTTGATCTAAAAAATCCTCAGAGAGAATAAGAGTGTCTTACAGCACTGCTTTGATAAAGGCGGAAGCTGTTATTTTCTTCACCATTTACTCTTCACTCTAGGAACTACAGTAACATTACCTGGGCAGGTTCATATGACTAAGTGTAGACTTCATGCACTGAACAGTTTACAATCCTTGTTGAGTTGCTTCTTAACCTATGCCTTGGTGTCTCCTTTCAAAAAAAATCCCCATTTCTGGAGACGGTGAAACATTTTTAAAAATTCACTTTGTCTCAATAAAGTGAAAAATCGAGGCACTTTATGTTTTCCACTTAGAATAGGTTATGGACTAACTGACCTTAGACAGTGTTTCTCGACTGTTTTTTCCCCTGCTTACATAATATCCTTGGAAAAATGTACTGGTGTGTAATTATCATCTAACCACTTTGTTAGCAGAGATTTCAGAGTCTTTTTAATGTCTTCCTCTCCATCTCCCAGGCCTTTGAATAACAGAGACCGTGAAGAACCCATGAGTGAGGAATTTTGCCCAGGGTGGAGTCAGGCACTGATCCCGGGGCTCCAGACTCCCAAACAGAGCTTACTGCCTTGGCCTGCAAGGCCTTCGGTGATGTTGAAGACGTGTCATTCTTTATGGGAAACTCCTATTTCTACAACACCAAAAAGTTGTAATAGAAGAAATACAGGAACTCTCCAGAAGTGAGGAATTGGAGACTGGAGGACATTCTACTTTGCTGGAGCTTCTCAACCTAGGTTTTTGTCCATACCCAACACATACTACAAATGTTTTCTCCTTAGTTTGTAAGACTCTTGTATTCCAATAGTTCCGATTAGCTGCTCCTTCACTCACCACAATAGTTGTTCTGCAGGGTCCATTTTGGTGCCAAAGTATCTGGGGGGACTTTTAGAAACACATTTTGAAGGGAGTTTCCTTACGAGACTGTCTTCCTGGCAAATATGAATGGAATTTAAGTTCTAATTCCAATCTACGCAGATAATCCATTAAGGCTATGTGGACGTCATCTTGGATACTTTATCATATATCTGGCAATCTTATCTTTTATATTCTGAGCTAAAATATTATCTATTTAACCTACTGTCTAAAAAGAAGGCAGTAGAAAAGGGTGCCCAGAAAGCCCAAAGCGTGAGGGTCAATGTAACACATTTCTACATGCAGCCAGTGTCTGCTTTTCAAGGCACCACACCCATGTCTGGAAGAACATAAAGAATGATCTTTGCTTTTAAGGAGTTTAACTTTGAATGAGGAGAAAGAAACTCACAAAAGGGTAATAAAAGCTATACTGGGTACAAAGTATTACCAAAGAATAGAGGAGGAAGAAATCTTTTTATGGGAGATAACAAAGGCTTTGTGGCTAAGACTGCCTTTGAACTACCAAGTGGTCTGGGATGTCACACAGGGAGGAGAAGGCCAGGGGTCCCACTTCGGGAGGACTAAAGGAAATATGAGCTAATTCAGGAAGCAGCCACTGGTCTGATGAAAGTAAAGTAAGTTTTTCATGTTTGTAGCAAACTCCAAAAATGCTTATAAAGCATTAAGCAGAGATAATCAATCACATAGATATAAAGATCTGTGTGGTCTTTTACATCCCCCACTTGATAGCTAATATATGGACAAGCCTGTCACATGGCATATCCAAAGGACAGAGTGGCTGGTTACAGCTGAGAGCACGAGGGCCTAATGGGCCCCAGGGATGTTAGTTGGCGTCTGGGCAATGAGCAGACAGTGGAACACCCTTGATCTCCACACCATGCCTCTGGATCCATGCCTGGTTTTCAGGTCTAGACATTTGCCTTTGCCTCTTCATCTTGGAAGAGTTTGCTATTTTATAACAAGACACCCATCACTTTGTCCAGATTATTCAGTCCCCAATTGGTATGGCCTCTTCCAGTATGGATCTACTAATTGACTGTAGAGGCCTAATATCATGATGAATGAGATACTGATGTTTATAATTAAGAGGATGTCCCTCCTCATAGGTATACAAGACTTACCACTGGGTTCTGGACATTCCCGTTTCCATTTTAATGTTACAATAGGAAAGAAATGAAGCTTTGTTAACTTACAATGTGCAGCATCAGGTGTATGCACATCAGAGTGTCATGTCACCTTCTCCAAATGGGGATGTGAGGCATGACCTCAGTCATTTGCTCTTACTGAGACTTGCTTTATAATCTTACTATGTTACATTATATTGTCTTTTACTATCACTTTTAAACTAAACCAAGTATTTGCAAGTGTCTTTAACAATTTCTGCAAAGAAGTTGTGAATTGAGGATATTTGTAAAAATGTAAACTCAACCTAAAGACATAAAAAAGTGTATGACAATTACCTTTCCTCCAAGTCCTTCCACCACACAATGAACTTAGAAACGTAACAGTAGTTTTTAATGTGATAACAAACTGGCCGAAAAAATAAAGTTACCAAGAAGACTTTTTTAAAATTTACTTATTTATTTTGAGTGAGAGAGAGTGCACAAGTTGGGGAGGGGCAGAGAGAGACAGAATCCCAGGCAGGCTCTGCACTGTCAGCACAGGGCTTGAACCCATGAACCACGAGATCATGACCCGAGCCAAAGTCAGACGCTTAACAAACGGAGCCACCCAGGTGCCCCACCAATAAGACTTTTCAGATAGGAATTTGTAAGACTTGCTAAGGGTAATCTGGCTCTAAGAACATATTGTTCTTGGAGACATTAGCCAATGATAGTAGTAAATAAATGTAATGTATAAATATTCACATATTGAGATATATGATATATAACATAAAATGTTAGGGACACTGTGCAAGACCTTCCCCTGCCTGTGGAGGCACCTAAGAAGATTCAGAGCATTATCATGAGCGCTGCTCATTGGGAGATGCCCTCCGTTTCTGCCCCATAACAAAAGATGACCCTTGTGCCTCTTTCCTGGGTCAACACTGCTCAGTGCTAGTACTTTGGAATTCGTTTTCTAGGCGTGATGCTGAGCATGTCCATCTGGTTTCACATTCCATCTTTAGCTATCTTTGTAGCACCCGGTTGGTTCTGCATTAATCCTGGGAGACTCTGGGGTTGCAAATTTCATTTCTGTAGATCTTTATATTTCGATTTTGTTGTGCTCTAAGCGAGGGAGGTCCCTATCACTTCATATGCGACCTGCAAGAGGTACCTTAGTTTATGTTGAACAAAATGCACTTCCAGTCAAGATACTGAACAAGATAAAATGGAGAAATGGGTTCCTTTCCAGACGTGACCTCCCTATACTCTGTAGAATTCCATTCCTATTACAAGAACCCGTGACATGAACATGATAACCAGCCCTGTATACGTTTATTATGAGACGGCATAGGGTGACATATCTATAAAGTAAACAAGGGACTACCTGTGCCTTCTCATTTCCTAGATGGAGGTGTTGGAGCAGTAGTAGTTACAATTAAATGTCTTCTCCGAAGTTGAGCCAGCCCTAACTCCCAAATTAGACTCTTTTAAAGTCCTTTTATACCTCCAGAATCCATGAGAGAAGTAAAAATGCTTCGCCCTGTAGACACAAATATATATTTTATATGCTATAAATAGTTATGATTTTCTAATTCATTTTAAATCTCTTTTCCTTTTTAGACAGGGCCCGGGTACCTGTTCTAATTCTCTGCCAGCTCCTGGGACTTCACGAAGCTTCTGATGACTTTAATATTACTTGAAATCGACTAGCTTTGTAATGTGCCCTCCCACCCCGAGTCTCAGTGGCAGTGACCATAAAATAATAGAGTATAAGATAGGAATTAGATCAAGTTCCCGGATTCGGAGTGTAAGTCATACTGTAAGATAAAGCTATCTCATGAAATGGTACCAGCTGAAGCCGGCTAGAGATCTGTTCTGAGCCTCAGCTTTTCCCCTTTGATTTGGAGTGATGGATAAAAGAAAAGACACACAAGAGGGGTGTGAAACACACCATTTCAAAGCTGTGAACCCGAGGATTTCAATCCATGATGAAAAACAATGATTGTCATGAATTAAGTTCTTGGGAAAGCCATGCAAAATGGGTTTTGTTTCCTGCCTGGGTGTCAAGCACCTGATCTCAATGGGTCAGTATAGTTTACCAAACTCCCTGATTTACAGGGAGCAAATATATGCCCTTAGAGAATGTGGCTCACCGCCCCTCTGCAACTCATGTCACTCTACAAAGAGCTGTTGATTACCCTTCGGTGCCTTACCGGTCTGTTTTGGAACATTGCCTTTCGCTCTGCATTTGCCGTTCAGGGTACCTGGAGTTCCGCTTGGGGAGGTCTGCTAGTGGGGTCTCTCTCCACATCCTCCTAAGGATTTTCTTCTAAACTGTAGCTCTTCTCCAGGATGAAGCAAGTCCTAACTGAAACCCAGAAACCCAGAAATCAATGTAGATCAGTCTGGGAAGCCTGAGCCTCTCGGTTTAGGAGTACGAGTAAGTCCCAGGCAGCTTTACCTGTTAGCACTCCCTCAGAGGCCAGTGGGGGCACGGAAGTGTGCAATGGGAGGAGGTCTATGTACGTGGAAGAGTAGGCGGAAGAAAGCTGAACACAAGACACTAGACATTTTGGCAAGATTGCGGAATTGGCTTCTTTTTCACCTCTAATGGAATCAGGATCGGCTGCCACATTCCTGCCATCAGTAAGATCAGTATGAAAGATGCTGCAATGGTATAGACTCAAAAGAATGATCAAATGCGTGTCATCTCAAATAGAGGTGCTGGCCAATCAAAGTGGGTGCCAAGGGGCAGTTCTTAAAGTTATGTGGCTAGTGGCCTCCACCTACCCTAAACTGCCATACAGCATTCTTAAAAATTCATTTTTCTTTTTTTCATAAGAGAATAAGGGGAGGCGTGTTGCATGCGTGTGTATGTGCGCGCACATGCACGCGTCCGTGTGCATGCATGTGTGCAAGTGCATCCTTGCTCTTCCCTGTGTGTGTTTGCCATAAAACTTGAAAGAAAGTACAAGCTTTCACTGAAATGAAAGCTTTTTATAGCAGAGTTATAAATCACTTCAAGGAGCGATTTTCAGTTAAGATCTGACAGCTCCCTTGTGAAGTGACCATGCCAGGCCTGCCATTCAAAGAAGATTGGAGACCAGTCTTGTTTGTCATCTGAAATGGAAGTGCTATGTTCTTGAGGATGCCACGTGAGAAGGCAAGATGGAGTGTTCCTGTAATTTGCACTATCTTTGGATGAAACTAGAAGGAGGTGTTAGTATGATGTAATACATAATATTGAGCAGGAAGTGATTAAGCAGTTGTATACTGAGCTACTGTTTGGGGCAGAGCAGAAACAGAAATGCTGTTTATCGTTACACGAATGATGTCTGGCCACCATGTTCCTGTTCAATAAAGGATCCATTTGTGGTTATGACTCCAAGCAGTAAGTTAGTGGCGTCCTTTATAACCTTTTCCCATCCTGCAGTAAGGACTCCAAGACCAGAGAAAGAAATCAGACACAGATCTCTTGTGCTAGAGGTAGAAATCCACAGCGCAGCAGAAGTAAAGCTAAAATTGACAAAGTATAATGGAGGTCAGCAAAGAAATGCATAGAAGTCCATTGAGGGACTCCTCTTTAACCAAAAGATGAAGTCATCTGGTCTCTGAAACAAAAAAGTGAACCTCCCAGCACACCAGGCCCAATAGAATAATGGAGGACACGCTGTGTCTACACCAAATAAGAACTCACCTTTCATCCTGCTTTTTAGCCCCAGTTCCTTAGTGTAAAGGAACTGGGAACTGACCTCAGAAACCACCGTATCACCATGAGAGTTCACTGGACATACCCATAGAATCTTGACTGCTGTGGAAGTTAGAATCCTAAGAAAATAGTGAGTTAAAAAAAAAAAACAACTTAAAACAATTTTTTAAATAAAAAAAATCCATTGACAAAAATACGTGGTCTTTTTCTTGCCATATCGACTCATCCATGGGCTACTGGATATTAGGAAGAACTTGAAGAATAAGGAAGTCACAAGCAATGAGAGCTAGAGGAAGAGACAGTTGTAGCAAAAAGGAACTGGGTGTTGTTCTCCATCCAGTATTAGAATTTCTTGCTGAGGAAGCCTCTTTAGGGATGGTGTAGACTAGCTAGCCTTTCAATGTGACGTCACTGTCACTTACTACTGTTGTCTTCTCTGAGGTGAGGCATGTGGCCAACGTAGCTAAGAATCTTCTTTGTAATTGAAAAGGCCAATGTAGCTAAGAATCTTCGTAATTGGAAAGAAAAATATATATATTCAAAGAGCAGAATCTCAGAAACGATCTCATTCCTATTTATGACATGTATTCATTTAGTCCCTACTTGATTCCTTTATGGATATGGATTTAAATATGTAATTGATATATGTGGAATTTGCACATAGCTTCTGTGTATAAATCTTGAGTAGATTGAGAAAGGGCTCTAATTCTCACTACCGAGTCTATTCTCTAAGTTGTGTCTTGTATATACAAATACCTGAATCAGTAGACTTTCACTGGTTTTTCCCAGCCAAGAGACTCTGGCACAGAGCCAGCAAAACTGAAATAAGCAGCATCCTTTGCAACCCTCCACTTAGTGAGGCTGGTTTCTGCCTGGGTCTGCAAGTGTGTTCAACGGCCCCACCAGATGGGACGACACCCAGTGTGTCCAGCACCCCTTCCACCTGACACACCCTGCGTAGGAGACAGAGTCATGCAGCAGACGAGGACAAAATGAGGAAGACTGTGTCCTCTCTGAACCCAAAGTGTACCAATCAGAAGACTTACACATCTGTGAAATTAAAAGCATGGGGTCCCTGGGTGGCTTAGTCGGTTGAATGTCCAACTTCAGCTCAGGTCATGATCTCACGGTCCGTGAGATCAAGCCCAGCGTCGGGTTCTGTGCTGATGGCTCAGAGGCTGGAGCCTTCTGTGTCTCCCCCACTTGTGCTCTCTCTCTCTCAAAAATAAACATTAAAAAAAAAAAAGCATAATCAAGGCTCTTGTTGTGAAAGTCTCTCTCCTGTCCTGAAAATGCCCAAGTGGTCCCCACAGTCCAGTGGACTTTTGTCTCCTTCTCACATTCCCCTTTCTCTGTGACAAGCAATCTGGAATCTCCAATCAATCAAGGAAGGCATTATTTAGACCCAGGCTTTGGGTTCTTTTCCCATGTCTTCTGTTAGCATTTAGCCACATAGAACCTGAAAAGCTGTTGATAGTGGAGAGTGAGAAAAGACCACCCTGTCCCCTTACTGTTATGTGTATGTTCGCACACCCCGTGTTTCTGCTTTGGCAACTGGAGTCCTTTCTCTTTTCCTTAAGGCTGCGTTTATTGTCCATTGTCCCCACCATGTTCTTTCCACAGGTGCTTTCTGCATTGTTTCCGTACAAACACCTTGGAGCCCATCTTCCCCTAAGCAAAACTCCTCCCCAGGAACTGGCCAAAATGTGGGTTGCAACTACCTGGGGGCACCGCTCATATGTTCAACACATGGAAAGGCTGCAAAAAGCATTTCCTCGGTGCATTTCCTTTACGTTAATGCTCTTCAAAATCTAATAACATTTCATTTAGGGGAAAGAGTAAGTTGTTCTCTCTCAATGAGGCAGATCATTACTTTTCCATTTCCTAACGTGGGTATGCTTGCTGTCCTTCATAACTCAGAGGCCGCACACACACCAATCAGCGAGCTGCGATGGGAGTTATTTTTCTAATAAACAGCACATGATATCGTGCTGATCCAGGCCCGGTACGTCATCCAGAACCCCAGTGACCAATAACGTGTATTTGGAAAATTCCTGGCTGGTTTGGAAATATGCTTTATAATATTTCTTTCCCTCTGTGAAGCTAAATTATTTATTTCAGTCAAACTTCTAGGCATTTCATGTTTAGATTCTTTATGAAGGAGAGCTTCATAAGAGCGTGGTTAAGAGCTTTAGGCTTTGGAGTCAGAAAGATCTGGAGTAGAGTCCAGGCTCTGCTGGGACCAGCTGAGCTGCTTTCTGCAAAGGTACCTCCTCAGAGCCTCGGTTTCCCCCTCTGAAAGCGAGGACGGTAGTCAGACCCTCTGACTCGAGTTTGCACTTGAGAATATCAGCTTGCGTGGTGCGGATAACGTCAGCTCTATAGCTGGGCACCTAACTGGAAATCTTTGGAAGGTGACTTACTATGTTCAGTTGCCTTAAGCTTAGGGCATGGTGGAAGACAGCATCCACAGAGTATCCAAAAGTAATCACTTTGCAAATATCATTCTAACCTCCTGGGATAACATTCTGTCTCTGCTCTTGGACTTCTATAGCAACACGTGCCCCGTGGCTGCCCCCTGACACCTCTGGCTGCTCAGTGACATATCTTTCTCTCCTAGCTGGTTTTTTTTTTTTTTTTTTTTTTTTTAGTTTATTTGATTTTTTTTTTTTCATTTATTTTGAGAGAGAGATAGAAAGCAAGCAGGGGAGGGGAGAAAGAGAATCCCAAGCAGGCTCCACACCGTCAGTGCAGAGCCCAATGCGGGGCTCAAACTCATGGACTGTGAGATCATGAGCAGAAATCAAGAGTCCAACGCTTAACTAAGCCACCCAGGTGCCCCCTAGCTGTTAAATGTCATCCTTGACACTGTCTTCTCCCTTTTCCTGGAAGCCAAGCCATCAGAACAGCCATCCCCCTGTTCACTTTCCAGAGGACATTGATCTCTTAAAAATACAGTTTCAATTACATTATCCTCAGCCAAACCTCTGCTCCAAACTCTGCCTTAGCCTTGTTGTGAGACCAAGGTTGTTAGCACAACCCTCCAGGCCCTGTGGGGTCTGCCTCTGCCTATCTGTCTGGCTTTGACTCAGATCCCTCTCCCTCTGCCTTCAAGCAGGCTGGCTTCCCGCGCTCCCAGCAACCAGGGAGCCTCGGCCAAGCAATGATTTCTTTTCTCTTCCTGCATCTACTTTTATATTTATAACTAGAGGAGAAGAATTCAAAACTTCCTTTTTCTTCCTCAGGGCATGGAGGGGTTTAGTGAGTTCGAATTTTCCGCAGACTTCTGGAGTGTCTCGCATGAAATGTCAAAAACAAGCCCAACATATTATTATGATTTGAACTAGGCCCAAACGTGTTGGTATTTCTAGTAGGACTGAAATTATTAAACCAGCAGCCATTCCCTTAGCATGTGTGAACTTCAATTTCGAGGCCAGAGTCTAGCTGGAAAAGTGCTGACATTCTGAAATGTGATACAGCAGAAAAAGGTAGTGGAATGTTTTATAACCTCAAAAAATATTGAGTTTAGGATTCAGTCCCATGTGTCATAGAAGCTTAGGCAGGTGGCAATGAAGTATCCAAAGGTGGAAAAATAGCTCATCAGGAGGCCAGGAGCTCCAAACCCCCCTTAGAAATGAGGATTCCAGGGTCTAGAGCAGAAGGCTGCATGATGTAATTTCTAGGTGACCCTTACCCCCCCACCCCCCAGCCCCCCACCAATAGAGCCCTCCTCCTCTGTCCCCTGCTGTCATTCTGACACCTCCATTTCCTTTTCACTCACTGCTGGTAAGAGGCCAGAGGTTAACACACAAGAGACCAAGTGGTCAGGAGGGCCTCGGCTGGAGAGAAGCTGGGGACAGCTGCCGGAGAGCACCCAGCCACCCACAAAGTGTCTCTACTTGATAGCCACCCAGGATGGCAATTCCCAGTTCTTCCGATGCTTACGGGTAATTTCTGGAATCTACCGTCAACACTGCAGTTGTCAGTAGGCAGGGTTGGTGGGGACGTGGCTGGAGGTTGTTGGTATGCATTACGTGGTGGGGCTGGGGGGTTGAGTGCTCATTATTAATTCCTTCTCTGCCTGCAGCTAAATTCCACCAGCAAGAGTGAAAAAGCTGTTGGAATTGTTACTGTTTTCAGTTTGGGTCAATTTATTTCAACCATTAAAGACATCAGGCTTCAAGGGGACCATTTCTACGAATACTGGTATCCATTGGCCATTTATTATGGTGGAAATTTTAGGACTATTTTTGAAGGAGGTCTTCCAGATCTTTTGGATTAGGTTAGGCCCCTCTGCCGTACCCTTCATAGCACTTGCTGTTTCCCTGTTTGCGAAATGTGTTCCATCTTTTTTTAATGTTTATTTTTGAGAGACAGAGCATGAGTGGGGGAGGGGCAGAGAGAGAGAGAGGGAGTCACAGAATCCGAAGCAGGCTCCAGGCTCCAGGCTCCCAGCTGTCAGCACAGAGCCCGATGCGGGGCTTGAACCCTTGATATCATGACCTGAGCTGAAGTCGAAGCTTAACAGACTGAGCCACCCAGGCGCCCAAACATATCCCATTTGTAATAGTTGGTTTAGCTGCTTATTCCCTGCCAAACCGGATGTGACTTGTGTGCACATGAGTCCCACCCATCTTATTTGCTGTTACTTCCCTATATGCTGAACCTATGGAAATATATATATAAACATATATGTAAATATAAATTTAATATATTTTAAACATTATCTATATTTAAAGAAGAAAAGTAACAATGAATAAAATTAAGCCCAAACCAGAATATGCCCCACCAAGAGAGATTGTCCCACAATATTAGCAAGGGATCTACAACAATGAAATTCATTGCTGTACTTTAACTAGGGCACCTTAGAATCTCCTTATACTGATGTAATAATAATAGTTAACAATAAAAACGCAGCTAGCATGCAGAAAACGCTCACAGAGTGCTGGGCGATGTTCTAACACCACCTACATTCAGTCATATCCTCGTAATAGCCTCAGGAGGTAGGCGCAGTTATCCCCAGTTTACAGATGAGGAAACTGAGGCTCAAAGTAGCTACAACTGGTTAAGAGCAGAGCTGGGCCCACGCCATGGTGGCAGAGAGCTGAAAGTCAAAGCTAAGATAAAGGAAGCAGTGAGTGAGGGTATTGTGAGGCCTGCCCTGTCCGGGGCCCCAAGAGAGACCAAAAGCCAGTTGGATAGGATTCCAGCCCAGCCCTGAAGGAATTACCAGGAGTTAAGCAGCATGTAAAAAGCTAAATAAAAACACAAGGTAATAAGGTCTCTGTAGAGACAGGGATGACTAATGGTTAGATGAACTATGCTCAGCCTAAATGCCATGGTGAGGAGGAAGGAGGGAGGGGCAGGCGAGGCCTGGGAGGTTTCCATGGAGACGAACTGACCCCCCCCCCCCCAAACTTGGCCCAGAAGCAAGGGTGAAATGTGAATGGGCTGGAGGGGATACGACAGTCACAGAGATAACATGAGCCAATATGCCAAATGAGAAGTTTTTCAATATGGCTTCAAAATAACCAACGAAAGTGCCCTCCTGAAGCCCAGATTTTTCTCTACGTCTGAGAAGAATGGGGGCAATGTGGTCAAATCGGTAGCTCTTTTTGCCCCACGTTTGTTTCTCCGGGTATAAAAGGAAACTAGCAATTGCCGTTTTCCTCCCATTGGAGATGTCCGAAGGGTTGAAATGCTCCGTAAAACTTTGGGGGGCTCTTTAAAGCAGGTATGCAGACTCAAACTGCAATCATCGCTATCGCTCTTGCTGTTGGTTTTGACTATCGTTATTGTAAGGCTGTCCTTTGGGAAGGACTGTTAGTGCAGTCACAGCCTGTTCAAACAATTCACTGTCTGCCTTGTGACCCACGTGACCCCAAAAGGCGTGCAGAACCTTGGCTTCGGCAGATCCTTCCTCCAGCAATTTCTGCCGCTCCAGAAGGTTTCCTGCAGCTGGAGCCTGCTTCCCATCTCCCGCTGACCAGGACTGGCCCTTCGGTAGCTTTTATTTTCTCCCCAGCATATACACCGGTTTAAAAAAATGAATTGATACTTAGAGGTGCCTGGGTGGTTCAGTCGGTTGTGCATCCGCCTCTTGGTTTCAGCTCAGGTCTTGATATCGCAGTTTGTGAGCTGGAGCCCTCCAGTGGGCTGGGCTCTGTGCTGACAGCACAGAACCTTCTTGGGATTCTCGGTCTCCCTCACTCTCTGCCCCTCCCCCACTCACACTGTCTCTGTCTCTCAAAAAAAAAAAAAAAACAAAACTGAATTGCTATTTAACTATCAGAAAATTTGAGAGGAGAGTCTAGAATTCTTGCTTTCCTTCCACAGAACTAACAACAATGGGCCCAGATTTTAGTACCTGAAAGAATCAACAGGTCCGCTGAACGTATGCCTGGACCAGCTCCACGTGGCCTTCGTCACAATGGGCATCTGGATCTCTTGTCTACATCTGCCTCTTTTCCATCCAAAGCACGGACAGGTCTAGGGAGAGTTAGTTGCCTGCGGGCTCCGTGAGACGAGGAAGGCATCAGGCTGGGTTAAACCAAATAGTAGTGGCTGTACTCATTGCCAGGCCTTGGGAGCTGAGCCAAAGAGAAAGAAGGGGTCTGAATTCAGAGCCCAGAGCCCAAGCCCGGAGCCAAGAAGCAGGTACGAGGCAACTTTGATTGGAGAAGGGGAGCAGACAGCAACAGTTCTCGGGCAGGTTCCACAAGCCCCACGTGTCTGCCGGGACCTGCCCTTTAACGATACCGTGTACGTTGCTTAGATAGTTCATACTCACACATCAGAAACACTGGGAAGTTGCGTACAGATGTGACCTCGCAAACACGGGTCCCCACACCCATACCCATGCCCACAGCCAGCTAATGCATTGTCAGAAAGCTCCCGGGTGCTTCCAATAGATACTATGCGTCCAGGGGTTAAAAACGAGCTCTCTAGGTAACCTGATCTCCATTCAGTGATCTCAATCTGACCCCAGAAATTGATCATCCTCTAAACAACCCAGTTCCTTTGGCATAAAAACCCCTTATTTTGTGGCCCCTCCCTTCCTCTTTCAGTTCCGTAGGATGGTGTCTGGCTGGGTAAAGCTGGCTTACTGTGTGTCTCATGGCTGGTGATTTCTCTTTGGCTCCTCAGGATGACGTCATTTGTCTTCCTGGTCACTTGCCGCTCAAGCTGGTCCTGGGTGGAACACAATTTGGCCTCAACGAGGTCAGGGTCTGACAACCTCTGTGACCTTGCCCCGCCCTGCCTCATATGAGTTCCACCAACACCTCAGGGTTAGTGCCACATCCCGTGTGGTCCTCTTCTGGGCCAGACAATCAGCACATGGGTGTCTGTGCTGTCCTGTCACATGGGGCTCTGCACCTGCTCTGGTCACAGGCACCCTCACAACAGTCCCACCGGCTTTGGAGCACGTCTTGTGCTCAGTTTTCCCCACGACCTGCATAGCTTCCCCCTGGCTCCCAGCTCCTGCTTCTCCCGTCTTTTGCTCCATTTCTTCTCCCAGAAATCCTGTGGCTGTCGGAGGCAAATTTACCCATATTCCCTTCCATGGCTGCCTTGGACTCTCCCCTCCTTCCCTGACTCCAGCTTCACTAAGGTTTAGCCAATGGGAATCTCACACTAGATTAGGTAAGGAGACCTAACTCAGGAAGAATTCATCTTGTTGTCCGTAGTACAAATTAATTTTCACTAATTTTTCTTTCTTTCAAATATTCTTGGCTGTTCTTATCTACCTATTCTTTCAGATGAAGGGTCTGGGAGATTTACAATCATAGGGAACAGTTTTTTATATAAGATCTGGGATATTTGGTGGGTGAAGAGGTCTATTAGAGTGTCCCAATTCTGTAACACATATTCCCCTGTGGTAATATCGGGGACACTTGTAAGAATTCCTCAAAGGTTGTAGCAACTATAATAGTATTTAATATTTAGATTAGAAGAAAGCAATGTGAGGAGTACCTGGGTGGCTCAGTTGGTTAACTTGGTTTCCAACTCTTGGTTTCAGCTCAGGTTATGATCTCCTGGTTTTGTGGGTTCGAGCCCGGCATACGGCTCTGTGCTGGCAGACCACTTGAGATTCTCTCTCTCTCTCCCTTTCTCTCTGCCCCTCCCCACTTGTGCTGTCTCTGTCTTTCTCAAAATAAACAAATAAACTTAAAAAAAAAAAAGAAGGGCGCCTGCTTGGCTCAGTCGGTTAAGTGGCCAACCTCGGCTCAGGTCATGATCTCGCAGTTTGTGAGTTCGAACCCCGCGTCGGGCTCTGTGCTGACAGCTCAGAGCCTGGAGCCTGCTTCGGATTCTGTGTCTTCCTCTCTCTCTCTGCTTCTCTCCCGCTCACACTCTGTCTCTCTCTCCTTCAAAAATAAATACACGTTAATAAAAAATTAAAAAGACAAAGAAAAAGCCACGATATTCATTGGAGCCGGTCACAGATGTTCCGACTCTCCTTCTCGGTGGAAGGAATCTCCTTTATCTGCTGGAACTTGGTTGTGGCCATAGGATATACTTTGGCCAGTGAGATGTGAGGGCCAATTCTGGCCAGCCCATTAAGAACCAGTTCGAGCTTCACCATGGCCTTCGTGTCCTCTGCCAGTGTGCGGGGCAAGGCTCCAGGTAGTGGCTATTCCATCAGCTCAAGTCCCAGATTGAGAACATCAGGTTGCAGAACCCCACACAATTGTTCGTGGATGTCTGACATGAATGAGAACCGAATCTGTGCTGTTTTAAGCCTCCGTGATTTGGGGGTAGCTGCAAGTTATCCCATCACAATCGAGCCATCCCTAGCAAAATGAGGAAGGAGCGTTTGTGCATGTGCAACCAGGACGCAGACCATGCCTCCACCCCAACTCAAACGCGAGTTTCTGTTGCTCTGTCTCCTCTTTTCATCATTTCGTTTTTGTTGACTGATGAATTCATCCTTTTAGAAAACAGATTGTAAGCCTAAAACCACTCTTATCTATTGAAGAAACGGTCTCAAGCAAGGATGGGGGGAGCGGGGAATGAACAACTTCGAGAAACAAGAAAAGAGCACGAGATTGGTGGGCAGTGCACTCAGCCTGCTGTCTGCCATCACGCTTGCTGACAGATGTGGAGCTCGGGGGCTCTCTGCGCATGGGCACACTTTTCATTGAGCCGCGCCTCTTGACATCCTGCCCCACCCCCCTGCTTCTCATCCTGCCCTCTCCCTTCTCAGCTCCCCACCGGAGGGGTGCAGAGGAAACCTGAGGGGCACTAATCGCTCCGTTTTGGGGGGATATGGAGTTTAGAGCTAGTTGGTCCAGAGCAACGAGCCTTCTGTCCCTTCTCATTTGGTCCTCGCGTGGCTTTTTTAACCAAGAGGCACATAAGCATTTTTAAGCTACTGCTCCCCCATCACTCAGCCTGTGATTTCTTTAACCAAAGTACCAAAGCAAAGCTACTCATCTTTCTAGTTAAGAAGTCCCTAACTGAAATGTTATAGCATCCAAATGTCTTTAATTATCCCAGATTACTAACCCCTTCCTCCAGGGTCCCACCCATCTGCCTCTGTCCCTAGAAAGAGGATGGAGGCTCCCTTGGCCCCCTTTTCTTGTCTCTTTGCTACTGTATTTACTCCAAACTTACTTAAAAGAGGACTCAAGGAGGACAAGAAAGATGTGCTTATATTTCAAGGTGAGAAATAAAATACGTGAGGTTAACCAAAATAGCCCAGAGCCAGAATGAAATAGTCATACCTTGAAATCTTTTCCTCCTGCTCAGTGTAAGCTAAAATCTGATTTTTCCTGAAAGATCTTTAAAGTGTCACGGTATCCACGAGGTTAAACCAAATTAGTTCAGGAAACCAACAGTGATTTCTTAGAGTGGGACTCAACGGCTTCCTCCCCCAACCCTGCCAAGACTCCTCATGCAAAGGAGACCCTATGAAGTAATCACAAAATCCTCTCTGAAAACACGTGACAGATTTCACAGAGTTGTCACTTATAATTTCCCCTGGATGACGACATCGCATTGGATTGCACTTGGCAAAACAATCCTTGGGGGCGGGGGGGTGGGGAGGTGGGGTGGAACGGAGTAGTGGAATTAGGCTACCCTGCACTCTGCTCACTAATCAGACGGCGGATTCAAGGATGAGCGTCCAACTATGTCTAAGGAGAAGACCAGCTCGCTATGGATTGCTGATTATCTGGTCAAGCGTTGGAAAGGCGTAGGGCGGCGGTGAATGAGAGAGTAGCTCCTTAACGGAACACAGAGCGCAGATACATACGTGGCTAGTTAAGCACAGAGCGATATATTCTTCAAGTGCAGCCAGCCAGTCTGCTTCATGCAAATAGAGCGGGATAACATCAAAGGACAATTCACAAGGAAGTCTACATGGTCGGAAAATAAGTAAAGGTGCTCTGAGTGCTGGTGGCCACAGAAATTAGCACCACACTGTCGGCAGGCATATTATTAACAGACAAATGTAGGTATATGCGCTTTGATCCAGCAGTTCTAGTTCCAGACCGCCTCCTGAGGAATTATTTCAGAATGTGTGCAAACATTCACGTGTAATGATATGGGTCCTATCACTGTGTATGGTAATGAGAAAAGAATGAAAACACGTCTCAATGTCCAATTCTAAAATTGTGATACCTGCATGTCACAGAATATGATTCTGCTACTTAAAATGATGCCTCTGGGGAATATTTATGGGCACGGTCAGTGTATATTACACATGGATAAATTTTATATAAAGTGGCTAACTAAAGAGTATGAGGTGTGGTCTCTTTTTTTTATGAAAAATAGCTCCAATGTGTTATATGCATGTGTAATAGCTATTTTCAGTAGGAAACAATCTTTTTTCTCTCCACATACTTCTTTCCACTTTAAACCCTTTGGGTTCCCATTTCTTTTCCCCTTAAATATAGATGATTCCATGTGGCTCCAGTCACTTTGAGTTGTTACAAGTAGCCTCCGGTTTCAATTTTCAATCCCGAGCCTGGGTCTGAGGTTGGCACCCATGTCCTAGGTGTCAGCAGGAGGGATGTGGAAGGGAAAAGAAAAGCCCGTTCTGCTCCTCTCGGGGAAATGACTTTGTCCTCCATGATCTGGCCGTGGGCAGTCCTCTCCTTGTCTCCTTGGCTTTGGCTAACCCCAGCTGGCAGCATCACCCTCTGCCAGGTGGCCATCCAAATGCAGACTCTTCCAGAGCTTCCAAAGGAGCCTCAGGAAGCCAGCTTTACACTTCCTTGCCGTGGTGGATCATGTGTCTACTCTTTGCCAGTTCCTGCCACACACAATCATCACGTGCCTTTTCCTCCCAAGATTCGCTCGCCGTCGTGGGCAATGGGGCAAGGTGGACTGGACCCAGGTACCTCATGTGGCTTCCACTTGACCACACAGGAGACACGTGTCTCCGGGATGTGCCAAATGTGTCTCTGGGACATGCCTAATTACTCCACTGACGCCTCTTGCCACCTTGTCCTCTTTCTTATCATTTCCTTTGCTAACCAGGCAGTCATTTAAGCAGATCCATTCCCTAAGTAGACATCCAGCTGGAGAGGGTTTGCCAGCCACACCTTGTTGCAAGTACCCCCCCCCCCCCTCTGCTTTGGTGATTCCCCTGGCTCTGTCCCCACTTGGTTTTGAAGTGGGAAGAGCGTGGACATCTTCATTAGAGGAAAAGATGAAAAAAAATTTTTTTATCCTAAATCTAAATACTCTACAAGGCCAATGGCCTGAATGATTCTCCCTTGCTTTTCTTAGACAGACTCTACAGGAAGTCTGGCCACAGAGGAACTGATTTTGTCACCACTTACTAAGCCCCCAGATAACACGTCTAGCCCCATGGCTGGCTCTTTATCTCACGTGGGGACCTTAGCGTCCCTTGATTTCAGCTTTGGGGCTTTAGGTAAATTTCAGGAATGGTGGAAAAAGTCCCAATCAACATATTTTATAAATAAACACACACGCATACACACTCCCAGAAGGAGTTCAGAAAGGTCCTAAATCAATGTGAACAACATTTACATAGTAAAATTACGGTTTTTGCTTATACATTCTCATTCTTCTATCCAAAACCTACTTGTCATTTATAATAAACACTATTTATACGTAAAAAATCAAATGCTCATCCAATAGGTAAATAGATAAATAAGTTGTGGTATATCCATACGTTGCAATAGCACAAAGTAATAAAAATGGAACAAACTGCTTGTACCAGACACAGCATAGATGAATAAAAAATTATTAGGCTGACCAAACGAAATCTGGCACAAAGGAGAATATATGTATGATTTTATTTGAGATTCTAGAACATATAAAGCTATGTCAAGTGACAGAAATAAAATCAGTGACTACCTAGATTAAAAAGTGGGGGAGTACCTGGGTGGCTCAGTCGGTTAAGTGGCCGACTTCAGCTCAGTTCATGATCTCACGGTTCATGAGTTCGAGCCTCACATCAGGCTCTGTGCTGACAGCTCAGAACCTGGAGCCTGCTTTGGATTCTGTGTGTCCCTCTCTCTCTGCCCCTCCCTCACTCGCACTTTGTCTCTCTATCAAAAATAAATAAAGATTTTTTTTTTTTTTTAATGGGGATGACTAATGCTAGCGGGCATAAGAAAACTGCATTCATGGAAATGTCTTGTGTCTTTATTGTGGTCACAGTTAAATGGGGGTAGACATCTGTTTACACTCAGTGAATTGTATGTTTAGAATGGGTACATTTTATTTCAAGTAAATTATATTCAAATAAAGTTGATGTTTAGACAAAGGTTTTTGTTTGTTTGTTTTAATCAGTGAGCTATGAGAGCAAAAATAATAAAACTCTTAAGAAAAAAACACAGGAGTAAATCTTCATGAACTTGGATCTGGCAATATTTTCTTAGCTCTGACACCAAAAGTACAAGCAACAAAAGAAAAATAGGTAGATGGAATCTTACAAAAATTAAAAATTTTGTTCATCAAAATACACTACCCAGACAGTGGAAAGACAGCCCACAGAATCCCTAAGAAAATATCTGCAAATCATATATCTGACAAGGATCTATTATCCAGAATATATAAACAGCATTTATGACTCAACAATGGAAAGGCAGCTCAACTAAAAAATGGTCAAAGTGCTAGGCTAGGCATTTAGACATGAGCAGGAGGGGACAAAAGAGGAGAACAGATGGGAAAATGCCAGGGACCACCCATTCTCCACCCTGAGACCTCCTGTCTCCCTAGACCAACCCCTTTTGCAGTTTAGCACAGTCTGAAAAACTAAAGATACAGTCTGCAGGGACTTTTCCAACTTTGGAGCACTTGAGGAAAACCTTGTCAACTAGTAATCCCAAGACTATTATAAAATCATTGTACTTTGTGGTTTTTGGCTCCCTTCCCCATGGGTTTTGCTTAGGTGCTCATGGGAAGATGGCAGACATGAACACACACAAAAGGTTGGAGGGGAGGAAACCAGGGAAGATCCAGGGGGTGGTGTGATAATGACAAGATGGGAAGAAGGAGACCAAAGAGACCCCCATAAAAAAACACAATACAGGACTCAGCGGGCTGCTACATAGCCTCAGGTCAGCCCACTCCTGCATCTCTGGAGAGTACCTTCACTTGGCTAAATAAAATCTTTGCTGCATTAACTCTATTGAATTCTTTCCTTTGGGAAAACAAGAATCGAGGAATTATACCATCTACCATCAGGTAACAAAAGGACTTGAATAGACATCTCTCCAGAGTAGATATCCAAATGACCAGTAAGCACATGAATAGATGCTCAATATCATTAGTCGTTAGGGAAATGCAAATTGAAACCCCAATGAGATGCTACTTCCTACCCATTAAGATGGCTATAACTTAAAGAAAAGAAAGAAAAAAAGAAAGAAAACAACAAGTGTCAGCAAGGATGCCGAAAATTAGAATCCTTTCACATTGCTGGTCATAAAGTAAAATCGTGAAGCCACTGTAGAAACCAGTTTGGTAATTCCCAAAAAGACAATCATCGAATTGCTATATGGTTTAATAATTCTAGTCCTGGTATATACATAAAAGAATTGAGAGCAGGTATTCAGACAAAAACTTGTACACAAATGGCGATAGCCAAAAGGTAGGAGCAATCCAAATGTCCACGAACAGATGAATGGATAAATAAAATGCGTATATCTGTACAACGGAATATTATTCAGCCACAAAAAGGAATAAAGTACTGATACATGCTACATCAAGAATGAACCTTGAAGACATTATGCTCAGTGAAGGAAACTAGGCCCCAAAACCTCACATTATATGATTCCATTTATATGAACTATCCAGAGTAGACAAATCCATACAGACAGAATACAGACTGGGGATTGCCAAGGGCCAGATTGGAGCAGTGGGGAAGAAGAATGGGGAGTGACTGCTTAATGGGTATGAGGCTTCCGTTTGGGATGATGAAAATATTCTGGTAACATGACAATGGTTGCACAACTTTGTGAATGCCACTGAATTATGCACTCTAATATAATGAAAATGATGAATTTATGTGATGTGTATTTTACCACAATAAAAAAAGAACCAGTGAGCCAAATATTATGGTGAGACAATTACACATATTTTCCACTCCTCCCGTTATCAGATGAAGAAATTTCCTGAGTTGCGGTCCTGGTCTCTCAGTCTTGGTTCAGTTGTTTCCTCCTTCTCCCTTTGGGGTTGACCTGCTCTGAGGAGGATGTTCCTGAGGGTAGGCTCCCATGGTGGAGACTTGCTCTTGCTTGGTATGGCCCGTGATTGGCTAAGCTGGTCTCATTCAGGGAAGGACCTCATTCAGGTCTTAGTAAGACCACTTGCCCATATCTAACTCATGTCATCCAGACTAACTTATAAATAAGAAAGCTGCCATTTTGATCTCATATGCTTCTTCATCTATTTCTCTGGGTATAAAATTTTAAGTTTAAGTTGGGTGGGAAGATGGACACCTCTTTCTAAATTCCTTCCCCACAAAAATTCCCCAACAGATCCATAGTTCTAAGCCATTATGCATGGCCATGATTAACCTCTAAACTTCTGAAAGTACTTGCAAATACTCACTGTAACCATCAAAAAAAGAAAAAAATCAAACCATGAGCAATGGGACTCACTGATGTGGCCTCCAAGCTCAACTTGTAAATCGTGTTTTATATAATCAAATCCGTTGGGTTACTCCATGTGATTTATTAATTACAAGCTAGCTAAACTGAGAGAGACACTTATAAAAAAACATTTCAGCCTCTTGATCACTGCCTGTGTTTCTTCATTTCTCTCTCCACTTTCTCTTCTACTGCATTGTCACCCTTATCTGGAGAGTATGACTTATAGGAAATAGTATAGGACCGCGAAAGCAAAACATTACTTAGAACTGAAAGGAAGTTTCAACAAATCAGTAAGTATGGTATCTCCATACTTTTAAATTTTAAAAACTTATTGGAATCCCCCAAAGTATTTCAAAGCAAAACCAAAACCAAAACCAAACCCCACAACAACCCGAAACAAATTGGATGCTTTAAAAATTCTTCATTGCATGCCAAAGGGGTACAGAACATTGAGAAAGAAGTCACATAACACATGTAAGGAGCTGAGAGGTTGAAAAAATGGAAAGATAATAGGGTTTTAAAGAAGGAAAGTCTGACTGGCAAGAAAATAAATGTCTTTAAACATTTAAAAGGCTTTTACCGGAGAAATAATGTGCCATGGTCTTTGTCTCTTTGGTCATCACAATTAAAATTTCTTCTAGAAAAGGAACGGCTTCCTTACATTGTAAATTGCTCAGTATAAGAATGAGTTGTCCGGTGCCTGGGTGGCTCAGTCGGTTAAGCGTCTGACTTTTGATTTCGGCTTAGGTCTGCCCCTCCCTCGTGCATGCACTCTCTCTCTCTCTCTCTCTCTCAAAATAAATAAATAAACCTTAGAAAAACTGAGTTCTCCACAGAGGCTGGAGAGTTTGAACACAGACGGTTGTTGCTAGGAGGAACATCCTCACTCTGATGGCTTGGTGCAGACTTGTGGAAGACACACTTGAAGGGATGGCTTCTATGCCTTTCTGTCCTTGGTTCTGTTCAGAGCGTGACCAGCTGCTATAGGAGAGCAGAGCGAGTTGGAAGAAGGGGCAGGGGGAGAGAGGGGAGAAGGCAGCCTAAGTGCCCCCAGCAGTTTTTATTCTGTTTTCTTGAAATAACAACCCTGGTTGCTATGACTATGTTCCTAACTCCTGGGAATTTTTAGGAATCCTCTCAGTAATCCACATGATCTCCAGTTTTATATTCTATATTGAACTGTGCCCTCTTTCTTAGATAGAGCATCTTGAAGGGCCCAAGAACGATGGCTCCAAGGAAGAAGGAATGTGACCCCATGTTACTGTCATAAATGCCGTGTGGGTGACAAGTGTCAGCAACAAATGGGCCGTATGCATTTCACCAATCAGGTTTGCAGGTTTCCCATTAAGTATTACAAGCTGAATCCTTACACCTGACTAAAATAAAAGTGGAAAAACTTAGGTTCATATGGTTGGGAAAGACATACTTTGTTCCTGTACAAATTAGTGTGTGTTTTTTTAAGGAACCGTAATATCTACTAACATTAGTAATGATTATCACTTTCTCTTCTAGGTATCTATCCTGGAGAAGAATCTAAATGTTTACAGAACAGGGTTCGCTAAAGCATTATCTGTCACTAGGACTAACTGATAAAAACCACAACACAATGGAATGGTGAACTTATCTATGGTATATTCACACCATGAAATATTACACAGTAATTACAAAGAAGGAGGTAGGTCTATATATTTAGACATAGAAGGTATCGTGGATATCTTGCTAAGTGAAAAATAAAGTTTCATAGAAATGCATAAAGCATGATTCCATTTGTGTGAATAAAGACACGTAAAACCAAACTATACATAGAAATACAGATATAAGAATGTTCCAGTCACTGTGCTAATGGCTTTATATAAGCCATCTCATTTAACATTCACAATTGCTCCAGAAGATGTGTTCTATTATTATCCACATTACAGATGAGGAAACTGAGGCACGGAAGTTAAGTAACATGTCCAAGAGTCACTAAGTAAGTATTTGAATACACACAGAGAAAGTCCAAGAAGGGTATACATAAAAGTGGTAACAAGATTATTTCCTGGAAGGGGAATGAGATTGGATAGGATTCAATGATGGCTTTATTTTGTAACAAAAATAATTCCTATCTTAGTCAGTTCTGGCTGCTATAACAAAATACCATAAACTGGGTGGCTTAAACAGAAAACATTTATTTCTCACAGTTCTGGAGCCTGGAAAGTGCAAGATAAAGGTGCCACAGATTCAGTGTCTGGTGAGACTTCTCTTCCTGGCTTGTAGACAGCAGCCACCTTCTTGCTGTGCGCTCACATGCCTTTCCTCCATTTGTGAGTGTGGAGAGACAGTTCTAGTCTCTTCCTCTTCTTATAAGGGCACTAATCCCACCATGGGAGCTCTACCTTCCTGACCTCAGCTAAACCTAGTCAGGCTCCCAGAGCCCCCACCTCCAAATATCATCACAATGGGGACTGGGACTTCAACATACAAATTTTGGAAGGACACAAACATTCATCCATAGCAATAGACAGACAGACAGAAAGATATGGACAGCTTTAAGAAAAAGTAGTAGAGAGTACAAAACAAAGTGACTCTTCTTTCTTTTTAAGTCTTAAGGGAATGAGCAGTTTTTCAATGACCTGAAATCTGCCCTTTGACGCATGTTTGTAGAATGCTATCCTGATTCTCTGCTAGAATCTCTTGGTCTTATATTTGGAACTCTTGATCTCTCAGGCAACACCAGCCTCAGTGAAAGTGAGAAGTTAAGGATTAGCTAAGTGTCACAGGGTAATGCAAACCTCATTGGTGCTCCCTGAGGCTCAGACCCTAAGAAGGAGGGAGTTCCAAGATCAGGGAATAATCTCATTGATCTGGTGTTTCCAGGCCCCACCTTGTAGAGTCCCTGAAACTCTATGCAAGTCTCTGTTATTGCCCTGGAAAGGTCCTAAGGATTCTCAGAGATTGTCCTCCATGGCTGTTTGTGGTTTCTCATGGGGACAAAGCCATGTTACTTTCCATTCCATGATTGTACTCAACACTCCCCTAGTTGATACCATTGTTTCCAAGCCACCAAGTCTTCTTAATGAAAGAATTCTCACTTCCACTTGTGTTGACATTTGAAATTTGTTTGCTATGTGCACGCAGTCTCTTCAAAAGGGAATTGTAGCACTTTCTATTATAATAGCCTTAGCGCAGAGCTAATTGTGTCCAGTTCTCTCCAGGACAGCCAGAGAACATTTTAATGAAACTGATTCAAGTCTCTCCTTTCTGCTCATGTCTAATGGGATCCGAAGACAATATCCAGGAACCTTAAGATTCTCCTACCTTGAGATGTGTTCTCTGTCGACTTGGGCACCCTACTCCAAAGAGCATGGAGGAGAGGTTGTATGGAAAAGTACTGAGAGAGGAATGTTCCAGAAAGGGTGCAAAACAGAATCCACACTGAGAAAAAGCAAAAGGAATCCCAAACAGTAAAAATAAAAATAATAAACATCAAGACACTTCATAGTGAAACTGAAAGACATCAAAGATGGATGATGATGATCTACCTGGCCATCTCTTTTTATTCAGCAATCTACATTTTAGTGTCCAAGAACCTGACTTTAATTTCTTTTCACTCATTCTCCAAGAAGGCCTATTAGGGCCATGCACAGACACGACTCCCAATACAGTGCTCTAGGCTCCTCGGTTCCTGAGTTGGGCATGCAGGTGAGAATTCCTGCCCTTCTTTGTCTGCAGGCACTTAGAAAACACTTTCCTAATGATCAAGTTGGAAAAACAGGAAAGAGTTTGGAATGCGTGTGCTCCTTCGGTTAAAAAAATTGGAATGTCTATTATACCTTTAGTCTTGACTAAGATAAAATATGGAAAGACATAGTTATATAAATATTCACTTAAGACAAAAGCAGCATTTTCCCCTTTTCCCCTGTTGCATGCTCACACTTTTGGTATATTTTGATGTGAATGTGCACACCTATAGTCCACTTCAAAGTTAAAGTTCTGGTGGGGAATTCTTTCCTCCAACTGTGACTAAGTGCAGTGGGGTAGGCTGTGGGTAGTTTCTGACCATAACACAGACATCTACATGCATTCTAGTCTGTTTATTCTTTCCTAGGGTAAATAGCTCTAAAAGAAGATAGATAGTGCCTTTCTTAAAACTCTATATGACACCTATTAGGTGGGCAATAAAACAACAAGTGTTGGTAAAGATGTGGAGAAATTGGAACTCTTATACATTCTTGGTTTCTTTAATTTTTGTTCTTTCTTGAGAAAGAGACATCCTGGATACACAGTTCTAGTTAGATCTCCCCGCTCAACCCTCAGCACTTTTGGAGATATTATTCCGCTGGCTTTTGGCTTTCATGATTGCTGATGAGAAGGCTGCTGCCAGTTTAATTGTTGTTCCTTTGATTGATAAACTACTTTTCATTTTTGGCTGCTGCTGCTGTTATTATTATGATTATGATGATGATCATCACCCATCTTTGATGTCTTTCAGTTTCACTATGAAGTGTCTAGATGTTTATTATTTTTATTTTTACAATTATTTGGGATTCCTTTTGCTTTTTCTCTGCATGGATTGTTTTTCACCCTTTCTGGAACATTCATTTCTCAGTACCTTTACCATACAACCTCTCTTCCATTCTCTTTATTTTTTGCTTCTGGGCTCAAATATAGTATCTGTTTGACTTTCTCATTGTGTCTTCCAAACCCCTTCATGTTTTCCATCTTGTTGTCTCTGTGGGCTGCATTTTGAATAGCTTCTTCAATCTACTTTCCAGCCTAACAATTCTCTTCAAATTCTTCAACTCTTTTCTGCAATTTGGGGCACCTGGATGGCTCAGTCGATTAAGCATCCGACTTCGGCTCAGGTCATGATCTCACGGTTGGTGAGTTTGAGCCCTGCATCAGACTCTATGCTGACAGCTTGGAGTGTGGACCCTGCTTTGGATTCTGTGTCTCCCTCTCTCTCTGCCCTTCCCCCGCTCATGCTCTTTCTCTCTCAAAAATAAATAAATATTTTAAAAAATTAAAAAAATCCTTTCTGTGATTAATGTATTCCCTCTTGATTATGATTCTGTTATTTAAATTCTATGAGCATTTACATTTCTTGGGGTTGTGTGCAGTTTCAGTCAATTTTCATGCCTGAATTTTTCTTTTCTCTTGTGTATTTGGTCGACCGAAATATATGGACAATGTGGAGGCCTAAACTGAGAATTCTTTTTCTTCCAGAGGGGATTTGGGCTTAATTCAGATGAGGACACTACTGCTCCTGACAACTCCACCTCCTGCAGGACCCAGGCTCCATCACAGTGCTTCAGAGCCAAGGCCAATTTCCAGCACAGGGTATTTTGTTTTCCCCTTAGAGGTATTTTTTACAATCTGTCAGCCCTGCAATGCCAATTTATAAAAAGTAAAGAATTTGTAGCAACAGAGCCACTTATGGATCCTGTCCTCTGTATTGCTGGTGACAGAAACCCCTGCTTTATTTCAGTTTAATTTATTTCAGTTTACTTTACATTATGCCAAATTTATTTATGAAAGGAAAGGGCTAGGCATTCAATACTAGGAAAGATGAGATCCTTTACCTCATCTCCATAAACCCAAATCATTTTAAAAACATGAATCAAAAAAGATTTGTATTCAGAGACTGTCATTAAACTAATTTCTCTATGAACATTTCTTTGATATAGTCACAGAACTGAGAACTGGAATCATTTCCTAAAGCAGGAGCTAAATGCATGCTTTAAGATATATCTCCATTGTGTTAATATCTCATCTTATTTACATGTGTTAAAGGATACATTTGAAGAGGGGGTAAATCCCTACTCCAACTAAGATATAAAATAAGCCCCATGAAGGACTTTATTTCATTCATTAATTAGTGAGGAGGCCAGTAAGATGTTGCAAACTCTCTCAGCACTAACTAGAGAACCTGAAAAATCTATGAGCCTATTTTCTGTTGTTTTGTCTTCTGTCACTATGACTCAGTATCATTCTTGAACATAGATGGTCCTGCCCAGTCTGATGCAATTCCTTGCCACACTTGAGATGCGACTGTTGGTTTTGTAGTAATTGCTCCATGTGCATAAGAGTGAGGAAGGGAGGAGAGGACCTGGCTGTTGGAATTGCTGTTCCTCAAACACAGTGCTGTTGCAGGCCAGTGTCTGCATGGGCTACGAAGTTTCTTCCAGGGAGAATCACTCCACTCCCTGCAAGTCGGACCCTAAAAGAAAATATTTGTCAAAGGAAAATGGGGGTTCTCGCTTCCTAGTAGAGAGGGGTGTGCAGACTGTTCCCAGGCAGATCTGGAAGTAGGTCAGTGTTCTGGAGAAGTGGCTATGTGAATCCAAAGTGTGGCAGTTGGATGCCCAAGACAGTTCTCTCTTAAATACATCTTTGATAACTAGGAGGTCTATTGGCTGCATCATTTTATCCACAATTCCATCTGGAGATTCGTAACTCATCAACATCAATCTTCATTGTCCACACTTCTCAATTGAATTTGGCTTTCCCCATGAGAATAAAGCACTGAGATAAATTTGACGTGCACATCTCAGTTAAGTACTTTCATTGAGAACAAGGATTTCAATATATGTTCTTCCACAACAGTCAATAGCAGGGAATTCCTGGTTCCATTTAAAAGCTTCATTAATGTTCCTCTCATTGTTTTAAAACTATTTTTAAGGGAGTAAATCTTAGAATGATAATTTCCCATTCACATGATTATTTATAGTCTCCTTATTTATATCTCTTCTAATGTCATTACTGAACTTGTTTTCCTTTTCTGATGTCTTTTATCCCATCCTACTTCCTTATTGCTCTCATTCTCATTGCCAGTGTTTCATTTTCTCACCAATGTCCTCCCATGAAAGGAGAGCTTTATAGTTGACTCCAAATAACTTCTCTGTCCATAGTCCCCTGGAGACCTTCTTTGTGGTCTCTACAGTTGACCTTTATTTCAGCAGTTCTGTAAACCCTCAAAAGAATTCTTGGGAGTATCTCTTTGTAAGGTCATTATCTCCAAATTCATGTCTATCTCCTCTACTGTGTAAGGGGTGAGTTTTACGGGCATATTTATAAGCTCCTAATAATTTTTGCAATAAGAAGCCACAGCTTCTCATTATCCTTGGAGCCGCATATTTCCTCCTATAAAAACAAAGATAAATTATGGGATGTTAGATGAATGCTTTGCTTTTCTGATTTTGCTATAATTATCATTTGATTGTTTATTGAAAAATGTTTATTGAGTGCTGACTGTTTACCAGGCACTGCTGTAGATACTTGGAAAAAAAATGGGGATGAGACCCACCCTCTGTCTGTTGGGGGCTGCTGGTCTAGCGGGTGCTATAAATACATAAACAAATGTAATATAGTGAGAATTACTAATAGAGTTAAAAGGAAGCCCTCTGACAGCAAATTTGCCTTCTGTTGGGAGACTGGGGTTGTGGGGGGGGGGCGGCTACAAGAGAGAGGAGGGAGTCTTACGTTTATCCCACAGGATATATGAGCTGGGTTTTGAGAGGACAAGAGGTTCTCTGGGCAGGGCATAGAGGTGGGAGAACAATACAGGGAAGAAAAAAAACCAGCAAGTGGAAAGGTAAGGAGACATGGAAAACCATGACATTTTGAGAAAAAGTCGGAGTTGGCTGTTGTAGAGACTGTGCTTTGGAGTACAAAGAGGGATGAGGGTGAAAACATCTATGAGGCCCAGAGAGCAAAGCCCCTTATAGATGATGCTACTGTATTTCCATCTATTCTGCGGGTGATGATAAGGTACTGAAGACTTTAAAGTCTCAGTTGGCTTGAGGTCTGGAAGCAGTTTGAAGATCTATTGAAGGCAAGAGCTTCCTGGCACAGAGAAAAAGCATGTAAGTAATTTAGCCGAGAGATTAGAGGCCTGTGGGGGGTAGAGATGGGAGTGCAAACCCATTTGACTGGGCACTGACAGACTGTGCATAACTGAAGAAGACGAAGTGCGCTGTGTGAAGGCTGATGAGGCAGGCCGAGGGAGGGGCAAAGAAGAGTGAAGCATCACTGAGAAAATTTTGACCCGGGGCATCTGTGTAAACTTCAGTGCCATTAACCAAGATGTGAACTCAGGAGAATGGAAAGGATGGGTCGGGGCAGCGTAGGGACTTTGTTTAGTTTTGAACATAACAGAATATGAGTTTCTAGGTGGTTATCAGTGTAGAGATTGAGACTCAAGGGACAAGACAGCGCAAGAAAGGAAAAGAGAAGAGAGAATTGCTTTTATTCTAGAAACTACGAGCTGTGCTAAATGCTCCAGACAACTACAGGGCACCCAACAGAAGGGGATCTCAGCAATTTAGTAAAAATATTGCCATCAGACTTCTGGAAGTTCCCTTTACTGGGGATTCTTCTCGATTTGCAAAATTCACTCTGGTTACATAGAAGTGATGTAGGAATTACTCCATGATTCTTGGAGAAAAAAATAGTAAAGTGATTATAAATATGAATGAATATAAGATGCCATAACCTGAGATGTGAAGTGGCCTTGTTTTATCATGTAAATTGGGTATCTTCAGCGCTGAACTGTGGCCCTGAAAGGTTAGAGGCAGGTTTTCCATTAGTACAAATTTACAATGAACCACCTGTATTTCCCACAGGGTATTTTTTGCGATTGACAAATTCACACTTCGGCAAATGCGCTAATTGACAGTTACAGGTCATGGAGCACACCGTTTGTGGGTGAATGGGGGTACAGGGGCTCCTGAAAGAACCTGAAAAAACAAGTGAGAGTCGATCCTGTCTTTCAATAGAGTCTGGTAGGAACACACACAAATGTAAAATCCAGAGGGACCTGGTGAGTTCGGTGAAAGAGACAGAGATTCAGGCAGTGTCTATGGGAGCCTTCTGGGAAATAGCCAATGCAGTAATGGTTGGAGGAAGGCAGGGGTAAGGTGGAGATCAGGGAAGAGCATAAAGGAGGGGATGTCTGCCCTGAGTCTTTGATGGTGAGCAGGAGTTGTCCGGATAAAAGGGCACGCAGAAGACACTGCAGGGAGAGAAAATGGCAGTGGTGGGGGAAAGGTATTGGGACAAGACCGTCTAGGGAGAGTCAAGAGCTTCTCACTTCAGTGTCTTGGAGTTTACAGTGTTAGAAGGAGGGGGCAGGAAAGAGCTGAGCAAGAGAAGTAGGGCATCCGGAGTGGTGGGCAGATTAAGGACCTTGGGATATCTCTGACAATGGTGACAGAAAGCCATCATGCGAATGTAACCATCACAGCAGAGGACTGACTGGAGAGCCATCTGAAGAAGGCAGACTTAGCTCTCACCCCGGGTCAGGTGAGAAATGCTGAAGGCCGAAATCAGGTCAGGGGTGGGAGGGCTGGGGAAGGAGGCGGAGTCAAAATACATATCCACGCGATAGTTCTGACAGTCCGCTGAGACCTGGGTGCTATTGACCAAGGTGGCGAATTAAATATAAGGGAATAGAAGAGGTAGAGAAATAGGATGAATATGGCTTTAGACATGGTAATTTGAGGTCTCCGTAGGCATCAAGAGGCTAGAGGCAGAGATTGAGGGGATGATGATAGGGGAGATGGTGGTGGCAAGCCTTTGCTGGGTATCCCCTCCATGCCAGGCACCGTACTGACTGTTTCCCATTTGTTAGGTTATTTCTTATTCTAATCTATTCTTCAGAGCCCCTCTTACTGTTGCATATCCAATGTCCACTTGCTCATTTGTCCAGTGTCTGTCTCACACTATAGTAGAAGTGCCACAGGGATTTTTGTATGTTTTGCATATCATTATGTATCCAGTGCATAGCACATTCGCTACTTAAAACATTTTGGTAAAATGAATGAGAGACTCCTCGTGATAACTGTAAAGCTTGGGGGTGATTTTTTTTTTTCTGTTTTATGTGTGTGAAAACAGGGCTTAGGGATTATGTATATTGTCCAGGTCATATGTCCAGGATTCAAACCCAAGTCTCCATAATTCCAGAAGTTAGGCACTTAACCACAATCCATACTGCTATTAGCATAAATGACTACTGAAACCACAGGAAGCTACCCATCCTATTCCCCAGGAAGAATGTGTAGAGCGAAAAAAAGAAGAAGAAGAAAGAAAGAGAAGGGCAAGGAGGAAATCCTAGTTGACCCCAACCATCGTAGAAAGAAAAAGAATCTCCAGGGAAGACTGAGGGTAATATCAGAGCAAGAGAAGGAAACCAGGCAAGGAACAGTGTTCTAGAAACTGAAGGAGAGCTTCTCAAATAAGGCAGTGGTCACCAGTGCCAAACTCAACTAATGGTTAGGCAGGGAGCATTCTGGAAAGTGCCTTTAAATTGGATATCTCCGTGGCTGGACTTGAGAAGTGAGAGACAGTTTTTCTTTATAGTGGTGAACACCACGAGAAACATCTTGTCAGTGGGATGATGGTGGCAGAAGGGCAGGTGGTGGAGAGCCCGGGGATAGACAGTAGTTGTCATTAGTTGCCTGTGAGGGGAAAGAGGAAAACGGGACAATGACTAGTAAGAAAGAGGGGAGGAAAGACTTCTTTGGCAAGGTAGGAGAGAATCCAGCTCTTTGGCTTGAACTTGACACAATAAAAATGTGGGGGGGGGGGGTTGGGGGTACAGTGTATAAGTGGGGGTGTGTGGGTGGAGGGCGGTATGCATGCGTGGGATGTATGTGGCACATGTGTATGTGGAGGGGCGTGGATGTGTGTGGGGTGTGTGGGCGCGTGCCGAATGAATGAGTCGATAAAATCCAATAATGCCCACTAACCTGCTCTGTAAATTGTAGAATGTACGACAAATGTAAAGAGTTATTAATTTCTGCGCAGGTATGGTCTTGGGAAGATTGTGCCTTCAAAAAGTTCACCGTGTGCTGAACTCGCAAAGGCACCTGCTAAGGCCTTCCCATAACCCCCATCTTTCACAGGGACTGGCGTCCTGCCCTATGTATGGCCTCGCTCCTAAGGAGTTTATAGGGAGAAAGTTGCCTGTCCTCCAAAGCTGGCGTGGGGGAAGGGGGGGCATGGCACATCACTCATCTGCAAGTTTTTGTGCAAGTTGCGTGTGCTAGGAGGAGACCCGAGAGGAGCCAACAGAGCAAGCTTTCTCCCGTTGGTGAGACTGGCTCCTCCTGGAGCACCAGCTGGCTTTCCCTCTCAGGCAAAAGAGAGAACGTCTGAGAGACTGTCTTCCACTCCATGCCAGGGATAGGCCTGCCTGTGGACAGGACTGGCCACGTGATGTGTGGGGCCCCTTGCAAAAGGAAGTGGGGCAAGGTCCCTGTTCGGCCCTGATTATGAAGCCATCACTGAGAGCAGAGCACTGACCAAGGGCGGGTCCTTCCAAGCTCAGGGCCACATATTAGAGCCCAGGGCTGAGCTCACTAAGAGTCCTGCTGCTGACCGGGCTACCTGAGGTTTGAGTGGAAGTTTCGATTCTCATGTGACATCTTTGTAAACCTATTCTTAGTTGTCTTCTATTAAATACCAGATGATCTCCTGAGACAGGCGACACGGCTTCTCCTCGGTACAGATCCTCTCTCTCCTTTGATGGTTCCTCTTCCCACCTTTCTTGCAACACAATCTGGCAGTATTGTGAATTCATTGATTTTTCAATCCCGGGACCCAAGGCAGGAAACGTCCCCGGCTTACATATTTGGTGAGTTCCTGAAAATGTGAGCCTACGGCTATTATTTATATGTGATATTATATCCTCCCGTGGGTGCTCATTAAATTTGCAAGGGCTTTCCCACAGGTGGCGGTGGAACATCCCAAATACTTTGAAAGAATATGGGTCAACAACTGCTTGTCCACAGTTCTTCAATTCTGGGGGTTGGGGTGAAGGGGGCAACTCTGAAAACTTGTTATTTTTGGTAAATTGTCTGAACTGATGTGAGAATATTTAATAGTGATTATCCCACTTATAATGTGCATATTTATGTGTTTCATTATAAAAAATTTAATGGGTTTGAATGCTTCCTTGAGCCCCCGATGGGGATGCTATACAATATATAGTATGAGCTCACATTACCTTTCTGATATACAATAAATTCTGAAGTCTGGCCTGCATGGGTTGTGGTTCAAGAACTGTGATCTGATATTAATATCCACTTTGGGAAGCAATCTGCACTAGTGAAAGTATAATCTATTATCATCTGATTCATACACAGACTCTCTGGGAATGTAATTAAATGGGTATAGAAGCCATCCCTTTCTTTAATATTCAAATAAAGGCCAAAAATCATGGTTATATACTTCCCAGATATTTTCATTTCTTTGAGAGTATTTGCTGACTGTGGAATTTTAATATTTAAGTCTTAAATCTTTAGCAACGAATTTCTCATGAATTTATAAGCATTTTATGCACTTAGGAATCTTACATATAAGTAGAGAGTAAGTCTTACATAGAGAGGTTTTAAAAAAATATGACATTACTATAATCAGTAAATATTTCTAACCTCATTGGAAACAAACAAAGAAAATACAACCCGCAAACATATTTAATCCACAGGGACCTATGATGATGTCTAATTTAAAAAAATTTTTAAAATGTGGTTTTTAATTTCATTTTTGAGAGAGAATGAGCATGAGTAGGGGAGGGGCAGAGAGAGAAGGAGAAGAGAGAGTGCACGCATAGGAGGGGAAGAGAGAGGGATTGAGAATCCAAAGCAGGCTTCACGCTGTCAGCAGAGAGCCTGATGCAGGACTCGAACCGAAGAACCGTGAGATCATGACTTGAGCCAGAAGCAAGAGCCAGACGGTTAACCGTCTAAGCCACCCAGGCACTCCACAATGTCCTGTTTTTTATGGAAAGCTATGTGTAATGTGCCTGATGGGCATTTACAGTTTTGCAGTTAGTGAATGAATACTAACTGTAGTTATAAATAGGGCAAAAATATAAACACTAAGTGAGGCTGAGTTGAACTGTCACTCCTATTTCCCAGATAAACAAACTGAGGCACAAGAATAAAGGAAAGATGAAGTTTACTGTTGGTCTAGAGAGTAACTCTTTAATTCCTGTGCGCCCCCTCTCCTTCCTCCTCTTCTGCAGGTCAACGCCATCAGTTAATTCTTTTTTCACTTAACATTCCTCTTGCCTTCGGCCGTGCTGAGAATTTTTCCGTTTTCAGGTACAACATACACAATGTCTTTGGATTCAGTGATTCCGTTCTTGGAGACAGAATTGAAGGCTGAAAACTCTATGGGGCGTAGGATGGGTTTTACCGGCCGGTCTAAGAAACCTGTACCGTGGCAGAGTTACCGAGGCTTCATAGCATGAACTCGGAGCAAAATCTAGCGGCCAGAATTTCGGAACACCACTAAAAGTGAGTAAGATTTGAACACATTGTTGCAACTGTGTTTGAGTAAATGTCAGTTTCTAGGCAGTGGCTGTTCACAAAGCACCAGGGGGGGGCGGGGGGACTGGCGCCAGGCAGGTTGGAGAATGATGCAAATTTCCACCCAGCTTCACAGAGGACTCCGCAGTATAATTTGGGGTTCCTTAGAATTTTAGTGAGGTGAGTTAGAGTTGAAGACTGTCCTCCAGGAGCCATATGCAGGAGATGTTTATAGTATACCTATTACAGAAATGAAGTCAGCGGTTGAGCCAGAATTAAAACTTGGGGCATCTGAGGATCCCGTATCTGCTCTCACCCATTAGCCAGAAAGGGGATGAATTGAGTCACCGGTGTGAACTCTGGGGGAGGGGGCCCTAAAATAATTTCTCCTGACTGTGCCACATCTTATCTTGCCACATTGTGGGTGACAGAGCCTGTCCTCATTATCTTATGCCCAACCACGAGCCCTTGTGTAGGAGAAGTGAGAAAAGTGGAGTCTGTGCTGTGATTTTGATTGTCATGTGGGAAGGCGATGTAAGCGGCTCCCTCCTCATGGACTGGGGATCTGAGTGAGCCGGCCTTTCGGGATGGATCCTGGGCACAGCGCTCTTTTCTCGGCCTGACAGCTGAGAGTGTACCTCCTACTTCCTTGGCCACAGGCACACATTTTTAATAAGACATCAGTTGAGCAGCAGAATATTGGATATGACTTTTAATTACATTCTGCTTCCCGTAAGCTCTATCTCCTCGCTGCTAAAGAAAATATCACTGCCTTGGGGGGGGGGGGGGTCCCAGAGCTTTCTGTGATGGGCGATTTTCAAATTTTCCCTAAAATTCCTAACGAAGACCTGACCCACGGCACCAGCTGGCGGTGCAAAATCGGGTCTCCTTTCTCCCCAGATCCGTATCATTGTTGACTCCAAGTGTGTGTCACTCCTCCAGAGGCTGTCTGGAGGGACCTAACACGTGTTTTCTGACTGCAAGGGGATCAATGAACAACCCTTCGTAGAGGAGGAAATGGGGTCGTTGGGTAATTTCCTCTGAAGGAAACTGTTTCTGGGCTTATCGCTTCCCAGCGTCGCTACCAAGGGGAAGCCAGGCATCCCTATCACTTTACATCCAAGCACAGACGGCTTCCCCAGGACACTGGTCCAGGAGGGGGGGCGGGTCCCAGAACCTGTTCCGTGAGAAGAGCTCTCCTCAGCAGCACGGGCCCCAATGGGGGGACTTACATCCAGTTTCCCCGGAAGCCCCTTTTCTCGTCTATTGGCCTCATTCTGGGCAACTGCAGCCCATCAGACATCCTCTAACTTAGAATGCCAAGTCTTCCATTCTTTTCCTTCTGGATGGCTATTTGGCCCTTAATAGGAATCTACTGATGCAAACAGATGGAAAGGAGAGGGGCCATGCTGAGCTGTATCCACCTATGGAGGCTATGCCTCACCACTTGCAAACAACAAAACCACTATGTGCTTGTCTTTTATGACAGATTTTTAAATTTTATTTATTTTTAATGTTTATTCACTTTTTGAGAATGAGGGAGACAGAACACAAGCGGGGGAGGGGCAGAGAAAGAGGGAGACACAGAATCCAAAGCAGGCTCCAGGCTCTGAGCTGTCAGCACAGAGCCCAGCCCGGGGGTCGAACCCACAAACCACGAGATCACGACCTGAGCTGAAGTCGGACACTCAACTGACTGAGCCACCTGGGTACGTCCCTTCCCCCTCCTTTTTTCTTTTTTTAAAAGGTTGACAGCTTCTTTTTTTTTTAAGTTGATTTATTTATTTTGAGAGAAAGTGCACAAACGGGGGAGGGGCAGAGAGAAGGAGAGACAGAATCCCAAAGAGGCTCTGCACCATCACCACAGAGACCAATGTGGGGCTCGAACTTACAAACTGTGAGATCATGACCTGAGCCGAGATCAAGTGTCAGATACTTAATCGACTGAGCCACCCCAGTCCCCTACCTATGACATATTTTAAAGGGCTACCTAACTCCTTTCTCTCCGTTAAAAAATCAAACAAACAAGAGGGTCTATTGTGCTGCTAAAACTAGAAATCGCTAGTGCTGTTTCATGCCAGCTTTCTAGAAAAACTAACTGAATAAAACACATTAAGCAGATTCACCCCGCCAAACAGTACTGCTGTGGCTTGTGTAGTCACCTCTATAGAAGCACTGTTGCTGAGGAAAAAGGTAGAGGATTTCTGATAAAAAGGGATGTTCTGGGTGAGAATAACCACCAGCATAGGTCTTCTGACTATGCTAGGGACCAAAAAGAAGCCCGTGGGATCTAACAGAGCTGGGAAGTCTGAGTGTTGGATGAGGAAAACTCCATCTTAGTCCCACAGAGCCCAAAGGATGCCCAAGGCTGGACAATGAGGAAATGGACGTGCAGGTGGCTTGCCAGGACCCAGGACAACTGGAGCTGAGAACATTCCACACACCCTTTCTGTTGACAAACGTAACACGGACAGTTCGCACCCCTTTCCAGTTGACCAGTTCAGGCAGTGTGGAATTACATTTAACATAAGGCTGGATTCTAAGATAAGCACATAAGTTAGCACTATATGTGTGTGTGTGTGCATGTGTATAATGAAATTATCTCACAATTCTTATCTTATACATATACAATCTTTTATATATATGTAACATATATATAATATGATATATATATTATATATATAATATGAAATATATATATATAATATGAAATTGTCATGAAAAGTCCCACAATGTCCCCATAGGTCCATAATGTATTGATTTGTGAGACCCCAGAAAAACATCAGAGGCACATCTATCTCCCCTGTTCTTGGGTAGATGCACTTGGAAGAGTGCTAGGTGCAATCAGTCACAATATTGTAACATTCTCTCTTGGCTTCAGCTGCACATGATTCACATCACATGAATTCACTGCGCACATGATGTGACTACAGTCTAAGTGGGCAGGGCGGACATCTACATGTGAGGTCTTGAAAAAGTAGTATTACACAGGGGAAAGAAATACTGGCCAGGAAGCATAAAGGAAAAGCATCCCTCTAAAAGTATACTTTGGTGTGGAAGCAGGAGGTTTTTTTCTGGTGTTCTCGAAAAACTGCTAGTCTAAGATGAAGCCACTGGAGCTAAAGAAGAGGTTGACCTGATTCTTGAAACACTTTCTCAAGTGTTTCTAAATCTGGCTTCCAGGGAGGGTGCCACACCAGTTCTTCTACTGGTGTGGTCACTCCTTCTCAGTCTTTTTTGCTTCTTCCTCCTCCTCCTCCTCACTCAAAAATGCTGGGACCCCACAGGACTTAATCTTTGGATTTCTTCTCTCTGAAATATACTCTCACTCGGTGACCTCTTCCATTCCCATGCTTTGTATACCATATATACCCTGATGGCTCTGCATTTGTATCTTATGGCCAGGAGCTTCTCTGGGAACTCCAGATCTGCATATCCAATTGCCCTCGTAACATTTCCATCTGATGTAATGGGTGTCTCCAGCAAACGTACATGCACAGTCTGGGGCCACGTCATCTCTGGACAGCACCGTGCTCCAGGCCATGGGCATATTCTTGCCTAAACCATTGCCATCTTCCCCTAACTGATCTTCCTTTTTCTATTCTTGCCACCCACAGACCGTTCTTCTCAACATGGTCGGAGATCGTTTTTAAAAATATAAATCAGATCACGTATCTCCTCTGTCCAAAGGTTTCCAGTAGTTTCCCGCTGTGGTGAGAATAAAACCTCAAGCCCCTTTATGGCTTTCAGAACCCCTCCTTCCCCCCCCCCCACCCCCGCCACCATCTGGCCACCACTCAACTCCTCAAATGCAACTCGTGTTTTTTGGGATCTCTTTGACTAATCTCGAGTCACCTTGGCCTTTCATAGTTCCTAGAACATTCTTCACTTCACTAGAACATTTTTCTCTACTTTATTTATTTATTATTTATTTGCTAGTCGCTTCAGCCTCGAGCTGCCTTCTGCAGTTTTAGCACAGCTGCTTGAAAAGCTCTATAGAGTGTAACTAAAAAAGGTAATCAGGCCCATCTTCATGCTTCAGATTCTTAGCCCCATGGATCAAACATGTGTCGGCAAAAAGAGACCAGTTCTTTAAGTCAACCTCAAGGTTGAATCTTCCATCTAGATGCATTTATTTTAATTTTAATTTTAATTTTTTTAATGTTTACTTATTTTTGAGAGAGAGACAGAGCGCAAGAAGGGGAGGGGCAGAGAGAGAGGGAGACACAGAATCCAAAGCAGGCTCCAGGCTCTGAGCTGTCAGCACAGGGCCCGACGTGGGGCTCGAACCCACAAACTGTGAGATCATGACCTGAGCTAAAGTTGAACACTCAATCGACTGAGCCACCCAGGTGCCCCTAGATGCATTTTAATAATGAAAGTATTATAGAATCCATCTAAGATGTTGTTAAGGGATATGGATAGAAAATTCACCGTAGCATGGTTGGAGGTGAAGTTTGGCATGTGTGTTGGGGGGGGGGGCGGTTAAGAAAAATAGAATAAAAAACATTGGAATAAAAAACAATTTATATTTATAGTGCTTTAAGTTGACGCTTCTCAACAAGCCAGTTCCTGTGGTTTAGGGAACACCACTGATGCACACACATATCAGAGCCAACCATGTTGCAAAACTTCCGTGTTGGCTCTCTCTACATATCCCAATTGGCTATTTTAAGTTTTCTAAGTCATGTATCTGGGCATGTTACAAGAATACCATATCCCAATTAAGTAGTATTATGTGTAAGGCAATAAAACATCTGTCAAAATGCAAGCAGTCAGAAAATGGAACTCTTACATGCCTTTATGAAAACAAAACAAGATAAAATACACTTAAAGATGTACTTCGACTGATGAAGTTGGAAATTTAAAATTACAGCAATAATTCAAGAATGGGAAAGTTATACATAAAAGAACTCCAGGTAAACATTCAGACCAATGAAGCTTAACAGTGATGTGAAATATTGTAAATGTGGATTAGAAACATAAATGCCAAGACAAAGCAGTTTTCAAACATACAGTGGCATATTATGAAATTCATCATGTAATAAGAAAATGGATGTGTCACCCAAGGTCAATTACCAGCAGTTAAGGAGTAGAACAGAGTAGATAAAGTAAAATGCATTGAATTCCTTATTATTAATATTGTCAGACTCAGAACGGCTGGCAATTAGAGTGTGTGGCTTTAAATATGTAGCTTACTACTCTAAAGGATGACTTCAGTGGAATTAAAAAAAAGTACAAATTGGAAATAGCTATAGTATAGAAAATAAAGATCTTAATGTGATATAAATGTCAAGAGCCTTTGCGATCTGAAAAAAAAATCCTTTCATTTTGAAAAAAAAAAAAAGAAAATGGCTTACCATTTTAGGAAAAATATGTAGGAAAATGTAAGGGTGTTGTCTGTTAAAGGGGATTAAATTTTTTTTAATCTTACACACAAAAACCGTATATAATATCCATAAGGATAAATTAGTATGTATTTGTTCACTTTTTACTTCAACATAAAGGTATGTCCTTTTTTTTATATATTCAGAAGACATTCAGAAAACATGAAGTATATATTGGGATTCAAAATTTCGATAATTTTCAAACAATAGATATGGCACAAAGTATCAAATGGAAATTCCAGGAAGTCATAACAAAAGAAGTGCATTTTATTGCATTAAAAAATCTTTATTTATTTTTGGAGAGAGAGGGAGCAGGGGAGGGACAAAGAAGAGGAGAGAATCCCAAGCAGGATCTGCACTGTCAGCACAGAGCCCAACATTGGGCTCGAACCCACGAACTATGAGATCATGACCTGAGCCGAAACCAAGAGTCAGACACTGAGCCATCCAGGAACCCTTAATTTTATAGCATCTTTAAACCCCAGTCTCATTTGTGTGTATGTGTATGCGTTTGTGCTTTTGGTTAACATTTAGTACACAAAGCTTAAAATATCTACATGTCAGTGTTTTTCCATCTTCCTTAGTAATGGACTCTTACATTTTAGTTGTAAGACTTTAGTTGTAAGACCAGACTAGACTATTTTTCCCACCTTCCCCTGTAGCAAGGTCAAGACCCGGACTGCATTAGGCGGTGGGCACACCTTCCGGTAAGTATCCTTCAGGGGAAAAGTGTGTGTTTTTGTGTCGTTTCCTTCATCCTTCTGGCTGGGCAGGGCCCTGGAATGCAAGCAGGGGTCTTGGGCCCTGGTACGTCAGCTACTTCGAATGGCTGAGCAGTGAGGTGGATGATCCTGAGAACCTGATCCTACAGAGGACTTTGATTACCTATGAGAGAGTATTTCCTGATTGGTGATTAGAAAAATGAAACTGAGTGGCTTATACAGAGTGAGGGGGTGATGGAAACAGAAGCATAGAATACAGACTACTCCTTCAAGATGCCTCACAGTGAAGCCAAGGAGATATGGGCAGCAGTCTGTGAGAGAGAGGCAAGGTTGGGAGTAGGTCATGCCTTGTCTGGGTGGGAATACAACAATGGAGAATCTGGAATATTTATAGTCTGAGTCCAAGAGAGAGGTACCTGGGAAGAGGGAGAAAACCTAAACAACTATTGGAAGAAAAAAAGAGTGACTGGGAGGGAATAGAATCCAAAGCCAACAGAGAAGAGGCTAGTCTCCTGTGGCCAAAGGGAAGAACGGGCACAGATAAAGACAAATTGGGAAGTGCAGGAATGGAGACCGTGTAGCTCCAGCTGTTTTCTGGAAATTAAGAAACAAAACAAATCTTAAGAAGGAGAGTAGACAGGGTATGAAAAATCCTCAAGGGATTAGAAAAACAAGCAAACTGCAGATAAGAATTGAGCATTTCCTGGGCTCCTGGGTGGCTCAGTCAGTTAAACGTCTGACTCTTGATTTCCGCTCCGGTCATGATCTGATGGTTCGTGAGTTCAAGCCCCACATTGGGTTCCATGCTGACAGTGCAGCACCTGCTTGGGATTCTCTCTCCCTCTCTCTCTGCCCCTCCCCTAATTGTGCTCTCTCTCTCTCTCTCTAAGATAAATAAACTTTAAAAAAAGAAAAACAGAATTGAGCCTTTCCAAGGTCCTACCTGAGACTGGCCAAGAGGACGTATCATCAGCCAATGAGCAAAGCAGTGTGATATTCTTCAGCAGTGCTTCGCAACTTAGAAATTAGTCGGTTAGAATGAATCATTAGGCTGTTATAGAATAGACTACTTCAAGGCTTATGCAGCAGACGATCAAAGGGTTGGTGGAAATGAGTGTGTCGATGACAGTGTGGTTGAAATAATAAGCCATGAGGTCCAGACAAGTTAGGAAATGAATTGGAATAAGGAGGGTGGAGAGACTGGTTAAATGGAGACAAGGAAGTGAGTTCAGGTGCAGTCCTGCTGACAGGGAGGAGTGGTGGTGGAAGGAGGGAGCTGGGAAGTTCACGGGGCGGGGCGGTGGGGGGAAGGCAGGAGGTCAGAGGGGCAGCAGAGCCCAAGGGGTGAAGGCAGAGAAGAGCAAAGTTCACATCACGCACGGTTCTGGAAGGAACAGGTTTAAAGAAGGAAATTGGTCGGGGGGCCAACTGGTCTCAGAGGCCATGGCTGTAAACGGAACACCAGTAGCAGGGAGACATGCAGTATCTGGAAATAAGAGCTGGCCAACCAGCTAGGAAGAGGCTTCACGTTGGTATCTTTCAGGATTTTTCTGTAAACGTAAAATCTGGAAGATATGCACCGTTAGCTCCATTTAATGGGTAAGTTTTAGAAAAAGTTTGGAGCGCTGTCAGCTAATTGTGAATGACAGATGTTGAGTGCCTACAATTATTCTTCTTTTCCCGACACTAACGAGGACATCTTAGTAGTTCGGACCGAACCGCACAAGCCCTCCGTGCTATTGATTTTTTACTTTTTTCTTGTTCCAGTAGAGGGCACTCAAAGCTCAAATAAATGCATGCAATCGTTTTATGGCAATTGTTTTTATGTAATTAAAGCTCATATTGAAATGAAAACGAGAAATCCTGATTTAGTGAGACTTAATTACTAGTCATGCGTGTAAATTTCACTAACACGAAATGAGATCTTGTAAGTGATCACATGAGAACATGTCTCCCCAGACACTGTCAGCACACACTGAACGTAGGAGGAAAAAATCTCTTGCCTGTGAGACAAGATGGGACTTTCTAAAGGCAGGCCCACAACGGACCCCTGACCCCCAAGTTTCATTTTCATTCCCATCTGACTTCTTCGAGAGGGCTCTTAAATAATGTGGAAATAATCCTGCAGGCTACTGGACAAATATCCTTCAGTGAAAGTCATCTGAGAACGCGCTAATAGAACAAAGGTGACTAAGATAAGAGAAAACCCTTTGCTGGCAGATCTGGGCCACAAATGAGTGAGGTGGCTCAGAGGGAGGCGGTAGCCACTGTGTCCAGCCCATGAGGGGTTCTTAGAGAAGCTTCCAGAAGACCTTGCATTTCAGAGACAGCTGTGAAAATCCAAGTGCTTACTATTAGGACTTGAGGGAAGACAATCTCCCCAGCACAAGATTAGCCTTGCGTGGCTTTGACTGCCAATTTGGCAGAATTACCGTGGACGATGGGAACAGTGGTAACGTGGCTGTCAGTATATTTCGTCAAAGATTCTCCTGGAGGAGTTAGACCTCGGGGTCAAGTGATTCTGCAACGATGGTCTTTGCCACAAAGGGGGCTGCCATGATCCAAGCACAGCAGCTTTTCCAAACACAGAGGACATTTTGGTTTGGCTTTACGTCTTCTGTCGGAATTAAGGGTTACTTGCAGGCAGTGAATGGGAATCACTTCCAGCATCCTGTAATAATGATGATCTATCAGTAAGAATTAGCTTCTTAGGTAGTATGCAGGCTGCTAAAGGGAAGAGAGGACTCTCCCACAAAAAAAAAAGTCTTCTTGGCAGAGATCGTGGAGCTGGCATTACAAAGAGTATGTTATGGCTTTATGACTTATTTATAACAGATTTTTTTCTGTAAAGCACTGTTACAAGACTCTGAAACTTTACGATTTAAACAACTCCCCTTACCTACCCCCACCCTCACCAGACGCAGCCTTCCTAGTACTCATAAACTCGGTCCTGTCTCTTCTGGATACCTTAGTGCTGGGATTCTTCAGTCCTACACATGCATTAACTCCCTTACGCTCAGGATGCAAATACCAGTGGGGCAAAGGTCCGAGAAGCTATGCAAAATGGAATTTTTTTAAAAGCACTTTCTCTTCTTCTTAATAACATGACAGTACAAGATAAAGGATTTATCCTTTAAGACCCTGAGGGTGTGCAAACATCAATAATGAAAATCAAACAACTTTAAGCTTGTGGAGTTAAATATAGAATATATATTTATGGCTTTGTTGTAATTGTTGGGCACGTCTCGCCTTGCCATATATTGTTGACAGACCAGGCGGCAGCTGTCTCATTGTTTATTGTTTTTCTCTGCTTTCTGACATTGGCTTGATTTATAGTTGTAGGCGATAAATTACAAGGTTGAATCTAGTTTCTAACCCTCTGGCTAAAGATTTCCCATTACCTGGTTAGGCAAGCTAAATATTTTATTTAAAATAACCTCAAAATCATACTAAATGAAAATCCTTCCAATGAAAGTGAATGCCGATGGTCTTGAAATTAACGAGCCCCACCCCATGTGACCGCTTGGTAGAGCGAAAAAACGTATAGCAGTCCCGTCAGCAAGTCTGGCTTCTATAATTTAAGCAAGCCACATCTTCTCTGTGAGTCTGCAGTGTTACTCCTTCTCCAACCCAGCCAAACAATCTCGATGCCTCTAGGGATGATGTTTGTAGCACTTAGGATGCATTCTGCTGAAAGAAACAAAAGGCCCGGCTAAAGATGACTTAATAAATAAAGGCGTGTATGATCTGGTTTTTTTTTTCCTTTTTTAAAAAATTTATTTTAATTCAAGTTAGCTAACATAGAGTGCAGTACTGGTTTCAGGAGTAGAACCCAGTGATTCATCGCTCACATATAACACTTAATGCTCCTCCCAGTAAGTGCCCTCCATAATGCCCATCACCCATTTAGCCCATCCTCCCACCCCCACCCCTCCAGCCACCCTCAGTGTGTTCTCTGTATTTAAGAGTCTCTTATGGTTAAGGCACGTATGATCTTACCTAATAGGAAGTCTGGGCGCAGGGTAATTTCCAGGGACCTTCACTTGGTAGCTCAGTGATGTCAGCTGGCCTGCAATAAACTTGTCTTTAAAGTCACAAGATGACTGCCATCAGTATCACATCCTCACACAGTGACATTCACAGATAGGAAAATGGGTATTTTTCTTATTTCCATTTTCTTAAGGTCAAGGAACACTTTTCCAGAAGTTCCAGACTTCACGCACTGACCAGAATTGTACAATGTGTCCATCCTTTGGTGAATCACCAGTCCAGGAAACAAAACAACCATAGTTAGCCTGGATCAATCATCATCCGTGCCCTGCAGCAGGACAGCGTCAGCATGCCCAGGAATACAAGGGGAGCATGAACAAGTCAGTGTTCAGAGAGGTGAAGGTGAAGGCCAGGGAGGGTTGCATAGATGATGTGCACCGTCTGTTGCTCCCTCTCAGGCTCTGCGCACATGGAATCATGCACACAAGACTCACTCACTTGTAGGTTTCAGAGTGGCACAGTAAGTACCCCAAACCCAAACGACAAATCTTTCTATCCAAGTAACACAATTCCATTCAGTAGAGACTGCCTTCTTTATTCCGCAGCCTGAAAATGACTCTGTTTGGAACGTATTCCCAGTTTGCTCCAAGCACTTGAGAGCACAGATTAAATTCTATAAGCAATATCTCCTAAACCTACCGAATTTGATTGAATCCTGATCCTTGTAACTAATCACTGAAAAGGCATGACACTCCATGATATGGATTAAGGGGGGAAACCGTTCCATCATTACTGCTTAAGCTTTACTAAATGGTGATAGTGTGGGAGGAGAGAAGAATGCTATGTTGCTTCTAGACCTCATCGTGGTCAAATTGTAAACTTCAGATAATCAGTTTTTACTGTCCTCGTGGCTTCATAATTTCCTTCCAAAAAGATCCAGAAGTCTCCCTTTACCAGGTTATTTCCCCCTCTTTCCATTTCAGGGAGCCTTTTCAATTCAAGATGGTTTTGCCTATGACCAACATGACGCTGTCTTCCCTTCTCTCGTGTGAATGGTAACACAGATAAGATAGTTCATGATTAGGAGACATGTCACGTGGCTCTCACTCTGTATCTTTTAATCTCAGCCTTCATTCTTTTCTGTCTGAAATCCTCTCGTTACTGGTGATGGAAAGAAAATGGAGCTTCTCTGTTGGCATGGGGCTGGAGTTCCTCCCAGCTAAGTCAACCCGAACTGGAGCGCAATGTAGAGTTTCAGGAGATCATCATTCTAGAAGAGCAGCTGTGTTCACAAATTATAAGAGAGCTGAGGTTCCAAATACCAGAAGGTGAGTCAGGATGTTCTCAACAGGCAGAGAAGCAGGAGAGCGACAGGTGTCAGCTGGGAAATGGATCTGAACATTCAGAGTCAGGGCGGTGTGAGCAAGAGAAAACACAGGAGGATCAAGGGAACAGAGAGAGAGAAGGGAACCAAGCAATTGATGTATATGCCTGGCTCAACCAGGAGTCTGGATAAAAACAGTCTTCCAAATCATTTGCACCATAAAATTATTGCAGTTTTGAGACTGTTAATGAAGAAAATAGAATGCGTTTCTAGGGGTGTCTGGGTGGCCTCAGTTGGTTAACCATCTGACTCTTGGTTTTGGCTCAGGTCATGATCTCACGGTTTCATGGGTTCAAGCCCCATGTCAGGCTCTGTGCTGACAGTATGGAGCCTGCTTGGGATTCTCTCTCTCTCTCTCTCTCTCTCTCTCTCTTTCTCTCCCTCTCTCTCTTTCTCTCTCTGCTCTTCCCTTACTTGTGCTGTCTCTGTCTCACTCAAGATAAATAAATAAAGTTAAGAAATGCATTTCTATTTTTTTTATTTTTATTTTTGGAACTTTTAGGGTAGTTGCTTTGGGATCCAAAGCTATTTATTGTCGTAGTAATGTGAGGTTCTGTCAGCAACCTTTTTTCTGGTATTTTAACTTCCTCTTACTCGAGATTCTTTCTAGAGTTTGTTGTGTCTGCCTTCCTATTTTCACTACAGATTAAGGTATACTCTCTTACTGGGCATCACAAAGGAGCAGCCTGGAGTCGCTACACATATAGGTTTGAGTTCAGATGACAATTTAGTCTACACATTCACATCCTATAGAGCAGTTAAACTCTATTTTCTTCTATGTGCTGATACTGAAAAGAGTCAGAACATTTGCAACAGAGATATATAGAATATCATAAAATATGATTATTATATTACATTTTAATTACATCATATTTTATAAATATATACTTATAAATATATAAAAATACAAAATATATATCAGTTAGAGAAGGTCTGTGGCTTTAGCTAATAGAAAACTTGACTAATATAAACTTGGGGCATCTGGGTGGCTCAGTTGGTTGAGCGTCCAACTCTTGACTTCTGCTCAGGTCATTATCTCATGGTCATGGGATCAAGCCCCGCGTTGGGCTCTGTGCTGAGTGTGGAGCCTGCCTGGAGAGAGCCTGCCTCTCTCTCTCTCTCCCTCTGCCCCTCTCCCTGGCTCATGCATATGAGCTTTCTCTCTCTCTCTCTCTCAAAATAAAATCTTTAAAAAACAAAACAAACAAAACAAAACAAAAATATAAGCTAGTCTTATTCAGTTTAATACTACTGGAGACAGTCCAAGAACTGCCTTTTTCTCTTTTTGCTCTGCCATTCTCACCATCATGGCTTATTGCCTCGATGTCAAAAAATGGCTGCTCCAGCTTAACCATCCCATCTGTGTTCAAGGCCAGAGGTAAAGGAAATTACTGGTACAACCTATCCCTTTATCAGGAAAGGATCAGCTTCTTTGGCCGGAATTGAGTCACATGGATATTGCTAGCTGCAAAGAGAGCTAGAAAAGTGTGTATTTAATTCTTTTAGCTTTGGGGTGCCTGGGTGGCTCAGTCAGTTAAGCATCCGACTTCAGCTCAGGTCATGATCTCCTGGTTTGTGGGTTCGAGCCCTGCGTCAGGCTCTGTGCTGATGGCTGAGAGCCCGGAGCCTGCTTCAGATTCTGTGTCTCCCTCTCTCTCTCTGCCCCTCCCCCACTCGTGCTTTGTCTCTCTCTGTCTCTGAGCTTTCACGAGCTCTCTCTGCTTTGATGAGCACGCTTTCTCTCTAAATGGCTAAACTTAAAAAAAAAAAAAAACCTAATTTATTTGCTTCTTTGCCTTATTATTCTTTACTTATGCCTACATTTCCATAATAGAATTTCAGACATCTTCTAAAGGTATGTAAATTATTATGAAGTAACCAAAGTTAAAATTGGAGCAAAGGATTAAGGATGATTAGCTGAACCTATTATTGTAATCATTTCACAATGTATGTAAGTCAAACCATCATGCTGTATGCCTTAAACATACACAGTGATTATTTTTGTCAATTATTTCTCAATAAAACTGGGGGAAAATTTTTTAAAAAGAATAAGGATGGGAGCCAATTGGAATCAGGAATTTGACTAAAAATGCACCCCTTGTTGAGGTAAATATATAGCATGGGTAGGCCCAAAATTTGCCTTTGTCTCTTCTTATCTTTTGCCTTATGTTCCCTCTAAGAGGGACCCTCCCAGGTCTCCTTCAGTTGTGATTGGAATGAGCTCTCGTGGGTCCGGGAGCAAAATCAGCTGGAAAAGCAGGTGTCCATGCATGGGTGACCTTCTCTTTCCTGAGTTACTGCGGCCACTTCTTGGGACCAAGGTCTTCATGGCTGCTCAGCCATTTGAAGTGTTTTTTCAGTGCTCCTCCTGTTGAGGAGAGTTTATTATTATTATTCAGTTGATAAACACTTTTGATTACTTTCTCTCTTGGGTCAAAGGAGAAAGGAGAGAGACATATTAACTGAGGACTTACAAGGTATCAAGGACTGCCTCTGTGTCTCCCCGTGGCTCCCACAATCTTCTTGCTGGCTTGGAGGAAGTCACGTATTGTAGGCAGAGAGGCTGAGGTTCAATGAGGTTGAGTTATGTTTAAACCCAGTCAATGGCAGAGGTAGGTTTAGAGCTTGGATCTGACTCTGAAGCCAGAGGTAGGTTTAGAGCTTGGATCTGACTCTGAAGCCCACGCCTATCCATTATGCTGCTTTAAAGGAACTGCATTTATCCATAAAACCAAGGTCCACCATCAGAGCTGGACATCTGAGGCTCAACCATTCTCTCCTATTCTCTCTGCTCCCCAACCAGCTTCTCTGAAGGCTGTTCTAGAAAGATTCCCCGGCTTAGAATTAGAAGGTTTGTTTACCACTTCCTGCTCTTTTACTTAATAGCTGTGTGGGTTGGGTAATTCACTGAAGCCTCCTGAAGCCAGGTTTACTCATTCACAAAGAGAGGATGATGACAGTGCCCCCAGCACTTCATGACTGGGGTGCCAGGAGGGAAGGGAATGGTGTAAAACTCAAGCTAGATCCTCTCCGTGGTACACACCTTGAAAGAAACATAATCTTTAATCCCATTCCATGCATTGTTTTATTTATTTACTTATTACGGGACTCTCAAGATGTTGTTAAAGAGAAAATACTACTTCTCTGTTGCTTTTCAGGCCCCAGTTCATTTGTTTAGGAGAATCTGACCTTCCTGTCTAGGAAAACTCTGACTCCACAAACACTCAGTAGCCTATTCATGGCACTCACCCAGCTGTAATCAAACAATCATCTGTTTAATGTCTGCCTTCTTCCTGCATGAAAGGGGTGGTTGCCTGCTTTATTTTGGACCTCTGCTCCCACCCACTACTCTGGTTGGTTAGAGGATACAGAGAACAACATCAACAATGTTGCCATGTTGAGAAACTACTCAGACAACTCCTGAAATCTAAGGGAGTGCATTTCTCCTAGCCTGTATTACCTGCCACAGGGTACTTACTTTGGAAAGGGAGAGCTTTTTGGGTTATGTCAGAGGTAAACAGTTTTTGACTCACACATCTCATACGACTGAGCCTACACATAGCCATTAGAGCAAGAATCAAGGCTGGAGAAGTAAGCTCAGGAACCATTGGATAAAGTAGATCATTACTGATTGGCATTTTAGTGTCTCCCTAAAACACAAATTGCCTATCCACTGCATTTACTCACAGACAAGGACATGCACACTTGCACCCCTCGAGGCGGGTTTCCCATTGTGCTGGGAACCTCTGAAGAGCATTCTTTGGGAAGAAGGTCAACTTTGGAAAGCCAGCTAATTCTCTTGCAGACCCTGCAGGGATGGAAGCCACTGTGCAACCACAGAGCCGGGCAGTCTCTGGATCCAGTCGTCTGTTTCCCTAGTCCTCTGACTCAGCACTGTTTCCAAAATTTAGAGAAAAAAAGATCTAATAAGTGGAAAAAATTATTTCCCAGTAATGAATAGACGCAAAGCAAAACCAGCTTATACCCAGAATCCAGGAACATATTTTTGGATCTGGCTACCTGGAAATAAGACATTTGAAGTAGGGTCCTCTTGGCCTGACTGCCCAACCAGCAGCACAGTTCAGGGAGTGTAGGGCACAGGACAGGCACCAGGCTGATGCTCAAAAAGAAAATGGAAACATTCAAAGGAAGCAGTAGGAACATTTTTTTTTTTTGACTGTGCAGCCAATCAAGCAATGGAAACATTTGGGACTCCCTAAATAGAAACATTCAGGAGAAAAGTGAGATGGAACACACATTCCCATTGTCATTATGAAGCAGTGTTTATTGAGTGTGGACAGGGCACGAGGTAGCTTTCCAAACGCAGAGGCACCCCCAGTTCCTGTGGAAAAGTGTGTGGAAGACTGCATGTTGGCAGCTCCCGGCTGTGGCAGAACCCGTGACTCATGACGACCCTGCTGGCTGGCCGAATCTGTGGCTCTGTGGCAAGCTTACAAACTCTTGAGGTGCTTCCTGCTCAGAAAACTGTGCCTTGGGCTGGTTATGAAGCAGGAATATTAATTACTATTGTGATTGTTAATGGGGAGTTCTAATAATTAATGCACTTAAGGTTCTATGTGGTATTTGACTTGTTACCATGTTTTAAAACATTACGAATCAGATGACTCTTCTCTCTTGGGTGTTTGATGAATTGTGATTGGTAATAACAGCTAACTCATGATGTCACTCTGAACAGAAACAGGCTGGTTAACAGAAAATGGCGTGAACACGGGGATACAGGATGGAAAGTTACATAGGAGATAGAAAGGTAAAGTCTAGAGAGGCCTTTGTTCTTGTCCAGATCGTATTGCATATTAAAATAATCTTACTCAGGGCACCTGGGTGGCTCAGTCAGTTGGGTGCCCGACTTCGGCTCAGGTCACGATCTCATGGCTGGTGAGCTCGAGTCCCATGTCAGGCTCTGCTCTGACAGCTTGGACCCTGGAGCCTGCTTTGGATTCTGTCTCCCTCTCTCTCTCCTCCCCCTCTTGTGCTCTATCTCTCTGCCTCTATCTCTGTCTCCATCTCTCTCTCTCAAAAAGAAATAAACATTAAAGAATGAATAAAATAAAATAAAATAATCTTACTGTAATACCAAAGGGGGAAAATTGGTTGATCAAAATGCACCATAAAAGCCTGGAATAAAGATCTGCCTTTCTTTAGAATCATTTACTGATGGAAAATAGGAACACAGTTGACTTGACTCATTGTTTCACGGAGAAACCATAATCTCGATCCACCTTTTGGTGACCTTCAATACCAATAACCAAACCAAGAATCTGGGGGATAGTTTCATTAACTCTCGTATCACTGGGGCCTGAGAGGACAAACCATGCACTGACCCATGAAATAAAGCAGCACTTATCAGCAGGCAGAAGAAAGGACATTATTTTATTCCTCCCCAAGTTCTGGCTCCTGGCTAGTGAACTGAGCATCCATTTTCACTGCATAAGTAGAGCTTTCCAATGAGGCTAACATATGGTCCTTTTCCCACCTTTCCCCTCTTTTTCTATCTTTTTTAACCTTTTTTGCACCAATTGTGGAACTGTCACTTCCAGAAAACAAGGGCAGACACTGACACTGGAATTATAATCTCTTTGCTAAATCTCTGGAAATATTATTCCCTTGGTGAAGCACTCCTGAAGAGTTAGAAATGGAAGTACCTCTATAAAAGGGCCTTGGGAATTATAGTTTTTCATATATACCATTGGTTCAGGGTATCACAAAACCAGTCATCTTCAGAACACTTGTCAGATCCTACGAGTTACTAATGTTCTTCCTTCCAGAGTATTTTAGCACATCACATAAGTCAGAGAACAGAACCAAAGAATCCACATATCCTGTCTAATTGCAAACATCATATAGGAATGGTTCTCTTTGCAACTGAAGATGAAGAGGGGGAAAAAAAAGACCAACATAAAAACTAAGTTGAAAACAGAAAGTACCCATAATATTTGACATTCAGCGGAAAATTATTTGTCCTCCAATTATTTACCAATACAATTATTTAGAAATTTGGTATCCTAAAGCCGTCTAAGTAAAAGTTACTGAAAAAGGTGTAATAACAAATAATAGAATAATTTTGGCTTTAGAAAGAAATAAAGAATGAAGAAAGAGCTAAGTGAGACGAAAAAGGATTGTAAAGAAACCACATTTGCCAGAGCAGAGTGAAAATCTTTACCAGAGGCTATAAAGAACAAATTCCATACTGAATGAAATTCAAGATTGCCGAGAGTGGCACACTTCGGTGACTCTTCCAGAAAGAAGAAACATACCAAGAGATAAACATAGAGAGGAAAGATATGGGATTCCTGAAATGCAAAGCCAAGCTAGGAATGATAGATGTGTCTGGAGAGGATATCAAACTAATTACAAGAAAACTTTCTTGAACTGAAAGAAACATCTGAATGTACAGATTGAAAATGGCTAAATCGGTTTCAGAGAATGTTAATAAAAAGAATCACATATGATTCTATCATGATGAGTTTTTGAATTATGAAGATTAATAAGAATTATGAAGAGCTTATAAACATCCTTGAAGAAAATAAGAGGGTAGTAGCAAGGTAACTTTGAAAGCAACAAAAAAATCAAGCTGACTTAAGACTTTTCCAGAAGCAAACACCTGATGGCCACAGAGAGGGAACAATAGAGTGTTAAGATTAAGACATTATTGCCAGAGAACTGGATTCAGTCAAGTTTTCATTCATATGTGACAACCCAGAAAGGTATTCTGTGATATACGGAAGTTAATAAAACATGTTATCACACATATTTTTGAAGAATGGCTTATAGACAGATACCACAGTACAGTTATGAGTTACAGTACAATTATGAACGAAGGTTGGTGATGGGTATTTGCGAAACTTATTGTTTCCAGGGTGATTGATAAAACTCTACAAGATACTGACTTATATGCCAAGAAAACCCTGGGAAACTACAGGTGATGAAATGTTTGGTCTCTATATTTAGAGAAACTAGGATTTAGCTAGATTAAGTGGTATGTCTCAGAAGCTCAGTAATACAAATGGAATCAGGACTCACATCCTCTGAATCTTGATGCAGAGGGCACTGGTTGTCATTTAGTGTTACTTCTTTCTATTTTGATTTAACTTTAGGAAGTTTCTATAATAAAACAAAAGGGAAAAGAAAGTCGGCTTGAATGGTTGATCATGTTTAAAATAAATTCCTCTTTTCTTTTCCAGGATTAGGTTAGTGCCTATCTTTCATCAGAATTTTCTCTAGATTCCAATCATAATCTTGTCAACACAACAAGAAAGGCCTTCAACAATGATGGGTTCTGACCTTTAAGATCCTTGGTGAGTATCAGGCCCTGCTCTAGGCCCCAGGGCCAATTCTCCTAGGTATAGAGGACTAAACCAAACAAAATCATGTGCTCATGCCTCTTCCCATCAAGAGTTAGGTTTGGGGACAGACAGACCTACCTAGACTACAGCAAAGGATGCCTTTTCTCATCTGGTAATTAACATACCAGCTTCGGTAATTAACACATCTCACCTTCACTACAAGGGGACAATGTAGGATCGCCAGGCGTGAGGAAAACCAAAGATGCAAAAGAGGAACAGAAAAACTACTGGTGGAGAAAACAAACTATTAAGGGCACAGAATAGAAAGTGTCTTTCCTAAGGCCACTTTTCAAAAGTGTCAAAAGTTCTAAGTGTCCTCAGATCTATTTTAGAAGAAATTAACCCAAAGACATAAAAGAAACCGAAACAATGCAAAAGCTTTTACAAACTAAAAACATAAGGTAAAACAGAAGCGAGGGAAGGGCTAGAAGGTAAAGTTGAAGGTGGTTCTCAAAATGCAGGGCAAAGATAGGGACAAACATGAAAGAGAAAAGAAAGAAGGAAACAATGGGAGTGTTAACCCTAAAGTTCCAAGAGTCGGGGGCTGTGGTGGCACAGTTTGCTTCTGTTGTGGTGGTGGAAGTTGTTATTGTTTATGTATTAGTAAAAATAATAGCTAACATTTGTTGAGGGTTTTCATTGTACTGGCATCTGGGCTAACCCGGGACGTCTTGTTTTATTATCCTACCAGCTTTTGAATAGAACCACGGGGTTATAGCAGAGAAATATTTAGAAGGTAAATGATTACGATGTGGTTATTGAATGTATTTAGTTGCGGGGAAGAGAACGCCGGTTAAGGGGTAACTCTTGGCTGGTTGAATAGTAACAACTGAGATCAGCAATGCAAAAGCGGGAGCTGGTTTGGAAAATTAGAATATGCGTTCAGTTTCAACTTGTTGAGCTGAAGTTGCCTGAACACCGTCAGAAGGAAGAAGATCAGTAGAAGTTTGGCTTAATGAGCCTGACACTCAGAGCTAGGTCAGAGAGAGCTATAGGAATCACCCACTTATCAGTTGAAGCCAGAGTGGATAAATCACCCAAAGAGTCTGGGTGTAGACAGAGAAGAGCTGGAGACCAAGGACAAAGCAGCCTGAGGGACAGACTAGGGAGGAGTGCTCAGTGAGTGGGCAGCCTGGGCCCAGGGTGGCAAATGGCTGTGGGACAAGAGAGGCCTGGGCAGGAAGTGGCCAAGGGAGGGCACAAGTGTACTGGACTTTTCGACGCAGAGGATTATTGGCAGGTGGTATTTGTCAGAACAATTTTAATGTCATTCTGAGCACAAGCCAGATAACAGCTGAAGAACGAATGAGAAATGAATTAATCAAGTTCTTTGTCTGCTTCACGTGTGGATTGAATGAATCGGCCTGTATCAGTAGATATTACACGATTGACAGGTACTGTCTGCGAGTATTTAGCAAATTGCCTGGGATATAACATATGCTCAACAAATTCAGTAGAGACAGATAGATAGAGATATTGATGGTTAAAAAAAAATTTTATTAGTTTTCTTTATTTTTGAGAGGCAGAGAGAGACAGAGAGTGTGTGGGGCAGGGGGGCAGAGAGAGAGGGAGACACAGAATCAGAAGCAGGCTCCAGGCTCTGAGCTGTCAGCACAGAGCCCGATGCGGGGCCCGAACTCATGAACCCTGAGATCATGACCTGAGCCGAAGTCGGACGCTCAACCGACTGAGCCACCCAGGCGCCCCAGATATTGATGTTTTAAACCAGTGTATTATAGTGATTGGGTGTATAAATTTTGGATCTGGATGGACTTGAATTTGTAGTTTAGCTCTGCCACTGTGTAGCTGTGTAAACTTGGACAAGCCACTTTGTTTCTTTAAAAAAAATTTGTTTTAACATTTATTATTTATTTTTGAGAAAGAGAGAAACAGAGCGTGAACAGGGGAGGGCTAGAAAAAAAGGGAGACACAGAATCCGAAGCAGACTCCAGGCTCTGAGCTATCAGCACAGAGCCTGATGCGGGGCTCAAACCCCTGAGCCACAAGGTCATGACCTGAGCTAAAATTGGATACTCGATGACTGAGCCACCCAGGTGCCCCTAAGTCACTTTGTTTCTACATCTTCTCTTTCTTGTACAATGATTTATGGGTATCATCCATCGTTTTTTTTTTTTTTTTTTTTTTTCTATTATGAATGGTAGATTACTTTGTGGATATTTGTTTTGTCATCAGGATGAGCTCTCATGTTCATATGTGAATTGATACAATCAGGGTTCATCTGGTCATGCAATGTTGAATACAGTTTAGTTTAATATTGGTTTGAATTTGTTCTAGCATGCTCTTTTCCCCATAAGAAAGTAGGAAGCCAGGTCTTTTGTATATCTTTGCCTTGGGTATTTCTGCAGGCAGACCCCTGTTAAATTTGGAAGACGCAATGGTGGGGGTCCAGAATAGGATGTGAAGACAGGACATGGCCCAGGGCAGAGAAGAGAGGTGGATGGAGGTGGGCACCCACGGCGAGGAGCAGTGGACCCTTGCAGGAGGCTGGGAAGTGTCCCGAGAGACTGGCAAGGTCTCAGTCCTTGCAGGACCTTGTGGCCGACACAATGGTGTCCTAGCACTGGGCAGTTGGGGACCTATGAATAGAGGGGCTTTCCTTTGGCTAAGATGCAGGAAATGAAATGAGGGGGAAGCAAAGAGTGGTAACAGAGATATGATTCACCATTGATTTGTGGTAATTTGAGAGCTAAAGGAACAGCCTGTGTCTTTTTTTTCTTTCTTTTTTTTTTTTAATGTTTATTTATTTTTGAGACAGAGAGAGACAGAGTGCAAGTGGGGGAGGGGCAGAGAGAGAGGGAGACACAGAATCTGAAACAAGCTCCAGGCTCTGAGCTGTCAGCACAGAGCCCGGCGCGGGGCTCGAACCCACGAACCGTGAGATCATGACCCGAGCCGAAGTCGGACGCTCAATCGACTGAGCCACCCAGGCGCCCCAAACAGCCTGTGTCTTGCACATGAATCTGTGCACTGAAAAATCCCACCTGCAGCACACTCATACTATCTACCAAGAAATAAATGTAACTTGTTCCTGCTTTCCTGAGATTTGCCCACTATTTTTATTTCTTGCCTTATGACGCTGGCCAGAACTTGCAAAATAATTAAGAGGCCACACCTTAAGAATGAAGAACAATTTAGCCACGAGCTGCCAAGACCAGGACATCTGAGGGGGGGCACAAGCGAGACAGATGATGATCCTTTTATTCATTCCAGCCTACAGACTGGAAAACTAGGTGAACTCTCCCACCACCCCCCACCCGCCCACCTCTTCCCTCCACCTCCCAGGTGCAGGGACAATTGGGAGACTCCAAATAGAGTGAGGTTCATTCACTGGCATATGGCGAATTGAAGGCTCATGGTAGAAATTCAGTGCAATTATAAGAAACCAAAGGAAGTTACCTATCTTGACCACCAAGATACATAGCTTAAGGGGCGCCTGGGTGGCTCAGTCGGTTGAGCGTCCGACTTCGGCTCGGGTCATGATCTCACAGCTTGTGAGTTTGAGCCCCGCGTCAGGCTCTGGGCTGACAGCTCAGAGCCGGGAGCATGCTTCGGATTCTGTGTCTCCCTCTCTCTCTGCCCCTAACCCACTCGCATTCCATCTCTGTCTTTCTCAAAAATAAATAAACGTTCAAAAATGATTTTTAAAAAAAGGTACATAAGGATTCACTCTCACTCTTACTTCAATGCTTCCAGAAATTTCTACTTTGTGTGATATCCTCATGAAAGCAGGTATGGCAAAACAAGTTGAAAGCTACGATACTAACCAGGGACTCCTCAATTAAAATTACTTTCATCTTTACTTCTCTTCAATAGCTGCCAATACAGGTCATCATTACACGTAAAAGTTTTCTTATGTCATGATAAATGAGTATACAGATACCATATATGTTGTATTTCAAGTATGAAAATTTAAGGTCAATTAATTTTCGTCAGTCTTTCTCACCATCCCAAACAAGACCTTCAGAGAGCTGTCCTTCACAGTAATCCCATCCACTGGGCTCTGTGCTCGCTCCCACCCCTCCTCCTCCCATGGCGCCCACTCACTTTGCTCCACTGTGAATAAGCTACCACTCTGTTTTCACCCTAAATGCTTACCCCCCCCCCCCACCTAATCTCTGACATTTGGTCCTCCATGGATGTTCTTGCTCCAATCAAGCATGCCTCCTTTCCTGCAGCTCCTAGATCCTTGAGAGCGTGGGGTTGGACAGGAGCCACCCAGGATTCTTATTGCTATCCACTGCTGCTCTAAGTAAGAAGGCAGTTGAGTGTAGAAGCAACGTGCATAGACCTCAGTGGGGTTAAAATCCTTGCTCCACCAGAGCACATCCATGGACAGGTTATTTGGTCTTTCAAAGCCTCTGTGGTTTCATTTGTCAATGGCAATAATAAGAAAACCTACTTCAGACGGTTGCTCAAAGGACTGAAGGAGATGACACATATATCAAGCTCTCTGAACCATGCCCAGCAGAGGTGAGTGCTTGATAAATATAACCAACAATGGCATCATCTGTGTCACGTTCTCACCCTCGCGTAAAATCAGCTTTGAGGCTTTGGGCCTCTGTTGCACATGTTCTGGGCTTTACCCCACCTGTGCTTTTTTATTGCATCCGACCCTCTCTCACAGACCTTCAAATTCCTTAACGCCAAGGACGTTCACACTCGCTCCGCATAAGAAATCCAGCCCCATGGCCACACCTTGCACTTTCTCACCATTTACAACTGTTTGCCTTTTGAAATCTTAAACTTCACCCTTCCATTCTCTGAGAAACACTTCCGGTCAACTCCCTCCGACTCACTCCAAACATACCCTTTCACATCATCAATGCCTCTGATGCCTGGATGATTATATTTTCCCCCCGATTACGAGTTGCTTTCTTCACCAAGTTCAGACCCCCGAGTCCACCGACCATTTCTTTAATGATTTTTCCTTTTAGTCCCTTTCTTTGTTGTCCTTCTGTGGCTTCTGTTCTGTCAGAACCTGACTGTAGACCCACCTACTCGCACTGTCCAATATGGTAGCCAGTCAGGACAGGTACATGTGGACCGTGTCACACAGTCTTTAGATTTTGCCCATAAATAAATGGGCAAAGACACCAACAGCTACTCAGAAGAAAGCTGTTCAAATGGACAATGATCTATATTTTATCTTAACTGGTAAGTAAAAAATAGAAGTTAACACAAACCATATATCATCTTTGGCTTGGGAGAAATATTGTGATAGCATCAGGCTAGAACACAGTAAAAGAATCATGCCCTGACACTATTAGTTGTAATAGAAACAGGTAAAAACTTTCAGGAGGACAATTTGGTAATATACATATAAAGATCTGAAATATGCCCATGCTCTTAGATCCAATAATCCAATTCATAGGAATTTATCTTTAAAAAATAAGCAGAGATGCATTAAATAGAGTAAAATAGTACTATAACTGTGAAATTTTGAACACAAATTCAATCTACAATAAGTTCAAAAATAAAGGCACATCTATGTGATATATTACTTCCCAGTCATTAATATTTTCTCTTTTTTAAATGAGAGAACAGGTTTATTTGTTTTTGAGAGAGAGAGAGACAGGCAGAGCACGGAGAGACAGAATTCCAAGCAGGTCCAGGCCCTAAGCTGTCAGCACTGAGCCTGATGCGGGGCTGGAACTCATGAGCTGTGAGATCCTGACCTGAGCCAAAGTCAGATGCTTAACCCACTGAGCCCCCTGGGCGACCCCGGGTCATTAATATTTTCAAGGACCACTTAGGCCATTGAAAATAATCACCATGAAACCTCATCACAAATGAAAATTATACAAAATTGTGTTTACGGCATGACTGCAATTTAGTTTTACATATGTATGTAAAGCGTGGTGTATAATATATATGGTATGTATATATGTATATATATATGTGTATATGTATACATACACACATGTATATGCATGGTAGGTAGATGGTATATATGTGTATATAAATGATACATATATATCAAAATTTTAATAGTTATTTCTGGGAGAGATGATTGAGTGTGATTTACACTTTTGCATTTATCCATATTTTCTATATTTCATACAAAGAATGTGCGTTACTTTTAATACCAAGACGGATGCTTTTTTAAAAGTGGTAAGTTTGTATTGGGAGTGGAGGGATCAGAGAGAAGGCGCCCCTTACTGCGCCCTTCATAGACTTTCCTTCTGCACAGATGCACCAGAAGAGGGCGCCTCCGCCTCTTCCCGCAGGCAGGATCTCTCAATTACCTATGAGGGATGGGGGGGGATGCTCCCCAAGTCAGTAGAAACTAACCTGAAATGCCTCACTTCCCTGGTGGCCACATTCCTCTTCCGGGCCTCCCGGAAATTTGTGTAGCAGAGGGATATGTAGTTTTGAATGGCCTGTGAGAGCTTCCTCTGGTCACCCTCTTAACAAACACGCAGCCCGAATGACTTCGGTCACCCCTGTATCCTGGTTTCCCCTACGCAGCTGCTAGGAGCTCCTCAGCAGAAAGCCGAGGCGACGCAGGCAATGGCTTTGCCTTACTGGCCACAAACAGGTTGGTGGAGGTGGCCCAGTTCACACCTACCACCTAAAAGGCTGACCCAGTCACCAAGGGTCCCTGAACCCTACCTTGCTCCTTAAAAAGCACATGCTATTCTTCGTGGTATCAGTTAGGGGGCAGCAGATATCCTGGCATCCTCTGCTCTCTCAAGGAAGCTTCCAATTTGGAGATCCTGAAGTTGCTATGAATCGGGCTACTATTTCAGTTACTGGCTACCATGGCCTGGCAGTTCCTTCCTGCACTAGCAGATCACGTCGGGGAGCCTAACCCGTTCACCCGGTGGAGTGCTTATAATTCACTACTTTGAGCAAAGGTGAATCTGAGTAATAAATTAGCCTGGATGATTACTGGACTCTGCCTCAGCGGAGCCAGTTTCTTTACTATCTAAGTATTACAAAGCCCCAGACTTCTCTTTTGGGCTATCATTCTGTCTCTCCCATACGCCCAAGACAGCTCTATTTTGACTCCTTAAAATACCCTCAGGAGGAGGCTGCAGGTAAAGGATGAGTGGAAGACATCGACACAATTGCTTCTGCAAGGTCCCGGGTTTAAGAGAATGAGGTATAGCCCCACCCACAGTAAAAACATGCTTTCTCTGATGCATATGCATTATGGAGATGCTTCTGTTGCTTTCTCTTTACTTATATATGCATATCTACACCCACATATACACACACATGTAAACATGTTAACAATGATTATTTGGGGAGGGATGCTGCTAGGGGTTTTACATTTCTTACATTTCATACAAAGAATGTGTGCTTGAGAGCCGGGGCGGGGGGCGGGGGGGATGGGATGGGGGGAGTGACCAGACTGATAACTTTGTTCGAAATGGCTTGACGCTGAGCTCTTCAGCATCCCTGAACCAAAGTCTTCTTTTGGTTTTAGTCACGTGCCTTTGTTCCTTGTCAGAAGCGCCTCCTCTGGCAAATGCAGGAGGTGGAGACAGAAGCACAGCAAGGGGGGAACTGACCGGTGACGTCCCAGCCAGCAACAGAGCCACCATGTGCAGTTGAGTGGGTCTGGCCAGGACCAGTCTGCCCTGATGGCTTCTCATAGTTCGTTTGCCCGTCTTTCTGTGCTCCACAGAGCAGGACACCGATAGTTCAGTCCAGTCAGCAGAACTTTCTAGAGAAGAGAAGTCACACCTACTATGTACCAACCAAGCACGCTTTCTGTCAACTCATGATTCCTCACAGCAATCCCCAGCAGGGGGTGCCATTGTTACCAGTGCTCATTTGTCAGGGACCGAGCTACTACTGGGCCATTTGCCCAGTGTCCCCTAGCTTGAAAGTGGTGGAAGCCGAATCTGAACCCAGGCAGTCTAGCTGCAGGACCCACTCACTGAACCGTTACCTTTCCGCACATCTTCAGATGGAGTTTCTTCTATTTCAGATCCCTAGAGGTGCAGAGCCTTGCCTTTGGTTACCAGGAGGCCATGGGTAGCTACACCCACCCAGATCATTCGGTCCTCTTCATGGCGGGCGGCCCCGTCCGGTCAGATGCCACCAGAGCCAGCATCACCCGATCATTTGGGATGCTGTGGTTCTAGAGACTGCCTCCATCTTGAGCCAAGGAAGAAGCTGTTCTGGGGAGGACATTGGAACCTTGGTGAGAGTTGGCCTTTCTGTGCCTCCATCTGAAAGCTAAGCTCTTCTATGGGAGTTTGGATTGAAGGTTAGGGATGATGGCTCAGAGGGGGAAAGTGTGAAATGGTAATCGCTTTCATATGTCACTTGAGAAATGTTATAATAAAGCTGAGTAAATTGGAGCATGAGTTAGCCCGGTCTTTTGCCTAATGATGTCACCCACTTTCTGCTTCCTCCAGCCTATGATTAATAAAAGGGGGATTATTACAGTAACTCATTCCTAGTGGGCAGCAGTGACGTCAGCAACAGCTGAGCAAACTGACTACATTTAGTCGTGCGTGTGTATGTGGGCATTTTTTTTTTTCCCTGTGACTAACATGAAGCTAAGAGCATCTAATGAAACAAAAGCTCCTTGAAATTTGGGGAACTTACTGGGTGAACTCTTTGCTACAGGGAGCACCATTTTAATTTTTCTCAGTTCAGAGTTGAACGATGCTGCAGTTGACCAAATGACATGATTGGCTTTCTGCCTCTGCTCGTTAAGTGATCTGAAATTGACCCCTGGTCTCATGAGAGAGAGGGTTTTTGAAGTTGTTTGCCTTCTAATATAACGGCTCTTAACTTCATTCAACATTCTATCTCATCTTTAAAATTTGTTTAATATTTATTTTTAAGAAAGAGAGAGAGAGAGAGAGAGCAAGCACGAGTGGGGGAGGGGTAGGCCCTGAGCTGTCAGCATGGAGCCCGACATGGGGCTCAAACTCATGAAAACCATGAGATCCTGACGAAAGCCACAAGATCATGACCTGAGCCAAAGTCAGACGCTCAACCGACTGAGCCACCCAGGCGCCCCTCTATCTCATCTTTAAAAAGGAACTCAGTGACTATTAAGGAAAGAGACTGTGGCCATCAGTCATCTTTTGAAAGTTTAAGGTGAGTTGTAGAATCCAGAGGTTCCAAACTCTCAGTACATTGTGCTTAATGACAGTTTGCTTTCCCAAGCTGATAAAGGTTTACAGAGGTCCTGCTTGCCAGTTCACCTTTGCAAACTTGACCTTCCTAAAATGAGAGTGAGGCACTTGGAAATATTTACTAACTGAGCTGAACCACCGCCAATGCTCCCGGTCAGTGTGCACAAAAGTACACAGTGACCGGAACAAGGGCACTCCCCGTCGTGCGGGCCTGGATGTGCCTCGGAGGTGCTCTGACAGAAGGGCAGGACCTTTGGACTCTTTCTATCAGCACACGAGGGACACAGCAATTCACTGATTAAAAAAAAAAAAAAAAAAACACCACACACAAAAAACTGCTCCCGGCCTTTTCTGTGTCTTCCCTTCCAAAGCCACAGTTTGGGAGCAGGTCGTGGGGGCATCTTTGTAGAAAGGTGAAGTTGGATTAGAATCAAGATTTCTGCTCTTATTGGCCCCGTGGAATTTATTCGCTAAATGTATATGTCCTCAAGTCAACAACATGGAAGTTACTGCCCGAGGGGATCCGGGTGAGAAGAACGGCGACAGCAATCTGGTCTATGTTCTCTTGTGAGTATTTTTCATGATCTTCTTGGGCAATAAAGATCTACCTCTGTAGCAGATGTTTCCTGATTGGATTAGAAATGAGTTATGATAAACAACTTGGAAATATGTGTTGCTCAGGAAGGACTTTGACGGCATATTTATTCAGTTTGTATTAGTGTTAGTGCTTTTTTTTTTTCCATATATGGTTTTGGGTAGAGGTTGCAACGGATGGCTTCTCTCTATATATTGAGTTTTTCATAAGTACTACATGGTTACTTCTTGGGAAGAAATCCAGGCACTTCTGAATCATTTGGAAGTGGATTGAGTGAGGCCTCTGGTTCCAAAATAACCATCTACCTGAGGAGACTGTGACTCACATGTTGGAGGTGATTAAATGGCATTGGGGTGCCTAACATATTCCGCTCAAGGGTGTCTCTTCATCTTAAAACAGTCTCTGACTGATCCTCTCCTTTCTGGATGATCCCAGTGGCTCAGGGACTAAGTGATGATCCAGGCAAACTGGCCTCATCATGTGGAGAACGGCATTTCACTTCTAAGCTAGTTTGATCCAGGCAGATTCCCTCTGGAGGGTCTCACCGACATTTGTTGATTATTATTATTATCATTATTATTATTGCTGTAGTCATTATTTTCTGAGATGTGGGATCCTGCACAGGGTTCCCCCCAGTCCTTACAGGAAAGCAGCACCTGAAGGGGCATGCCCTTCCTTGAATAGTCACACCCCTCCCTTTTAAGAAGGAAGTTTGGAGAATGTAACCTTGCTTGAAACATGCAGTAGGATTTAGGAGAGCATTCTGTTGTATCTCTTTGGATATTGACTGTGTGTCATTCCCCTAAGGTATTAAACAAACAAAATCAAGCTCCATCATATTTGTTTGCTCGGGAGGAAGGCTTGCTAATCTCACTTTCGTGCATTTTCCTTCAGGGAATTCTCTAGTGCGTGGATTTATCTGATACTGAATTGCTAACGCGAGCAACTCATGCTTCATTCACTTACTCTTTTCCATGAGGCTCTTTGCCTCCTAACAACTTGGGTGTGGGCCAACTCATCTCATCTTGTTGCTGGTCACCCAAGTTCTGCTTTTGGTTCGAACACAAAGCCAACAGGAAGTGTATGGAGGCCATGCTGGAATGTTAGCGAGGGTGACAACAATGTTGCCCGAGAGGCACTCTTTCTGTGTTGGTATCTCTGTGGAGCAGGGGCTTCCATTAATCAGGAAGCACAAGACACATGAGGAGGCAGAATCACTTGAATTATTAATGTTTTGCATCGTTGCCAAGGCCCCTGGGAGCATGGACGGGAAGGGAATTAGGGGAAACTTTAACTCTAGATCAGGGTTCCTCAGTTGCAGAACCATTACCGTTTGGGGCCAGATAATTTCTCCGTCACAGGGGCTGATCTGTGCACTGCAGGATGTTGGGCAGCATCCCTGGCCTCTACCCACTAGATGCCAGTAACACTTTCCTTCCCAGTTATGTCAGGCAAGAAGGTGTTCACATGTTGCCAAATGTCTCCTGCGGGGGGGGGGGGGGGGGCGGGGGGGATATCATCCCAGTTGAGAAGCCTGCTGTAGACTGGTGGATAACAATTTACTGGGTTCCCCCCCCTTCTTTTATTTCCCTACTTATTTTAGTTGTAGCATCTGGGTTCCCTGGGTTTAGATAAGGCATTTCCAAACACTCTGGAAACAGAGCTGTCATACGCAGCACAAGGCTTTGTGGGATATTCCAGTGGTTCTCAGAGAAATGTGAGGCTTAGGAACTGGGGTTTGGATTAACTATTTCTGACCCTGTTGTTTTCTAATGAGTTTTGGGAGGAATTTTAATGTTTCCCTCTCCCTCTGTGCTTAGCTGCATTCATTGCTTGATTGAACTTAAAAGCAAACAGCTTCCCAGTTCAGTTGTGAATGTGGAAGGCTGATCCTTCTTTGTCGAAAATCTCTGTAACCTAACATACGGCCCGGGCGATGGGCAGGCTCTGGCTGTCCAGGAAACCGGCAGGGCTTGCCAATCCTGTACTCAACCTAAAGCATTTCATGAGACTTCTGAAATCTCACTGCAGCAAATATCGCTCTGGATCCTGCCCACGTTTTCTGGATTCCGAGCTGCCTCTCCAGGGAGGTACCTCTCCCCACCGGCAAGGTTTTCCTGCCCTGAGCCCAGAATAACCCCGGCAGCTGCTCAGAACACCTCGAATCCTTTTGATTTCTCTCCGCAGTCACGTTTTATGTTCCGTTTCCCAGACGGGATGAACCAGAAATCATGCTTTTGGGGGAAACAGATTTTTCATAGGAAGGAACTAAAACACCCTGAGTCGTCAGCAGCATAGTCCATGCTCTGAACCCCACCAGCCTCGTGTCATTTCAGCTGAATCAGACGACAACTTCCCGGTCACCTGCTTGGGGTGTTCATGTCTCCCAGCGTGTATTTTTCACGGAATTACAGCAAGGTGTGAGCGAGCAGCCGCGAAAATAACAGAGCCGTGAAAAACGGCCCCCTTTCCTAGGCCTGTCTCTTCCTTCCAGGAGAAGTGAGCAAAGAGACCAATTAATAGCACGGATGAAAGCCGAAGGCCATACGGTTTGCTCGAGAAGAAAAATGAACATCCTTGCTTCTTGGTCTGTGCCAGCTCCACACGGGCACAGCTGCTGATACGGGTAACCACCGAGATAGGTTAGCCGCTGCCCTAAGGTGTGTGTCGCCACAGGCCACAGGGAGGCACGGGGGACGCTGGTCTCTCCTCCCTGCACACCATGGAGCTCTTATCCTTAAATGAACTTTGTTTTTTGACCAGCTCACTAATTGTGATTGAAAACACCAGCTCCCCAGCAAGGCCCAAGCACTGGAGTTAGCAGCAGCAAAGACAGGCCCTAATTGCTCCATTTACATAAAAGTAGAAACATACAACGTCTAAATATAAATCTCTGGCACATCGCGCCTTTTGCAATTACAGTAAAAGAAGGTACCACGGTTTCCCTCCCGGCTCCTTCTCGCAGCAAGCTGCTCCACCAGGTTCCCCAGGGGCTGCTCCTCGAGGCGAGAACAGAGCCGTGCTAACGCTCCAGCGAGTAGTGGGGAGCTCGGTGAAGTCGCCAGTAAATCAGGCCGCCTGCACTAGGTGAAAAACGCGGTGGCAGCGGGCCACTGTGCTAGCGCAGAAGCGGGTAGGACCCGACTGCACACTCGGAAAGGGGACGGCTCGTGGGGCGTGAGCGCTCCTGGCGCGCCTCGATCCGCGCTGGAGCCAGCCCCGCGGGTCCCCGTCCCGATCCCCGACACTGGCCGGGCTTTCGACCCTGGCACTGAGGGCTGGGTTCAGAGATTCCCAGCTGCACTCGCTGAATAGTGATTTTATTTTATTTTTTTTTCTCCCCCTCTCTGAATTCTTTAGCTGCCAAAAGGGGGGAAAAATCAAGAGCTGCTCTTAAGAGAAGTTGCCCTTGCTGGTGCCCGGGGTAAAAATAGAGGCGGCCGCTCGGAGCGGCTTGGCCCAGACCCTGGCCCCGCGAGCCGGGCTCGAGCAGCGGCCGCGTTCCGGCGTGATCCCTGGGAGCTGCCAGCAGGTGCTGCTCAAGGTACAGTAGCAGGCCGAGCAGCGGGCCCGCAGGGCCGGGGGTGGGGACGCTGCTGGGGGAGGGGGCAGGAAGTGAAAGAGAAACCAAACCCAGGCAGGAAAAGTAGATGCCTGTCAGGAGTTGGGCTGACCGGCTTACCCCTGGGCCCTGGAGTTCGGAAGGGAAGAGATCATTCCCAGTCAGCGATACTCGACAGAAGTTATTTTAACCTGCCTGCTTCCTCCACCACCCCCACTTTAATTTCCACCGGTGAGGAGGCATTTCCTCGGTGTGGCTCAGCTCTGAGGCTGGGGATTCAGGTGGAGAATGACATCATTGCTGGTGGGCTGACCTGGTAGGTGGGCACTTCAGAGGCATCCGGTGGCCAACTGGATCTGAGTCACGCACGTAGAGGGTCGCCCCTCTAGTCAGGGCCCTGCGAATTTCTGTGACACAACTGTTGACAAAGAGCCACCAGGCACCTCAAAAATAACACCACCTCCTATGTTCTGAACACACACTTGACCCTGTCAGTTGAGTACTGTGGCTCCCGCTTTACAGACGAGGACACCCGAAGCCTTAGGGGGTTGTGTGGCTATAGGAGGCAGTGGAACCAGGGTCTGATCTGCGTTTGTTTTGCGCACCCAGAGCTCATACACATGATGGGATTTCCAGGACACCAGGGTTCACGCCTGGGAGTGGTTTCAGAGGCCCTGCAGGCCAGTGCTCTGCAACAGTGCTTATCAAAAAGGATGGTGAAGATCCTTCCTTAGGCAGGGGTCGAGTCCATCCAATTCCAAATTGATGGGCAGTTTGGGAGTTAACCAACACCCATCCTGTTTATATCTTTCCTTCCTAGGTTCCCTCTGTGCCTCTACAGCCCAATGATTTAGTTTCCTATTTTATTTCTGCCTATACAGTTCTCAGAATACCCCCCCTCCCCATCCCCAGCGTACAGCTCATCATCCCCACCGTCTCTGTGTTTAGCCAAGGCACACCCTCCTACATAGCAAACTTCTGGTGTCCTAAAGGAACCTGCTTCGACTACACATCAGGAGGCCAGAGCCTCTATATTTTGCTTGTGGGTACAGTGAAAAGTTTATTTTATGCATGTTAAATCCTGCATACAAAACAACATATCTGGTCATATGGCTTGCATTAGCTCCCAATTTTGCACATTTTATTCCACTTGTCATGAGTACCCCGGCTTATGCTTCAGTTGTACTCCTTCAAACAGCCCTTCCCCACTATTCTTGTCTGAAGATTCCTTCCAACTGTGTTATTTCTCGGCCTTGCTAGCAACCTTCCCACCCAACAAAAACCCTAACCGACATAACCCCCGTTTCAAAGAATGTTCATTCCTTTTCACTAATCTCACGTTGTATTTGTAACAATTTAGAAATCGTAGGGCTTGAAGTCCTGATAAAGAAGAATGGGGTGTGATTCTTCCTTCTTTTTTTTTTTTTTTTTTTTTGCTAGTTGGGAAGGATATTTGTAAAGTTCATTAGCAGAGAATGGCTGTTTTCAAAGTTCTTGGTGACAAATGATTTATGAAGCAGGCATTCAATGTCAAGATGTAAAATAATAGTGGAAGTCAGGGGAGGGGGGACCATCATCATATAGGTATACATATTTTCCCTTTTTTTTTCCTCAATGAAGTCTCTTACTTTCATAAGTAAAATCAGAATCATTCTAAAGAGCACTGCAGATTTTCTTCCCTGTAAGAAACAATCAAAGACTTTGTAAATAGAGGCAACTTCATGAAGTAACAGATGTTTTATGTGAAGACATAAAACCCGAGCCTGAATATAATGAGAAGTGTGTGCTTGAGTAGTAAAAGTTGGAAGTTGGACACTCAGTGAGATATAGCTGTTCAGTTCCAGTGTTTTTCTAAAAGGTAGTCTAGTCAGTCAGAGGTTTGACTGGCTCAGTGATCACCAAGTTGTGTCCCAGCAGCCAAGAAAGGCTTTCCATCAGATAATGAATTATGAAATATGTCTCACAGTGGAAAAACCAGTCATCTGCTGATGTCATGCTGATTCTAACCAATCCCAAACAAAGCCCCAGCCCTCCTCTGTTTGAGTGGTACCAATGTGTGAGTGTGCAAATGAGTAGCACAGTATAAAACTTGAGAGTGCCAATACCATGAAGAGGAACTCCTCACACAGCTCTTTCCACACGATACAGGAGTCTGCCGGTGAAAGACAGAGGACCGGAAAGGTAATGCTTTTTTAACTCTTACTTAGGAGCTGTTGACACATTCATAGTCAGGAAGGTTACAAGGAGTTGACTTACTGCACTTCCAATGCACGTTGTAATTTGGTACCTTTTTATATTATTCAGGCAGGTTAATAATACAGCTTTTAATAGTGGAGCATGCAGAGAGATTGTGTGTTTATACAGCCCATTCAGCACTTATATACAAGTACATATGCCACAGGGAAAGCTGTTTTTAAGAGTTACATTCACAAACAGTAAATTCAGGGAACACACACATACTCGACATGCAGAGGGAATCCAAATATTGATAACTTGCCCTTATCTAAATGCTACTAGTAGGACTCCTGAGTTGTTTGGAGTCATTAAACTTTTAGGTTTATTTCAGACTCTCTTGTAAAACTTAATTGGACTACAAAATTCTTTGGGTGCTGTATATATGACGCCAACGAGGTAGAGTATGTTAAGTTTTGTATTTCAAAGATGTTTTATTAACAGATCATAAGGCAAATAAATGCCCCCCTCCCCATTCTCTTTCACCATTCCCTGCTTAAAAAAAAAAAAAAAATTAGGCTCTTTAGGAAATGTTGACAAAAATCTTAAGAAGAGCAGAGTAATCAGTGTTCCTGGAGGAGAAATCCCAAAGGTGATAGATGGCGTGGAACAGAGAAAGTCTTGCAAGTAATTGTTTTGGAAAAGGGGGACAGCATTGTTATCTATGCAAACTGTAATTTTAACATAATGTCACAATTTATTCACCCTCCTCCCCTGGCCCTCAG